>NC_081413.1:423031386-423700136 GCF_030272615.1 Cryptomeria japonica | reverse complement strand
AGGTTTAGACTTCAATTTAATGTTATTGTTATGAATACTGTGATAGATATGTACGTGAAATGTGGAAGCCTGAAGAAAGCACGCGATTTGTTTGACAAAATGAATGAGGTAGATGTTGTATCGTGGAATGCTATGATTACAGGGTATACACAAAATGGTGATTTTGATGAGGCTTCCAAGCTTTTCAGAGAAATGTCTGGACGGAACGTCGTCTCATGGACTGCCATGATTACGGGATACGTACAAAACGGGCTTGTTGGGAAAGCCTTGGAGATGTTTAAGCAAATGCAACTGTCTGGTAAAAAGCCAAACGCCACAACCTTGGCAAGCATCCTCCCAGCGTGCGCCCAGACGGGAGCTTTGGGACAGGGTATGGAGATCAATCAGAAGATAATCGAAAGTGGGTTTTTGTCTGACGCTGTAATTGCAAATGCCCTCATGGATATGTATGCAAAATGCGGAAGCATACATAAGGCACGCAAGATGTTTGACAAAATGTCTCATCGAAATGTGGTCTCATGGAATGCCATGATTGCAGGATATGCAACGCATGGGTATAGTAAAGAGGCCCTCAAGCTCTTTGAACTTATGGAGCTCTCTGGAAACAACCCTGACCATATAAGCCTTCTTTGTGTTTTATTTGCTTGCAGCCATGCAGGTCTGGTGGACAATGGCTGTAATTACTTCAAGTCTGTGAGTGACTTTTATTGCATTACTCCTACAATGGAACATTATGTATGTGTGGTTGACCTCCTTGCACGTGCTGGCCATCTTGATGAAGCTCTGAATTTTACCATCAAAATGCCAGTAAAACCTAATGTGACTGTGTGGAAATGCTTGCTTAGCACTTGTAGGTCGCATAGGAATATAAGGCTAGGGAAACTTGTGGCAACACTTCTCATTGAGTTAGATCCTACAAATGCTGCACCTTACGTTCTTCTGTCAAACTTATATGCAACAGCAGGCATGTGGACTGAGGTTCAAAAGCTAAGGCAATTGATGAAATATAGAAGAATAAAAAAGATACCAGGATGTAGTTGGATTTAAGTCCATAAAATTGTACACATTTTTTCTACACAATACAAACCAAACCCTTAAAATCTGGAGGTTTAAGCACAGTTGGATGTATTATCTTGAGAGATGAATGCAGCAGGGTATATTATTGATAAAAGATCTGAATAAAATGATGTTGTGGAGGGGGGGAATAAAGGACCCTCTCCCACCATGATTAGAAGTTGATAATAATAATATGTCCTACTTATCAATATTTAGCTTGTTGAGCACATCCCCTAGAGCAACAATTAGAGTCATAAGAAACCTTCGAGTACGTGGAGATTGTCACACTGCAACCAAGAGATGCGAACGATTTCCAACAACAGTAAACTCATTCAACGAACGGTCATATGTATGGCATCGATGACAATGCCAGCATACTCTTAGGTCAGGGACATTTCTTACTGCTGCCAAAATCAGGATTTGTGTAATTGAATATGAATGAATATGCAGAGATGGAAATACTAACATAACCTTTTATGTTTATAAGATCTGCTTAGACTCATTGTTTGTGGCATGTATAAATTGTTGACTATAGCTGTGGTTCTTCGGGATTCATTAATATCCAATTATGACCACTGTCATGTTCTTGAATGCCTTTGAGGCCAAGATAAAACATAGTGAGCTGGATCAGTAATGGATTGAGGAAGTTGGAGACAACTGCACAGTAATGGCAGCAATGACTTTCCAAGTCCAATCCATATTTGTCGTTTTAGCTATGCTCTCTAGATTTAAAAGTGCAATGCGTAGGAGCTGTAAACTGCATACTCTTTTAATACTTAAAGTCTTAACCAATTTAGTATATTATGGATTATTAATATGGGCGTATAATCCTTATGCTTTAGATTAGTTGTAGCCGTAGGAAGAATTATAGAAGCATGTGAAATCTGAAGAGGAGGAACGAAAAAAAATTCTTTCCACCAATGGTTGCCAATCACACACTTACAAACCCAGAGGAAGAGGTATCTGTGATAACCCTTAAAAATCACTCTTCTTAAACCAAGCTGACACATCTAGTAATATCATGCCTTTATCATAATGGAAACTCAGGGTAATCATCACTGGATAGAATTGTGAGATAAAGGTAATTCATAAGATGTCACATCCCCATCAGTGACCCTCTTCCTGAATATAAATAAATAAAATATTGGAAAGACACGATGGGGAGAGATAGAAGACATGGTGCCAATACGTGCACCACGTGAAGGCATGGGCACCCATTATTCGGTGAGATTGGCGATAGAGGACAGCATGGGCAAGCATTCTCCTCTATTGTGTAGAAACAGAGAGCATTTTGATAGGAATTAAAGCAGAAAGGACAAAAGAGCTTGGAGTTAGGTGTTAGACTCTGCCGATGAAGAGGAGAATAATAAGGGAAAGAGAGCACGTGAGAGGGGGGAGAAGGAATTTCTCTGGCTCTTTTGATATGTGCAACTTCTTCCTACCTGTGCTTAGATGGAGAGCAAAAATTCCACAGGCTTCACTAGCATCCTCCGTGTGTGTGTGGTAATGGTAACTTTGGAATGGGGATAGAATGATTGCAAGAATAAAAGATTAAAAAACACAGAGCAAGGGAAGGAGATGAATAAAGGAAGGAGAAGCAAGGGAATGTAGGTGAGCATAGGGAAGGAAGATTGGCGATGGAAGATGGTTTGATGCTCTCCTCTAAAGCAAGGTAGCTTGTATTTTGTCGCCTGCTGTGCAGCAACTGAGAAGAGTTGGAAGTTAGTGGAAGCTTATGGATAGACAATGGACTACCATCAAAGCATAAAGAAGAGAGAAAATTTTCCAAGTGTTGTAGTTGCGACTACTTTTGTAGACCTGTATGCAGAATGTGGAAGTACTGCCAAAGCACATGAATTGTTTGGCAGAATGTCTGAAAGAAAAGTGGTCTCATGGAGTGCAATGAATGCAAGAGATGCATAAATTGGGTTGTGAAAAGGCTTTTGAAACTGTCAAGCAGTGCAACCAGCAACTGGGAATCTACTTTTGACATCCCAGGATGAATCGTGGAAACGCCATATTCATCCACAACCCATCCCAATTTACAGCAGCAGAAAGAGCTACACATTTCGGTGATTGCACATAATCCCCTGAAGACTATTGTACATTATTGTAGACTTGATTTCTCAAGAATGTACCATTCTCCACGACCTACACCAGAATTAAAGTCAGATCATCAGAAACAGTATGAAGTTCAATGTGTTCGTGAGAAATCACGTATGCTTTCCTTAAAAGGAAATTCTGGTATTTATCCTAAACTTGATTCTTACTAGTTTGTTGATTCACAGTGTTTTGTGGTTCAAAGAGGGATCATCTAATCATTTTTTTCTAAAGGCGAAAAGCTTGTATTGTGTATGGTAAACAATTGGTTCCTTTATACATGAAAGGCATTGATGACTGAACAATAATTAGTATATTTATATTAAAAAATATATATGTAAAATATGCTGAAGGATATCTTCTAATAGAAGAGAATCATTGTAAAATAAATGTTCTTCTAAAATACTAAACACCAAGAATACAAATCCATTAAACTCCTGTATGTAAAAAGTTGTGAATCTAGTTGGAGGCAAGTGGCGAGAGTTCTATTTTATTTGGAGTAATAAAATAACACCTCCACAAAAACTAAAACATAGCATATTTCATGCATTTACCCATCATTTGCATGTCAAATTGTTTCAAAAATAGATTTTTGTTTACAAACATTTTGATGTCATTGTAGATGCCTCTCGACATAATTACGTTATTCCATTGACTTTTACGGTGCACATAAAGTATGTCTTTCATATGGGAATATATGCTTAGCGCTTATGAGTTACTAATATGTATCAACCACTTCAACAGAACACTAGTGGGATACGAGCTCAACTATTCCCCAACAGAAAAAGCATGCTTGGCGGTAGTTTTTGCTTCTAAAAAATTAAGACACTATCTACTATCTCACTCCATCAAGTTGATAGCTAAAATTGATCCATTGAAGTATTTGCTCAGCAAGGCAACATTGACAGGACGACTAGCAAAATGGATTATGATTCTAAGTGAGTTTGATATTGAGTATGTAGACAGAAAAGCTATCAAGGGACAAGTCATTGCAGACCAACTAGCTGAGGCACCATTTCAAGATGATCGTCCTTTGCAAATCGAATTTCCTAATGCTGATATCCTAACAGTCACCACAAAAACATGGCAATTATACTTTGATGGTTCATATACACATGATGGATCAAGAGCAGGTATTCTATTCATCACACCACAAGGTCATACAATTCCGAAAGCATACAAATTAAGCTTCCCATGCACCAACACATCAAAATATGAAGCTTTGGTTACAGGTATCAAAATGGCTATAAAATGGAACATTACACAACGTCAAGTCTTTGGAGACTCTCAGCTCGTCATCAATCAAATTAATGACGATTACCAAACAAAGGATGACAAATTAATGCCTTACAAAAAGATGGTAGATGATTTCAAGAAGTATGTTGTCGAAATAACTTTTGAGCAAATTCCAAGGAATGACAACAAAGCAGCAGATGCCATGGCAACACTTGCTTCTCTACTTCAAACACAGGAAAATCAAGAACGTTATGAATTCTTGGTGGAAGAGTTGTTTTACCCCGCTCATAATTGTCCTGATTCCCAAACTATATGTCACCTTGTTGGGCATGATTCCTCCGCTATAGCCAAACTTATACATACCTGAAAGATAACACCCTACCTCCTGATTTATCAAAAAACCAAAAGAGAAACTTTATTCGCCAATCCTCCCATTTTACTCTTGTCGCGGATATCCTATTTAAACGAGGTCTGGACGGTACTCTCTTAAGATGTCTCGAACAAGAAGAATCTAAGTAGGCCTTAAATGAAGTACATAACAGCATTTGTGGCACTCATTCAAGTGGTCTTACCCTTTCGAAAAAACTCATACGCTTGGGCTATTATTGACCGACTATGGAACGAGATTCTTTTCAAATAGCAAGAACATGCAAACGATGTCAGATCCATGGGAATTTGATTCATGCACCAACACAAGAACTTCATGCTTTCGCAACATCTTGGCCTTTTTGTCAATGGGGTCTGGATCTAGTAGGAAAAATAAATCCTTCCTCATCTAATGGTCACAAATTCATCCTTGTAGGTACAGAATATTTCACAAAATGGATTGAGGCAGTACCTCTCACAAATATCACGGTAAAACAAATTGCTACATTTATCTTAAATTATATCATATGTCGCTATGGAATACCTATGACCATTATCACTGATAATGGGCAACTGTTCAAGAATCAGGATGCCCAAGAATTATGTGAGAAATTCAAGATCCAACACAAATTTTCCACACCCTACTATCCACAAGGGAATGGGTAAGCATAAGCATCAAACAAAACTATTTTGAAAATCCTCAAAAAGACAGTGAATGATACTGGCAGAGATTGACATATTCAACTAAACCTTGTTCTATGGGTCTACCGTACCAGTATCCGCACACCAACAGGTGCCACACCTTTCTCTCTTATATACGGATCAAAAACAGTATTGTCAATCGAAGTAGAGATACCTTCTCTACGTGTATCATCAAAAGGTCTGATCCCAGATGAAGAACAATGAGTATCTAGACTGCATGAGTTAGAATTGATCCATGAACGAAGACAAAATGCATTTGATCATTTAAAGGTATATCAGCAAAGCATGTGCCGAAGTTATAATCACAAGGTCAAACCATGAGTCTTTCAAGTTGGAGAACTAGTTCTAAAGGAAAATCCACGAAACCAGTCAGATTGAGAAAAGAAAGGAAAGTTTGAACCAAACTGGTTAGGTCGATTTGTGGTCACAACAGTATTTGGATCAGGAGCATATCAGCTATCAACACAAGACGGGGATCAACTCAAGAAACCCATCAATAGCATACATTTGAAGAAGTTTTATGTCTGAAAAATCCAAAAACAGTGAAAAAGCTGAAAAATCCAAAAACAGTGAAAAAACAAAAAATCCAAAAAATAGTGAAAAAACCAGAAAATCCAAAAAACAGTGAAAAAGTAGAAAAATCTAAAAACAGTGAAAAAGCAGAAAATACAAAAACAATAAAAAAATAAAAAAAATCAAATATGAGAAAAAGTGCAATAAAAACAGATGGTTAAAACCTAGCAAACAGTCGCTATCTGTCAGCTAGCTCTTCCATCTATTGGTTCATGCATCCTTCCGCTTGCATTATTTTCCTTCAGCGTTGTTCATATCCATCATAAAGCCTTTGTACATATGCAGGCATCCCAGGTGATTTTCTCGTCATGGTTTAGATCATTATATATATCATAATAAAGGTTTGTTTTTCTAGGCTGGAGGCAAAATCCTAAACCTAGCTGGGGGCAAAAAGTTTCAATCATTTTGAGCTTAATCAAACAGATAGAACAATAGTTAGACAACACTTGTAAAGTGAAAACTGAGACACATCGAACATTGAACATAAGATCACATTGTCAACCATTAACTATTACATATCAATCTAAACATGACAAAACACATATCAATGGATGATATATCTTGACTCGTGATTTTAACACTGAGACAATAATGGTTCAACTATTTTATTTTGATTTTCTCTATAATGATTTCTGAGTAACTCCAGGATGTCTTTGACTAGAGGAACGAGGAAGAAACGTATATTTTTCTTGTCTACTGTTTGTAAATTAATCATTAATATGTGCAAAGTTGTCTTAGGACATGATCATTGAAGTATCATGGAAGACATTTCGGACTTGCATATAGAAATGGTTAATACTGTCTGTTTTACGCAAGCAACACTCAGGTCATCTTGGTTCAAATATACCTCGATGCTTGTGCTAGCTTACAATATCAAAACCCAGGAAAGTAGTGCTCAGGTCATCATGGTTCAATTATACCATTGATGTTTGCACTCACTTCCCATATTTTAAAGGCTCAATGATGAAACAAAGCAATGACTCCTTGACCAGTCCGATCGCCACATTGCATTTGCATTTTTAAAGTAGATTTGTATTTCATTTTTCATGGGATCACAAAAGCTCATCTTATCCAAGGCCAAATCTATCACAGGAATCATCAATGTATCATCATAGGTGTATAGATAATCAGAACGATGACTCATCTCTCCAAATATTGTCGACCCAATGCAAATCTTATGCTACCCCCTGAAATATGAACCCACATCAGCATATATGAATCTTCCTGCAACATAATTATCACCAAACAGTTAGTTCTTTATCTAATCAATCTTATCAATTCTATCAATCGATCTCATATGATCCATTCTATCATGTTTTATATAAGATGAATCCTTCCTGTAACCAAACATTTTGATCAAGTCTTATACAGGATACATCGTTCCTGAAACCAGATGCTTTGATCATCTTTGTCTTATACAGGAGGTGTCATTCTTGAAACTAGACTAAATCTCGATCTCATCAATCTAATCAATCTTATCAAATCAATCATCACATCAAGAACCACATCAAAGTGATTGAAGAACTCGCACTTTCATCAACCACGGTTGCAGGAATCATCCAATAATCTATCGGGAAATCAATTTCGCAAAGATCCAAAAACTCCAAAGGTCAATTATCTCAATTGATCTCCCGAGGGGGCATCATCGTATCACAATTTAGCAATCAATGGTTGGGGCATCCTATCGAACCAATATCACATCAACATCATCACATTGATATTATTCTTTGAATCAACGCGTCATCACACCTCGCTTCAAAGAGGGGCAAAATGTATGCACCTAAAAATGGTCTGAAGATAATTAATTAAATAAGCAATAATTTAATTAACCCCCCTTCCCAATTTAATTGAATTCATTTGCAATTTGATTAAATCTCTTTTATCTACTTATTAAATAAATCTAAGGATTTATTCAATAGGTTCATCTCAATAGTTCCCTTTGACTAATTAATCCAAATTGATTAATCCCCCCCCCCCAAAAATTTTTTCTTCTAATCCCCTAATTAATTAAAACAAATCAATTTATAAGTTGTTGAAAGTTAATTAGCCTTTTCCTATTATTTGAATTTTTAAATTCAAATTCCCCACATGGCTCCTAACTTCTAACCACCTAACCTAACCATCCCCTAACCTAACCCATTTCACCTAACCCTGGGTTTAACTAACTCTATCCTATCTTGCACATTCTAACCTCCTTATCCTAACCTCCCATGGTGTGGATATTCTCTCCTTGAGACACATGACACTTTTGCCACATGTCTCCTCTCTTGGACACTTGCCCTTTTATGAGCAAAGCTCCTTGACACTTGTCACCAAAGAGATGGCAAGTGTCCCTTCCTCCAACCTTTTCTCCAACTTCCTCAATCTTGTCCCTTGATATCTTCAGATCAGATCTAGACCATTGATTTCTGCCACCTCAGCTTTGGCCTTGGAATTCCTATAAATATCCCCCATTTTGGAGCAATAAGGATCTCTTGCATTCATAGCTTTAGTATCATTACTATAGGCAAATTTTATTTCAATTATCTAGCTTTTAGCTTTTGGATTAATCATAGCATGTTAATCTAGTTTCTTAAATCATGCATTTCATATCATCTCCATAGTCAATCATGATCAAATAGCTACTCAACTCTTGAGTTGTCACTTTGGAGGTCATTGCTCCGCTGAGAGCCCATCAATCCAACACCTTCAAGGTCCTCAAGAATAGAGGAAAATGGAACATTTCAAGTAAGGCTTATGGTTTGCATTTCTAATCTAGTTTTCAATTATGCTTTTCAATTACATTTTATTGTCTCATTATATGTGTATGCCTCCTATATACCACATTTTTAGCATCACGCATATAGGCCTAGGTGCCAGTTGCATGTCGATGATGGATGTCCTTGTTGCTTAGTCGTCTGATGGACAACATGGAAGATAATTTCTAATGAAGAATAGGTAGGTAATATTTGGACCTATCTTTTAGTATAGTTTTGGGCATATCTTGATACCGTAATTGGTATACTTGACAGGTTGTTAGGATGAGGACGGGCACTCAATGTAGCATGGGATACATCAAATCATATTCTCACATGCTTGTTGGTGCAGAAGACCAGGCAAAAGAATGTGACCTACGATGTTGTGCGCAGTGCATCGACATTCCTTTTATCTGGGATGCACTAGGGGCAAGTGATGGTTAGCCATTATAGATGTGCTAGTATCTCACTATGTATATGTGACTTACATTGGAGCTAGTCATTATGTATAAGTGATGTATGCTAGAGCTAGTCATCGTGTGTATGATATGTATGAGCTAGTCACCATGTGTTTATGTGATGTGTAGTCAAGTCACTCTCTATGGAATTGGAAATTATGGAAGGATATGACCCCTATGTAATTGTGTATGCGTGTACACCACTTGATGGCTAGTGGTTATCTTCTATTGAAATGGACTAAGTTAATTGATTGCATGTAATTAACAATCAAGGTTTAAGAGAGATCAAAGATCCCATACGAGAGGAGTGAATGAACTCCTTCTAACCTTCAAGGGTGAACTACGAAGCCTCTAATTTCCCTTGAAGGGATACATAGGCAGGGTCATCAAGGATGAACCCTCGAGGCGTAGGCCTTACGTCTAATGGGGATTTTGATCTCAAGAGCTTATCTCCTTGAGTACAAACATAAGTGGTGGTGTATAGTTGTCACCAATATGGTGATCGAAGAAATTATGAAATCGATGCTTCTAAGATAGAACAAGAAGCTCGGTCGATTAAATGGGTTGCTTTGCCTTATAATTATTGCCAAAAACACGGTCAGTAATTTCATTTAGTTTAAATCCCTACTCATAATTATCACCTCATCATGATGAATTACATTCACCATCATCCCTTTTACAACAAATACTTAGAATAATTTTTTGTGTTAAATGGTCTGTTCAATGACTTCTCGTGATACAAACACACGGGTACAAAAAAAGTTTTGCATGTTACTCTAGTATTTGATCAGTCATGTTGGGTGGCTCCAAAATTGGATTGAACGGATGCATCCATTCCAATGAGGCTGAATGAATAGAATGGGGAGGCTTTTGAGAGAATCCAACTTGAAGTTTCATTTGGCAGGTCCCCCCGCTCTTGAAATGAGCCCTGTTATGAATCTATGGCCATCAAAATTTACACAAAAGCTCAAAAGTGGGCATCCAAGATGGCCTTGTTATGAAGACACTAGAGAATGTACTTCTACCACATTCTTATCAGCTTTTGCTGCTATTATGATATATAATTTGATTGTTAAAATAACAATATGGTAAGTATGAATCTTTAATGTTTGATCCTCTTTCAATGAAACTGATGTAGGCAAGGACCAAGTATCCAATGAAAGGCAATCAATTCTTGCAGTCACACAGAATTTTAAAAACTTATATTATACATTCCAAAATTTTAGTAATATTTCATTGAATTAGTAAAATATCTTCTTATATGGCTAGACAATTGACCTGAAAACTTCACTTGCATATTCAACTCAATATAAGAAATAACATATTACAAAAATTTTCTAACAATTCACAACGAATTAGCAAACCAAAATTGAAACATAAAACTATTTCTTCTTACAATGCTAATGACTCTCTTACACACCAAAACCATGACTTTTCCTTTTCTAATATCTGTAGTGCTCTCAATATTTGCTTGTTTCATGTCTATAAAGTTCTTGATACATGGTCTCCCTAAGCAATTAACTCTCTCTACAAAAAGAGGTAATAGATTATATTGTTAATGTAGGTCCAGTCTGCCCTCTATAATCACCACAAAATAAACTCTAACAATAGGAAATCACCTTCAAAGCTGGGAATGGCCTTCACTAAATAAAGAAAAATGCCAAAAATATCCGCCAACGCCACCAGTAGTAACTGCCACCATTAATCACTTCATTTTGCCACTTCGAATTATTAAAAAAATTAATGAAACTACCTACTCTAATGAGAAGAATTTTGCCAACTGTAACTGCAAGTTCTGAAATAAGGAGTTGCCTCAAATGGTATTGCATACTCTTGCATCAGACTTATGGAAAAAATGTTCCATGTAAATTGGAAAAATCTTGGGATCGAGATCCCATCTTTATTTTTATCCAAAGAATTTCTTCATCCTTTGAAAGGAAATACAAGAGCAAGGAAAGAAAAATAAAATCCAAGAAAGTTTATTGATGAAGTAAATGTTACCAAGAGAAATGCAAAAACCTTGGAGCAATCACCCAAATGTGAAGAAGGAGGCACAAGAACTTTTGAAAGGGGAAAATCAAAGAAAAACCCCTTGTGATATTATGAATGAGGCAATGCCTAAAATGAGAGAGAGAGAGAGAGAGAGCAAGAACCTCTTTACAATATTGTCATTAAGAAGAAATGAGAGAGGAGACATCTCTTAAATAGAGATGAGGAGAGGAGTTACAAAGTAACTCCCAAATCTATGAATGCCACCATTCATAAAATGTGTGTGCCATGTGTCCACATCCTCTTATGGAGGAAATCTAATATTCCTTAATAAAGGAAAATAAAAGAAATGACTTGTCCTCACACATGTACTAGAGGACAAATTACATGTAGGAATTCCAAAGGAATATCCTAAACTAAATACAAATAAACCTAAGCTAAGTAAAGATTAAATATTCTAACACCCCCCCTTAAGCTTTACTTGGGGAGTTTACATCAAACCCTTCAATGGGTTGCAATCCAAGATTTTTACAATGAAATTGGAACTTTTCTTTACAAAGTGGCTTGGTCAAAATATCTGCAACTTGGTCTTCGCCCTTGCAATAGAGGAGTGAAACTTGCTTGTCTTCAATTTGTTCTCTAATAAAGTGGTGTTGGAGAGAAATGTGTTTTGTCCTTGCATGGAAAACTGGATTTTTAGCCAAGGCAATGGCACTTTGGTTGTCACAATACAATTGAGTTGGTTCGTGTTGAGGTAGACCCAAATCTTTAAGTAATCTTCTAAGCCACAAGACTTCTTTGGAAGCATTAGTGCATCCTTTGTACTCAGCTTCAATGGATCCAAGAGAGGTAGATTGTTGCTTTTTACTATTCCAAGAAATTGCTCCTGATCCAACAAAAAAACAATAACCACAAGTAGATTTCCCATCATTGGGATCTCCACCTAGATCAGAATCAGTAAAACCTTTTAAAGTAAAATCAGAATTTACATCATAAAACAAACCTACATTAATAGTTCCTTTAATATATCTTAAAATTCTCTTAGCAACTTTAAAGTGTGTTTGTTGAGGTTTGGACATGAATCTTGAAACCAAACCAACACTATAAGCAATATCCGGCCTAGTAAGAGTTAAATAATTCAAACTTCCAACTAATTGTCTATACAAAGTAGGATCAACAGGAGGAGTTTGCATATCAAGCATTAACTTAGTGCCTAATTCAATAGGAATTGAAACATGATGAGCATCATTCATTTTAAACTTATCTATGAGATCTTGAGCATATTTACTTTGAGATAAGAAAATTCCTTTAGAGGTTTGCCAAATTTGCATTCCTAAGAAATAATGTAAAAGACCTAAATCAGTCATTTGAAATTTTTGATTAAGTTGAAACTTAATATCAGAAATCAAAGTATTGGAACTTGAAGTAAGAATCAAATCATCTACATACAAGATAATAATGATAATATCATCTTCACTGTGTTTTATATACAAGTTAGGATCATTTTTACTTCTAATAAAGCCTTGAGAAAGAAAGAATGCATTAATCTTTGAATACCACTCCCTAGGAGATTGCTTTAATCCATAAATTGATTTCTTTAATTTACAAACTAAGTGTGCATTACCTTCTTTAATAAAACCAGGAGGTTGAGACATATAAATTTCCTCATGTAAATCACCATTAAGAAAAGCACTTTTAACATCCATTTGGTGAATAGGCCAATTCATTCTAGAAGCTAAAGCAAGCACAAGTTTAATTGTAGGCATTTTAGCAACAAGAGCAAAAGTTTTAGTATAATCTAAGCCTTCAATTTGAGAAAAACCTCTAGCAACTAATCTAGCTTTAAATTTACTAACTTGATTATTAGCATTCAATTTAGTTTTATAAAGCCACTTGCAAGAAACAAGATTTTTACCATGAGGCAAGGGAACTAAATCCCAAGTTTGGTTAGAAGTTAAAGTATCATATTCTTCCTTCATTGCTTTTTGCCAATGTGGTTGATTTTTAGCTTCATCAAATGTTTTAGGATCATTAGAATTCATAATAGTAGTCATTAAAGCATAATTACAATAATTAACTCTTCTAGCTTGAAGTCTATCCATTCTAGCTAAGTATTCATCTGTAATGCCCCGCCAGGAAACCCCGAAGGGATTAAGCCATAACACAAGAATAGAGTGCAATAATTTTTTTTTTTTAAAGTTACACCACATTAAGATACAAAAAGATATCAAAGATTTAGATTACATAGCGGAAGACATCAACTAACACCTAAAGAGTTTCCCAACGAGATTACTAAAATTTCACAATTCACTTAACTCACACAATTAATCCAATAAGCTAACTATCTTAATAACGAGATAATTCTTAATCAGGATAATTTCTTTCAGAAGATGGAAATATAAATCACAAGCAAGGATTCATCCATTAAGGTCTATTCATAATCTTCAATTAAGCTTTTCATTTAAAGTTACAAGCCATACATCTAATATCCTAACACACTAGAAATCCATCATAAACATAAGAGATCTTTTCAAGCACACTTAATTTCCTTAACATCAACTGAATATATTCCATTACTCTAAGTTACATTCTTTCATATTCCAACTTATTGCATTTAAAAGACGATTGCATACATGCATCTACGATAAATCTCATCTAAACCACTTATGCATTTGATCAAAATGGCATTCAAGAAAGGATTGAATATAAGTATTTAAGGTTAATTCCATTTTATCCACTTATACATTCTAACGTAAGCTATTCATACATGATAAAGCTGAATAAAGGAAACATAAGAGAATACATCACATAACACCATAATGATCTCGGAGTTCACCCCTAAAGGGCTACATCTCCGGGTCTGCTCAACTACAAGACCCCTCTGATAATTAATAAAGTTAAGAATACAAGAGGTTACACTATTACAATCCGGCCATCAAGGCGAAATATAAACAATATACAAATGGCCGCATCGGTCAATTAATACATAAACGATCCTTAAAAGGGAAAGGATCCAGCTGAACATAATCAAAGCTAATACAAAGGTCCAGAAGAGCATCCATAAAACTGAGTCATCACCACCCAAGGTCTAACATGAAACCGATACTCACAAGGGCATAAACAAAAGGACAACCCACAAAGGTACTCTTAACAGGACAAAACGACAACACACTAGCGAACGTAGGGACAAGTGTCATCACACAACCTGGTATGGTTACCATGGCAAGTCTTCATAGGTCCCGGCCCCATACACTGGGTCACCCTGGCAACCTAATCCGAGCTTCCGGCCCATCCAAGCCTCATGTGGACCCACACATCCTCTCGTGAAGACAAGGATGGTGGTTTGCCATTTCAGGCCTTCTCACAGCATGTCGAGTCTATGTTAGCACTCGTCCCATGTGTGAGGCACATTTATCTTACTTAGAGATTACATTCTAATCTACTGTTAGGTTATCACTTATTAGACTCACTTTCGATGGGTTACCCAGCAGCCACTTTGGGCACGGCCCCCAATCGAAAGCCACTTTCCCATATGACACTAGACTATACTCAGACGAACTCAAAACCCAAGGAATACACATGGTCAGACGAACGGAGTTCAAGAAGGGAGAAACAATCATCTGGTCAAACACGACTCAAGGATGATCACTTACTGACGGTACTCTAACTAGAGACCTGACCAACCACGGTCAACCACAAATCATCATTCGACTCACACAAAGAGGATATGACCAAATATGACACTACCACAATACAACAGTCAACTCGGAACCGAGGACTGAAACAGGTACCCCAAATCATTCCATACGACAGGGTCCTAACAACCAAGGCACGATTTGCCATTTCATAATTAAAAGCGAATACAGAAATTAAACTCGCATAGGCAATAAACAGAAAAGACAATATTCAACAGATGCAATCCTTCCGAATTGATCTAAACATTAAACGTCGATCAAGTTTCTACAAGATCTATATCAGATTACAGTTATCTACCTCAACTAGGGATAAGTTGTTCTTGGTTTTCTAACTCTCTAAGGTTCAAAGCATCGAACAGACATAAAAAGCCGTAATGAATTCTTAAACCAAATTCATATTAATAAAACTCAGACAACCATTAATCAATTAAATAAGATATTTAATCTCCAATTAAAAACGTCATTGACATACTGGTTCAAAACCGACCTCTACAGTTTCATATTTTTTTAAGCCCAGATGCACTATACGGATCACGGAAATATAAATATAAAAAGAGAATCTAATGAAGATAATCATTTCCAAAAGCACATCGTTTAAATTCAAATATCCAACGATAAACATTTCACTTACTTCTCAATTACTCAAATGATATGTTCTAAGATAATATTTAACATCATCAATTAGTAATTACATCGTATCTCAACAATTTTCCAATAACATAATATCCTATTTTGTTTTTAAACAATACTACCTCAATTAACCAAATGCTCTAATCAGCTAGAAGGTAAAATATAAATTTATTAATCCAAGATCAATCAGAATATAATCAACAATATTCAATTGCGAAATTAATAGTTTTAGAACTTAATTAGAAAGAGTGCATAAATCATGAAATGAAATTGAATAATGATTAACCTATAACTCCATTATAAAATTAATCAATATCAAATTAACATTTATCATGATTATGCCACCTTAATCATAATTAAGAACTAATTACCACTTAACAATAAAATAATATTTAAAATATTATAAGCATTTTTTTTGAATAATAAAAAAAAAACATAAAAAAAGAACATTTTTAAAAACTAATTTAAAAAAAAAGCATTTTAAAAAGGGCGAAGGCGGGGCCCACCTCCCAACGGGGATGGCTGGGCGCCCAACCCTAGCCGCAGGCAGAAGACCACGCGGGCGGCACCACTGTGGTGCCCGCAGGTCCCGCGGCGCCCTACGGCCACCACAGTGAGCCGCGGCCACTGGTGCACGGTGAGCGGGAGGAAGGGGGACGAGCGGGGGAGGGGAGGAGGAGTGGGTGGAGCTCCGCTCCCCGCCCTCCAACCCCAAACCAAGGGTTTTTAATAATAAATTCATACGCACAGGTTCGAAACAATAAAAAAATGCCCACTACGATATATTTATAATTTTGATTTAAAATGCACAGGCTCGATTTCATTTAAAAAAAAAAAAAAAAAACAACGCACAGTTGATATATATATATTTTTTAAAGATTTAATGCACAGTCCAAAACTTCTAAAAACAAAACGCCAAAATGAGTTTGTTGAAGATTTCGATTTAAGAAAAGTTCAGGTTAAACAGAACTATGTTTTGGTATCCCATTTTCTTTGATGGTTTTCATCCTTTCCAAACACCAAAGGGTTTCAAACACCCAAAAGAATAGAGGGATGACAACACCTCAATTAAATTTCCAGCCAAACTTACAATTTTACTCTAACAGTTCTTAATCTTGGCATTCAAAGGAGAATCTGGAACTAAAAATAGCATGAAAACATTCAAACCCCCATTTTTTTATTTTAAACAATAACTAAATTGATAAACAGATCCTACCTGATCTCGCATTCCTGGCAATATCTGCTAAAAAGCCTCAATCTGCAGCTCCCAAAACCTTCCATCTCCATCCAAAACCCCCAAATCTCACCCAAAATATTTTCCAACCCAAAAAATTTTCCAAAAATATCCATCCCCCAAAATTTCCCCAAAAATTAGGTTATAAGGAAGAGTTGACCAAAATTCCATTTTTGGAATTAAAATATTTATTTAAAAATAATTCTCAAAATAATTCTTTTCTAACTATAACAACAAATTGACTTGCTTTTCAATTCAAAATCGATTTTCTCATTTAATTCAATTTAACCTTTCTAATTTAATAAGCCAACAGAATACAATTAAATCTATCGCACTTAAATACAAAACTTTCTTTTCAACAGCATATCCAAAATGTATTTAATATTCAAAATCAATCATTTAATCGAACTTACTCCCAATCTAAAACGAGCAATCCAATATCAACGAAAATCGCATAACGAAATCCCGATTAATTTAGTCCATTAATCTCTAATGCACAAATACATATTTAATCAAGATAATTACTAAGGACTAATTAATCAATTAACCATACACACCAAGCACGCAAACTGAGAAAGTCAACCAAACAGACGACTCGCAAACCCAAACAAAAAGGGATACCGACGACGACTAACGATGCTCACTTGAGCACGACTAAGGTCAACTAGGGTCTTACGACCACCTAATCCAACTCTAAGAATTAAAGAGGTACACTCAAACCTGCACATCCAGGTGAAGACGAACCTCGCACTCATGCGGCGTTGTACTTGAAATCTCCTACAACCAAGAGTCATACATGCATACATATAGAAACTTAATGAAAGCATTAGCCCGATATTAATACCACGAAATAGGAACACTAAACAACTTGCATACAACTAGTGTGAAAACCACATCAACAGCTATGCGTTAAATCAAACATCTGACTATAACATTAAATTAAGATAAACTAACCAAGATTAAACCAAGATTAGAAATTGATTAGGGCAGGGGTACTACATCATCACTATCTTGAATTAAAGATTTAAACCATTTAGGTCTTCTTTTAGAAGTAATGGATTCATCACTAGAAGAAAAGTCATGAGGAGTAGAGTTATTATTATCATCATCACTATCACTAGAAGGAATAGAAAGAGATGCATTAGGAGTAGGGTTAAGAGGAGGAGGTTGGTCCTCCACAAGCACAACTTTGCTTTGAGCAAGTTCATCATCCTCTACTTTAGAACAATCATGAATGCCTTTTTCTGCAATACAAACATCTCTTGCAACTTTTACCTTGTTAGTAATAGGATTGTAAACTCTATAACCTTTAGTATTTTCATCATAACCAACAAAAATAAAAGGAGAAGATTTAGCATCTAATTTTTTTCTTTTCTCCTTAGGTTTGTGAACATAAGCTATGGAACCAAAAATTCTTAAATTCTGCAAATTAGGCTTTCTACCAGACCAAGCTTCTTCAGGAGTTTTATCCTTTAAGGCTTTGGTAGGTGTTCTATTAATTAAATAAGTTGCACAAGCCATAGCTTCAGCCCAAAACTTGTAATCCATATTTTTTGCATGCAATAAACATCTAGCCATTTCAACAATTGTCCTATGCTTCCGTTCTGCCACACCATTTTGTTGTGGTGTATAAGGAACGGTAAGCTCATGTTTAATTCCAAAAGATTTCAAATAAGCATTAAATGCATTATTGGCATATTCTCTTCCATTGTCAGTACGAAGAATCTTAATTTTAGAACCAGATTGCCTTTCTACAAACATATGAAATTCAGTAAACACATCAAGCACTTGATCCTTACTATGAAGGAAATATATCCATGTTCTCCTTGAAAAATCATCAACAAAGGTAAGAGCATACCTTGAACCTTGGATGGAGGGATTCTCCATGGGACCCAAGAGATCACTATGAACTAGATGCAATTTAGTATATGCCCTCCAAGATTGACCATGAGGAAAGGGTTCCATATGCATCTTACCACTCATGCAACCATCGCAAACAATTTGAGAAAGATCAATACTAGGCAATCCATCAACCATATTTGCTTTTTGCATCAATGAAATATAATCAGAATTGAGATGGCCAAGTCTTTCATGCCATATAGTAAAATCAACAGTAGTAAGCAAAGAATACTTTGGAGGAGCAAATTCATAGAACTTGAATAAGTTATCACTATCCATTTTAGCAGTAGCAATAACATGATTAGTGTTTGGATCAATGATATAACATATGCCCCTATAAAAGTTAATCTTATAATCTTGACAAAGTTTAGGAACTGAAATCAAATTTGATTTTAATTCAGGAACATAAAGAACATCATGTAATTTCCCATTAGGAACATTCACATCACCAATAGCTTCAACTTTACAACTATGATTATTAGCTAATTGAACAGGAATATTAGAAGTATCAGGATGCAAAGATTCAAAACATTCTTTATGAGAAGTAACATGTTGAGATGCACCAGAATCAATAATCCACTCAAGTGGTTGAGAAACATTATAAGTACATGTAAATGCATGACGAGATGAATTACCATTATTATTACCTTTCTTATAATGAGGTTTATGTTGATTATTTTGATTATTTTGATCCATGGGCTTTTTACCATTTTGTTTCTTAAAACAATTATTAGTAAGATGTCCATCTTTCCCACAATATGTGCAATGGGGTCTTGTTTGAGAATTATTCCTTTGATTATTGTACGTATTATTATGATTATTATTATGAGAATTGTTATGATAGGATTTAGAATGAGATTGATAATTAGAAGATTTGTGATTATTATTATGATTATTATTATGATTATGATTATGATTATTATTATTGGATCTAAAATTATTATTATGATTATGATTTTTAGACATAAAAGCATGTTCACTACTTTTAAGAGTACCAAATTGAATTAATTTAGCTTCCTCTTGACACAATAAATTACGAAAAATATCATAAGTTAATTGAGTAGCTAAGCTAGGAATAGCAAGTTGAGCATGAATATTCGTAATAAATTGTTGAAATTGACGAGGAAGACATTTTTTAAGAATAAGATGAATTAAACGTAAATCAGCTAGAGTAACTCCTAAACCAGTTAATTGACTATTAACAGAATCAAACTTTAATAAGAATTCATCCATAGTTTTAAAATCCGTATACCTTAGATCTTCAAGTTGATCTTGAAGCTGAATTTTTCGGGATTCATTTGAGCTATCATAAGTTGTTTTTAAAATTTCCCAAGCTTCATGCGCTTTTGTACAATTTCCAATTAAAACATACAAATCAGGAACCATTGAAATACCAATTAAACCAAGTGCTTCCTCATTTTGAGCCTTCCATCTATCTTGGTCGGCTTGAGGAGCAGTTGTAGCGGGCTCAAAGGTTTTATCAGTTGCAACATTCAAAAGATGCTTGAAACGAAAAATAAAAGAAATATGTGTTTTCCATGAATGATAATTAGAACTATTTAATTTAATTTCCGGAATTAATGTAGACATAGTTGCAAAAAAAAATTAGAAAAAATACCCCTTTTGATTAAAATATGAAAAAATAATCTCTTTGATTAAAATCAAACCAAATTTCAAGAATAACAATTAACAAATAACAAATAACTAAATTAAATTTTTATATATTAAGAATCGTTATTTTTAAAATTTTAATAACAAAATAAATTTTAAAAACTTTAAATTTTGATTAAACAAACTAAATCTTTATTAATAATAAAGTAAAACAATTTTATATAAAAAAACTTTATTAAATACTTAATATTTAAAAGTTTTTCAAACTTTTCAATGTAAATTTCATAAAGTTCTTAAATATAACTTTTGAAACATATGTAAACTTTATAAACTTTTGAATCGTATAAAAAGAATCTTAGGCTCCTTATAAAGTTTTCTTATAATATGAAAGTTCATAACTTTTTAAACTTCTTTTAAACTGGAAGATATTTGCATGATATTTAAATATTAATAAAGCGTAAGGATAGATAAACTGTTGCAATCATAACAAGAGCATAGGCAAAATGACAGGGGATGAATTCAATTTGCCAAAAATAGTTACAAAGATTACTATGCCAATTGATATAAAATGTAGCAAACAGCTGGCAGGAGAAAAACTTATAATAGAAAATAAGAGCCAAAGAAAATGAGTTAGAGAAGAATGATGCACACTAGCAGAGGTACACAGAGAGCACAGATAAAAAAAAATGATTCGCAGCTGAGAGTGAGGCAATAAGAAATCAGAAATTCTCACCAAACTTTAACTTATCCTTGCAGATAAGAGTAACAAAAAAGAAGATAGGGGACACACAGGCAAGACATAAATTATAGTTCCAAATTGTATATTGTAATAAGTTTTATTTTAAGTCAAACAGAATTATTATGAAAGGAAATACAAAACAATATTAAACATCTGTTAACAAAAATCTGCAATACAAAATACTGGAATAAAAAACCATACAATACAAAAGATGTTAAACTCAGAATGATTTAGACAGAGAAAGCAGAAATTATAGAATATTAAACTTCTGGAATAAAAAACTGGCAATACACAAAACTAGAGAAAATAATATAAAAAACAGAGATAGTTATAATACAGAGATCAATATGAATTTTTTTTTAACAAAATCCTGCAGACACAATAAATGTTAAAACCTGCAAACAAATCAGAGATGTAATGTAATAATAAATCAGATTTGGCGGCAAGCCGACCAAACAGATTAAGGAGGCTGAGTTTGGCGGTAAACCTTCCAAACTATTCACACTAAAAAAAACCAGAAACTTTGGCGGCAAGCCTTCCAAAGACACAAATTTAAACTAGAAAGAAGAAACTTTGGCGGCAAGCCTTCCAAAGCCCTTTTTTTTAATAAAAAAACTAGAATAGAAGATTAAACCTGCAGGCAAACTTGTTAACAAGTTTGAAAAAAAATTTAAAATTTGAAATAAAAAACCTGCACAGTAGAAAATATTAGAGAAAGAACTTCTTCTCCTCTCAAGAATGCCTCCAAGAAGGTGAACTCCACAGAATGGTAACCTTCATCAATGTCAACTTAAAACAAGGATTAGAAACCTGCTCTGATACCATGAAAGGAAATACAAGAGCAAGGAAAGAAAAATAAAATCCAAGAAAGTTTATTGATGAAGTAAATGTTACCAAGAGAAATGCAAAAACCTTGGAGCAATCACCCAAATGTGAAGAAGGAGGCACAAGAACTTTTGAAAGGGGAAAATCAAAGAAAAACCCCTTGTGATATTATGAATGAGGCAATGCCTAAAATGTGTGAGAGAGAGAGAGCAAAAAGCTCTTTACAATATTGTCATTAAGAAGAAATGAGAGAGGAGACATCTCTTAAATAGAGATGAGGAGAGGAGTTACAAATTAACTCCCAAATCTATGAATGCCACCATTCATAAAATGTGTGTGCCATGTGTCCACATCCTCTTATGGAGGAAATCTAATATTCCTTAATAAAGGAAAATAAAAGAAATGACTTGTCCTCACACATGTACTAGAGGACAAATTACATGTAGGAATTCCAAAGGAATATCCTAAACTAAATACAAATAAACCTAAGCTAAGTAAAGATTAAATATTCTAACATCCTTCTAACTCTTCTTCATTACTCTACATCTTTTCTCTACTTTTATTTTTACCTTCTTCATTTGCTTGCTTGGTTGTCCTTCATAATAAGAGTACAAGCCCTTCACTTTAAAAATTGGTGAAATATTTACTCCTCTCCAAAATTCTATTTCATAAACATTTGTTGCACATTCCTTTAGAAACTAACATGGTCTTGTACTTTCCATTTTAACTCATCATTTTTCTTTTTCACAAATCTCTCTTTCTGTATATGAGCAAATACCAAATCTTCAATTTGAAACTTTTGAATTTACTTTTGAAATCAGCAAATTTAATGTCCTCTTTCAAGCATTCTTTCTTCTCTTTGCATTCTTTCTTCTCTTTGAATTTTTCTGCTTACCTTCAATACCACTTCTCTCCTTGCCATTACTTGTTGCATGTAGATCGCTCCCAACTTCTTTTGTTAACTTCAACAAGTGTAATTTTATGTTCAAACATACAATAGGACTACTATCTATTTCAACTTTTTCATTCAATGATCTTAAGGTAAATTTATTTCCACCCTTCACAATAGTTTATGTGTTTTCTCTTCAATTATAAATAGCCTCTTTATCAAACTATTAGGGTCTACCCAAAAGAATACGACAAGTATCCATAGGCATTATATCGCACATAACTTCATCTTTGTAATTTCCAATTTGAAAACTAACCAAATATTTTTCGCTCACCAAGAGTTAATGACCTCTTTGCAACCAATAAACATTGTAGGGGTTGGAATGATTTGTCCTTTTCAATTTCAGCTTCATCATTTCTTGTGACACCAAATTATTTGCGTTACCGCTATCCACAATTATCTTGCAGCACTTTCCACCTAATTTGCATACAATTCTAAATAAACTTCTTCTCTATTTAGTTTCTTGTTTCTCCTTCTCTGATTTTACTAAACTCTATTGAATATTAATCTTTCTCCTTGTTCTAGTTCATCAGTATGTTGAGGTGATACAACACTTTCTGCATCTTCTTGTGCAACATGATTTCTAGGAATTCTCTTTTTAGCATTGTCTTGTTGTATTTGAGGGCATGCAAATGCCCTATGTCCAACTTCTCTGCATTAGTAATATGAACCCATAAAACCGCTTCCCCTACCTCTTCCTCTTAAGAAATCTCCTCTTCCTCTTACATCTTGATTGAAATCATTATTTTTTTAAGTACCAATTTCTTTTTCACATGCTTGATGTTCCTTGCTACTATTTGCTTGTTTCTTTCCAATAGTGGACCTTCCTCTTCCTCTTGAATTATTTTGTAGCCTTTTGGAAAACTTCTCATCTATCTTTAAAGCACTTTGACAAGCTTCCTTAATGCTTCTAAAGTTCAACAAACTAATTTCATTTTGAATATTTAAACATAGTACAATCACATGCCTTGTTATCTTTTAGTGAGTTTGTAGAGCAGTTCAATATATTCTTTTATGTATACTACCCTTTCTCTCAAGTTTTGTAACCTTTGAATAAAGTTAACTAATAATCAGAAGCTAAGAATTTAGCTTTCAAATTGACACCATTTTCTACAACTTTTAATTTTCTCTTTCCCTTTCTTTGTCTTTTAGTCTATACATAGTCCCATTGTAAAACTGCATGGCCTTTTACTCTTATCCAAGCGAATTTCACCTTCTTGGATTCTTCTATAGATTCATAGTCAAAATATCTTTTCATTTTTGTAATCTTGTGTACGAGTTTTTCTCCATTCAAGCTTCAATTATAATAAGGTGTACACAATAAGGGTGTACCTCTAATCTTTGCCATGGCTTTAAAAAATCTAGTCTATGTAGCATTCACCACTTCTTCTTCATTTCATTGAGCTTCTTGAGTCGCTTCTCTTTCTTCATCACTTACATATTCAAGGTGAACTCCCCTTCTTTGAGTCGTCTCTATTGCAACCAACCTGGCTAGGATCTCCCTCATTCCTTGGACTAGATCTACAGTTATAAATGCTTCAACTCTCCCATGTTGTCTATCAACACCCCACTTAAAATTCATTTGTATATCCTTCTCAACACTAGTAGAGCTCTTCTCACACACTCAATCCAAGAATCACCTTGCTCTTATATCAATTGATGCAGCCAAGGACCATGTATGCAATGAGAGGCAACCAATTCTTGCAATCAACATAGAACTTTAAAAAAACATACACCCCAAAATCTTGATATCATTTTATTGAACTAGCAAAGCATACATAACTCCATATCTCCTTATATGACTAGAAAATTGAGCTTAAAACTCACTTACATATTCAACTCTAAAACTAACTTGCAGTTCTATATTCCCAATAAAATAGCAAACCAAACTTATGCCAAAAACTATTTTGTCTTACAATGCTAATGACTCTCTTACAAACCAAAACTATAAGTCTAAAGTCCAATCTTCCTTAGACCCCTCTCATGACACAATTTCTATTTTCCTTCCTTGCATAATATTTTTGTGGTGAATGTATTCTCAATTATGTGATTGCATCAATTAGATGTTTAAATGAGTTTTCATTGGAATGAATAAATATTTGACTTAAATAATCTATAGTGTAATTAATGTTTCGATATTTGTATATTTGATATAGTTTTAAGATATGGTATAACTATAGTTATGTTTCTAAAGATGGATGCAAGGCATGCCACTCCATCTTCTAGGAAGAGAAGGAGAGCATCATTGGAGAGAGTATCACAAACATGGGAATAAGAAAGTTTTCCACCTGAGCTTATTCCTCACAGTCAAAATTGTCTTGGAACAATTTAGGTTTTTTTGTATTCCATCACTATGTTGAGTCTAAGAGACCTAGGTTAGATTCAATACTTAGTGTAAGTTTAGGTGATGGTCAACATATACCTCATCCAGGTCCTTGTCTCCCTTTTGACCAAAATGATCATATATGATTTAAAAGATAATTTTTGAAATCAAAATGTTATACAAATATTGTTTCACTAACACACACGTGTATATGTATAACACAGGCACGCACACACACAAAAGCACATGTGCGTGTGCGTGCACGCACTGTGTATTCAATACTTAAAGTATTGCTAAGAATTAAAAACTATGAATCAAATTATGTGGCTATGTAAGCCCCAAGTCGCCATCGGCTATCATGTAAAGGTCTTATATATAATTCTTTCGAGCCTCTAACGGCTTCGAGCCATACCAACTTAAGTGAATTCTCTATTCTACCGCTAATCTTTGCATCGACTTATCTATATTATTAAGAATTTATATATTATTCTCATTGGGCAATCGAGGCATTTAACTTGCTATTTAACTTTGATATATACGATGGGAGATTATTGCAATCAGTGGTATTATTCAATGTATATATTTATATTGGAGTTGGCACGATAAAAACTCTTTGTTGAGATGCATTACATCATCAAGCGATAACTAATTCTTGAACGCTAAGAGCATAATGGATAAAAGCTTGAAATTCGTGGTTTAAAAAGAAGCGTAATTTGAAGTGAGGCGATAAGTCTTGATTTTAAGTGTGCATCATATATAGATCGACGAATACAGCTGGTATACTATTCTTGGATGGCAAAGTCTGAAATGGAGATTACAAGTTCAGAATTGAATTCTTGTCTCTTCAAACAACCGCTACTACTCACAGGCCGCAAGGTCTTTCTTTGTTTCCAATCGAAGGAAATCCTTTGCAAATTTCGATGCATCGAATTAAGTCTAGTTTCATGTAGGAGTTTCATCATAGATGAGCAAATCTTTACTATCTTTGACTCTATTATAAATTAAACCTGGTGCGACCACTTATGCTTATAAGTAGTATGCAAGGAAGTAAATTGTCTTTATTTTATACGGGCTATGCATATCGATTTTATAGTCTCAGTGTTATAATTGAATCTCTATCACCAGTATATGTTAATCTGAAAGTACACTGTTGCTGTTATTCCAAATGCTTAGATGGGCTAGCTCTACCGTATCCATTATAGAACCCTTATCAATAGCCGATGCTATTAGCTTGATATCTTGCGAAGAAATATTTAAAGGTGCGTAATGTTTTGTTTTAAACCAATTATATTCGAATTGAAAAAAAGAAAGACTTATGATACCAAAGATGAATTTATGATCCTCAAATTATTAAGGGAATTTTAGGGTTTGTGGCATGAAAGTGATGCAGCCATGGTCCAGTGGGTCCTCAAAGAGAACTAATTATAGCTAGATCATGCAGCAAGAGTAACACAACGGAAGCAACAACAACACATAGACATATTATAGAATCAGACATCCGCATCATCATATTATCATCATGGAACATCCGGTAATCAACCGGTTATATGCAGACTAACATGCCAGATTACAATCCATCCTGAACTCAGAGTTCTCCGGTCCTCTAATCATGAATCGTGATCCTCCTTCTAATAGATGTCCCTCTAATGACTACAGAAAAATATATATATATCCTTCGAAACACATTCGGGTTGGCCACAAAAGACTACATTAACCAAGGAAGGAAAATGAAACGTGTAAGATAGGTCAGCCCCAAAAGGTGAAGATCTCATCCACCAAGAACAATCCGGAAGTGTGGACCACAAAAGAAGGTTGCCCAAGGGCCTAAGAATATCGAGTGTGGTGCCAAACTGATCTGCAATTCAAGAAATTGCTTCCAAAAAGAAGAAATCTCCAACTTAGACGATAAGCTCAAGACTGCTCTGGAGCCCAAAAACAGTTACTCTGGAAGGAACAACTCACTAGAAAAGAACTCAAATGAACTGGAAATCTTGAATAATGCACAATAACACGCCTAGAACCCAAAAATTTGATACGCAACAAAAGATAAACAACTACCGGAATATACTGAAAGAAACACATAAAACTGCTACATGAACTGAACATGAACAAAACTAAGGAAATATTTTTGGTTGATGCAATATTGCTCATAAACCGGGGATGCTCCTGCATCAGACACCCCAGGTAGAAAGAGATGTTCCATGAATATCGAAAAAAATTCGGAATATAAACCTCATTGCTCATTTCTGATCCAAACATCTTCCTTATCTGCAAACCGCTTCCTTTCCTCTTCTGGAACCTCAGCCATATCCTCCAGCTTCTAGTTCTCTTTATTCTTCTTTTCTTGCTTCTTACCTACACACTATCTCTTCTTGTTGCTTCCCTCTTTACTCTGTAACTCGGGTTTATTTATGCCACAAGACTTCATCCGGTCTTCCATCACAACCTTATTGTCATCTGGTTCCATCTTGCTATCAGACTTATCTACCTGATCCTTCTGCAAATCCATGCCACCAACCAGTGTAGCCTCTGCAACCGGCTTCTCATTACTGCAACTCTTTCCAAGACTCAAATTTCTTACTTCTTCCTCCTTCTCCCTCAAGGAAGTCAAAGTGAACTTATGCCCATCCTTCTCAATAGTGATTAGGTTTCTTCTACAATCATAAATAGCTCTTCTATCAAACTGCCAAGGTCTATCCAACAAAACATGACAAGCACTCATAGTAACAACATCACATAAGACCTCATCTCTAAAAGGTCCAATATTAAAATTCACTAAACATTGTTCCTCCACTTCTATCTTTTGATCATCTTGTAACCAACTCACCTTGTAAGGACAAGGATGCTTAAGCCTCTGCAATACAAGCTTCTCCACCATCTCCTCAGATACCAAATTATCAGTACTTCCACTATCTACAATAACCTTACAACACTTACCACTTGATTTGCATACAATCCAGAAAAGACTCCTTCTCTAAATAGGTTTGGTATCTTCACTACTTTGCTCCATCAAGTTCCTCCTAGACATAAGAGATTCTCCCTGCTCCAGTGCATATTCAGATTCAATGACTCTAGCTTCTTGATCCTCATTTGCCACACAATTTCTTGCCACCCCTTGCTTGCACTCATAAGACCTATGTCTGGTCTCTCCACACTTGAAACATCTGCAAAAAAATCCTCTGTTGCTACTGCCACTGCCTTTTTTCTTTGTCTTCCGATCTGGTCCTTTATTCCACTCAGGCTTTGGTTCTTCATCCACTTTCTGCTTCTCTAAAGTGTCACTCATCTGCCTCTTATATCTCTCTTTTTCTCTAAGGTTATTCCGATGTCTTCTTTTCACTTTCTCCTCATCTTTCAAAGCATATTGGTAAGCCTCCTCAACTATAGAAATCTTCAGCATACTCATCTCATCATGAATGTTAAATGCAAGTCCATTTATGTATCTAGCCACCTTCTCCCTATCCATATCTCTTTGTCCAGATCTGATCATTACCTTGTAGAATTCCTCAATATACTCTTTCACACTCATGTTTCTCTGCTTTAGGTTCTACAACTTCTTGAACAATTCCAACTCAGTCTCCCGGAATGAACTTGGCCTTCAATCTCACAACCATCTATCTCCACTGAGTGATCTTCATTTCACCATTCTCCACTTTGTCTCTCTGCAACTCTTTCCACCATAAGGCAGCATGCCCTTTCAATTTAGTTTGTGCCAACCTAACCCTCTGCAGGTCCTTAATATCCTCAAATTCAAAGTAGTCCTCCAACTCTCTGATCCAATCAATCAAATACTCCAGATTCAGCGTCTCGAAAAGTTTAAAATCTCCACTTTATGTATTTTGCTTGCTTGTGCCACCGCTCTCAGAAATCTTTCCTCTCTTTCATCTTCCAGTCCTTCAGCCTCTTCCTCCTCAAGCTCTTCTCTAGCTTCTTCATATTCATCCTCGGACTCTGGATTCCTCTGCAAACCAGCCAATGCATTCCGGATCTCGTTCCTCATATCATTCTTGAAATCCTCCATCATCCGCTCTACCCTCCAAGGGTTCATCCTTCTAGGTGGCATCTCCTCCTTTGCTCTGGTGCAACCACCTCAACTCGACGATATGACTACAGGTTTCAATTGCCTCACACTTGACGATCTAATGAACACACTCGCAACTTGCCTCCACTCGGTGATCTATTCACCCAAAGGAATGCCTCAAGGTTCGCAACCAGCCCTGATACCACTTGATGCAGCCATGGTTTGGTGGGTCGTCAAAGAGAACTAACTAGATCATGCAGCAAGAGTAACACAACTAAAGCAACAACAACACATAGACATATTACAGAATCAAACATCTGCATCATCATATTATCATCATGGAACATCCAGTAATCAATCGGTTATATGCAGACTATTATGCCAGATTACAATCCATCTCGAACTCTCAAAGTTCTCCGGTCCTCTAATCATGAATCTTGAGATGTCCCTCTAATGACTACAAATATATATCCTCCGGAACACATCCGGGTCGGCCACAAAAGATTACATTAACCAAGGAAGGAAAATGAAACGTGACATAAGACAGGTCGGCCCCAAAAGGTGAAGATCTCATCCGCCAAGAACAATCCAGAAGTGTGAACCACAAAAGAAGGTCGGCCAAGGGCCTCAGAATATTGAGTGTGGTGCCAAACTAATCCGCAATTCAAGAAATTGCTCTGGAAAATAAGTAATCTCCAACTTAGACGATAAGCTCAAGACTGCTTCGGAACCCAGAAACAGTTACTTCAGAAGGAACAACTCACCGGAAAAGAACCCAAATGAACTAGAAATATGGAATAATGCACAATAACACGCCTAGAACCCGAAAATATGATCTGCAACGAAAGATAAACAACTATCGGAATATATTGAAAGAAACATGGAAAAATGCTACTTGAACTGAACATGAACAAAACTAAGGAAATATTTTTGGTTGATGCAAGATTGCTTATAGACTAGGGATGCTCTTGCATCAAAAAGAAAAAGAACTTTAAGTAACTATGCAAAGTCTAGAGTATAGTTAAGATATTGCATCACTATATTATCATCTTCTCATTTAAGATGCATGTTAATGGTAGATAGTCTAATCCTTCATACTTATGTGAACCTCTAGTGTTAGACTGCAATAATTTTAGTTGAGGTCAATTTGATTTTTAGAAAAATTAATAAGTCTCTTCAAACCATTTGATTACGCATGTCATCTCATTTAGATGTACATGAGTGTAAGAGGTGATAGTCATGTGAATCCTTACTTGAAGGTCGTTCGTACCTTTGTGAGTAAAGCTATAACGATTATACATGACTTATGGCGAGAAAACCTAGAGACTAACGTCATAATAGAAAAGTGTATATTACATGACTAGTAAGTCAAGTCAAACAATTTATTCCAACTATTTGACTCTAATTTGTAGATGGTCAATGAATCCATGTAGATTAGGGGTGGATGAGAAAATAGAAACACTCCATAAGCAAGTGGATACCATAAAAACCTTTGGCCAAGGTGGTGCAAAGGTCTTCTTGTGCTTAGCTAGCTCACTGTGTCTAGTTACCTAGTCTAAACCATGGTCATACATAGTTGGCAAGGGTTTGTAGTTGTGTGACTAGCTCTAGACCAAAGTAGGATACAAACACTAGGCTCAAGTGGAAACTTGACTCATTCTTGTATTTGTATCCTCGTGAAGGGTAGGGACAATTCCTTTAGGACGGTTTGTGGGGGACCATTGAGTTTTTGGCTGGAGGAAAAGCACTCGAATGATGCTCTCCCTTGATAGATTCAAGAGGAAACTTGGGATTCAGTCAGACATCTTGACTACAATAGATTCTTAACTCTTTCACTCTTTATATGTTTTGTTTCATCATTACTCAATTAATTAGAAGTAGAGAATTTGGATGATGTATATGGTTAATAGGTGTTTCAGTATTTGCTTCATGCTACTAGTTGTTTATGATTATTAACATGAATTTGTAATTCTTATTTCAATGCTTAAGTTATAAAAACTTTAATATGCCAATTATAGCTTTTCTTTTACTTTAGTAAGTGTTATAATTCATTCACTATTCCATGTTGGTAGAAAACTTTTGTTGCATATGGTATCAGAGCTACCAGGATAAGCATTGGATGTTGGAGCTCACCTGCTGGAACTCAAAAATATAAATGTAGTTAACTAAAACAAGGAGTATGTTTGGCATACAAGATGTGGATCCGACAAACATCAAGGAAAATTTTTGCTTTTTGCGACCTAACTCTTAACTGAAACACAAAACTAAATATGATTATTCAAGTTGCGCCCTACTATCAAATACTGAAACATTGGTTGATGCAATTGACTGCAAAAGGAGAGGCAAATGTGGCCTAGAGAGAATAAAAACACTCTTGGAAATTCATCTTCTTTTAAACTAAATGTGATGCCTATGCAAAATCAAGAGACCCCATTTTGGGAGATAATTGTAACTTCTAGAGACAAGGGAACCTACTTGCCCCTAACCATTATATTTTAAAGGGAAGGAAGAGCTCATTGAGACATCTCGTACTATCATAGACAATAGCTCATAATGTATGAACTTGTTAAATATCAAATAATGTAACATGACGTAGATACTCTTTTGGAATGAATAAAGGAGAACCAAATTTTGTTATGTGTGAACATTTATTGTTGTTCAATTTAAAAGTTGAAATGAAATGTCAATTATTCTTAACATTAATAAATATTGTATGCATTCACAAGAACCATTATATGTGACATAGAAACTAGAGACAATTTTGGAGGGCCTCAAGAAGCGCCTGATCCCACTAATGCCCCAATGGCTAAATTGGACCGGTTGTCAGGCCAAGCTTAGGAACCTTGAGCAACAAGTCTTGAGTTAGATTAAAATGGTAGGGAATGACCAATAAACTCATATTAGGGAGGCCTATAACAGACATGAATGGTGTATGTATAGAGTTAGCATTGAGAAGAGCATTTGGAAGCCAAGACCGAAACTAAAAAGGTAAATCGGTTGGCTTTCGAACTCTCTTACAACACATTTATTCCAAGCGATGCCAATGAACCACACATGCTAACACATCCTTTTAAGGTCTGCAACAAATAAAATCTATAGATAAACAATGTAGCACACCAACCAGTCGGACCAAAACCATTCTTCAATGCACAAAACATGATGTGAATCTACCCACACCATGGTGAGACCCATATCAACATAAAAAGTAAACCACCAAAGTATATACCGACCAAAAGGGCATGATCCAAATAGGACATACCACCTCTACCAACCGGAAACCAAGCCAGCTAACAACACTGAACTCAAAACACCATAACTTTACTTGTCAATCAGATCATCACTAAAAAATTGAATTGGAACATTGCAAAATCCAAATAAACATGTTCTCCAAGCGCAACACTTGAATCCACAAATCAGAGAACCACCGAGCAGTCTTCAGACCAATTCTGATAAACTTCCACTAATAGAAACAACAACAAGTAACTCCACCATCTGAGCAATAGAGGGCCTGTAAACTTGACAATACAATATACTTATATCTTAAACATTATATCCAAAACAGCACTCCATAATCTTCACATACTAGAGGAATGCAAATAATTCTTCCATTAAGACATTTAAAACTCTTTCCTACATAAATATTGTTTCCTACATATTGAAACTTCCACTACACCAACCTTCTAGAAACACCTCAATATCACTACCAGACCACACAACAACATCTGAACATACATTTCTGGGCCATCTGCAACACATAGTTATATCAATGACAACATCAGATAGGTTGACATCAATGATAACACAACACAACATCTCAAGTTTCCAACAAAACAAAGCTTGAGGAAGGCAATAGAGAGTTCCAAATATTGTTTTATCAAGTTGTAAAAAGCTAAGAGAGAGTTGTAGCAAGTTGCGAAACCAAATGGAGTTGAAAAGACTTTTGAAGCAAGTTGTACAAAGTTGTGCAAACTAGAGAGAGACTTAAGAAAGCCAAGAGATTTTAAAGAGTATCTAAGAGAGATTGCAAGAAAACTTCCAAGAGAATTTGTGAGAGGATTCAAGAGAGATTACATGGAGTGAAAGAATGTATTTAAAAGTGAGAAGAGGATGGAAAGAAATATTTTTTGAGTCGTTTTGGAATATTTTGAGCCTTTTCTACTAACATAGGTAGGTAACAAGTGGATAAACACTTGGAAATGACCTTTGAATGTTAAAATGTCACGGGATGCTAGCAATACACGTAAAAATTTGTGTGATGTGTTAGTGTCCAAACAAATTATGCCCAAAAACAACAAGAGATGAGAAAAAACACCCAGTTGACACAAAACTGACACAGACAAGTACATACTAAAAAGGACCCTAAGCATCTTGAGAATGGAAAATTTTGATGCAAGGGCTAACGTGAACCTACGTGCAATGATAGGGGAACAAATACCAAAGTGGATATAAAAGTGTAGGTGAGATTGTAAAGGGTATACAATTTTTCACTCTACACATTGGTTTTGCAAGTCTCTAATGACTTGGTTTTAAAGGTTTTGCATGTTTTTCCATCATTTTCTCACTTTTTCTAGTTTAGCATTTCTTCCCTATTTTGCAACATTTTTTTGGAATTAGTAACATTACTATAATCTTTGATGGCCTTTTTTTGTATCTTTCTTATTTCTAGTTTGTGAAACATCTATACACTCTACTACAATGATGATTCTTAAAGTTCAACATGTTTACTTCATCTTGTAACATTTGTACTACTCTCTAGAGCTTGCATTTGGGGATTTCATGTTTCTAATAACCCTATGGAATTTATATATCTCATGAATTTTATGTTTACATTTCTACTAACCCTTATGGCATCTACATTTCAATTAGCTTGCTTTTGTATAGGTATCAAATTTTTATATTGTTATAGGTCTTGGAAAGCTAGTTATAATAACTTTTTTGTAGATTAGGTAATTTTCTAGAGTTTTTTTACGAAAGTTTAATATTGTCTATTTAAATCATATTAACCCTCTTGTGAATATTTTGCATGTATAAGACCCTAAAACAATAACTCTTGTATGCGAGATCATGAATCAAAGATTCAATTTCAAACTAAATCGAAGCATTTAAATCTTAAAAATTGGAATCAATATTTCTTTCTAGTATATTTTTATATGTGTTTTTTTTTGTGGTTTTGTTGTATATTCTCTCATCTTGCACCTTTTGTGATCTTTAGGATAAAAAATAACCCTCTTTCTTATCTTGTGTGTCATATTATAACTAGTTTTTTAATACTCTCCTCTTGTACCATGTATGATCTTGAGGATAAAAAAGTTATTTTTAATTTGTGTACCCTAAGGGTAGTTTATGTATGCTATCCTCTTGCACTTCATACAAACTTGAGAATCAAAAGAGAATTTATTTTTTCTATTTTATAGGTATCTAGAGACTTTGAAAATGAGGAAAGCCAATATTTTTGCAAAGTATATGAAATATAAGGAGGAGTTTCCATTTTGAACCAAGATGAATTCCCATTTATAGGTTTCCAAGTTATTTGGGGGGGGGGGGGGGGGGGGGGGGGGTGTGTGTGTGTGTTAACCTATTAATAGATGTTACTATATAGTAGTTGTCTTGTAGACTTTAACCTCACATAATATATTGAGGACACTCGTATTTGAACCTTGTATAGACCTAGCATGGGAAAGCATCCATTGTTGTCATGTGCAATTCACTAGTAAGTGGTAAGCCTTAAGAATTTATCACCTTTTACTTTAGGAGATGGCATAATGGGATATGGGTATTCTTTTAATCCCCCATGGTTCTCTAAGATTGACCTAACAGTATTTATAATCAATTCAAATATTTTGGTGAGCTCACAAGCCAAATGCTCCCACTTAACTAGTTAGATTATTTTATGTTTTCCTTTTCTTCTCCATCCCCTATGAAAAACCCATGTGAAACCAAAATAAAATATAAAACTAACTTAATCAAAATAATAACCATGAATCACTTTTTTTATGAGTCCATTAAGAAGGATAAAAATGCTTTTGAGAATGATGACAACAAAAGAAATATAGATGGAGATGAATATGAATATGAATATTATGATAACCACAATAATTTTCTTAACACTAAAAAAGGTTGTATCCAAGTATATGACTTTCTACTTCAAAGCAAAGATCCCATGGATAGGTAATTGACAAGCATAGTAGCCCAAGCTTCACCCAAATTACAATCTTGATAGCAAATCGAATTATGGTTCATTGATCCATACAAATCCTAATCTATAAACTAATGAAGCTTCTACTTTTAATAGATTATATATTAACTTTCACTGAGAAGAAAGCATTCTAGCGCAAGAGGATCCTTTGGTGAAAATCGAAGCAAAAACTAAGATGTGCTTGATTAACTCCAAATTTAAATAATTTGTGATAAAAAATAAGGACACAATGGTCAAAATATATTAAAAATGCATTTTCCTTTCTCTTCAAAGAACCTTAAATTGATGAAAAAGAGGTGTGCACCCAAGTTTTGATATATGGATCTCTTAACCCTATTGATGTACTCTAGATAGAAGATGAAGATGGTTTTTTCAACCCTCTTGATGCACTCTAAATTGAGTTGATGAAGCATGTACGAATGTTGGTTGCTTGGAGAACCAACAACATGAATTTGTGGTGGAAGAGATTGATAATAAGAGGGTAAATCCTCTTTTAAATAGACTTATTGGATGGGGAATGTACACTTGAGATTGAATTTAAATATTAATGGTGGATGATTCATGAGAGGATTGGAGCAAGAAGATGATGACAAGTGCCATCAATAGATTGATGCACTTGAGAGGAGATGATTGAGTAGAAATGAATGGCTTAGAGTGATATGACCAAATAAAAGGGTTGAAGGTTGTTCTCTCTCACAATGTGTGAGAGGATGTATGGGGAGGAGGGACTAAGGACAAGTGTTCTCTCACACATGTGTGAGGACACATTGGTGAGATAAATTTGATATGCATCTCCTCTCACATGGGAAAGAGAGATGGAGACATTTAGATCCTCAAATGTGTGAAAATCACATGGGCTAAATGGAGGGGGGATATTTTTAATTAAATTGATGCTCAATATTTTATTGTAGATTTTTAGGAGATTAGGATTAATAGGTTATTAATTAATTTAACCCCATTAAGTAATGTGCATATGTTAATTAGTTAATCAATTTGAATTAACTAACTAACTAGATTTAGAAGGGAAAAGGAAGGAATTAAATGAATGCTTTAATTCTTATTTTTTATGGAATAAGAGTGTAAATGATAAATTTTTGAAAATTTACTTAATTAAGGGTGAGGATAAAGGATGTATTGATTAATTAAGAAAATAATATTTATTATAGTTTTAATATGATAAAGTCTGATGTGGTTATGTGTGGACAAAGTTAGGTTTCTACCTAAGAAGTTTACAACCTTAACCTCTTACGTAAGTTCCTCATCACCCAAACCTTCATACCCAAATGAACAATTAAATCAACCCAACCAATCTAATCCATCCAATCAATGCAACTTATCTATGAAGGATGTTATCCAAGGGCTAATAGAAAGGAATAGTATTTGAAATCATGAATGTAACGAATCATGACATACCCCTTCTCAAGCACCATCCCTCTTTCATTAGTATAAACATATTGTTGTTAGTGGAGTTACTAGTTCCAATCACATTTAGGCTTTCCAACATCCCCCTTGTCTATCCATTTCCACAAGTTGGTCATGCAAGAAGCTAAACTAAGGAATTCCACCTCTTTCATGAGATCTAGAATGATAATTATTGGTTGCAAGTCAATAATTAATTATAACAATGAAGAACTCTTCCAAAGGTTTAAGTATTAATAAAGTCTTTTTGTAGGTTGTGGGAAGGTGGGAGTAGATTGGCTAGGCTACATGAACAACAAAGGACTATATATAAAACTAGTTGTAGGTTGAAACATGATGACACTAAATCAAAATAATATGTCACGCGAGAAATACAATTAAAGAGACATATCAAACAATGTATAGCATAGAATATAATGTAAATTGATAACTAGTTATAATATGTCTTTGTAACTGAATAGAAATGGGAGTTTGAAGTAGAGTTGCAATGTTTGTCTATTCATCAACTTTTGATAGCGTACCCTACTATCTCATAGTTAATAATGGATTGATCATTTAATGTAGACAAAAAAATCACAAATCTATAGTGTGAAACAAAATAGGTGAATGGATTTTTTTTTTCTTTAGGAGGCATCCATAGTCCCTATTAGTTTTTGGTTTTCTATCCCACAAATTTGTAGTGACTTTTGCATGATTGAGAAAACAAGTTAACATTAAAGTACCAATAATTTTATAGCAATTATACATGATTTCCCTAAAGTTCCTATAACTGCATGATGATAATACAAATTTTCTCTTAAATGTCTATAATTGCATGACAAATATATTGTATAGTATGAAAATGGAACCGAGTAAAACATAAGACCAAGATCCACTTGCATACCAACATTGGAATACGAAAGCACCTAGAGGAGTGATCGTACTTGACTAACTCTTGTGAAAGAGAGTCAAATGATACTTCTAGGGTTTCTATTCCTTTGCTACTATGGAAAGTGAATGAACTATGAAGATATATTGAAGTGATGCAAACTATAACTAAGGTATGAAGGAAGTAAACATTCAAGTTGTTGTAAATGACTAACAAATAATCATAAGTATTGTAATGGACACAAAATTGACTAGGAAATCTGACCATGCACCTGTGATAGAAATTTGATGTTGATTTGGCAAGACCAAGGCAGAAGAATACCTTGGTCTTTTGAGTATGAGTTGTTGTAGAAAATCTGGAACCTGGGACTATCTGGAATCCACCCTTGAAAACTTTTGTAGAATATTGAGAACTAGCGTGCCCCAACACCCTGATCCTAGGATAGGGGTGCCCTAATGCCTTGATCCCTAAAAAACAAGTCCAAATTTAGGGAATAGGCCTATACAGGTCTCATGATGTTGCATGAGGTCTTTTGGCTTTCTCGAGTACCTATAGCTACACACAAGAGAAAAGAAAGGGGGTTATGGATAGGGGTTTCCCTTAGGTCAAACCCTGAGTTTGTAATTAACCTTAATTGAAATATAAATTGAACTTGAATTGAATTGGAAAGCTTTCCTTCTAAGGCCAAGGAAGATGCCTTGATGTAGTTTGTTGCTCCTTAAATCAAATCCGCTCTTTGAAGTAGAATAATTTCTCTTGTATTTGAAGATAATGTTAGCATAAGATGTATTGTTGAAAATGAATTGAGAGGGATGCCTTATATAGGGATTTAATAAAATTGAAATCACCTTTAAGCCAACTTAGATTTGATATATTTTTACACGAAGCGAGATTTGGATTTGATGAGACCACCAAATTATCCTCCCAAAATTCGAGGAAAAAGTGTGGGACCGGGAAGGTAGGTTGCCTTGGTCCAGACAACTTTTTTTCTAACTTTCAAGGAATGCAAGATAATAGGGTTCTAATCTCGATTCCAACTTGGTGGCTCAAACCATAATGTATAGAAATACAAAATGTGTCTTGGAAGTTGAAATTAGGGTAGGATAAAGGATAAATAAAGATAAAATGATGGACACATCTACAATTAAGGACCTAAATAAGAGTGTGATGATGTAATAAAGTGAAATAAGACCCATAATATTGAATTAAATATTAATTAATTATAATAAAGGTCCTATAATGCATAAAGGAAATAGAAATACTAAAATAGGTGCTAGGAGAGAATGAAATTGAACACACTAATAAAAGTGTACATTTTACAACCGCTACATATATGTATTTTTTCTAAATTGATTATAATTGCAATGGAAATTACAGCACTTCTTACCCTTAATTTTCTATAATTTAATTTTCTATAATTTTATTTACAGTTGTACCACTTTTTTCCTTTAATTCTCTATAATTTCATTAGTGATCACACCACCCTTTACTCTAAATTAGTGATAATGGTGGGGAAATGTCATATAATTAAGAAACACTTTAATATAAAAAGGTGGGTGATTGAACCATAATTTAAAATAATATATGACTAGAACTAGATAAAAAGTAACCTCTAGAATATCCTATGATGGGGCCCAAATTGGATTAAACAATGTGATGATGTGATGTTGTTCTAACAAATTTAAACAATCTATTATAGGGTGATTTAATTTGAGTAAAAACATAAGTTTCCAAATGCATTATATTCACCTTCTTCAAGACCTTAAAAATATTTTTTACCAATTGGCAACAAATCACTACTAAAAAATCAACGTGATCATGGTAAAATGAACTTCAATATCATATGTTAATATACTTCAATGTCCCTTAGCTCCTCAAAAGATGAAACATCATTGGTACATAAATGCAATATAAATGAATTGAGTTTAGACACATACTTGATTATAGAATAAAAATAAAATAACTAAAATAAATGCATGCATGTGACGTCATAGAGGAAAGTAATTTAATTGGGATGGAGCTCTAGCACATAGGCTTTATGACTAGCTCTAGAATGAATAAACTAAGATGGTTGTGTTATGTGATATCTAGAATTACAGATGAAGCTATATCAAACTTGCAACTACCACATTGAACCAAAAATTATGGCTTGAAATTTCTTGTGGAACACTAGGAGTTGTAAATATGAACACCTACAATAAATGTTGACATGTGCATGCACTCACAAATGAAAGACTTGGTGGTGGAAAAAAACACTACAACTTGTTATGCAAGAATTGGGAAGTCAACTAGCTTCTCCCAACTTGCACTCTAGTCAAGCTTTGTTTATTGATTTAATGATTTTGTGAAGAGTTGGAAGACACGATAATAAAAATATGGAATGGATGTACATGAATTTGAGAATAATGTGGTACACATGATTTTGAGAGCTTGATATTTGATGCAATGAAGGCTATGGTGAAGTAGTGTAATAACTAGGTGTTGATATTTGATGTAAGAGTTAATATAAATGGAATGGATGACGTAAAATATAGTTATGGTTGTTGAATGGTCCTTTTAGAGTGATTAAAAAAAAAATTGGAATTCAATGATTTCTTATGATCCATAATGACCTAGGATGATGTCCTTTTACACATGTCGTAGGCATATAGTTTAAACTTTTTGGCATAAAAGTTATGAAGTAATAACTTGTTGGAACCAAGTTGATGGAGGCCAAAATTAAAATTGAAATTGGAAAAAGAGGGTCATCACACTTATTGCCCTGTATTAGGTTAGTGTTGCAAGTGTAGCCCTAAGTTTGGTATTTGTAACTAGTCTAAACAAAATTAAAATGACATTTTGAGTATAAGACCAAGTCTAGGGTCAACAAAAGCAACGAATAAGTCAAAATCATTTGTTAGGCCTATGCACCTAAGCCATCAATGCAATTTTTTGTAAAATGGCAAGGAGAAGTATAAGGGGCCCACTTTTCACCTTTATGAATTGATTCGATATTTAAATAATAGATAAATTTAAGGATTTCACATAGACTATTTTTTTATTTTATTAGTAAAATCTTCTTTTGGGGTGTCATTCATCTAATAATTGTGCCCTTATTTGTTAGGGTGTGTCACATCTAAAATTTGATATAGCACTTACATTTAGCCTTCTCATTGTGATACATCATAGTGGTAACTATATGTGACACTTCCATCTAGTCACATCTATAATTGGATGTAAGACTTGTATTTAGCCCCTTTCATTAGAGTATACCACACTTGGAATTAGATATAAAACATATATCTAACCTCTTATATTAAGGTACAATACACTTAAAATTGGATGGGAGGCTTTCATGTAACATTGCCTATAAGAATAAGTTACCACTGCATACAAAATTAGATGTGTAGTTTTACCGTATTCAATATTTGAGTAATTATTGGCTTTCGAATTCATTATATAGGTTAATTTTCATTTTTATTGGAAAATTTTAGATGTCATTCACTTAGGACTAAATTTTGCCTTCATTTATTGAGTTACGTTGCAATAAATTTTGGGTGCAAAATTGGATGTAAGACTCGCACCTATTCTTATCTATTAAAGTATTGGTATATTTGCTACACTCAAAATTAGATGCAGGACTCACACCTATCCTTACTTATGGAGGTATAACACACCTAGAGTTGAAAGTAAGGCTTGTATCTAGGCTCATTTTTAAGCTATGCCACACTAAGATGTAGATATATAACATATATATTTTTGAAGATATTTATATTATGTAAATAAAATAATTAGGTTTAAATGCTAACTTATAGTGGTAATGGTGTGAAAAGAATCCAATCTTGTGAATTTGACAGAAAAAATCTTTATAGCCAACATTTATTATTGAAAATATATATAAATTGAAATTTTAAAATATAAATTAATGACTATAAATGAAACTATTTAAAATTTAATAGATATTTCTCAATGTATAGATGTTTTGAAGATCTTTTATGTACACTTTTAATAAATCGTTTACTCCATATCTTAAGTACAATGAAACAAAAAATATCTTAGTTAATTATATTATTATCTTACACATGAGAATCATAATTTCATTAATTTTTAGTCTAATTTGAACTAGGTGAGACTACAAACGTGTGCGAAAAGACCATATTTCATTTTATTATTATTTTACTCATGAGACCCCTAATTTTTAAAATTGAGCTAAGTGAGACCACAAATGAGGCCCTCATCTTTGACGTGAATGCTTTGCATAAATGCATTAGATTAGTGAGGGCACAATACCAATAGTCACAATGGTCTAACATAAGTTTGAATCATGGTGGCTATGACAACAATGGCATGATTCAACCATCACACTATGGCATGAACAATGACACTTATTATTCAATAAATATTTTCAATATAAATGAGAAGAACATCAACAATGAATCGCGTTCCATTAACCAATCACTCCTTGTGCATCCAACCCCCACAATTATTAATTTTAAAGGAGCCAGAAAAATGATAATGAAAAGCTCATTAATAAGTTTCACATGTATCAATAGCCGATCACTTTTTACCTTTTTTGGTCAAATAGCCAACAACTTTTGACCTTTTATAATCCATAATTGGCCCATTTGTGTACCACTACTGGGACAATTGTCCACAATTACTAGCAATTTTGAGTGGACGGTTATTGGAACATCTTTAAACAAGTATCGGATGACACTTTGAAATGTGTATTTTTTTACCCTTGTGCGGATCCCACAATATGCATTATTACTATTCAAAAGCCAGAAACTTAAGTCACATATAAAGACAACAAAAAAAGTGTCTAAATCCTATATATATGATTTAAGATATCTGGGGTACACATCCCTATATAAATGAGTAAAACGTATTCCTATAATTGAAAATTGATATCTTTAAAGAGTTAAGATTAAGATGTATTTAAAAATCTCTATACTAAATTACAGGCCCGTGTACTAATTTACAGTCCCACGTGCAACAATCTTGATCATATTGATCACAATTTTGTATTTTGAAGTAATGACAACAGCACCCATTCATCACAATGGCATCCACTCTACATCTCGATCAAAATCTCAGAACACTCTGTACACAGGGTTGTTTGAAGGAGGCTGTACAGATTCTTCTTACTACACAGAACCCAGCTGTGGACGCTTCTACATATCTTCATCTATTGCAAGCTTGTATTGACAACAAAGCACTTACAGAGGGTAAGCAAATCCACTCTCACATCGATGAGAGAGGATATTTATCTACCAAAAACACATTTTTGAGTAACAAGCTCATCAGCATGTATGACAAGTGTGGAAGATTGGTGGATGTTCGCAATGTTTTCGACAACTTAAGTGAACCAGACGTCTTCACATGGAATATGATAATTGCAGCTTACAAAAGGCATGGACTTCCTCAGGAGGCATTCACCCTGTTTCACCAAATGCAACGAACATCTGTCCAATCTGACCAATTTACCTTCTCTATTATTCTCCCTGTATGCGCTGACATGGCATCTTTGAAACACGGTTTGCAGATCCATGGAAAGCTTGTTAGATGTCAATGTCAATCCGACCTTATTGTAGTGAATACCCTAATAGACATGTATGCAAAATGTGGATGCATAGAGAAGGCACGAAAACTGTTTGACGGAATGCATCAACGAAATGTTTTCTTGTGGACTGCAATGATTGCAGGATATGCACATAATGGTGTTCTTCACGAGGCTTCAAAGCTTTTCGAAGAGATGCCTTATCGAAATGTGGTATCATGGACTGCAATCATTGCTGCATATGCTCAAAATGGACTTGCTGAAAACGCCTTAGAGATTTATAAGCAAATGCAATTGTCAGATGTAAAGCCAAACTCGATGACCTTTTCGAGTATACTCCGAGCTTGCGCCAAACTTGGGGATTTGGAGCAGGGTATGGAAATCCATCAAGAGATAACTGAAGGTGGTTTTTTGTCAGATGTCGTAGTTGTCACTGCCCTGATAGACATGTACGCAAAATGTGGAAACATGGCGAAGGCTCGTGAATTGTTTGATAATTTACCTCAGCGAAATGTTGTCTCCTGGAATGCAATGATTACAGGATATGCTCAATATAATGCTCTGGGCGAGGCTTTAAGTCTTTTCGAAAAAATGCCTCAAAGAAATGTTGTTTCTTGGACTGCAATCATTGCTGGATATGCACAGAATGGGCTTGTTGAAGAAGCTTTGAAGATGTATAAGCAAATGCAGTTGACAGGTATTAAGCCGAATTCATCAACCTTTGCCAGCATCCTTCCAGCTTGTGCTAAACTTGGGGATTTGGAACAGGGTACGGAGATTCACCAAAGTATAAGTGAAAGTGGTTTTTCGTCAGATATTATAGTTGGGACTGCCCTGATAGACATGTATGCAAAATGTGGAAGCATACAGAAGGCACGTGAAATGTTTGAAAAAATGCCTCAGCGGAATGTGGTCTCATGGAATGCAATGATTGTAGGATACTTACAAAATGGGCTTGTTGATAAAGCCTTGGAGATTTTTCAGAAAATGCAATTGGCAGATGTAAATACGGATGCATCAACTTTTACCAGTATCCTCCCAGCTTGTGGCAAACTTGGAGCTTTGGATCAGGGTATGGAGATACATCAAAAAATAATAAAAAGTGGATTGTTAACAGATGTAGTTACGAATGCCCTGATAGACATGTACACAAAATGTGGAAGCATACATAAGGCACGTGAATTGTTTGACAAAATGCATAATCCAACATTAGTCTCATGGAATGCAGTCATTGCAGGACATGCATTGCAAAGTTATATAAAGGATGCCCTTGAACTCTTTGAACTAATGAAGTACTCTGAAACCAAGCCCGACCATATAACATTCATTTGGGTTTTATTTGCATGCAGCCATGCAGGTTTAGTGGATGAGGGCTGTAAATATTTCAATTGCATGAATGACATGTATTGCATAATGCCTACGATGGATCATTATACATGCACACTTGACCTTCTTGGCCGTGCTGGCTATGTTGAGGAAGCCCTAAACTTTGCTATCAAAATGGCATTTTTTCCTAATGTGATTGTATGGAGGTGTTTGCTTGGCGCTTGTAGGTCACACAAAAGTGTAAAGATAGGGGAATTCGTGGCAACACTTCTTTTTGAGTTGGATCCTACTGGTGCCGCACCATATGTTCTTCTGTCAAACATTTATGCAGAAGTTGGCAAGTGGAGTGACCTTCAAAAGGTAAGGAAATTGATGAAAGAAAGAGGGATTAAAAAGACACCTGGTTGTAGTTGGATTGAAGTCCATAAAATGTTACATGCCTTTTGTGTAGGAGACAAATCACATCCACAAACACAAAATATCTATGCAAAGTTGGAAAAATTGTCCTCGGAAATGAAGGCAGCGGGATATGTTCCAGATAGAAGACTTGTATTGAATGATGTGGAGGAGGAGGAGAAAGAATCACTCCTTTGCCACCACAGTGAGAAGTTGGCGATTGCATTTGGTTTGTTAAACACTCCACCTGGAACAACTATTAGAGTTGTCAAGAACCTTCGAGTATGTGGTGACTGCCATATTGCAACCAAATTTATCTCCAAGGTTGTTGCAAGAGAAATTGTTGTGAGAGATGCAAACCGTTTCCATCATTTCAAAGGTGGTCAATGTTCTTGTGGAGATTATTGGTGAGGCTAACCAAAGCAAGCTATGAACACATTCTTGAACAGGAACAAGGTTCATGGTGTTAGACTTGCAGGTATGAAGGAATCAGGTTTTGTTTTCTGCTTCTCAAAATAATTTGTTTGTGGGCATTTGGAGAGCTATGCTTTTGATTCTATGAAATGCTAGTGAGTAAAATGCTTCACTACCAGATATACCCATACAGTCGTATCACAATTCTATGGAATCATGATGAATATTTTCAGGAATCCTGTAGAGCTCTGGAGTGAAAATGTGGTGGCAAAAGAATCGAAAATGAAAAAGGAACTTGGAATGGCAGAAAGAAATGTAAAGATGCTCAGCTAGTGGGAAATTTGAAGGGTTTACAATCAAGCCAACGCTTGTATAGATAGAGAAGCATTTTTATGGTTGTTCACACCCTTTGTCATCTATGTGATATATTTGTCTGGATCAATTCTAGTATCATCTTGGGAATGTTAGGTTTTGCCTTTTCAGCCTATATTATATGTACCAAACCAAGTTTACGTGTACCAGTAGACTTGTGACATCTATAGTTATGGAATACAAGGACATTTTGGGTCAAATTAGTGATGGATAATGAAGTCCAGTGATTTGTGGCCTTTTAATTCCTCGGCTTTCCCTCTTTCGAAAGTCTCTTGGCATTCCATTTTGATGAGACCTTCAAATACAAAATTCTCGTGGATAATGTAATTATTATTGTATTGCTGATGCAATGAGCTGCTGTAGATGTAATAGGAAGAACAGAAGTTATAAATAGAGTTTTCCCCTATTTTTCTCGAGGATGTAGCTGTTACAGTGAACCACGTAAACGTAGTGTATTATGTGTATTTGTTTATTTTGCGTTTGTTATATCTATTTTTGTAGTTGTTTATCTGGCTTGTTGAGAAGTTGAATTCAACAAGTTGAATTGGAAGATTGTGAAGAATTTTAGGAAGATGGTAGAGGCAGATAAATGGAAAATTGAAAAATTCTCGGGACGGAACTTTAGAATGTGGAAGATGCAAATGAAAGCATTGTTGATTCAGAGAGACTTCTCAATCGTGCTGGAAGGCAAAGCAAAGAAGCCTGCTAGAATGGCTGAAGAAGAGTGAGAGAAAATGGATAAGAAGGCAAGAGCAACAGTTAGCCTCTCTTTATCCAGTAGTATATTATTTAATGTTGTTACTGAGAAAACAATGAAAGGATTGTGGGATAAGTTGTCTTATATGTATGAGATGGTTTCCGCTTCAAACAAAGTTTTTCTCATGAAGAACTTTTACAATTTGAAGATGAAGGAGGTAACATGTCAAACCATTTAAATGAATTCAATACATTAATCATCCAATTAATTTCCATGAATATAAATCTGGATGATGAAATCAAGGCCATTTTATCATTGTGCTTTCTACATGATAGTCGAGAAAGAGTAGTGATGGCAATTAGCAATTTGGTGTTCAGCAAGCAGGTAAGTATATTTTTGATGATGTTGGGACTCTCCTAAGTGAGGATATGAGGATGAAGAATCAAGGAAATTCCTCAGAAGATGCTTTGGTATTTGGCACTAGAAGGAGATCTCAAGAAAGACGCTGAATTAACAATAGAAGAAGTTCTAGATCTAATAAGAGATCTAAGTCTAGAGGTAAAAATACAAGTTTCTAGTTTTGTGGCAAAGGACACACAAAGAAGAATTGTTGGTCATATAAGAAGGTGCAAAATCAGTCAAAGGAAAATGAAGTAAATACTACATATGAAGAGGATGAAGGTGCATTAATTTTTTCTACAAGTGAAACTATAATTGATGCGTGGGTATTGGATTCCAGTGCTTTCTTTCATGCAACTTCTTGCCAAGAAGTTGTCAAACATTATCAAGACGACAAACTTGGTAAGGTCTACTTTGGTGACAATGAACCATGTGACATTGTTGGTAAAGGTGATGTGATGTTAAAATTAAAAAATGAAAATAGTTGGTTGTTGTGGAATGTAAGACGTTCCTAAACTTATGAGGAATGTAATTTTTGTGAGATAGCTTGATGCTCAAAGATGTAGCATCACTTTTAATCAAATACTTAGAAGGTGACCAAAGGAGCCTTAGTAATTGCAAAAAGCAGAAAATTGGGCACTTTGTATGTGCTAGAAAGTCATGCTAAAGTGGGAGTTGTGATGGCAGTTGTGTGACGGTGGGACAAAACTTTGACACAAGAGGCTTGGGCATATGAGCAAAAAGGGACTTGAAATTTTGCTTAAAAGGGATCAACTTCAAGGTTTAAAATCTATTAACTTAGAGTTCTATGAGCATTGTATCTATGGCAAACAAAGGTGGGTCAACTTCTCTAAAAATGGACGTAACAAGAAGACAAGGTCATTGGAGTTCATGCACTCAAATGTATTTGGTCATGTTGACGTGTTTTTTATGACGACGTCTAACACAGAATAAAGTTACCAACGGTCACCTTACTCTCTCTTGAACAAAGTTAAACCGTATGCTAAGATTGCAATAAGATAAAACGACTAACTCCAAGGTTCCTTTGTGCAACAGACGTGACTCAATTGGCTGATGTGTTTTACTAGTAATCTAAGGGGCCTTACGTTTGAATCGTTCTTTCACTCCTTCGTCGTGGCTTGGAACTTCATCATCGGATATGGCGATTCTATGATGCTTCTGCTTCGAAATCAACTGAAACTAAAGGGGAAAGGGTTACAGGATCTACATCTACTCCTAAGGGTAATGGTATCAATGAATAGTGCTTTGGTGGACAAATTCCAAATAAACCAAGCTCTGTTTCACCAAGATCAACTACAACTCCGCAAGAACTGATGCAATCTTCTAGGGATGTTAGAGGATTTTCAAATCGAGTAAGTGTATTTGAATACCCAAACGACGCAATCCAAACGACTATCCACAATCAAACTTAACACAAATTTAGGGGCCCAGACTAACTTTACACTGCAACTTACAATCAGTAAGATGCAAAAAGTATGAACCATGGAAATTCATCGAACACCATTACATTTTCCATTGAAATCAAAGTACTATACTATTTCTACTCTAAGCGAGGAAGGTGAAACCATGCAAGCTTTAAAAAATAACTTAAGTGGACACCATCAGAGAACAATGTTTCACTATTATTATCTCAAAACTTATCTCAAAAAAATCATATAAGTCTTCGTCCCTTTACAAATGAGGGGGGTTACCCCTTTATATACGCTTCATGCCTCGAGGACACATGCAAACCCTAATTAGGGTTTTCCCAAAAAGATTCCCCACACATGATGCAACAAGGTGGGAATCAACAAATAATGACCCATCATATATACAATTAATTTTGCGTGCCCAAAATGGCATCCATTGTGCATTAAATGCACCACTTCTTTCAAATTTGCCCAATGTGTAATAAATGCTCCATCATCTCCTAAATACGATAGTTACATGCAAAACGTGCTCCACCACTGCATTAAGTATGACGGATGCCATGCAATAAATTAGCCGCCACCATGGTCAAATATTTCAGCAATGAATGTGCCACTATTCCTTCATACGACGGCTACATGCAAAAAGATGCTCCATTGACTCAACATGCACTAACCCGACTGCCACTTCGCGAGAAACCATTGGAGAGGGAAAACTTTAGGAGAGAAAAATTTGATCCATGAAGAATTTTCATGAAGTTTTTTGAACTTTCCTTGCTGTGGAGGAGATTTTTAATGATTTTCCACCCAAGGTTCCAGGTTCCAGGAGAGAGAATATTCTCTCATGAATCCAAATCTAAAAGAATTTTGAAATTTGGATGTGATTTGATGCCTGAAAATGGAGTTTTCAAAATTTTTCCTGCCTAAAAATGGAGTTTTCAAAATTTTTCCCAGGAGGAAATTTCTTGTAAAGTTCATCCTTGATTCCTTCCTTGCCTTAGAAATTTTATCTTTAATTCATCCTTGGGTGTGATTTCTTCCTTGCTTGGAATTTTGTCCTGAAGGAAGGAATTTCCAACACTTAGTCAATTTTCACCTTTCCCAAAATTCTATCGTGAAGGAAGAAATTTCCACCACTTAGCCAAATTTTCACCTTTCCTGGAATTTTGTCCTAAAGGAAGGAATTTCCATCACTTAGCCAAATTTTCATCTTTCCTGGAATTTTGTCCTGAAGGATGGAATTTCCATCTTTTAGCCAAATTTTCATCTTTCTTGGAATTTTGTCTTGAAAGAAGGAATTTCCATCACTTAGCCAAATTTCTCGTACGTACGAGAATACAAGAATATGAGTACAAGAATACAAGAGTACGAGAATATGAGAATACGAGAATACGAGTATGAGAATATGTGTACGGGGAGAAGATTACGAGAATATTCTTTAGGGTTAGGGTTATTCTTTGTTAGCCGACTTTGTATGTTGCCCTAAAATTGTATGTTATAAGTGGTTGGAATGCATAAGGCATATATATCTTGTTGTACTAATTTAGTTGATAATAAGAAAAGATTGGGCGGTTGTGTTATGTGGATGTAGCCCATCTTGAGTGAACCACGTTAAATCTTTGTGTTTCTTTGTGCTGTGTTTTTTCTTCATCTTTGTGTGTTTGTATCTGCATATAATTGTTAATTCGTATTTGCCTCGGATCTGCCTAAACCCTAACAAGAAAGAGAGGATGAGAGGTGGCCAACAACTAATGAATAATACAAAATTAAAGAATCTAAGGGAGAAACTTGAAGAAAGCACACACAGAGGAAGGAACTGTAATAGGGACATTCGAAGAAGACAAGGCCACCCTAACTAAGTACTCCTGAGAGTCTTAAAATGAGACATTTAGTGAATAGATAGGATCCTCAATAGTCAAGTGATCATCAGAAGCATTCTTCCACCAAGTAGCAAGACCCTTCCAATGACCTTGAGAGTAATCTGAAAAAAAGTAGCTAGTAGCGAAGCAATGATGACAATGAAAAGGGATTGCCTCATAATCCAAAGGTGGCTGGAGGATGAGATCGAGATCGAGTTCCAACTCTTTGTACGAAAGGCCCTAGAAAAACTATAGGGCGAGAATTGGAAGGAAGGTTAAATCAGCATATTCATCAGAAACTAATGTCAATACCAGTTGGCACTATAGTAGCGGTTACTAGATAGAAGCAAAATCAAAAGCGAGAAATCCCTCCGAAGAGGAAGCTAAACAAATGCTAGAACTCAGCCTTAACCATCAAAACCACATCATCATGAAGAGGCAAGGAGAGTTCAATGTCCACCAAGAAGTGAGCATAGGTAGAATACCCCATGAAGGAAGTGGACTCATCAACCTTCAAGAACCTACCATAGGATTACCAATGGTTTCATAACAAGACAACTCTCAAAATTAGAGTGGAAGACTAGGAAGCTACAACGATATTGGATGCATGTTAAGAGGTTCAGATAGGGGGTTGCGTGTAATAGAATATGGCTTAAGAGAGAGGGATGTTCTCCCCAAACCCACAACTTGTCCAAACCAAGTTCCTTTCTTCTAAAGAAGAAAAGGATTAAATGAAGAATCCTTTAGCACAAGGGTAAAGATCAATCTTACCAATTCTAAGGGGCCATCATGAATTTGAAACACAATCATGGAGACGCGGTAGGGAAGGCCAATGACCAAAAAATCTACAAATGAAGGTCTTGCCTAGGTAGAACTCTTAATTCTCTTCTACATCCTAACCCATACCACCATACGGGGGAGTTGGCACAAAGAAGAGGACTAGGTTTTCTTTGAAATGGAGAGAAAATCTAATAATCTAAGAAAATATTTGGAAAGCCCCCAATGGTCCAAAAGCCATACCCCAACCTGTAAGAGTCCAGCATGCACAAAGAGTTGCACAACAGGGACCCCAAGTCTAGAAGCATCACCAACACTAGCAGACCCTGACACAAGCACCCCATCACCACTCATATTAGCATACATAGGCCCCCTAGCTCCACTAGCACTAGTAGACATGAACACCCCAACAACAAGAAAAGCTCCAGAATGAACACCAATAGAGGGGAAAGATTGCACCTGTCTAGACGAACCAAGAAGTATCAAGGTAGAGGTTGAAGGGAAAGTTGTGACCACCCCGAGAACAAGCTCAAATGAGTGAAAATGACAAGAGCAAAAACCTCAATATGAGCAGGAGCAAAAGTAGCTAGCTCTAGAAGCATAGAATGAGCAAGACGAATAGGTGCAATGCCATGAGTAGAAGGATGAGAGGAGACAAGAGCATGAACCATCATTTCAAAACTACCTTCCTATTTGTTTGCTAATAAATAATTAACATAATAATTTGATAAAAGTTACATATTGTGATGTTTTCCTCCTCCCCGCTTCAGCAACGACTCTCTCACCCAAAGATTTTTAAAAATTATTGTTGTTGCAGGCTCATGTCTTGGTGTTGAATGCTTACATGGCTATGAGGGTTCCTCTACCTCACTAGTTGGGGGAGGGTCAAGTCTAATGGATGCTCGTCCTGCTTCCTCTGCAATTGTGGTGCATGTGACTCATCTCCTTGGTGCTCATGAGGGGGTTTATGTGGTTGTGGGAGTTGGGGTGCTCCCTCCAAAACCCTTTTCTTCTACTGGTGGGCAAAGCTTTGAACATATTGCCAGCTTTGTTGTTTCTCCTCCTCCCAAGGGGAAATCACATCCTCTTTCTTGTGCCAAGACCTCCCTCCTTGTGGTTGTGATCAAGATGTGGTGGATAATGTGGATTTCTACCATTTTTGTGGGTTGGTGTGTAGATTTTTTGGAATCTGGCCTTGTCTCAGATCATCATCAATGGGTAGTAGATTCTTGGAAGCCCTTAGTTGCTGGTAACATTGAGCTTTTCCCTTGTGCCAAGGGTTTTTTTGTTGCTACATTTGTTTCTTCTAATGACAATTATTTGGTGTTGAGTAAGTTGTGGGTTTGGGGTGTTTACTCCTTCTCGGTTAAACCTTGGACAACCTCCTTTAACCCTCTTACTAAACCGATCAATGTGTGTCTAGTATGGGTTCGTCTCCCCAATCTTCCCCTTCATTTTTTGGAGAATTCGTGTTTTGAGGCCATTGGCAGCTCTATCACTCGCTTCTTGAAGGTTGATGATACCGCCTCCTCAATGGGTCTTTCTACTTTCACACGCATCATAATCATTACTGACATATCCACACCCCTTCCTAGAGATGTGGTTATCATGGTTGGGGATAGGTCATGGACTCAATTGTTGGATTATGAGGACCTCCCCTTTTGATGTTGCCATTACTTCTCTATCGATCACTTGGCCATGGATTGTCCTCTCTTGCGTCGTAATCATGTTGCCACTTGGTGGAAGGATGCTATTGATGATCACCTAACTGTCTTGACTTTTGATTCTTCCTCTAATAGCTCTTCATAGGCGATTGATGAATCCCCCTAGGATGATGTTTTGGCTCCTACTACTAGTCTGGCCTCCTCAGACCCATGGATCTATCTTTGCCTCTTGCTACTGATGCAACCCCCTCTAGCCCCGTGGACCCTTCTCTACTTATTACTTATGTCCTTCTCCAACCTTCGGTGGTTGACATTTTGCCTTGTCAAAATCCTACTCCTTATGCTTACAGTCTCACTATGGGGATTTGTTGGCACTGAGCCAGCATCCCTCACGGAGATTTGCGACATGGTTTAACAGCCTCTTGTGGATTCTATAAGTCTAGTGGTTGTATCGGGCATTGACAGGTTGATCTTTTGGTGCAATGGCAACCCTAACTTGTAACAAGTGGTATAAGAGCTCGGTCACAGGTTCGAATCACGCAGGCCACGGTGAGTGACGCTGGGAGGGGGATTGTTGGCAGTGAGCCAACGTCCCTCGTGGAGATTTGTGACATGGTTTAACAGCCTATTGTGGATTCTATAAGTCTAGTGGTTGTATTAGGCATTGGCAAGTCAATCTTTTGGTGCAATGGTAGCCCTAGCTTGTAACATGATTTCCCTTCTTGATCCCCCTTATGATGAGGGTCCAAATGACACTATTCCTTGGATTGTTGTTCATCGACATAGGATAGATTGTTCTTCCTCCTCCCAAACTCTTCCCTAATTTGTGGTTTATTTTCTCCCCACCCTTGATGTGGTTTACTAGTTGTTCTACTAGTGTGTTGCAAGTACTTTTTTTGGGCCTTTACTACCATTGGCCTATTCTTGGCTAGTTGTTTGTGGCCTCTTGGTCTGTCTTTGCATAGGGTCAGCACCCTTGTTTGCCACTTTTTTAATCAAAAACATAATAATTTGATAATTAACCTAAGCAAATTAAATGGGATGTGACATCTTTGCCCCCTAAGGATAGTCATCTTCTCAATGACTATTGGACACAAAAATAATCATCATAATGTCAAACATTAAAATCAATTTTATCATGCATCATAATAAATGTGAAATTCATACAATGTGCTCATTATACCTTTACTACTTGATTAATTGATCATGTTGCTAGGTGTTTCTAAACAATATACCTGACATGGTTCTCAAATTTAATCACTAGTCAAACACTTAGTGGTGTTATCTTAGTATAAAAGATTAAGTATTTAACAAAAATAATTGTGTCTAAATTATAAGAGATTTTGTTTGACAACTTGAGAGATGGGTCATTGCTTCTTCCATAACAATCTTCCAAGAACAATCGGATGTAGAGGATGTGGAGAGGAATTTTGTATTCTACTTTAGGCGGGAAACCCTGTGTTGGCCCTGCAATCCAGGAAGCTAACGGTAAGGATGGATCACGTGAAGCTCCCGAGTTTGCAAATCCTCAGGAGGATGGTAAGGATCTAGTCATTGGGGACCCACAAGGGGGTGACAAACCCTTGGATCCAGGGGGAGGGGGAACATCGCGTGATGGAGACTCAAGAAAGGGACCCATTCGGCAAGACACGGCTCGCCCTAGTCCTCCCTGTTTGGTGTCAAACCATGCGGGAAGTCTTCTCTCCCTGAGGTACATAATATTTCCGACCCTGTGAAAGGGTAATTTTCTATTGAAGTCCTAGATCTGGTTATTGAGCACAATATTTCTCTGATGGCCCTAACTCTGATTGGAAAATTCTTGGGTCCTAGGCCCAATATTGATGTGGTTAGGGAGTATGCTAGGAAAAAATGGGTTCTTAAGGGACACGTGGAAATAACATCTATTCCAAAAGGGGCTCTTTCCCTTAACTTTTCATGTGAAGAGGATATGACTAAGATTATTTGTGGTGGTCCTTAGGTGATTGGGAAAATTGCTATGGTGCTTCAGAAATGGTCGCCTTTGCTGGATCTTAATGCTCCCTTCTTTTCCCAGGCAGCTATTTGGGTAAGACTCCTGGGTCTACCCCTGGAATTTTGGGTTGAAGACATCTTTAATGGTTTAGCTTGTTCCTTCGATGAACTTCTATCCATTGATCCCACTACTGCTGCCAGAAGACAACTTACCTATGCAAGAATCTGTGTGGGTGTCTCTCAAGGAACGGATATGCCTCTATCCATTGAGATTAACTCTAGGCTTAGGATATGGAACCAACCGCTAGAATATGAGAGTGTATCTTTTGCTTGTTTCCATTGCAAGAAAGATGGACATATTGCCAAGAAATGCCCCCTACAGGCGAAAAAGGAGAAAGATAGAAAAGATAAGAGGTTGCAGTGGAAAGATAAAAAATCCAACAATAAGGAAACAAAGATCTCGAATGCCATTGTTCCTGATACCCATGTCCAAGAGGAAAATGATAATAAAGCTTGTACCGAGGAATCTAAGAAGGAAGATCTTGAAGGCAATCAAGCCAAATCTGATGAAGGAGAAAAGCCCAGCCCTAAATATGATGAGCAAAAGGATGAAGACCTGGAGGAAGGTGAGATCCATGTTGTTCTACAAGCTAACAATATGGAGGAGGATTTGAACTCTATTTCCAAGGACTTGAACAATGAGGAGTCTTTCCCCAACTTTGAAGATGCCCATCAATGTAATATTCTTGGTGGAAACTCAGCTTCTGATTCCCAGAACAAAATTGTCAGATCCTCTTTTCCGTTGTCATCGACAACTTCTCTTCTCAACATTAGCTCAAAATGGGCAAATGAAGAATGAAAACCTAATGCTTTGCTAAAAGCTCCTTCCTAGAATCCTATGGAGGATGAAATTCATATCAATGATGTTACAGAGAAAAAATGGGTTGGAAAAAAGGGCCCCAAATCTACACCCCTGACTACTCCTGTGAAAACCAAGGGGATGACTAAATTTGATGTCAGTTCAAATCCAGTAACGTCAGGAAGGAGATCAGCTACTCAAATGAGGGATCTGGAAGCTAGCAAGAATATAGCTAATGTTACCCAGTTGACCATCCATGAGGTATGCTCTTTTAAACGTTTATGAAGATAATTTCATGGAACATTCGCGGACTCAATGGTCTGCACAAACAAGAAATACTCAGGAATTTAATCAAGGATCATAAACCTGATATTGTTCTGATTCAAGAAACTAAAATGCCTAAGGAGAAAGTGGAAAAAATCAAAGTGTTCAAGAACTATGGGGTTTTGAGGGGTATCTTGGATGGTGCCTTTGGAGGTATTGCTCTCTTTTGGAATATTCAACACGTCTAGGGAAATCTTGTTTGGCTTGACAATAATATGATGTTTGTTAGATTTCATCATATTAAACATGGGACCACTTATCAAATATCTATGCCCCAAATTCTAAACTTGGTAGATATAGATTCTGGAAAAAGTTAGATTCTATGAGTTCTCAGTTTAACTCTGAAGGTTGGTTGGTGATGGGACACTTTAACACTCCCCTCAAGGAGGAGAAATTTGGTGGAATCCCTTCTCAGCTAGATAGTAGGATGGATTTGATGAACTTCATTAATAACCAGGCGCTTCATGATGTGGATCTGCATGGTGCTAATTTTACTTGGACTAATCGAAGAATCGGCTCTGATTTGATCCAGGTGAGACTTGACATGGCCCTTATCTCTAATGATTGGTTCAATCATTACACATGCTCCTTAAATGCGCTCCCTCACATTGGTTCAGACCACTATCTGATTTCTTTTGTTGCAGACCCCACCTTTGGGAGGAGAAATTTCCCCTTCAAATTTGAAAAAATGTGGGTGAGCCACCCCAAGCTTGAGGAAGCTATCAAAGACTGGTGGAACATTTCAGTGGAGGGATCTGCCATGTTCCGGGTGACCAAAAAGTTAAGGAATGTTAAGTACAAGGTTAAGAGATGGAACAAGGAAGTGTTCGATGACATTTTTGCCTCTAAATATGCGATCCAGCTTGATCTTAAGGATATTCAAGCTAAAATCCAAGCTAATGGGTATAGTGAGGTCTTCATCACTTCTGAGAACGAGATATTATCTAAATATCATGATATTATTAAAAAAGAATAGATATTATGGAAGCAGCGTTCCCACTCTTTGTGGCTCAAGGAAGGCGACAAGAACACAAGATTCTTTCATATGAGTGCCATGAAACATAAAGCGGCTAACAGGATATCTAAAATGTCCATAAGGGGGACTTTGCCCTTTGAAGAAGATGAAATAAAAAAGGAAGCTATATCTTATTTCTCTTATCTATTGATGGCGGATTGCAATCTGGATAAAGGTTTCCAAGATTTACTCCTTGCTGCTATTTCAAAAATGATAGGGAGAGACCAGAATATGTTTCTCTCAGCCATCCCTTCAGAGACTGAAATTAAGCATGTTGTATTTTCCTTTGAAGGTAATAAAGCCCCTAGCCTGGATGGTTTCCCAATGTTCTTTCTTTTAGTCATTTTGGCATATCATCAGACATGACATTGATAAGGGTGTTAAAGAATTCTTTGGCTCTAGGATGATTTTGAAAGAAATTAATGCTACCTTTTTGGTTCTTATCCCTAAGATCTCGGGAGCTGACTCTATGGATCTTTTTAGACCGATTAGTTTATGCAATGCCTTTTACACGATCATATCTAAGATTCTCACCCTTAGAAGTCTCTCCATTCTCCCTGATATTATCTCCCCTCAACAAACCAGATTCATTCTTGGAAGATAGATTCTGGATTCCATAATTTCGGTCCATGAAGTTATTCACTCCCTAGAAGAATCCAAAAACCAAGGATTCCTCATGAAACTTGACATGTCGAAGGCTTATGATCGGGTGGATTAGTGCTTTCTTCTAAGTATCCTCAAGGCTTTCGGATTTGGTGAGAAATTGATCCAGATGATCTCCGAGCTGATCTCGACCCCCTCTCTATCGGTTATTGTCAATGGCTCTCCTACCCCCTTCTTCAAGTCTTCCAGGGGTCTCAGACAAGGGGATCCTATATCTCCTATTTTGTTTGTTATTTTGGCTGAAATCCTAGGCAGATATATTAGTAAACTTGTTTCTAAAAGTCAACTGAAAGGTACCAGACCATCGTCGACTGACAGGATCTGTTCCCATCAGCAATTTGTTGATGATACAGTGTTGATGGGTGCTTCTACTATCAAGGAAGCCAAAACCCTTAAATCAACGCTAGTTAACTACTGCAAAGCCACACGCCAGCTGATTAACTGGATGAAAAGCTCCCTTTTTTCATCAACGCTCCTATTGACAGACAAGGAAGAATTGCTAGAATCTTGGATTCTCATATCAACTTGCTCCCCTCCATCTATTTAGGTCTCCCTTTGTGTAGAAATCCCCCTGAGATGTTTTGGAGTAGCTTGGTGGATAGATTCCACAAAAAATTAGCCAGCTAGAAATGGGGCCTTCTGAGCCAAGCTAGAAAAATCCAATTATTAAAATCTTACCTCCAGAGTCTTCATGTGTACACCAAGTAAGTCTGTGTAGAATTCCGACCAAATTTGTTGATGCTATTGAAAAAATTCAAAAGTCTTTCCTATGGTCAGGGGTTGAGGAGAGGAAAAGGATATCTCTGATAGCTTGGGACAAATTTTGCATACCTAAAAAGTGAGGAGGCCTTGGTCTGAGAAAAATTAAAACCATCAATAAATCCCTTCTCACCAAACAAATTAGGAGATTGTTTGGAAAAACCAGTGAGTGGAACTCAATATGGCAGGCCAAATATATGCAATCTCAGATATCTCTTTCAAAAAAATGTAATTCCTATGAGGCCCCTATTAACACAATTCAAATAACCTGAAGACAATTGAGAGGGGGAGGGGGGGTGAATCAGTTGTCACAGATTACCAGAACCATTAGCAATTTAAAATTTAATATCAGAACCCAAAACATTTATACCGAAATATCAAATAAACCAACTAAGCATAATCAATAATCATAGAATAAATACCATCCACATAACACCAAGATTTGTAAGTGGAAAACCCAGTAAAGGGAAAAACCATGGTGGTAAGCCTACCCACTATCAGATAATACTTCTGCAGTAAGTATGTGAATTACAATTGAGGGGCTTGCACTCGTAGGAAGGCCAACAACCTAGAGCACATTGATCATCACAAAAGGAGCCTCACTGACTGCATAGAAATCCTGACTACAATCCGGAGAAGTGTTGAACTGCAAAAGATAGCATCTCCTATTCCTGAGTACAGTTCCAATTAAGTTCAATATCAAAGGACTAAATCCTCTTACATAAACTCAATTTGATCTCCAATGATAGATCAACTCCTCTGCCTAAATGATATTACATTATTCGCGCAATACATTCCTTGACCATGACCCCTAACAATAACCATGATGATCTACAATGAGATCTTACATCTATATATACAAACCCTTGACCATAAACAATTAGGTCGGCCACCAGACAATAAACCAATTACATAATTACCAACCATGTCAACCTAAGACCAAACAAATAATATCAACAGATAAGACATCCTGGAAATACATCAATATGTCATATCCACACATTACATTAAAGCCAGTCCATAACCTAGATCAACCGGGACCAAGTATAGGTCCATACGCTACAACAATGATCTCCATCTGCCAAGTCTCGAACATGATCATCAACATGATCCTGAAACTCCACCAGAAGCTGCACCAACACCACTTATGTAATTCATCAAAGATCTCCACCAAATTCTCTACCGGTGAAACCCTTGCCGAAACTAGAAACCAAGCTTCTAAGCAAGCAGGATAGCATCCAATCACCAGACCAAAACCAACTATCCAAATATGAGCATGAGTATCATGAACAAGCCAATTCCATCACCAAACTATACAAGATCATGCCATATACAAGTTAACCAGAAACCACTCAACCTACTGGGACCAGATGGGTGTCGATAAAACATCCAAATAGCTAGTGTTGGCATTAATGACAAAACATCGATGCAACACATAATCAATTCCACCAAATGACCAATAGTATCCCCCTTTGGTATTGATGGCAACACTAGATGTGAAAAATAGTTAAGTACCAAGAAATGCCAAACAAGTCTCCCCCAATGGAAGACAACCAACAATCTCCCACAAATAGCTTTGAATATCAATATCCCTCCCTGTAAATAATATCTCTGTAAAGCTCTGAATTTCTTTTCCTTTTTCACAACAATATCACTCCCCCTTTTTCTTTTTCACTTTCTTTTTCTTTTTCACATCAATATCACTCCCCCTTTGACATCAATGCTAGAAATCTGACAAAAATATCAAAGCAAAAACATAAACCATTGAATCACAAAGCTGACTACTCCCCCTGAGCTGTAGCATCCCACATCAATGCTGAAATGAATAGTATCTTCGATAATGCATGACGGACTGATGTCAAACCGCATCAATCAAGTATCTACCGGAGGGGAAGAAACTTCCAATCTGTCTCTCAGGTAGTCAAATGATTCCTTGGGCAAAGGTTCAGTGAAAATATCCGCAATCTGCTCTTTAGTGTTCACATAAACCAGTCTAACTTCATTTGCTTCCACCTTCTTCAAAAGGTTATACTTTATATATATGTGCTTTGTTTTAGAATGAAATATCGGATTCTTTGATATATCAATAGCAGCAGAGTTATCACAGTGAATAACTACCGGTGCATCACAATCCACCTTTATATCCTTCAACATTTGCTTCATCCATAAAATTTGTGTACAGTTAGTAGCAACAACAACATACTTAGCTTCAGTAATAGATAAAGAAGTACATGACTGCTTCTTACTGATCCATGAAACCAACTTCTTTCCAAGAAAGAAAGATCCACTGGAAGTACTTTTCCGGTCATCAACGTCTCCAGCCCAATCAACATCTGTAAATGCACATAAAGTAAAGTTATCATCCTTAGGGTACCACAAGCCATATTCTAATGTACCTTGCAAGTATTTAAAAATCATTTTCACCGCCATCTCATGATTTTCTCTAGGATCGCTCTGAAATCTTGAAACAATACAAACAACATTCATAATGTCATGCCTAGTCTAAGTCAAATAAAGAAGACCTCCAATCATAGTTTTGTATCTTGTAGGATTTATCGGTGCACAAACATCTTTTCTTGTCAATTTCTCACTTGTAACCATAGGAGTACTTACCGGTTTAGAATCTCCCATACCAAATTTCTTCAACAATTCCTTAGCATATTTAGTTTGACAGATGAAAATACCTTTGTTAGACTGAGTAATTTGCAAACCTAAGAAAAATTTCATCTCACCAATCATAGACATCTCAAATTATTTCTCCATATTTTCAAAAAATTCTATGTATAACTTGTCTTCACCTCCAAAAATAATGTCATCAACAAATACTTCAATAATTAGTATATCATAATTAGTGATTTTATAATATAAATTACTGTCAGCACTGCCCTTAGTAAAACCAAGCTTCAAAATATATTTATCCAACCTTGCATACCAAGCTCTAGGTGCTTGTTTCAATCCATATAAAACTTTTCTTAACCTGCAAACCATATATGTATCATCTGATAGTGAAAAACCATCAGGTTTCTCAATATAAACTTCCTCGTCAAGATCTTCATTCAAAAATGCACATTTAACATCCATCTGATAAGCCTTGTAGTTTTTATAAGCAGCATAGGCAAGAAATAATCTTACAGCTTCAATCCTAGCTATAGGTGTAAAAGTCTCTCCATAACCAATTCCTTCCTTCTAAAAATATCCTTTACAAACCAATCTAGCCTTATTCCTTATAACATGACCATCCTCATTCAATTTATTCTTGAAAACCCATTTAGTTCCAATAACATTTTTATTTTTAGGCCGAGGAACCAAGGTCCATGTGTTATTTTTCTCAATCTGATCTAATTCTTCTTCCATAGCTTTCGACCAATATTCATCTTTACATGCCTCAATTACTGATACCGGTTCAACTTGTGAAATTAAACATACCTCATTAGTTGCCAGTCTTCTTCTTGTCATCACTTCATTTCTCTTATACCCAATGATTTGATCTTCTGAATTATTCAATCTCACATACCTAGGAGTCTTCTGACTTTCTGTTCCTCTTCCCCATTCTTCAGTTACTATAAAATTCTCTGATACTGCCAAATTAACTGGTTCAACTCTCTGTTTTGGTAAAGGTGCTACCGGTTCAAATATAATCATTTCCACTATCGGTTCCTTCTCATAAACTCTGATTTGACTTCTGTTCAGCTCATCTACTTTGACATTAGCACTCTCCACAATTCTCTACAATCTCTTGTTATAACATCTATATGATTTGCTTTCATTATAATAACCAAAAAATATACCTTCATCACATCTAGGATCAAATTTTCCAATGATATCATCTCTCCTGATATAACATTTACTACCAAATTTTTTGAAATACTTAACTGTAGGGGTATTGCCAAACCATAATTCATAAGGTGTCTTACCAGTTTCTCCTTTGATATGTACTCTATTGAATGTATAAACCATTTTACTCACTACTTCTCTCCAGTAGATATGAGGTAGACTAGCTTCCATCATCATTGTTCTAGCAACATCCAAGATAGTTATGGTCTTTGTTTCCACAACTCCATTTTGCTGAGGTGTCTGGGGAGCAGAAAATTGTCTTCTTATACCATGTTTGTCACCAAAGTTGTTAAACTCACCGGATGTGAATTCTCCACCATGATCTGATCTCAAACATTTAATATTCAATCATGTCTCAGTTTTCACTTTTGCCTTAAAGATTTTAAACTTTTCAAATGCTTCAGATTTTTATTTCCGAAAAGTAACCCACATCATTCTAGAATAATCATCAATGATTAGCATGAAATATCTATCACCTGAAAAACTTTTAACTCTAGCAGGGCCACACAAATTAGTATGAATAAGATCAAGAACATCATTTGATTTATCTTGTATACTCCTAAAATAGGTTCTGACCTGTTTACCCATTTGACATTCTTTACATACCGGATTATAGGGCTTCATAATCTTAGGTATATCCCTAACTACCTTAGTTGAACTGATCTTCACAATGCAATCAAAATTCACATGACACAACCTTTTATGCCATAGCCAACACTCATTAATCTGTATAATCAAATATTTCTTCTCGTTGGAGTTCAATAAAATATATTACCTTTTGTCTGTGTACCGGTTGCAATCTCCAAACCAGATCTGTTAATGATTTTGAATTTTTCATCCTTGAATTGTAATTGAAATCCCTTATCTACCAATTTTCCTACACTCAAAAGATTATGCCTCAAACCTTCAACATAATAAACATTTTCAGTATTGTTCTTACCATCCAATGATATAGTTCCTTTTCCATTGATCATGCATGCTTTGTCATCTCCAAATCTAACTAGTCCACCATCAAATTTTTGCAAAGACAAAAACTTCCCTTTATTTCCATTCATATGATGTGAACAACCACTGTCAATTACACATTCATCTTTGTCTTCAATTTTAGCAGCAAGTGCCTTCTCTTCAGGTCTTTGATATCCAGGAACACCCATTCCTTCCCATTGCCAGATCCACTAGCAAAGTCTTCTACCAGTTCATTATCAAAATCAGTAATGCCTTCCTCATCCGCTATGCAGCACGATTTGTTTATGTTTTTCTTGTATTTATACTTGTTCTGATATCTAGGGTTAGGTTTAAATGATCTTCTAACTATTTCTTCAAATCTTAAATTTCTTTTAGGACATCTAGATGCAAAATGACCAATCTTATTACATGCAAAACATTTAAAATGTGTTTTTCCTTCATTCTTACTTCCTACTTACTTTCTACTGGTCCTTTAGGTACTCTTCTAGAAAATAGTACTTCAAGTTGCTCAAACTCATCATCTTCTCTCTTCATATCTTCCAATTCCTTTGCATATAAAGTTTTCCAGTCTTTCTTACCAGTTGTAGATGTAGATGCATGAAAAGCAAGTTCAGACTTCTAAACTCCAGAAGGTCCAAATTCTTCAAGCTCAAAAGCAAATAGTTTCCCAACCAAAGTATCTATGTTGATAGATGTATTAGCTATTGTTCTCAACTCATTAATAGTAGTAGCCTTCATTTTGTAAGCCGGTGGTAGGGCTCTCAGGACTTTAGAAACAATTTCATCTTCGCTTAGAGTTCCACCACAACATTGAATTCCCATAACAATCTCATTTACCATTTCCATGAATGCAGTAATCCTTCCATCTTCTTCCATCTTCAGGTTTTCATATCTCACTCAGTAACCATCAAGTTTAGCAATCTTCACTGTAGGGTCACCTTCATTAAGAGTCTCCAACTTATCCCATAGAGCCTTTCCAGATGATTTGTCGATTAATCCCATTATTTGTTGATCAAAAAGTGCACACAAGAGGGCTTGTCTTGCTCTACAATCATTCTCAAGCTCCTTGTCCAGGTTTTTCAAAGGAGGATTTCCAGATCCCGGATTATAAGGTGTGACACCATTCTATGTGATCTTCCAAATCTCGTTGCCAAGACATCTCAGATGGGTTTCCATCTGAATCTTCCATATTGTGTAATTTGTTCCATCAAGCCTCAGAAGACAACTGAGAGGGGGGAGGGGGGTGAATCAGTTGTCACAGATTACCAAAACCATTAACAATTTAAACTTTAATACCAGAACCCAAAACATTTATACCGGAATAGCAGATAAACCAATTAAGCATAAACAATAATCACAGAATAAATACCATCCACATAGCACCAAGATTTGTATGAGGAAAACCCGGTAAAGGGAAAAACCACGGTGAGAAGTCTACCCACAATCAGATAATATTTCTACAGTAACTATGTGAATTACAAATGAGGGGTCTGCACTTGCAGGAAGGCCAAAAACCTAAAGCAGACTGCTCATCACAAAAGGAGCCTCACTGACTACATAGAAATCCAGACTACAATTTGGAGAAGTTTTGAACTGCAAAAGATAGCATCTCCTATGCCTAAGTACAATTCTGGTTAATTCTGGATTATTTACTTTTGACAGTCATTAATAAAATTCTTGCATATACAAAGATAAGAACATGTATATATATATATATATATATATATATATATATATATATATATATGTTGTGAAACCCTTCCCCGTGCCCGGAGCCGAAGCTCCTGTGGGCAACCTCGGGGCAGCTCGGGGCCCTCTATGGGCCGCGACCCATAGGGGCGACCCCTGGTCGCCTTTGTGGGCCAAGACCCATAGGGGCGCCGCTGTGGGCCACAACTCGCAGGGGCGGCCTTGACCGCCACTATGGGTCGTGTCCCACAGGGACACCGCAGTGCCACGACCTGCAGTGGTGGCCTCGACGCCACTGCGGGTAGCCTCTACCATCACCGCCATTAAAACCTCCGCGGTCACAGTATAATATGTCACTGCCTCTTTGCCTTCCTCCGCCACTTCCACCTGCATAACACACACACACCTGCATAAAATTTCTTGTTGCTTAGAAAACAAAGCAACCCTAACCCTATTTCGGGTTAGGGTTAGCTTTGTTAAGATAGAAAAGTATGGATAGGTTTAGATTTTATAAATTTCAGTTAGGTTTCAAATAGGGTTTTTAATTTTAAAGTAAATAAATGAGGGGGGGAGAACCCTTTTCAAATTTGAAAAGAGTAACCTCATTTATATTTTAGTTATGTGGATAATTGTTTTATTTTAAAGGGGTTTTTAGTTTTAATGTACCTTTTATTTTTAAACAATTATTTCTATATATATATATACATGCTAATAAACATATATATATATACATATATATATGAGTGTTTAGGTTAAATTCCTTTTGGAAATTTTATTAATGAAAATTAATAAAAGACTAGTGTAAATATCTAGTCTATAGGGGATTATATTGGTCAACATTAAATATTAGGTTTTTTAATAATTGTAGGGGATCAAATTTGGCATTTCGGGAAATGAATGTTTTTAGGCAATTGTTATTATTGTTTTATTTAACTTTATAGTCGAATTTAATCACATTATTTACATTTGCTCAAATGATTATTTAAATTTAATAATCTTAGTGTTAACATTATTTTAATTATTCCTAAGAGCAATTAAATATCATTTGAGATAATTAATATCTCTTGGCTAATAAGTTAAGGATTATTTGGCTAAATTAATTTATAAATTAATAAAGTGGTAATGACACTTTTGGGAGAATTATTTCCGCATTAATTTTTTATCGCTTGCATGGTTAAGTTAATTAAATCAACTTTAGTAAACCACTCTTTTATTTCCTGAGTTAAACTATAGTTAAGACAAAACTTAATTGCTTCATCTTTATTATAGCGCATTTAGTTTTATTAGGATGTTTTAAAAAAAAAATTGTTCCATTTTTGCCCTAAAGTTTGGGCATGACATTTTGGTATCAGAGTAAGGTTTCCGACACTAGGAATCTTTCTCCATTACGTTTCGCTTTTAACAATTATTTTCTTTAAAGAGTTGTTATTTATTATTTTTATTTTATTTTATTGATCATTAAGGATGTCACCGGTTACGCGACAAGCTCGTAGGGGTCCTAGACGTGCTCGCATGGCACGCGAGGACATTGTGTGGGACGAGCCAGATCCAGAAGGGGATTGGGACGCTCCTCCTGAGCAACCGATTGACCCCAATAGGGACATTTTGGTTGCACTACAGAACCTAATAGGCATAGTTCAGGATAAACTCCCTGCAGTATATCGACAGGCAGAACACCAGAGTTTTGGGAGTCATAGATCTGTAGCTAGAGAGTGGAGTAGAAGTCCACCTCCTCACCGTATAGAGGTTCAAGATGAGCATGAGCCTGAGTCAGTCCATCTACCTCAGGCACCCCCAATAGAGGCACAAATTGTTGTTCAGAGAGAAGCATGTCATCCCAGGGATGAGATCAGAGAGATTCTACGCCTTCAGCCACCATCTTTTGAAGGATCTACTGATGGGGTAGAGGTTGAGGCTTGACTTTTGAGCTTAGACAGGTGCTTTGCATTACGTCCCTATGAGAGCAATCTAAAGGCATGGATTGTCATTCACCTTCTGAGAGGTACAACTTCCACATGGTGGAGGCAAGAGGAGTACAAGAATGATTTATCTGGAGACACTATTACTTGGGACATCTTCACAAAGAGATTCAGAGATAGGTACATGTCAGAGCATTATAGGTAGCACAAGATAGACGAGTTCCATGACCTTCAACAGAAGGGTCTCTCTGTGTCCCAATATGAGAGCAAGTTTTTTGAGCTCTTACCCTACGTAGACTACCTGAAAGACGCGAAGTTACTCGTCAACTGGTTCATCAGAGGATTCAATGTCGGGATAGCAAGGCTTATTAGGATGGCAGCTCTAGGGAGCCTTTGGGTTGCCATGGAGAAGGCATTGATTTCGGAGGAGATTCAGGGTAGAGCACAGGACATGCGGGATCGACATCAGAACCGAAACCCTACACCGCAATCTTTTGGATTTCAAAAACCCCACTGGAAGGGTAACCACATAAATTCATCGGGGTCCTTTAAACCCCCTCCTCCATAGCAGTCACAACAGAATCAGAGGTAGAGGCCTCCACAGGGACAACAGGGCTTTAAGCCCAAGCAGTGGCATTCACAGGGTCCTAGGCATGACCAGAGATCACAGGGTCCTTACACACCTCCGGCACGGACTCAGCATTTCTCCAGGGGTGGTTTCAGTGGTTCGAGCAGGATAGGAGGACAGGGATTCTCTAGGCCACAGGGTGCACAGTTCCAGACACGTGGTGCTTTCTTCACTTGTGGGGTCATGGGGCACATGGCGAGAGAGTGTCCATAGGGTCAGATGGTAGGTAGTCAGAGGATGGCAGGTTCAGAGCCTACAGTTGGGGACATGGGTAAGTCCCAAAGGATCTTCATAGTAGTTGACAACCGCCAGGCAGAGCATCAGGCCACTGTCATAGAGGCTGCAAGTATTATCAGAGGTAGCAGTGTTTCTATCTTGTTTGATTCAGGAGCTACTAATTCTTTTATATCTCCATTGGTAGTGGATCGTTACGGGCTAGTGGCATCTAGGCAAGGTGTTAGTTGGGAAGTGGAGTTGGCTTCAGGAGCTAGAGTGTATGTTGATTCAGTGGTTAGGGGCTGTCAACTTCAGATTGGGAGTACGACCACCTTAGTTGACCTTCGAGTCACACCTCCAGGATCTTATGGCATTGTTCTTGGCATGGATTGGCTATACACCCATAGAGCCAAGATGGATTGTCACCAGAAGAGGATTGAGTGTGTGGACGATCAGGGTACCTCCATAGTTATTTCAAGGATTCAGAGACCCGTGTCACTTCTCATGATTTCTGCTATGTAGCTTAAGCAGAGCATGCGAAAGGGATGTCAGTTTTTTGCTATCACCATCAGTGATAGAGAGGAAGAGAATGAGAAGGAGCCTTCCCTAGATGATCATCCCATCCTTGTGGAGTTTGCAGATGTGTTTCCATCTGAGCTACCCGGTATGCCACCTAGCAGAGAGATTGATTTCCACAGAGATCTTGTACCAGGAGCCGAGCCAGTTTTGAGAGCACCTTATAGGATGACCACAAATGAGCTAATGAGCTCAAGAAGCAGCTTGAGGAACTCTTAGAGAAGGGTCACATTTGTCCTAGCATCTCCCCTTAGGGCGCACCAGTCATCTTCATGAAGAAGAAGGATGGGTCCCTTCGGTTATGTATGGATTACAGGCAGCTGAACAAAGTGGCCATCAAGAACCGTTATCCCTTGCCCAGGATCGATGATTTATTTGATCAGATTCAGGGTGCTAAAGTGTTTTCCAAAATAAATCTGAAGTCAAGGTACCATCAGTTGACGATTGTGGAGAGTGATATCCACAAGACCCCGTTTCATACTAGATATGGCCACTATGAGTTCATCGTGGTCCCATTCGGTCTTACGAATGCTCCAGCTATATTCATGAGTCTCATGAATGGGGTATTCCACACTTTCCTTGACCAGTTTGTGATTGTGTTCCTCGACGATATATTGATATATTCTCGGAATGAGGAGGAGCATGAGGAGCACTTGAGATAGGTATTGCAGTGTTTGAGGGACAATCAGATATATGGCAATCTGTCGAAGTGCGCATTCTTCAGGTCAGAGGTCAAATATTTAGGTCATGTTATATCCAGTGATGGTATCTCAGTTGACCCATCGAAGATCAGAGCTATTATGGATTGGCCAATGCCATCTAGTGTGACAGAGGTCAGGAGTTTCATGGGTCTAGCAGGGTACTACAGACGCTTTGTTGAGGGGTTCCACAGGGTTGCACATCCCATTACATCCCTTCAGCGAAATGAAAAGAAATTCAAGTGGATAGAAAGATGTGAGAGGGCCTTTCAGGATCTAAAAAGGGCACTCACTAGTGCACCTATTCTCATTGTATCAGACCCCTCGACTGATTTCATGGTGATGCTCTGCAAAAAGGATTAGAAAATCTATTTGATGGCAACACACACAAGAGCACAAGAAACAAACGTTAGTGTTAGCAACAAAAGATTATGCTAAACAGGCATATCAAGAGAGATATTAAACATGAAATAGAAATCATATAAACATAGAATAAAATAGCTAATCAAGATGCTCATAGTTGCTCCTCCCTTGTTCCTCTCCTCTCCAAGTCCCAAATGAGTGTAGCTCTCAGCAGCTTTTTGCACTATGGATGCTTATGGAGGATTGAGATTTAATATTAAGCTTCAAATATGAAATGAAAAGCTAAATACTATGCTATTGATGCTAAAATGATTGATTTTACCAAAAAGACAAGATTTTAGTTATGCTATGCTAAATGCTCTCTAAAAATGTCTATAGCCTAAATGCATACAAGTTTTCAGGATCTGGATTATGAAGGAATGGGCTCTATTTATAGGAAAAATGGAGCAATGGATGGCCAGGATTGAAAGGTTTAATCAAGGGTCAAGCTTGAAAGTTGGGGATCCATGTGCACAATTTGCACCAATGAAATGGTGACAAGTGTCAACATAAGATTGGGTTGAGAGAAGAGGTTGGAGGCATTAAATGCCTGAGGAGACCTCATGGTTATCTAGAAGGTAAGGGTCAAGCCTAAATTAGAATTACCCACTAGATTAGGAGTTAATGCAAGGATAAACCTTTGTGCAAATGATTAAGAGATAATCATGGTCAAAGCATTAAAGGCTTGATGAGACCCTTGGGTTGGGTAGAGGTTGAGTCAAAACAAATGTTTTAACCATGTAGGAGGGTTTGGGTTAACCATTAATGGTTTTTGAAGACTTTGTGGATTAAGTGGTTGAAGGTTGGAAGCTTTCAAAGGTTATCCAAGACTTTGAGACATTTAGTGGTTGAAGGTTGGAAGCCTTTAATGGTTATCAAAGACTTTTAGGCTTTGAGAAGTGACTCCATTTTGCTTAGGAATGTGACAATAATTAGGGGATGGATTAGGTTAATTAGGAAGGGGTTAGAAGAATCTAGAAGGGGATTAGATTTTGCAAGTGGATTTGGTGGGTGAAGGAAAATAGGATTTTATTTAAAATAAAAATTCATTTATTTCAATAAATGTGTGCAAGTTGTATTTGGATAAATATTCAAATAAATATTAATTTATTTAAATGAAAAAAAGGAAGATAAAGCATTAAAATGCTTGAAGACTTTGAGGGGAACCATTAAAGGCTTGAAGACTTTAAGGAAAACCATAAATACAAGTGGGTGGAGGATAAAGGTGATTTAAATAAATTATTTATTTAAAATAATTGTGCAACTTGCTTTTGTAGGAAAATACAAGTGGGTGGAGGATAAAGGTGATTTAAATAAATGATTTATTTATTTAAATGTGAGAGGTGGGATTTTGGGGGATTTAAATAAATATTAATTTATTTAAATGTGAGAGGTGGGATTTTGGGGGATTTAAATAAATATTAATTTATTTAAATGTGAGAGAAGATTTAATTAAACAAATATGATTTATTTATTTAATTAATGGTATGAATTTGGTTAAGTGAATTAAATCAAATAAATTGAATAATTTATTTAATTAATAGGAGAAGAGGGTTAAGATGAATTAATTAAATATTAATTTAATTAATTATTTAATTGATGGTTAAATAATCAAATAAATACTAAGTATTCATTTAATTAAGTGGACAGATTTATGTGACTACATTTGCCCCTCTTTGAGACGGTGCAGTTTATCGCGTCGTTTCAAAGAAAGAAAAATAGGTGTGAAGAAATGCCCCATAAAATGTAAATTTAATGGGTGGTATGCCCCCTCGAGGGATGGGCCGAATTTTTTTGAAAAATCGGGCGATCTCTCGAAAAAAAATGAAAAGCGGAGGGGAGGTAGAATAGAAGAAATTAGAACTAATGATGAAAGAATGGGAGAAAATGGAGTGAATATGAAGAAACAACAAGCCAACGAGTACCTTGAGGTCATGCAAGAGATACATCGCAGATGTAGTGTGGGGTTTGGATTGATGCTATACAATTGATCAAAATTGTTTGGACAATCTGGTGCAATCGGTTTAATTGCCCCGGTCAAGTCAAAGCGTGACAGTTGATGTCAGTTGGTCGCTTGGACATGATAAAGTCTGAGTAAGTGAACCAAAGTGACCTGATGTGACTTAGACAATTGATGTAATTGCCCGATGAAGTCAAGGTATATGAAGCAAAATACTCGTTGAGACGTAGACAATTGATGTAATTGTCCGTTGGATTGTGTTTGATTGGTTGATCAATTGATAGTATGTGCGTGTGATGGATGGTTGTGGGGAATCATGGCAGCCCCGTTGAGACTAGGTCATTGTGATAAATGCCTGATGTAGTCTAAGATTACCATAATCGATTACCTGTTGAGACCCGAAGATACTTGATCAGAGTATTTGTTGATAGTCTAGGTGTGTGGGAGTCGATGTATCTGTGTAGACAGAGTAACTTGCTTGATTGTGTGGATGAATGAGGATGGGAAACACAATCCCTCCTATTAGAGATGGATGGTGATGAACGTGGCTTGATTGGGTTGATGGGAAACGATGAAGGATATGTGATGTTGATTATTGAGATGGGGAGGGTTGGGGGGGTTCGATGTTAGAAGAAATGGAGTACCTATGACTCATTCCTATGGAAGAAGAGGAAAATAGAGTATGCATTATTATGACTATGTATGCATGATATGCAGCTATTATGAATGTATGGATGGTTGGAATGCAACGGAATGCAGTATATACAGATGAGATGGAATGACGATCCATAGTGCTTTATTTTCATCATTGAGCTTTTAAAATCTTGGAAGAGAATACAAGCATCTTGACATAATGATTCAAGATGACCAGAGTATTTCTTACATGGATTTGATATAGCAAGTTAATACAAGCAACTTGATATAATGGATCAAGTTGACCTGAGTATTGCTTGCAGAACAGACAAGGATTAGCTCTATTCATGCATGACTTGGATCATCCTCCTTGATCTTAGGCTGATCATATCCTGAGACAAGTTCATACCGTACTAAGAGATAAAAAACCTTTATCCAGTTTGGATGAGGTAGGAGGAACCAAAGGAAGAGCATTGCACCTGCAAACAAACAATATATACATAAAGAATAAAGAATAAGGATCCTTGGTAATGGTTCATGCTCATATGGTCGAGGTATACGTTGTAGTCAGCAAGCCGTAGTGATCTATGATTGCATTTGGCATAAGATCACGTAGCCTAGTGAACTTCCCACGTAGACACCATTAGTACATGCCCCAGAACTTCATCGGAATAATGTGTCGAAGATACACAAACAATGCCATAGGAACCTGATATAAATAAACGAACGATTGTACTTACAAATCAATCAAGTATTTGATAGCTTAACATAATTTTCTTGTCAAAGAAAACGTCACTTTTGTCTTTGTTTTGGTAAGGAAGGATGCATCCTTGTTGAAGACAGTTTTGAGTGTTGATGTTGATTGTGTGGTCGATTGATAAATGGTCATTTGTGTGAGTATTTTGTCAATGTTTGTTTTGGTATCTGCATGGATGAGTATGTACAAGGTTTTTGCCATGTTTTTGTGTGATTCTCGATGTTTTCTCGATGTTTTTGAATGTTTTTGGTATTTTGTGACACATTTTTTAATGTTATTGGATTTTGTTGAGACATTTTTGAATGTTTTTGGATTTTGTTGAGACATGTTCCAATGTTTTTGGTATTTTGATGATTGCTTGAATGAAGAACTGAATGAATCATAAGACAATGTAGAATCCACTTCCATCAATAGGTTAAAGGCATTGCCCCCAGTTTTAGACATGACTATGAAAAAGCGGGATGCAAGATGTATGGAGTATTATCATAATTGCAGAGGAATAAAAAGCCATGGTTGATGGATGGATGGATGTATGTATGAAGTAGATGTGATCGCAACAAGTCTAAAAGACAATGGAGCCATAGCCTTTACGAGTGGCACCTGTTTTCTAGGTTTTCACCATCGTACTTACCCAAGGTGCCACCGGAGTGTTTGTTCAACATTTGGATGCATGATTTTTCTATACTTTTTTTTTGAATGTTTTTGGATTTTCTTCAGGACATTTTTCTGAATGTTTTTGGTATTTTCTGGTATGCAGGGGAGCCTGATGCTCTGTACAGCTTAGGTATAAAACCGTTTGAGGTGCATGTTGTTAATTGGATCTGCACGCGGTTCTCCTTCTGATGTAGCCAACTGATATGCCCCGGACCCAAATACAGCAGTGACAACATATGGGCCCAGCCAGTTTGATTCAAACTTGCCCTGATGTTCTCTGTTTGGTTGGTTGCGAGGATTCTCTCGTAGAACAAGATCACCTACCTCAAATGTACGAGGTCTAACTCGGTGATTGTAGCTTCTGCTCATGCGCTACTGATAGGCTTTGAGGTGATTGTATGCAACTTGTCGTTTCTCATCAAGTAACTCTAAGTCCTGAAGACGGGATACTCTGTAGGCTTCATCATCGATGAGATTTTGCAAGGAAACCCGTAATGATGGTATCTCGACCTCAATAGGCAAGATAGCTTCTGCACCATAGACCAATGAATAAGGAGTTGCACCTGTAGGGGTTCGAATGCTAGTTTGATATGCCCATAGCGCTGGATTCAATTGAACATGCCAATCACGACCGGCATCATTGACTGTCTTCTTTAGGATTCTTAATATGTTTTTATTGGATGCTTCGGCCTGACCATTGCCTTGTGGGTAATAGGGAGTGGAAAAGCGGTGTTGGATATGAAATTTCTCACAAAGTTCACAGACATCCTGATTTTTGAAAGGAAGACCGTTATCTGTGACGATGGACATGGGTACACCATACCGGAAGATGATGTAGTTGAGGATGAATGAGGCGATCTGCTTGTCGGTGACTTGGGTAAGTGGAACAGCTTCGATCCACTTTGTGAAATATTCGGTAGCGGTAATAATGAATTTATGGCCATTGGATGAAGATGGATGAATCTTACCCACAAGGTCAAGGCCCCATTGACAAAAAGGCCATGGTGTTGTGATTGGTTGCAGTTCCTGTGCTGGTGCATGTATCAGGTCACCGTGAACTTGACATTTCTTGCATTTCCTGACAAAGTAGTAGGAATCCTTTTCCATAGATGGCCAATAGTATCCAGCTCGCATGATCTTCTTGGCTAGTGATGGACCACTTGAGTGAGTCCCACAAATTCCTTCATGTACCTCTTCCAAAACCTTTGTTATCTCATCCTGTTCCAGACATCGAAGGAGAGTACCATCAAGACTACGTCGGTATAGGGTTTCGGCAATAATGGTATATCGAGCAGTTTGGCGAATGAAGGTTTTTCGTTGGTTATTCGATTGGTTGGGAGGAAGGGTATGATCGCGAAGATAGGTGTAGAACTCACCGTACCATGGGGATTCAGAACCAACAAGGCGACATATCGTTTCAGATTCAGGGATATCATAAGTGGGGATCCAAAGCTGTTCTACCAAGAAATCGTAGCGTGTTGAATTTTGTGGAAGATCTAGGAGAGATGCGATGGTAGCCATAGCGTCAGCAGCTCGATTCTGATCTCTTGGTATCTGCTCAAAAGTGATAGTAGTAAATGATGTCTTTAGAGTGTCCACCATTTTCTTATATGGCATGAGTTTATCATCTTTGGTCTGATATTCATCTGTTGCTTGTCGAATGACTAGTTGGGAATCGCCATATACTTGTAGTTCTTGTAATTTCCATTGTACGGCTAACCTGAGTCCTGTGATCAAGGCCTCATACTCTGCTATGTTGTTTGTGCATGGAAATGTGAGCCTATAAGACTTCGGGATGCTATCACCTTGAGGTGTGATAAACAGAATGCCTGCCCCCGAGCCGTGCCTAGTGTATGACCCATCAAAATATAGTTTCCATGGTTGTGCTGTTGTGATCATGAATATCTCTTCATCTGGAAAATTGGAAATAAGAGGATGATCACCTGTGAGTGGTGCATCGGCCAACTGATCTGCAATAACTTGACCTTTGATAGCTTTGCGGTCCACGTACTCAATGTCAAATTCACTTAGAATCATCACCCATTTGGCCAAGCGGCCTGTCAATGCTACTTTGTTAAGTAAATACTTGAGTGGATCAATCTTTGCAATGAGTTTTACCTTGTGTGTTAACAGATAGTGCCTCAGTTTAGTGGCTGCTAAGATTACTGCTAGGCAAGCTCGCTCAATAGGTGTGTAATTGAGTTCATAGCCAACCAATGTGCGAGAGATGTAGTATATAGCACATTCTTTGCCTTCTGCATTATGTTGTGCCAGTAGTACACCCAATGCCGTACTTGTTGCCGAGATATAGAGTAACAATGGTCTACTTGGATCTGGTGGCATCAGCAATGGTGGATTCATGAGATAGTCTTTAAGTGTCTGAAATGCTTGCTGGCATCGAGCATCCCACTGAAAGCGGATGTTCTTGTGTAGCAGATGTGTAAATGGGTGACACTTATCAGCCAATTGTGCAATGAATCTTCGGATGGATTGAAGCCGTCCTTGTAGTGTCCTTAGCTGACTGATATTCTTTGGAGGTGGCATGTCCATTATTGCCTTAACCTTTGCTGGATCGACCTCAATGCCTTTGCTTGAGACAATGTATCCTAGAAGCTTCCCGGAGGTCACTCCAAAGACACATTTCTTTGGGTTGAGTCGAACATGATATTGTTCCAGTCTATCAAAGATTTGATCTAAGATGTGGAGATGTCCTTCTCTAGTAAGTGATTTTGCTAGTAAGTCATCCACATAATCTTCCATCATAGTATGCATCATGTCATGGAAGATGGTGGTCATTGCTCTTTGATAGGTCGCTCCTGCATTTTTTAGACCAAAAGGCATTACATTCCAGCAGTATGTGCCCCATGGACATATGAAGGTTGTCTTATGTTGATCTTCGGGTGCGATCTTTATCTGATTGTAGCCGGAAAAGCCATCCATGAGTGAAAGCATCGCATGTCCTGCTGTTAGATCCACTATGATGTCGATATTTGGTAGGGGAAAGTCATCCTTAGGACATGCCTTATTCAGATCTCTGAAGTCAGTACAAATGTGGATGCCCCCTTTTGGTTTGCCGACAGGCACAATGTTGGAGATCCATTCTGCATAATCAATTGGCCTAATGAAACCAACATCTAGGAGTTTCTTGAGTTCTGTTTTGACTAGCACTGCAATCTGGGGATGCATCTTACGAAGCTTCTGCTTGACAGGTTTGGCTCCTTCTGCTACGGTGAGGTGATGCATGACTAAATCAGGATCAAGCCTAGGCATGTCTGCATATGACCATGCAAAGTTGATCTGATGCTTTTGGAAGAACTCTATAAATTTAGGTTGTTCCTCTAGAGTGAGAAGAGATGCCAGATGTATGATATGAGGATTTTCAGGAGTCCCCACATTGTATTCTTTGGTTTCCTTGATGAGAATCGTTGATCGTTCCTGTTGTGCATTAGCAGGGAGAATGTCAAACCCTTCATCCTCAGGTGCCTCAAAGAGGTTTTCACCGTTGGATACGCTCTTTCTTTTTACTTTTGTGGGATCAAACAGTGCCACAGTGTGGTTTTCACTAGAAGATCCATGTTTCATTGTTATATTTTTGCAGCTGAAAGGTTTGGCATCCACCCCGAAGTATGCTGCGCTATTAAGTTCAATGGCAAATCCAGCTTTGTGATCCCTGCTTGGTAGATTATCCCGTAATTCCAAAAAATCAATGATAGCCTCATCGTTTTGGAAGAGGTCAAGACATGGGGGATTTGGTTGGTTCCATTCAATGAGTTCAGGGTGGACAATGGGCATCACTTCATTGACTAGATTAAGTTCGTTAGAGGTATCAGTGAGGGTCAAGACAGTGTGGTGAAGGTCGTTGATGGTACTTTCCCTGTCAGAATCAGGCGTAGGATGAGACATAGGGTCTGTGGAAGATGTTTCCAGCTTAGGAACCCAAGTGGTCTTTATCTGTGCTTCTCCGTAAACAGGGATGTCTTTGCGTGGTGGAGGTGGTGATGTGTCTTCCTCATCTGAAGTATTAAGCTGTACAGAATCAAATTCCCACTCATGTGAGTCGGTCTCTGAATCACTTTCCAGCATTTGATTGCTATACCATACTGGGATGTCTTTAGAATTAAACACGGCAGGTGTGATTGGTTGATGTACCTTTGTAGTGATCGGTGCTACAGGAAGTTTGATGGGGATAAAAGAATCTGGCACAGGAAGTATCGGCAGTGTTGACTCAGTGGCTTCTGCAGGAACTGCTGGTACCATAGATGCTGCTGCGGATTCTGATACAGTTGCTGCTGCTAATGGTACTATGGATGTAATGGCTGTTGCGAATGGGATTACTGGTTTGATTGGTGGGATGATTGGTATTGTAGATGGTGGAGTTGTGAGCCTCGATGGGGCAGTGGGGATAGTGCTTGATGGTGCTTTGATTATGAAAGGTGTCCTCTTTGCAGTAGGTGGGCAAAATGGTTTGCTGGGTTTTCCTTTGAATCTGAGTTTAGGAAGGATCTCTTTTTCAAAGCCAAGGCCTGTATTACCTTTGGGCTTGAATTCTGGTAGCAGAGGTTCATGTCGTCCTTGTTTGCAGTATCCCAAAGCACTCTGACCATCATATCCCATTCTTTGCATAATGAGGAGGCCTTTGCCATACTGATCCATAGGAAGTGTAACTCGCGGTATGTCAGTGGTGATGGGATCTTTATAGATCCATTCCGCCAGGTCCTCATCTTGTGTTTCTTCCTCTTGACTCTTTCCAAGAATGAAAGGTGTCAAAGCACATGCTGGTATGTTTAGTGGTTGTTGGAGTAACTGTTGTGGTTTACCATGAGTTTTAGGAGAAGTGGGCATTTGTCCCACACAAAAGAGTTGACTCAAGTTGTATTCCCCAGGACCTTCCTCTGCGATCTTCATCTTAAGCTTTTCTTGCTTCGGTATAGTGGTGTTTGAACTGGCAAGAGAGGCGGGATTTATATATGATGTGGAGGAAATGGCTTCTCTATTATTAGGAACGGTAATCTCTGGTTGATGGCTGATATTATGGAAAAATGCAAAGGGATTTGCATCGCCCAGGATTGTGATCTCTACACCGTTATGTGGGAACTTGATACATTGATGGTAGGTAGATGGAACAGCTTGCATGGCATGTATCCAAGGTCTCCCTAATAATAGATTATATGGCAGAGGAAGGTCCAGAACCTGACAAATTATGTGCTTTACCACAGGACCGACTCGGATTGGTAGTACCACAGCTCCTTTGGATGAACGCTCTGCATCATCATACGCCTTGATGGTGATCTTCTTGTGAGGATCCACTGATTCTATTGCATATCCCAATGCTATGACCAACTGTAGTGTGCAAATGTTCAGGCCTGCTCCATTATCGATCAAGACTCGCTTAATCCTATGCTGGTTGATAAATCCTTCAATGTGTAGCGAGGCATTATGAGGTTGCTGGAAGGAAGAGTTGTCACTTTCAGAAAAAGTGAGACAAGGTGATGACTTTAGATTTCCAACCATGGCTTGAAATTGGTCCGTATTCAGGTTTGCAGGGACTGACGCCTCTTGGAGTGCTTGATCCAAGATTGTTTTATGAGATGGCGATAGGCGCAATAGTTCTAGAATGGATATAAGTGTAGGGGTTTTGTCTAATTGTTCCACAAGATTGTACTGCTTTGGGACGGAGGTGGTGCCTTGTGGAGCTGCCTTGATGGTGACCTTGCCACGACGTGTAACAACATTGCAATTTGAGGTGGGATTTTTGAAGGTGATAGTTGCAATTTGTTCACTGGCATCATATAGGTGATTTACAGTGTAGTTATACGCAGCCTGCGTATAATCAGTGGTATCAGTGCCTCGCCAGGAAGTGGAAGGACCCCTTTGATCTTGTGATGGAAGTGGATTTTTGAACATCAAATGATCATTATTTGTTGTTTTTGGGTCATGTCCTTCAATTTCAATTTCTCCTCGGTCAATAAGATCTTGAATGAGATCTTTCAATCGGTGACAATTACTTGTCTTGTGTCCTCTTCCTTGATGGAATTCACAATGTTCAGTATCTCTCCACCATGCCGGTTTGACCTGAGGCTCATAGTTGGATAGCTTAGGTAGAGTGATCAAATTCTGAGAAATGAGTTGTCGCAACACTGTTTCAATGGGTTCCCCTAAGGGAGTATATGCGCGTTTTTGTTTTTGTGGACGAGGTCTTGGTTCATCATGAGATGTGATGCGACCTTGATTGGAAGGAACATTTGTGTTATTCTGAGGTGGAGGATTTTGTCCTGCAAATCGAACCACAGGTTGTGCATTTTGGATAGTCCGGGCATCCACAACCCCATCATTGACGATATTCTTGTTTTTATTCTAGAAGTTTGGTTTATCGCTATTGAAGCGTGGGCGAGGACCATCTTTTGGTTCATTAAAGATTTTGATGAGTCCTTTCTTGATGAGTGCCCTTTCACATTTTAAACCCTTGGTGATCATATCGTTAAAAGAGTCTGTGTCTTTGACATCCAGGTGAAATTCCATTTCTTCGTTTAAGTTGGAAATGAAAATTTCCACTAGTTCTCGTTCAGGTAACTGAAGAGAACGTCTACTAGACATTTGACGCCATCATTGCAGGAATACTGAGAATAGTTCACCTGGTTTTTGTTTGGTATTGCACAGATCAGCCATGGTGATGTCGCGTTCAATGTTATGAGAGTAATGAGATAGGAACTTCTGGATGAGTTCCTCAAATGTTCTAATGCCACCCGGTAGTCGGGAAAACCATGATGTGGTTGTTCCTCCCAAGCTTTGGGGAAAAAGGCGCATTAGGTATGTGTCTTCATATGCTACTTCGAGACAAGCGGAATGAAATTCTCGGACATGATCGCGGGGATCCCCCTTTCCTCTATATTTTTCAAATTTGGGTGTTTCGAATCCTCGTGGAAATGGTGGCATGTAAAGATTCCTATCAAAAGGATAGGGACAGATGTCATTGAGTGAGAATTGGTTAGTCTTGACACCACTGTGAAGTTGTTGGGTGAGATTCTCGACTTGTTGCCGCAACATCTCCATTTCATTTGGAGGAGGAGGTGGTGGGTTACCTCGAGGAATGTTATATCTTATGGGATCTCTACCTCTTTCCTCTTCATGGCGACTTTGTCTTTCTGATGCTTGTCTTAATTGGGCAAGATCAAAGTCAGAGGGGAGTTTTGCTCCTTCTTGAGCGAGTCTTAAGAAGTGAGCATCCGCATTGCTCCTGAGTATTTCGTCAAAAAGTCTGTTAAAGAGAGGGTTATGCTGAGCCCTTTCTATTGTTGCAGGAGTGGGAGTACTTGGGTTTTCATCATCTACATTTCCTCCAAGTGCTTCTTGAAATTCATTGAGATTTTCCTCTTCTTCTTCTTCCCTTTCTATTTCTCGTTGCCTTGACTGTGATCGGGTTTGGGCCATTTTGTTTATAAGCTTTTTGTTGAAGTTGTGTGAAAATGATGATGAGTTTTTGTTGAAATGAGAGATTGATGGTTGGTTAATTGTGTTGCACGTGGATCTCTAACACCTTTAAGGTGGATGTAACCGAAATTCCTTCTTTGAATTGCTTGTTTGTTTGATAAGTTTTGATGTGATAAGGTGTAGAGAAATCTGAGATGTGTTACAGATTTAACTACCTAGTAATGAGAGGATTCACTCATGAACTAGTTTTAACCTGCGTAGATGTGTCTCTTAGGATGAGCTTATCCTAGATGTAGAAACAATCTAAAAAGTGATGTGATGTGTTTGATTTCAAGCAATATCTAAAAGAGAACTTGGGACAAGAACCTCTTAATGTTTTGAGAGTTGGGACGGATTGATGATGAAGTGATGATGTATGAGTGAGATGATGGATGAAAATGTTTTCAACTTCAATAAAAACTTTGTGTTACAAATGGGACAAACTCTATCTCTTCCCTTTTAGGCGTTGGTGGCACTTCTCGAGCTGTGTTGTAGGTGATATAGATGTTTGGGAAGAAGTTGGGATTAATCTTTCCTCCTTGATTTTTGTGATAACTCAGAGCTCTATATTGCATAAAAGCTCTACGAATCAATGATTCTGAATCAAACTCGTTTGTTTTACCTTGAAGGTAGAGACACATGTGAGGCAAGAAAACTCTATGGGAGACAAAGATTTGTCTATTGATATAGAAGAATTTCCTTCGTTTGATCAAAGCCTTTGAGCTTAATTGTCTTCTTTTCAAGTTGATATTTTGATGACGCTTCTTCTTTCGCAAGATGTGAAGAATGGTCATAAAATTTTTGACTCTTTTGTTGTTTGCACTTTGTTTTTGATGTTTTTGGTTGTTTTTGAAAGATGTTTGGTTGGATGAATACTTTGTTTTTGGGATTGATTTTCTGATTTGATGTTTCTTTGACAAGAAAACAAAGCAAGCACACAAACACCAAAATGTTGCCTCAAAGGCACAAATGAGTATGGGTCTAGATCAACCCAATCCTTGGACTTGTTTTTGACCTTTCCTTTAGATTTATTTTAAGGTGTATTTCCAAAGCCTGAAGTCGGCTCAATTTGCACTAGGTCTGTAAAACGAACACACTTCAAACACTTTTTATCCCTAAGGTCAAATGGCCAGTTGTGATAAATTTAGCCCACATCTTGATATTTCTTCGACTTTGGTACTACATACCTTATGAATCCCGTCGTGGCAGGTAAGGATGTGATATACTAAGTCTTGCACGAGCATAACAAATAGATGATCCCTATGATGGGGGAGTCACCACTTTTATCAAGCCACAAGTGACTTTTCAAAAAGCTATGTTTCTACTCAAGGAAATATGTATGGTGAGTATCTTGGGAGCAAAACCATCTATGCTCTTGCACTAAATTATATCTCAAATATCCTCAATCAATAGAATGGGTGGGCTACTACTTAAAAGTGTTTAGTCATGTTCGATGTTTTTGGACATAAGTTCATTCTGCAGTGACTCACTTAAGAGCCTTGTAACTGGTGGTGGGGCCCATTTGTCCTTTCGGCCAGTTACACTGTAGGAACAGCTATACCCAAGGCTACAGCTTTCGCTCGCACCTAATTTCTATAGCAGCTCGAAGGATTTACCGCTCAAGGTCGTTCCCAAGAGTGATGTGTCTCTTGGCAGGCCTCTCTTAAAAAGATAAAATTTTGAGTGTTACTAACACTTTTCTCTTGCACCTAGGACCACGAAAGCCAAGGGAGAGGATAGTGTGTGTTAGAAGTAGGACCACTCGACCAACTCTTTTGGTTACAAGGTGATTTGTACAACGTTTTGTTACAATAGCGCTAGTCTGCGTTTGAACAGAGGCACTATTTTACACAAACGCACTAAAAGAAAGGGAAAGACAAAGAAAGGAAAAGCACTGAAACAGGGTGAATAGCGCCAAAATAATGTCAAACGCACCAAAACAGTGTCAAAAGCGCAACCTATGTGACATTTTCAACATTCAAACATGTTATTGGTTAAAAAAAAAAAAAAAGTTGATCTTTTTGGTGTTGGATTCACGTCGGGTTCACCAAATGATGCTCTGCAAAAAGGATTAGAAAATCTGTTTGATGGCAACACACACAAGAGCACAAGAAACAAACGTTAGTGTTAGCAACAAAAGATTATCCTAAACAGGCATATCAAGAGAGATATTAAGCATGAAATAGAAAGCATATAAACATAGAATAAAATAGCTAATCAAGATGCTCATAGTTGCTCCTCCCTTGTTCCTCTCCTCTCCAAGTCCCAAATGAGTGTAGCTCTCAGCAGCTTTTTGCACTATGGATGCTTATGGAGGATTGAGATTTAATATTAAGCTTCAAATATGAAATGAAAAGCTAAATACTATGCTATTGATGCTAAAATGATTGATTTTACCAAAAAGACAAGATTTTAGTTATGCTATGCTAAATGCTCTCTAAAAATGTCTATAGCCTAAATGCATACAAGTTTTCAGGATCTGGATTATGAAGGAATGGGCTCTATTTATAGGAAAAATGGAGCAATGGATGGCCAGGATTGAAAGGTTTAATCAAGGGTCAAGCTTGAAAGTTGGGGATCCATGTGCACAATTTGCACCAATGAAATGGTGACAAGTGTCAACATAAGATTGGGTTGAGAGAAGAGGTTGGAGGCATTAAATGCCTGAGGAGACCTCATGGTTATCTAGAAGGTAAGGGTCAAGCCTAAATTAGAATTACCCACTGGATTAGGAGTTAATGCAAGGATAAACCTTTGTGCAAATGATTAAAAGATAATCATGGTCAAAGCATTAAAGGCTTGATGAGACCCTTAGGTTGGGTAGAGGTTGAGTCAAAACAAATGTTTTAACCATGTAGGAAGGTTTGGGTTAACCATTAATGGTTTTTGAAGACTTTGTGGATTAAGTGGTTGAAGGTTGGAAGCTTTCAAAGGTTATCCAAGACTTTGAGACATTTAGTGGTTGAAGGTTGGAAGCCTTTAATGGTTATCAAAGACTTTTAGGCTTTGAGAAGTGACTCCATTTTGCTTAAGAATGTGACAATAATTAGGGGATGGATTAGGCTAATTAGGAAGGGGTTAGAAGAATCTAGAAGGGGATTAAATTTTGCAAGTGGATTTGGTGGGTGAGGGAAAATAAGATTTTATTTAAAATAAAAATTCATTTATTTCAATAAATGTGTGCAAGTTGTATTTGGATAAATATTCAAATAAATATTAATTTATTTAAATGAAAAAAAGGAAGATAAAGCATTAAAATGCTTGAAGACTTTGAGGGGAACCATTAAAGGCTTGAAGACTTTAAGGAAAACCATTAAAGTCTTAAGAAGACTATAGAAGGAAGCCATCAAGTTTGAAGACTTTAAAGCCATCAAGTTTGAATACTTTAAGGAAAACCATTAAAGGCTTCAAGTGGGTGAGGATAAATAGGATTTTAAATAAATAATTTATTTAAAATAGTTGTGCAACTTGCTTTTGTAGGAAAATACAAGTGGGTGGAGGATAAAGGTGATTTAAATAAATTATTTATTTAAAATAATTGTGCAACTTGCTTTTGTAGGAAAATACAAGTGGGTGGAGGATAAAGGTGATTTAAATAAATGATTTATTTATTTAAATGTGAGAGGTGGGATTTTGGGGGATTTAAATAAATATTAATTTATTTAAATGTGAGAGGTGGGATTTTGGGGGATTTAAATAAATATTAATTTATTTAAATGTGAGAGAAGATTTAATTAAACAAATATGATTTATTTATTTAATTAATGGTATGAATTTGGTTAAGTGAATTAAATCAAATAAATTGAATAATTTATTTAATTAATAGGAGAAGAGGGTTAAGATGAATTAATTAAATATTAATTTAATTAATTATTTAATTGATGGTTAAATAATCAAATAAATACTAAGTATTCATTTAATTAAGTGGACAGATTTATGTGACTACACATGGTATGCACAGATGCTTCCTTGGATGGATTAGGAGCAGTCCTTATGCAGGAGGATCGAGTTATAGCTTATGAGTCTAGGAAACTTAAGACTCACGAGCTTAGCTACCCTACACATGACCTTGAGCTTGCAGTAGTAGTGCATGCACTTGTGAGGTGGAGACACTTCCTTTTGGGTCATCATTTTGAGCTTCATTCAGATCATAAGAGCTTGCAGTACATTTTCACCCAACCTAATCTTAATGCTCATCAGAGGAGATGGATGGAGTTTCTATGTGAGTATGATTTTGATGTTCACTATATCAAGGGGAAGGAGAACGTAGTTGCAAATGCCTTGATTAGGAGACGTCATGAGATATGCTCCATGACTATGGACACAAATTTGAGAGGCCGCATATTACAACAGCTGCCAAAGGACGAGTGGTATCTAGAGGTATGTCAGGTAGTGCGATCACAGGAGGCCCTGGAAGGGAGATATGCAGACTATTTTTTAGTCTAATGGATTACTACGCCATAGAGGGCACATCTATGTACCTTCTTTCGAAGGATTGCATGATTTCATTGTTTTAGAGGCTCATAGAACTCCTTATACAGCTCATCCCGGGGTTAAGAAGATGCATGCGGATTTGAGACATATCATTGGCCAGGTATGCGGTGGTTCATTGCAGTACTAGTAGCCCGATGCCTTGAGTGCCAGAGAGTCAAGGCGAAGCACCACCATCTAGGTGGGTTGCTCCAGTCTCATGTGATACCAGAGTGGAAGTGGGATACTATATCGATGGACTTTCTCATTGGTCTTCCTATGTCAGCTCGTCGTCATGATGCCATCATGGTGACAGTTGACAAGTTGACCAAGGTAGCCCACTTCTCACTAGTCCGGACTACCTTCATAGCACCAGTAGTGGCACAGGTATTCTTGCGGGATATCATCAGACTTCATGGCGTTCCACGTAAGATTATCTCAGACAGAGACTCCCTCTTTACTTCTTCCTTTTGGAAGGCGTTATAGGCAACCATGGGTACCAGACTCAACTTCAGTACAACCTATCATCCGAAAATGGATGGTCAGACAGAGAGGGTAAATCAAGTGTTAGAGGACCTGCTCCGCATGTACGTCGTGGATCATCAGACTAGATGGGAGGAGTACCTTCCTTTAGTAGAGTTTGTCTATAATAATGGGCATCACACTTCTTTGGGGATGCCCCTTTTCAAGCTTTGTACGACAGACCCTGCAGGACACCTTTGAGTTGGGACCGTATTGAGGATAGAGTGGCCATAGGTCCTGAGATGGTTCATGATATGGAGCAGCAGGTGATTTTGATTAGACAGTGCCTTAGAGAGGCACAGGATAGGCAGAAGAAGTATGCAGATGCAAAGAGGATAGACCAGAGCTTCATGGTTGGGGACAAAGTTTTCCTGAGAGTGTGACCGCATAAGAGTCCAATCCGTTATGGAAAGGGTTCTAAGATTGCACCTCTCTTTGTCGGACCATTTGAGATCCTTGAGAGGATAGGACCAGTTGCATATCGTCTAGCTTTGCCACCTATCCTATCACGCATCCACGATGTGTTTCATGTATTAGTTTTGAGGAAGTGCATTTATGATGAGTCCCATATTCTAGATTGGTATGCCTTTCAAGTGGAGTCAGATGAGCAGCTAGCTTTGGAGCCCATCCACATTTTGGCTCACCAGACGCTGTCTCTTTGAGGTCGAGAGATGGACCAGGTTAGGGTCTAGTGGGATTGTTATGATGAGGTTACGACATCATGGGAGGATGCAGTGCAGATGAGATCTCAGTACCCCCATCTTTTTGATGAACTCCAGGAGGAAGTTCATGCCTAGAGGGGGAGGGTGTGAAGCCCTACCCCGAGCCATCATAGCATTTCTGTCATTCTCATGTTGGACCTATTTTGGATACTATATTGTGATGCATTTTGGACATAGATTTTATATGATCTCGTGTGGTGGATAATATTGATATGATTATGTCATTTACTTTGATTTGCAGTACTTCATTTTACACTAGAAATTATGGTTGCATGCTCTATAAATGATTTAATTCCATGTTTGTGAGAATGATGCCATTTAGTAGGTGATTGTATGTGGATGTTATGAGATGATTGGATACTTGATTTTATAATTGGAATTTTATGCGATGTTTGAATTGTATTCTTTTTTTATAATATTATATGTGATTTTTTGGAATTACTAATGTGCAAGTAAGATGTGCAGGAAAATTATCCATGTGACCATGGAAATTATTCAGAGAATCAAGCGTAGGCCTATGTGCGATTGTGAAGCCAGGGGTTGTCTATTTGGAGAGACAACCCCTAGTTTGTAAATGTATTTTAATTTGTAAATGGTATGCTTGGTTGAGTGTTTAATTTGGAAATTTGTTTAATTTATAAATTTCAAAAGAGACAATTGTCATGTGTGTATTAGTGATGTGTAATTCTTTTGTAGTGTCACTTGACACGTGTTGTAAGCTGAGTTGGTATTGTCATGTCTCTTTTTGAGAAATTTATTTTACCAATGTTTATATTTTCAATTATCCTAGATGGTCCCAAGTAAACCTAGGATAGAGAGCCATTAGGAGGGTCAACTCAGAGTTGACCCGTAGGTAAACTTTGGGTGGACTTCCAAGGGGTTAAACTAACTCTTAGGGTCAATTTTGGGGCATTTTTAGTGGGCCATATGATGTACCTATGGATTAAGGCCAAATTTGGCCATGTGTCCACTCCCTAGGACTTGTTTAACCTCCCCAAAAAGTGAGTTTCCCAAGTTGGCCGAATTTTATCTTTAGAAGAGCCTTCCTTGGTTAGATAACCCACTTCATGAGTGTCATTCATTTTCCCCATTCCATTTTCCTTTTTGGGGTGCCTTGGTTAAGGAGTGTGTAAGTCTTTAGGAAGACCAACCAATGAGCATCCTTCACCCTTCCCAAGTGGGTTGGAAAGAGTGAGGTGTGGCTTCATAGGGAATAGTTTGGGAGGGAAAAGTTTGATCACCCACTCTCCAATTTGGAGACTTAGAATTTGCAAAAATTTTGGGTAGTATTAAGAAGATTTTTGGCTAAGTTTGGAAGGAGAAAAGTTGTGGATTTGGGCAGCTCTCTTACAAATTTCCTTACTTTTTTGGCAGATTAAGGTTGGTTGAATTTCTCACTATTGTATGATGATGTTTGCATTTGAAAAGATTGTTTGTTGCATTGTTTTCTTTGTTGTTTTTCCTTGTTGTTTTTATATATGTGTAGGAAGATGTGGATTTCTTTCATTTGTGTTTTTGTTATGTTTTTATGTCTTGTTTATGGGAGTTATCAAGACCAAACTCATCCTTGGGAGGGTAGAGTGGCCTTGGGGTGAAAGGTTGTTTGACAGTCCTTTTGAGTGAGAGGCTCTCTTTGGAAGAGAGTGATTCTCAAGGGATTTTTGTGGCCCTTACTGCTTATTATTATGTTTATAAAATGGGGGTTATAAGGGGAGTTGTAGGCTTGTATGCCTTGGGGGTCATAAGGAATTTAGGGGACAAGTTTGGAACTCGTGGTTATGTTATATTTGCAGCCTTGTTATGGCATTATGTGCACTATTTGCAGAATTCTCTTCAAGGGTATTTAGTCCACCTTCACCCCACTTAAAAAGTCACATAAGTGACATTGTTTAAACCTTGGGCTAGGTGTGTTTTTGTTGTGTTTGAGTTTTCTGCATGTATGTGTTGTATGTGTGTTACCCATCTAGCCCTTGATTCTCCTAGCTCGGGGGTGGCTTCTAGTAAGCCTAGGTTGGGAGGTGAGCCTCCATGGTCACAACCTCAAGTTTTTATTGCAGGTTTGCTTGGGGAAGGATGGAAAGAAAAAGCTATGAGTTGATCCTATTTTTATTTGTAATAAGAAAAATGTATTTATTTGGGAAGCCCTCATTTAGGAGAAATGAGAGGCTAAGTTCGATATCTACCTATTTGTAAAATTTTACCATGACGTATTAAATGTATTATTTAAACTATGTTTTATCATGAAATAAGATGTATTCTTTTATTAGATTTTGATCTTGCAATGAAAGAAATAAAATAAAATTTGAAGTATGTTTCTATAGTTATTGAGATGTTATTTATTTGCATTTTCTTCTTGGAATGAAAGTTATTCCTTCCTTATAGCTATAGTAAAAAGAAAAGAAATAAATAAAATGATGAAGCATAGATGTTAGTAAAAGAAAATAAACATTTATTTCTATCTATTGTTCATAATGCAAGATAATGTAATAGGTTTTAGAGTGTATGTTAGTATTGCATCTCACTATGTTGTCTATGGATTAAATGATTTTAGACAATATTAGTTGTAGCTGTAATAAATTAATTTCTGCTTATTTTTTCATTTGTAAATGCAGTAAATAAACCTAGTTATAGTTATTTAATTCAAAAGTTAACTATATGCCATTTAAAGGAGAAAGAAATAAATTTACTCTAATCTGTTATTTTAAATAACCTGTTTTAATGCTTTGAAAAAAAAAGATTTAGACATAAGAAAGAAATCTAGATATTCATATGCTTGGATATATGTTGCTAAGTTATAAAAAAAAAAGTTAGTTTTAAATGCCTTTATATTATAAAATCAAACACATGCATATATATGTATTTATATACTTTAAATCTTTTGAAAATGAAATATTTATCTATTTGTTAATTCTGGATTATTTACTTTTGACAGTCATTATTAAAATTCCTGCATATACAAAGATAAGAACATATATATGTTGTGAAACCCTTCCCCGTGCCCAAAGCCAACGCTCCCTGCGGGTAGCCTTGGGGCGGCTCGGGGCCCTCTGTGGGTCTTGACCCACAGGGGCGACCCCTGGTTGCCACTGTGGGCCGAGACCCACAGGGGCGCCGTTGCAGGCCGCGAGCCACAGTGGTGGCCTCGCCGCTGCGGGCCACGAGCCGCAGTGGTGGCCTCACCGCTGCGGGCCGTGAGCCATAGGGGCGACCCCCGATTGCCACAGTGGGCCGAGCCCCACAGGGGCACCGCTGTGGGCCGCGAGCCGCAGTGGTGGCCTCGGCGCCACTGCAAGTGGCCTCTGTTGCCACTGCCATTAAAACCTTTGCGGTCACAGTATAATATGTCGCCGCCTCTTTGCCTTCCTCCGACACTTCCACCTGCATAACACACATGCACACACCTACATAAAATTTCTCATTGCTTAGAAAACAAAGCAACCCTAACCCAATTTCGGGTTAGGGTTAGCTTTGTTAAGATAAAAGAGTATGGATAGGTTTAGATTTTATAAATTTTAGTTAGGGTTCAAATAGGGTTTTTAATTTTAAAGTAAATAAATGAGGGGGGGAGAATCCTTTTCAAATTTGAAAAGGGTAACCTCATTTATATTTTAGTTATGTGGATAATTGTTTTATTTTAAAGGGGTTTTTAGTTATAATGCACCTTTTATTTTTAAACAATTAATTCTATGTTCACACACACACACACACACACACACACACACACACACACACACACACACACACACACACACACACGTGTGTGTGTGTGTGTGTGTGTGTGTGTTTATTAGCATGTGTGTATATATATATATATGAGTGTTTAGGTTAAATTCCTTTTGGAAATTTTATTAATGAGAATTAATAAAAGACTATTGTAAATATTTAGCCTATAGGGGATTATATTGGTCAACATTAAATATTAGGTTTTTTAATAATTGTAGGGGATCAAATTTGGCATTTCGAGAAATGAATGTTTTTAGGCAATTGTTATTATTGTTTTTGTTAACTTTATAGTCAAATCTAATCGCATTATTTACATTTGCTCAAATGATTATTTAAATTTAATAATCTTATTGTTAACATTATTTTAATTATTCCTAGGAGCAATTAAATATTATTTGAGATAATTAATATCTCTTGGCTAATAAGTTAAGGATTATTTGGTTAAATTAATTTATAAATTAATAAAGTGGTAATGACACTTTTGAGAGAATTATTTCCGCATTAAATTGTTATCGCTTGCATGGTTAAGTTAATTAAATCAACTTTAGTAAACCACTCTTTTATTTCCTGAGTTAAACTATAGTTAAGACAAAACTTAATTGCTCCATCTTTATTATAGCGCATTTAGTTTTATTAGGATGTTAAAAAAAAAAATTGTTGTTCCATTTTTGCCTTAAAGTTTGGGTATGACAGAAACCCTCGCCGGAACTAGAAACCAAGCTTCTAGGTAAGCACGATAGCATCCGATCACTAGACCAAAACCAACTGTCCAAATATGAGCATGAGTATCATGAACAAGCCAATTCGATCACCAAACTATACCGGAGCCTACCGGATCATGCGGATCCAAGTTAACCAGAAACCACTCAACCTATCGGGACCAAAAGGGTGCTTGTAAAGCATCCAAACAGCTAGTGTTGACATCAATACAAAACATCAATGCAACACCTAATCAATTCCACCAAATGGCCAACAACCCCTACTGGTTTTGTTATTTGGAACAATGTTGTCCAAACTAAAATTATTGTTGGATTAGGTAAAAGATGGACTATTGATAATGACAAAAAAGTCAATTTTTGGGAGGACTCTTGGTTATTGGAATCCCCCCTCTCCAATAAGGTTTGTTTCTCTCCCTTTATATTTGAATGTAAGGCCAAATTTGGTATCAAGGTGGCAGATTACTGGAGGGATAACTACTGGGTGAACCTGAACTCCATAGACCCAACCCTCAATCCTGTTATGGCTATGCTTAATTCTGTTTTGATTGACCCTCTGCTTGAAGACAAAATCATTTGGGTGGGAACTTCCTCTAGTAGTTATTCAGTGGCTTCTGCGGTTCTGCAAAATAAAATCCTCACCACTGATAATCTCTGCAAAAGAGGTTTCCATCTGCCTATCAGGTTCTACCTCTGCCAAAATGAGGAAGAAAATGTTGACCATTTAGCTATCCATTGTCCCTTCTCCTCTGCAATTTGGTCGCAGATTTTGCAGCTTTGGAACCTAAATTGGGTCTTTTCGGCCTCTATCCAAGAGTGCTTCACTAGCTGGAGATGTCATTCCTTGAACAAATCTATGAATTTTCTATGGGACCTTACCCTACCTCATGTGGTTTGGGGAATCTGGAAAGAAAGGACCAACGGGATTTTCAGAGACTCCTACTCCCCTCCTGAAGTGGTGTCCACCAAAATCAAGTGGGCCATTGTGGAAAATTTAAAAGTTGATGGTAAGCCTCTTCTTTTCAGAAGCAAGGATGATTCTGACCTCCTCAATAACTGGAATGTTTATGCTTCCAAAGATAGAGATGACAAAAAAAGCAAGAGAGAAAGTAGTAAGTGGTCCTTTCCTCATGTTGGTTGGATAAAAGATAATTTTGATGGGGCGGCCAAGGGAAACTCGGGGACGGTTGGGTGTGGGGGAGTGATAAGAAATGAGTCTGGCTATTGTATTGCGAAGGTGGCACTCCCCATGGGATCCAAGACCAACCACTTATCTGAGGCCATGGCTGCTTACCAAACTTTGGTTCTAGTTAAATCCATGGGATTTACTAAAGTCTGGCTGGAGGGAGACTCAAATAATATTGTTCAATGCCTAAAAGGCCTATCCTCCCCTTCATAAACCATAAAGAATATCATATCTCAAGCTAAGGAGATAATCAACTCTTTTGAGCTATGTATTGTGTCTCATAATTATAGGGAGACCAACACAATTGCTGACTAGGCTGCCAACATGGTCGTTCGTGCTGATCACACTATGAGCTGGAGAGGTGAGTTGGATCTTCCTCACGAGGTGTGTGCACTCCTCATTTATGATAGAGTGCATGGTTACGAGGGAGTGATAAGTAATTATGACAATGCACTTATCAATGAAAAATGCCATAATGAATCGGAAAGAGTGGCGCTCGAAGATTGAGCTGGCGTTTAATGCGGACAAGACTCTGCATGTTTTGTGGGTGCCCATTTCTATTTTGAAGACATTCCTGCTCTGCACTTTGATCTATGTTTCTGCCATGTTTTACATTGTGAAGGATAAGAATTTTCTGTTTGTGGATGCCATAGGAGGAAATAGGAAAATAATTGAGTCGCTTTCCTGTGATGAATGGAAATACAAGCCGAAGGCTTGGGCTATTCTGGAAATGGCTAAGATGAAAAAGTATATTGAGAGAAATGTAGGGAAAAATCCTTCTGTGACCAGAATTTTCAAAAAGAACTGGAAAGATAGTAAAATAACCATAGGAAGAAGAAAGGTTGAAATTGATGAAGGGATGCTCGCAGGAGTTACTAGTCTGCCAATGGAAGGCAAAAAGTTTTATAGAGACAAGAAGCTCACTGAAGCTTCTATCAAGCGATTCTCGAAGGAGGAGTCTGAGAGAAGCAAGTTGGTGAAATCTGGCAAAACCTACTACTCTCTGAAAGTGATAAAAAAAGGTATGGAGATGGATTATTTTTGCTGTCATGCAATATGTTACACTTGATGGTAGATACTCTCGTGTCTACAGTTATCACTTTGTGCTTTTGAATCATTTTCACCATAAATACCTGGTGTCTATCCCTTTCTATTTGTTTAGCTCCCCTAACACTAGCATTAAGGATTTTAGGGCTAACCCGAATAGTAACCCTCCCATGCATGAAGGGTTAATGTTGCTCTTATACAACCGTGTCAAGGATTCCTCTGTGTAGCATTCCATCGTCGAGCTCTCTAATTCAGATTATGAGTTTGAGGATTCTGATGATAGTGATGATAACGGGTTTGATATTGAGTGGGAAGACGATGTTGAAAGGATTACCCCTACTAAGGGTTCTACCAAGGAAAGGGACAGATTTGGCATCTGGGTCCGGAAATAACAAAGCTAGAAAAGGGGTTAAAGGAAAAAGAAGTAAGGTTCAAGAAGAGGAAAGCTAGTTGGAAGATGATGAAGAAGATGACGAGGGGATGGAGAGTGATAGTGATTATGTTACCCCTCCGCCAAAAAGGAAAAACAAGCGGAGCTCTCTTATCACTGACATCAACCCTGATAAAGGAAATGATTCTCTTAATGTTCAACCAAATCCTTAGGACCCCAATAAATCTACTAATGATGTGGCAGAAGAGGGGAAGATGGTGAAGGAAGGTGATACTCTGCCTCCCAATGCTACTGATTTTAATGTGGAGACCCTTGAGAACTATGCCCTTTAGATCAACATTGACTGCAGAAATTCCCCTTTAACCATGTTGAATACCGCGAAGAGTGGGATTATGGAGTTCTGCAAGGTTATTGACTGGATCTATTCGGAGATCAACAATTTAAAGAATAAGCTGGAGGATTCTACCAGGAAAGTGACTACCCTTGAAGTTGTTGGTACTGGTAAGCTCAGTACCCTTCCCAACTACCTGAATGAATTGACTAAAGTCATCAACGATGCTGAGGCTATCACTGGTGCATATGGCTCTCAATTCAAGGTTGTGGAGGATAGATTCAATGATCTGGAGAAGTGGGTTCTCAATCATCAGAATACCCTGAAGAAGATTGGAGAACAAAGCTAGAAAATACTGAAAGCCTTTGCCGATAGCTTTAGTATGATGATCAGCAAGCTGGAACAAGTCAAAAATGAAAAGAACACTATTGATACAACCAATGATAAGGTGTTGATTCTTGAAGGGGGGACAATTGGTCATGGTAAAAGAACGCGTGCTAGTACTAGGAAGACTACCCAGCATACTAAGGAGCTAGAGGATTTGAAGAATGTTGCTGCCTCGATGGTCCTGCTGGAGCAAGAAGCAGCGAAGCTTATCATAAATATTTCTTAGGGTTTGTTGTTCGTGGTTGTCCCTTAGTTTTCTTTTTGTTGTCCCTCTGTCTCTTTTGGCTTTTTGCTGGCTTTTTGTCTTTGCCAGTTGTCTCTCTGTTGTGTTTTGTTCTTTCTAGCTAGACTTTAATGCTCTATCTTTTGATTATCTTTATGTAAAGGGTTGCAAGGCCCCTTCAAAACCTTCTTTTCACTTAATCAAAAACTTGAGAGATGAATATGGACATACCTTCTCATATGTGACATAAAAAGAGGTCATTCATTCATGCCTACCCACATATGACTTGAGGAATCAAAACAATCACAAGCATGTTCATCTTGTCATAAATAGTTGCTCATATATGATGCTTGAAAGTAAACAAACATGAATTTGACTATTCATTCTATCATTACATCATAGATTATTGCTTTTCCTCCAAAAGAAAATAGATAAATCATATGAATCATTTTTTTTTGTTCTTGGTCACTTCTTTTCATTCATTGATCATACTCCCTCATACGTGGTTCCCATACTAGAAACCATCTAGGAAATAACAAAGCTCTAACTTATCTTGATATCTCCAAAATTTTAGAAGGTTTCCAAATACTCAGATAAAATACAACTTTAACATAGTACTAAGAGCTTTGATATTGCATCTACTCAATAATCAATAACAGAATATGGAGATTAATGAATAAAGTAAACATAATGGTTACTTAGAGTAAAAAATACAAACATTTGAATATTTGAGCATTTTTTAATATACATAAAATGATTCTTCAATCATTACCATTAACACAAGTCTATTATCAATATTCAATCATGACTACAGAATTATTTGTTTTTACACAAGAAATAAAAATTCCTACATCATAAAATCATACTCAAAATTTATAGAGAGAGTGAGAGAGAGTCATCAATGTGATAGCCACTCTACCACGAAACATTAGGCTTCTTTGTGCTACTTTATTGGAGACACTCAACCCATCACGAAGGATCTTGCACTATGTAAAAACATGTACGAAATAATATTGTGCACAATGTGAATCACTAATAAACATACCTATATACTCATGCAACATATATCTAATATATGTATATGTATATCTATGTGTGTGTGTGTGTACATATATATGCATGTAGGAAATCGAGAAAACATCAAAGCAATATCAATTAGCCAACCACGAAAGCTAAAATGCTATGAAAATACTCCTAACACATTTAATAAAGGAAATAAAGACAAGATTTAAAAGAAACGCAAACCAAAATGCTGGAATATCCTTCATTAATCCTCCATTGTTCTTCTTTCTCTTCAAATTTGATGTTTGTGGATCTCACCTACAAAGCAAGTGTGTTGCAAGCAAGATGATAAAAAGATGATATAGATAGCATAAGGATACTAGAAGAGTGGTTGTTGAAAATCAATGAAAAAAGAGCTCAATTTATAGAAAATTTGAGAATTGATTGGTTGAGACTTAGAAGAAGAAATTTAGTAATGATGAATATTAATTAAACAATTAATAATTATTTAATTATAAGAAATTAGAAGAAGAAATTTAGTACTAATTAAATAATTAAAATTATTTAATTAGTTTAGATGAAAAAGGTTTACTGAAAAGTGTTGTCGAAGACTTAGGACAATTTTCAGTGTCTACAACATACATACATACATGCATGTATGCATGTATATTGGAGATAATTTGAAAATTAATCAAAATATTGCACTTATGATTGAATAATTTCAAGCTACATATGGCCATAGAATATTTTTATAGTTATATTCTTCAATTTCAAGTTTTTATTAGTCCATAATCATCTCTCAAGTTATCAAACAAAATATATAAATGCACTAGATTTTAACAAATATAGTTTTGAATAGATTCATAAAATTCAATTGTATAAACCAACAACAATCAATACTTATACAATAATTTTTTTGATCATCTCACTATGATACCTTGAAATTTAGTAATTAGGAAAAAATCCAAAAGACAAATCCACAATGGCATTAATTTAAATAATATATATTTTAAGGTAATAATATTCACATATTAGATCACCAATACAACACAAACATAGTTCCCTAAATTCACTCACTACTAGATGATATAGGGTACAAAGGGTCTTACTTCCTCCTCATAACATAAATGTTAGTAGATTATCACCTAGTATACATGAAAAATAATCAATGAAGGATTGTAACCTATTTGATAAATTTCACTCATGTATAACAACACTTTAAAAAATAATGATAAATATCATTTAATTTTGGATAATAGCATCTTAAAAATCATTTATCAATTTTCAACTCACAGATTGAGCATTTACATTACTTGGCTAAATTTAGAACTTCAAAATATTATGGAACGATGGAAGAGCAAAGAACAAAACCCATAGAACAATTTACAAAATTCCCAAACACATGTGAATAATTCTGCTTGCAACTCAACCCACTAGATTTCTACTTGGAACCAACATTTCAATGGAATGAGATAGCCTTTAATGTTGGAAATTGACACTCATCTGGTGGCTTCTGATGGTTGATTATTGGTTTAGGGTTGTCATTGATGACAACTCTTCATGAGATTCCCATCTGGTAATCACGGATTTTGATTTCCAGAAGAGGATGTCAACCGGTAGCTAGTTAACCGATATTTCAAGATGAATATAGCAGTTTTGGTCTGGAAGCTTTTCAGTGATTGCAGAGCTATGAATCATGTTTGAGTTGATTAAGCCGACATAGAGACATCATTTTATTGTTGTTTTGGTGATCCGCATTTATCTTTGGTGGTTCGGTCAAGCCAACATATGACTACACATTACATTAGCAGGTCGACATGATAAATGATCTATTTTGTGATTGCAGATATATAAGACTAGTGTAGATGATCTTTATGATGCATGGTATGATTATATGCGAGCAAGTGGTGATCGAGAATCCATTTTGGTGCAGCTTCACATGCGTGTTCTTGATCTGGTAGCTAACTAAGACAGTGAACGAGGCATAACAGAGCAGAACAACATAGGTGATTCAGTCAATATATTTGGCACTTGATCGGAACTCATCCGAGCATTGTAGATGCTATTCTGGAGTTCATTTGTTGTAATTCATCATTGAAATTAATCAGTAAGGCATTGAGCTCTAAGCAGTGTGCCTGAATGCTAGTGCATTCCCCATATTGTAATATTGTTTTGCTACTCGCCATAGTGGAATGATATTGTGGGTTCAAATCCCACCGTGGTTTTTCCCATTTGGGTTTCCATGTAAAAAATCTGGTGTTATGATCTTGTGGTTGATAGTTTTATGTTCCTGCATTTCAGTTTTATGTGTATGCTGCGGTTTAAAGTTAAGTCTGAAAATTTGCTAATTGGTAGATCACTGATTCACAACCGCCCCCCCCCCCCCCCCCCCCTCCTCTCAGTGATCCCTAATTCCAACATTTAATTGGTCATAACTTTTATATTATTATTTTAAAATTTAAACATCTAATGGTTTAAAATGCATTTTGCTATTGAGCTCTTATTGCTTTAATGAAATGAAAGACTTTTTCAAGTGTTCCAGTCTCAATTAAATGCATAGAAATGACAAATTCATTTTAAAATGCTTATGCTGTGGGGAAAAGTCTAAAAGAAAAATTAGCTAATGTTGCACTTACTTATTGTAAGTAATTATACTATCTTGGTAATTGGATATTTAGGTAGCTGATGTCATTTTTTAATATAATAAATTATTGTTTGTGTACAATTCAAATATAACCCTATTTATCCAAGTAAGGTCGTGCTACAAATTGAGACATGACACAAGAATTTTCATATTATCTATAACATATATACATCAGACTCTCTTCAAAATATTTACTAAGTTTGTTGAATAAAGTTGAAATAAAGCTCAAGCTCTCTATGTAGGAGCTAGCAATAATAATACTTCTAAAGAAGCATGCATAATGATGGACTCTACCATCAAGGGATTCAAAATATCATCTAACACAACTTTTTTTAGCTTTCAAAGTCAACCAAAGTTTATAAGAGGAAAAAAAGGATTATAATGGATGGGAAAGGATTTCTAGAGGTATTATGTATAGTATTTCTAAATAAAAGGCTTTGGATTATTACTTTGATCGCCTATGAATCAAGAATTAGTTCCAATAGCAAAATGGACACAATAAAACTCATTCTTTATTATAATAAACTTTTCTTAATATCTATTTCTATAATCTTTAAAGCAAGAAACGAGTTGCAAATGTTTATGACAAACTCTAGAGAAGTTGCCTAAGAGAATATTATTCCATGAAACTTTTTTACCACTAATAATTTTTTAATTACGAGAATTTATCAACCTATGAAAAAAGAAGACTTGAGACTCCTCATTGATTTCTCTCACAAGAAAGTGCCCTATTAGTATATAAGCAAGAAAATGTAGTTAATTACTTACACAAAATATCCAGCGTGTAACTTGACTAGTCTTGATATATTTCTACATATAAGTCATATATAATTCTGCACATGAACACATTATGATAATTATTTTAACTATTCCAAAATCATTCATATACAACAATTGATAAAACCTGTATAATAGATTTGACATCTAAAATAATATAATACATGCCTTTAAAAATAGGATAGAACAAAGAAAATCTAAATTGTTTCAATCTTTAAAAAAAAATTACTTATTATTTAGTGAGAATATTGCTCATCTATTCATATCACATACCTGGGCATCCTCTCGAGGTATCCCATGAGAGGGAGCCATTAGATTATTTTTGGCCAGTATGCATAGCAAGAAGTCTTCTATTCCTTTAAAGCCCTCTAATAAGAGCCTTATCGTAGACATTATTGCAAACTATGGAAGCATAGACAAGTTAATTAAAAACATGCTTCTTTCATTTAATAATATGGATAATTAATGTTTGTTTCTATTTATTTATGGCAACTCATACCTTTTTCTTTTACAAAGCCTACAAGGAGCCCTACGTCCATAGAACCCTTCCAATGTCCATAGGTTCGGCCCCACTTGCGTCACTCACCCCAATTGTTTGTTATAAAGATTTATTAACAAAATTCACTTCTACAAATATATTGGTCCTCACTTAAGGGTATCTAACATTAGTTTCCATTCTTCTTTCACATAAGATTGCACGCTAGAACTACCATCAGATTTAAGTATCTACAATAGGATCCTTTGTAATAGAAAGTGGTATCTCTTCTATTCTTTTTTAATCATTTGTAGCCTCCTCCCTATAGTCCTACAAGCTCCTTATTATTCCCCCTAATCCCTCTACTGCAAGCATAAGACCATAGTACACAACCTTTACTAGCATCCTCCACAATAGCTTCATGCAATTTGTGGAAGCATCTATAAGACACATGAGAGGAAAAATTGTTTTGAGTTTATTTATTTTTTATTTTATCCTATATTGATACATACATATAAGATGCAAATTAGTTTTCAAAATTGAAAAGTGTCAATTCATTATATAGAGCTTGGGGTGTGTTTCTTAAAGCTTAGGGTACATGTATATTGTCCCATACTATATTTTTTGATAGTAAATTTGGACTACTTTAGGCAATATACTTACAAAAATGATTGAAATGGTAAAATTTGCATTCTCATGCCAATTCTCATTTAGTTGTGAGTCCATTTTGAAAAAATGTTTAAATACAACTACATATCAACAAGTAGCACTCTTATGCTAAGTTTGGCTAATGACCCAATATTAACACGAGCTCCCCAAATTATTAATTAACATATATATACTAAGTGAATGCATGCACCAACTCCATCATAACAATTTAATATACTAAGTGAATGAATGTACCAACTCCATTATAACAAGTTATCTCCATCAACTATAACCTTCTTCTAGATGGTAGTCTTTCTCCAAATTGAGAGAGTCAACAATTCTTGACACTCATGAAAACAAAACACATAATTAATCATTACTATCATAATGATCTTTATTTATACTTCAAAAGACACTTAACAAAATCAAACTCTCTTGCCTAATTGTTTGATAATAACCAATTAACATAATAATTCAATAATTAAACTACACAAATGAAACGAATTGTAACAAATGGTTAAGAATATTTTTTCTTTTATTAACAAATAAAAGGTTGCTTACAATTGGAACTACTTTTATGGCCAAACATTCCAACACCTGCAATCTATCATAGAAACGTTTTATAATAAGTTTTTTTAATTTTTGCTTAAACTCTCTCAACTTGAATCTTAAATTTTTGGAATAATTATGAAGTTTTATTTATAATTTTTTACTCTTACTCTCAATGTGTTTCAATAGGTTGTCAATTTATCATCATTTAAGCAAATTTGAAGTGCATATTTTAATCTACTAAATTCAATTAATTGACATAAAATAATCAAATTACTCCAACTAGTGTTTTCTTTTACACAAACAAAATTACTTAAAGGGGCAACAAAATTGTGGGGATGTAATGCATAGCATAGTAACTTAGATGCTTCTACCTCAACGATTTTAATTTTTTGAGTTGTCAACATACATTTAATGCAAGTGCCAACAACACTCCTTATGGTGCTTTTAATCTACTTACATCATCAAATGTAAACTATGGAGACCTATTGCGATATATTATTTTAATCTTAAACAATGAATATGTCTCATGACATTCAAAATTGACAATTTGACATTGAAATAATATTTTTAATTCTTATGATAGTTTTGTTTATCGTACACATGCTATGTGGTATTACAAACAAAATTCCTAATTTTAGATGGCAAATTTTGGAGGGTATATGTATATATGCCATATAGTATTCAAGTAAGTTGTATTTGATATATATAAACCTTATACAGCTTTATGGCACAATACATTAATTGAAGCATATATGCAATTAGAGTTGCAAAAACTACCATGTTCGAGATAATCCTACATAAGTTTTCAAAAGTATGCATTTCGTCAATCCAATGTTGGAATCAACTATCTACAAATGAATGTTTAATCAAATGATGCCCCGTTTCAAGTCAACTCGTGTGCCTTGCTATTCAAACTTCCTTTAGCAACTTTGCCAGCCATATGTTTGGTCAATGCTACACCCTATTATTTTCTCCCTTCAGTAATGCAGAGGTGGATCTTTATCTGATCAAATCCGAAAAACAAGCAACAAATATGACCATCTAGAATTCTAACCCATTGCAACTCATAAACCCATTAGAAGGAAGCAACAAACTGTTAAGAGGTAAAAATGTAGAAGAGTGATGAAAGCAAAAACAATTCTGATTCTGTTGAAATTATATGATTCTCTTGAGAAAAAAGGTTTTGTAGTAGTCATTATCTTTGCTACGATACAAAATGGAGAACAATGCTGGTCAAATTGTGGAAGCATATTTGATAGCTGGGAATGCCAAAATTTACATGCACTTACAGTTATAATGCCAACAGCATCTCTCAAACGGATGCTAAAAGAAGATCAAACATGAATAAGACTGTCGACTTATAGTAAAACTGATTGAAAAGTTGAAAAAGATTCTCAAAATTTATAGGGCAGGTGGAGGTCTGTACTTTCTAGGAAAAAGCCTTTAAGAATTTGAATAAAATCCCGGCCATGGATTGCATGTCTCGTACCAGAATCCTTATTTTTCATACGTGCAAGTGGGCTTCTATATTTGAGTTGAATGGCCAGGTAATATTTCGGACATAAAATGTGAATGCCACCAGAAGGACAAAACCCAGTGAGAATCAACGAACAGTGATATCAAAGGAATATGGTTGAATATGAATCATTAGTTGTGAATATCTAAAACAAAATGTGAGTCACTAAATAAATGAGAGAAGGATGCTACATACAATATTAATCTAAACATACACTTGTTGATTCCAAAAGATGCATTATTCTTTATGGTTCATCATACTTACATCATTTATATCCTCAATTCACATGACAAAATCTGGTGAAATTTTTTTCAAGGAAACTGGCATTAGACCTTTCTGTTGTAAAAATTCAACAAATCTACATGCTCCCATCTTTTTTTGCTCTCTTAATATTGTGTAGAGAAAAGTGCAAGGATAGTAATTATCAGGTTTAACACTGCGTTGGCTTAGTAACACAATCTAAGCAAGAAGAAAATTATTTTTTCTGTACTTGTTTTATTATGAACTGGCTAGCCTATGAAAACCTAAAATACGAGATTGCCTTCCAGTTTGTCTTGCCGAATCCAGTGTTTAAGTCTAGCTTCCAACTTTAGATACACGACACAAAAACCAAATCCTCTTGATCTTAATCTTACTGCTATTCCGCTTTTCCCTTTACACCTGTTTTCAATGTTGAAACAAAAGTAATGCCAGCTGTTCATCAGAAACTTTTTCCTCCTTGTATAATTTATGTGCATCTGCCATTCTTGCTGCTAGCTGATGCTTGCACTGCAAGTGAATTGTTTGTTTTTAAATGATAGAAAGTAATAAGTCCCAGAAGAGAAAAAATTGCGAAACATTCAAGATTGTCGGAAGAAAAAAAACTTACACATAATTGTTCTGCTTTATTAACAGTCTCATAAAAAAAGGAATAGCATGTACAGTGGTGCTCTGGGTAACATATATATTGATCCTTGCTTTTTGATTCTCCAGCAACCTAAATGTCAATAAATGAAAAAAGCATTCCATTGTCTCATGTTAAAATGAACACATAAGTAAATTGATAAAGCATATTGGGTACCATGAAAACTGAACGGTTACTGGGTTCGCCAATTATGAGCTTTACACCACCTTGATCTAATATCCGCATAGCTCGTTCAACATTCTTCCCATAAAGAAAGTGAAGGCTGTGTCATGAAAACCACAAGCTACAAAATAAACAACATAATCAGTATGCCTTCTGTAGGAAAAGAAAAGAGAAGGGTTTAGTGATGTATGATGAATCTCTCTTTGTCGGACGTCAAGGCAGTAATCGTAAGGCAGCTTGTGTATTCCTGAAAGACACAGATTTAAGCAACTAACACGGCATCATTTTATATGCATTTTGTCTCTACTGTTTTATTACATTAACTAGTAGCGACTATAAAATCTAACAGATGGATTGAAACAATGATTTCTAGCATTCTCCTCTAGACAAATTGGTCTGTTGGATCTGTTACATATACCTACACTGTATCTGAAAAAAGTATACATTTTCTTGGATCTTAAAGATAATTTCTGAAAACAATTTGTTCCTACCTTCTACACAGCTTTGTATCTTATGTGTTTCTTAAAGGATGAAATTTGGTAGTAAATATTCTAGGAACTTATCATATGCTAAGCACCTATATATGCTGTTTTTCTGATCAAAGATACATTTGTTCTTCCAAATGAGCTTTTGGGAAAGTGTACGTTACAGTCTCATTTCTCATCAGATCATTGGAATTTAATTACAGTCTGACAAAAGTGCACTATGTTTCTTATCTCCAAGGGGTAGAAAAGTAACAAGGCAAAGTGAGCTCAGAAGACATGTTTTCATTGCAGTCATTTTCAGTTCCCTATAGTTTTGACATGCTCCAGTTCCCAGTTTTATGTCATATGCTTCACAAGCATATTCTCCCGGAATTGAGCATTCTGTCCAATGGAGTTTAGTCTAAGGGCAACGACTAGGTGCCTTGAGTGCTCATGCCCAGGTTCAAAATTTGATAATATTCTGACAATATTCAATAGTTTTTCCTAACTGTAAGTGGAATAAAGATAACACAGAAATACGAGGTTGCAAGTGATGATTTGCTTGCAATCGTTTTCTGTTTTACATCATCCTGCTTCTGTAATTTAGGCAATGTGTTTCACATACAAATTTCAGTTTCTTTCTAGCATTAAAAAATTCCATACAAGGAGAGTTTGGTCAAGCAGTGATATTCTTAGATGCCTCGCATACCCATACCCAGATTCAAATCCCATAAAAGGAAAATCTCCAAATTTTCATTGTTGCATTAGTGCAGGAGTTAATTACAGTGTACAAGACAAGGTGCAAGTCCTTCCTTGCAATCTTGATGGCCCACATTTGAGCTAAATCTCGGAAACCTCACAATCTTGATGGCACATAGACGACCTATATCTCCAAATTCTTGCAATCTTGATGGCCCGCCTGTGGAGTACATCTGACCTAGACTCAATGAGCTGATTTTTGGCTTGGACTTGGACTTAGCACCCAAACTCGGCGCAGACTCAGCATGAAAAACCCAAGAAATTGAGAAATTTGTTTCATGCACCAATAAACCTTTAAAACAATAATCTCATCAAATAGAAGCTACTTTGATCACATATACAAGTATACATCAATCACATAAGTATAAATGCAAATTTTGGTTGGAGGAAATAAAACATTTAGATATATAAATATTATCAAATGTATACAAAACTCATGAAATATGAAATCTATGGCATCAAAAGTTCCAAACAGATATCAAAACAAAAGCTAGAAGTCTATGGCTCAAAGGAGCCTGCATCACTTGGCCCTCCTACGCAAGCGTCTATAAAAGGTCCTTGACGATGATGCAGCCATAATATCTGTCTGTGAATTAGTGACAGCCACACCAAAATCTAAGGTGTCCGCTTGTGCTCTATCCTCCTCCTTTGCCATGGCTACTGCCTCTGCCTCTCTATCCACCTGGTCAACCCAACTGAGGTTCTCATCACTAAAGATAGGATCCTCAACCTCAGTGATCCTGTCAGATTGTCGATCGACCTCCTCTAGTGTAATAGGTGATAAGTCACTGCCCAAAATCTGTCTATCGTGAAGGCAAAGGTCGTAATGAACATAGACTATATCATTCAACCTTTGCACTAACAGTCTATCGCGCTTCTTGGGTGTATGTGCTCAAACATACTCCAATTACGCTCATATCTTGAAGCAATGCATGGTTGGCTCAATACTCTAACTACATTCCTTTGAAGGTTTGGTACCTTAGCACCAAATCTTTCCCACCATATATTTGAGATGAGATAAAGAAAAACATCAATCACATCATCCAACTTTAAGTTTTAATATTTAATAATAATATAAAAAGAAGAAAATTTTACTTTAATAGATTTTTACCTGGCTGCATGTCAACTGAGTTGCCTTGCATATATCTTGTGCAAATAGATCTCCTTGTGCAAGTGTAAAGATAACAATCTCCATGATTATTTGTGCTTGAACACTAGAATCAAGCATCATCCATTCTATGACTGTGTAGAGCCCAATCATAACCTCCGCATTTGCCTTGAAATCAGGGCAGAAATGGAATTTTGGATTAAAGAAAATAAGCAGCTGCATGTAGGGGCTTGTCAAGCTGGAGGTGCCATCGTCTATCAATGATTTTCCCAAATGTGCAATATTTATCCTCAACTCCCGCATAAATGGATCAAATGGCCTCCATGGCCCTATTCATGCCCTCATATATGCAGCCCATTGCAGGCTTCTCTCTGTTAGCAACTCATAGGAGAACCACTAAAGGCTCTATGAACTACAATTATTGTAAAACTAAATTAACATAAGTGCGAACAAAAAAAAAATAAGCAAATGAAAGAAAAATATGAATAAAAACATAAAGTAGAATTAGATTTACCTGTATGATCTCTACAATCAATACCTAGAAGCCTTGCTCATCTAAAATCCAATTTGTCACATCAACTCCTACAAAAAATTTAGCATATGCTGAGGAAGTCCACTCCTCACTAACTAGCATGTGCTTCAAAGCTCCCTTTGCTTGAAGCAAGGATTGTAATGTGATAAAATTGGTTGCAAACCGAGTCCTTCAACTCCTTATGCCCTATGAATTGCCTCATTAGGTTGAGGACCCATGTATGATTGTATATGAATTTACAAATATTTTTTGTTATCTCCACACATGCTTTGATCCATGGAATCTTGAGAAGATCTTCGAATGTGAGGTCAAGGCAATGAGCAGCACATGGAGTCCAAAACAATGATGGGTGCCTATCCATTTAAAGTCTACCTGCAGCAACATAATTTGTTGCATTATCTGTAACCACTTGCACCATATTCTCCTCAGCAAAGACTTCCTCCAAAGTTTCACAAAGGAATTCAACATTTTATGTGTTTCCTGAAGCATCAATAGTAAGAAAGAAACAAAATCAATGATTCAATAAAACATAAACTAAAAACTTTAATCACTAAATCAATGCATTTTAGGTAGGACAATCACCTGAGAAAGAAACAAGAAAATTTAGCAATATTCTATTTCTTCTATTTGTTTGATGGTGCATCCCTTCATCCTCCATATCTCTCGCAGCTCCTCTATTGTGGCTTTCACATCAACCACCTTTTGTGACAAAATGGAGCCCTTTATCTCCTCATCGTTAGGGGTTTTAAACTCTATGTCGCAAACAATAATGGCATCAACCATGGTTTGCCAATAAGGAGACCTAGCACACAAATTAAATTAAATAAGTATTGTAATATGGAGAGTCTAAATTTGTATTCAACAGACCTCTAAATATAAAAATTCAAGAGAAACAATCAACCTATATATTTTAAAACTAATTAAAAAACAGAATAACCTGGCTGTGTGGAATGGAATGTTGCAATAGAACCAAAAGTCTCCAATTGCACTTTTAGCTACATCATGTTTATCTTTGTTCCAAGCCATGCTCTCAATTGACAGCTGGGAACTTGGAGTAGTGTGTGGCAAAATATATGAATCTAACCTAGATGCACAAAGTCTACGCCCCATGCTAACACTACAACTGCCACTGCCACTGCCACTACCACCACCCGAAGATGGATGAAATGGAGCAATGGAAGAAGAATCTCTAGTTCCACCAATGGCTGCCATCTCTCTTTGCCACTTTTTTAGTTGTTTTGTTGCTCAAAGATTTATAATTGAACTTGCACTTCACGTATAACCTCAACATGCAATTGTGGGCATGAATTAGCATCCCGGCTTAATATTTTAATGTCTTAATGCCTCCCCCTTGAAAAGTTGTTTTGCAATGAAAACAACTTACCTCTCCTCTCTTTTGCCCAGGGGTAATAATAGCTAATTCCAACAAGGGGTCCCTTTTAACTGAGGTTTGGGACAATTTATAAATCTCAAAAATGCTGCAATAACATATAAATAAAAAAAATTAAGATTCACGGTTTATAATTAAACTAATATAAAAAAATCTAAGGTTTGCAACTATAAAATTAGATTTTTTTACAAAAACACTTAGGATTTATTCAAAAAAAATTAAACACGCCTAGGGTTTGTTCTTTGGTCCACTAAAACAAAATATAGAAAAGAAATGTAAAAGTAAAATGGAATTTTTGTTTAAAAAAACAAAAAAAACCTTCAAAATACAAACTTTCCTCTTAAATCTTGCACCAAAAGTAGCTACAAACCTTTTCAAAGATGATTCAACCACCGATTTTGCTCAATCTTCTTGCTGGTTTCCCTTCAATGCAATCCTACTTTGGCTCAAAACTCTATTTTTTCCTTCTCCTTTGTCTTGAAAATTAAATGAAATTGCTTTTAGGGTGTAGGCAACAATTATAAAACATTAAAGTTTAAGTGAATTGCTTTGTTAATGTTTTTTTGGCTTTTTGGCTTTTTGGCCTTTTCAATTCTAATCAGGACTCGCCTAGACTCAACGAGTTTGGCGAGTCTAACAAGTACTCAGCTGCCGAGTCTCCCAGACTCACCGAGGGTGGCTCACTTTGGGACTTGCCAAGTCTAGGTGAGTCTCGGCAATTCTTGTAACTCTGGACTACAGGTTCCTGAGGAAGTTGACAAAATATATAGCCCTAGGCTGGATAACTAACTTCAAGGAACATTTGCTAAGCCAAAGAAAAGACCTAATCCCATTTTACGTCTATTTCAGGCAGCTGTTTTTCAAACTCCTCTAAAGTGATAATGGTTCCTGTTAGTCTTTGATGTTATAAACAGGACTTGACGCCTTTCTATATTATAAGATTTCGGGTTTCTAATCTAATCATTAGGGGATTGTTTATGTTGCGAGCTACGAAAGGGAATCTTTTGTCCAATTCCCATCAGTGTTTGATGATTATGACAAGCCTTTGATGCTAAATCAGGACCCTGTGTTGTAAAAAAATGAAGTTTATTGTAATACAAAAGTGTGTGGTGTAATGGTAATTGGATGCACCCAGGTTCAAGTTCCCTGCATCTCATGAAGGCGATTCGCAAAGCCCGCATTCGGGAAGATAAGTGGCAAGGTTAGAATGTGCCAAACAAACGATCCATTCAAGTGTGATAAGCATGGAGTGCATTCAACTATAACCGGCGTTTAAAATCTTAAGCACAAGATGTAGCAAACAAAAGACAAAATAAAAATGAAAATTACCATCTGATAATTATTTTAGCTTAACCAGGAGGTAAGCTTCTATCAGATGGCTAAAGCATGGAAAATATCCTTTTATAATCTCTCCTAACTTCTAAAAACCCTTTACACTAACCCTTTTCTGAAATCCTATTTGAACAATTTCACCTTTTTTTCTCAGAAATTATGCGAATCATCAGAAACTCTATACGATCCCTCCGTAAATTCAAAATAAAAAGAAATGGAAACAACAGTTATGAACCCTGAAATTAAATGTTTAGAAATACAAAGAATTAAAAGTTGAAGGCTTACATGGAAAGCTGCTCATTGGACACTGCATCCAAAAGTAGAAAGCCACAAAGAAAGACACCTAAATCCGATAATGTAAAAATAAAAATCACCTCAATAGACTTGAAGTGGAATTGAATGAAATGTTAGATTTTTGAGAAGAGGAGGAAAGACCTGAATTGGACGCCTTAATGCTTCGGAAAACTGCGTCTCCTACTGCTGCAGCTGTCATGGCAGAAGCTAAAAATCTTTGAAATTTTCAAATGTGTAAAGAAAATAGTCTCTACCTATAATCGAAAAGAATTCGAATGAAGCGTAGGGAGATGAATGAGGTGATTTGAAGTAAGAAGGGTTTATTCAGGAAGCAGGAAGGGTTTATTCAGGATCGTTTTTCTAATTTTCTCGTGGGTAAAAGATCATTTCTTTATTCAATTCATAGATGCAGCACCTCATAACAAAGACAGTTTCTTTACTAGGTTCTTGAGATGTTTTCACTTTTGTGAGGAAGGCTATTTCTTTACCCTTTGATTCGGACTGCATGTTTGATTCACTTGGTGTAGGGTTGGAGGGTACCACATAAGACTTCAAATTTAAAATAATTGGGGATTATTGAGGTGTTTTTGTTTATTTTTTAGTTTTGATGTTCAAATTTTAATGGGACATTTATTATGCAATTTTAAGTTGTGAGACTCTTGGTCTTTCATAATTAACTTTTAGTGTGGAGGTGGTTTCTAAATAAGTGGATTTATAAGTTGTTACTCTTGACCTTCTATAAGTGGTTTGTGTTGGGTTTTCTGTAGTTCAGAAAGTGTAGATTATGGAAGTTGCTTAAGTGCGGCTCATGTTGGATGTCCAATAGAGGATATTTTATATTGTGTAATTAGAATGTTTCTTAGAGTTGTGAGACTATTACCAAGAACGGTTTTATGTGTGGATAGTTTGAGTTGTGTAAGGTGAGTTTCTTTTCTCTCGCATCATGTAAGGAAACTTCCAGTTAGCATCATGTAAGGCATGTTTCTCTTAGGATGTGTTGTGTAAGGAAAGGTTCACTTCTCTTGCATAATTGTTGTTTCATCAAGAAGGCTATATATGTAAGATCATTGTAGCAACTAGGATGTTTCGAGAAGAAAAGTTTGCTCTTGAAGCTGAATAAAAGATTCAACATTTGCAGGTGTTTCCCTACATTGGGGTTTCCTGGATTTATCCATGTAATTTGTGTTATTATGTTTGTGTGATTGGTTTTGTGTAAATTCGCTTCCACTGTTCATTATTGTTAATTAACTCAGTGTATTAATTGTTATAAATTAGATGGACAAAAATTGTGTTAGTTCTATTATGTGAAATTTATTGAGCAATTAATCTGTTGTTGGGTTATAGAAATTAACATGGTATCAGAGCTCTAAACTCTGAATACAAAGCTAAGTTTTGTTTCACAGATTTCTTCATATTTCAGTTATCAATTTCTTCGAGGGTCATTTTTGCAATGGCAACCAATGTTTAGTATGAGGACAGGCTTGAGGGTGCATCTAACTTCTTATAATGGAAGGTTTGGATTACATATGTTTTCAAGGAGAACGGGTTATGGATCTATGCTAGTACAATAGTGACTCCACCAGCAAATGATCCTATTTCCCTATATTTCCTATGAAATCAAGGAGGCCAAAGCTTAGAGGATTATTCTTGATAGGGTAAAAGATCATTTGATTCCTCATCTATCCGAGAAAGACACTGCCAAGGAAATGTGGGATATGCTTACAAAACTCTATCAGAGCGACTATCAAAATTGCATGATGATGCTCAAAGACAAATTGCATAACACCAAGATGTCTAAGGGTGAGAGCATGACCTCTTACTTGTCCAGACTAACATAGGTCAGAGATGAGTTGGTTGTTGTTGGAGAGATGATTGCAGATGATGAGTTGGTGTGGATACCCTTGAATGGTTTTTCGAAGCACTGGGAAGTGTTTGTCAAGTGTGTTGTCGGCAGAGATCGCCTACTTGATTGGGCGAGGCTTTGGGATGATTTCGTCCAAGAGGAGATCCATGAAAGTTCTCATCAAGGAGGTCAAACAAAAAAGGTTGACGATGAAGAAAATCTTGCTCTTGCAAGAAAGGGTAAACAAAATTTCAATAAAGGGCATTTTGAAGGGGCATCTTCCAAGGATGGGAAGAAGAAAGATTTAAGTAAGATAAAGTTTTTTTGCTACCATCAAATGGGTCACTATGCTAGTCAATGCTCGAATAAGAAAAACAAGGGTAAGCTGAAGAAGCAAGTTGCAACTATTGCAGAAGTGGACGAGTTTGCAACACAATTTGAGAATGAGTTTTCACTCATTGCTTATCTCTCAAGTTCAATTGGCAGCAATGTTTGGTATATTGATAGTGGGGTTTCCTGCCACATGACGGGTGTCGGAGAATATTTCACCATGTTTTGAGGGATGTCATGGTGGAAGAGTATTCGCCTATCATGAAGAATAGTGTGTGGGAGGTAGTACCAAGACCCAAAAACAAGTCAGTGGTAGGGTCAAGATGGTTGTATAAGATCAAGCATGTTGCAAATGATAGTGTGGAAAAGTTCAAAGCTCGGTTTGTAGCTAAGGGGTTTTCTCATAAGGAGGGGATCAACTATCATGATACCTTTGCTCCAATAGCTAGGTACTCATCCATAAAGGGCTATCATTTCTGTAGCAGCACAGATGAGTTTGAGGATTCACTAGATAGATGTGAAGATGGTCTTCCTCAACGAAGTGATTGAGGAAGATATTTACATAGAACAACCAAAGGGTTTTGAGGTGCATGGGAGGGATTCCCATGTGTGCATGTTGAAGAGAGCACCGTATGGGCTCAAGAAATCTCTCAGAGCATGGTATGCACGTATTGATGGTTACTTGTAGAGTGTGGGCTTCACCAAGAGTGAAGTTGATCCAAACCTGTACTATGTTCTAGTGAAGGGAGAGCTTCTCATATTGGTGTTATATGTTGATGACATGTTTCTTATAGGGTCAAAAGAGCTCATAGCACATTGCAAGAAGGATCTTGCAGGAGAGTTTGAGATGGACTTGGGTTTGATGCACTACTTTTTGGGATTGGAGTTGTGGCAGAAAGAGGGAGAGATCTTCCTTGGACAAGGGAAGTATACAATTGATATCTTGAAGCGATTTAGGATGGAAAATTGTAACCCCATGTCTAGGCCACTTTGTGAACAACTAGAAGAAGATTGTTGCTTCTAGATCAGAGGCAGTGGACCCAACTTTATATAGACAATTGATAGGCTCTCTCATGTATCTAGTCAACACAAGGCCATATATTTTTTTTGCAATGAATTTACTTAGTCAATCTATGGTGGAACCTAAACGTGTGCATTGGATAGTTGTGAAGCATGTTTTGAGGCATCTCTGAGGCACATTTGATTATGGATTGAGGTATGTTTAGCAAGATGAAGTGAAGCTCGAGGGGTTTATAGATGCAGATTTGATAGGCAGTACTGCTAATAGAAAGAGCACTTCAAGGTGTTGTTTCAACTTGGGATCGAGAGCAATCTCCTGGTACAACAGCAAATAGAATTCAATTGCACAGAGTTCTGAGGAGGTCGAGTATATGGCAACCAGTATGGCTACATGTGAGGCTATCTAGTTTCAAAAACTTCTAGTTGGGCTCTTTGATCAGGAGCTAGATCCGACAGTCATTTACTATGATAATCAAAGTTGTATCAAACTCTCTAAGAATGCAGTGTTTCATGACAAGTCAAAGCACATTGAGATCAAGTACCACTTTATTAGGGATTGTGTGGAGAAGGGGACAAAGAAGCTACAATACATTCCTATAGACGAACAAATAGCAGAAATCTTGACCAAAGCCTTGGTGAAGAGTAAGTTTCTATTCTTTAGGGATAAGCTAGGTGTTGTGCAGAACACCTTCGTTGATTTTTATGTAGTTCAGAAGGTATGGATTGTGGAAGTTGCTTAAGTGCAGCTCATGTTGGATGTTTAGAAAGAGGATATTTTCTAAATTCTGTAATTAGAATGTTTCTTAGAGTTGTGAGGTTATAACCAAGAATGGTTTTATGTGTGGATATTTTTATTTATGTAAGGTGTGTTTCTTTTCTCTTGCATCATGTAAGGAAACTTCCAGATTGCATCATGTAAGGAATGTTTCTCTTAGGATGTGTTGTGTAAGGAAAGTTTCACTTCTCTTGCATAATTGTTGTTTCATAAAGAAGGATATATATGTAAGATCGTTGTAGCAACTAGGATGATTTGAGAAGGAAAGTTTGCTTGTGAAGCTAAATAGAAGATTCAACATTTGTAGGTTTTTCCCCACATTGTGGTTTCCTGAGTATATTTGTGTTATCTATGTTATTTTGTTTGTGTGATTGGTTTCATGTGAATTTGCTTCCGCTATTCATTATTGTTAATTAACCTAGTGTATTAATTGTTATAAATCAAATAGGCAAGAATTGTTTTAGTTCTATTATGTGAAATTTATTAAGCAATTAATTTGTTGTTGGGTTATAGAAAATAATAGTTTGTAGTACAAATACTTGAAAGAAACTTGTTAGTCTTGTAGTTGTGCTCAAAAGAAATTGTATTGGTCTCATTTATAAAAGATTATTAATATTAAAAAAGAAGAAGTGAAAACGTGTCACACAATTTAAGGTAGAGCATATTTGAAGGATCTTTCCAACAAATAATCTGGAGATATTCTTTTGAAATCAATGTAGCTAATGTGAGGAAGGGGTCTATGGGGGGTCCGACTTTGCAATATGGAGTAGGCCAATGATTAGCCTCCATTGAAGGTTACAAGGGCTCCCTCTAGCATGTACTCTCATTTGCGACATATTTCCTCAATAGTTAAGGGTTTTCAAGATATTGCATTGTTTTCTTTTATGTTGTGTTTCTATTGTTGAGTTCCAAATTCTATTACCCTCTATGTATTTTTTCCCTTTTCAACCCACTAACTAGCTTTTGTTACTATTTATTATTTGATGCCTCATTGTACCTTGGAATTAATGGTTGAGAATGACAAGGCATCAAGAGAGCCTACCATGACCTAGATAGGACAATTAGCATTAAGGTAGACATTGAAGATTTGGAAAATTATTTCAAGATATTATCTCAAATAGTTCAGCAAATAATATTCCAGTCATGGAAAAATTTGAGATGGTGGAGAATGGAAGGTCCGATGGAGAGTAGTTAGTCAATGGAGGAGAAGCTAAGTACTCTCCTATTGGCCCTAAAAATATTATTGTCACTCATAACTCAAACATGGCGGTTGCTCTAAAAAAAGAGGAAAAGAGATTTAAAAATGTTGCAATCATCCTTGCAGCTATTACCTTTGATAAATTGCCTACTAAAAAAATTATGGACAAAATGGTTTAATAATGTTCAAAGTGAAAAACTAGGGTTTAATTTTACATTATGTAAAATGGTACAAAGACGTTTTTTTTTTTCCAAATCACTCCATTTATGTAAGGACCTCCATAATTAAATATTTACATAATTCATAAATTACACAAAATTGCATAAATTAAAGACATGTGTTTATTATCTATAGATTAAAGACATATACATTAGTTATAAGAATTTTTAGTACAATAAGTCATTTACAAAGTAGTACATAGGCAATCATAATCCTTTACAATAGACCATAAGGTCCATTACATTGATTATATAAGAATAGAGCATGAAGATCCTCCTAATAGGAACTCCTGGAACTTGACACCTATTGCGGGTGAGAATATATTTGCAGCATGTTTCCACTCTATCAAGAAGTAATTACACTTCCCTGGAATCTTTTATGATACGAAGGATTCCTTGCTCGACATGAAGAAGACTAGCAAATAATACTAGCAAGAGTAATAGAATTGTGACATTCTAAAGCAACATCTTATTTATATATTTGATATCAATTCAATGACTTGAGGTCTATCTCCAACATGAGACATTATAATTTTTAATGCCATCCAAAGAAGATTCTAAAATACTTATGAACATCAACATCGCATAACACACACAAGATCACATACTTGAGCATAGAGGAGCTCACGTAAGATAATTCAAGAGCACATGTCTATCCATTTTCTTGTATTTTTATAAATGTTTATATGAAACTAGTGCATGGTACTCTTTCTATGATAATGTGAGTAATGTCATTTACAAGATGAGAAAACACACTATTACTCATGCGACAAGTATTCTATATGCAAGATGTATACTCCTAGTATAAATATGCATAAATCATTATGCTTTTAATGCAATGATGTCTAAATATATATCTTAATAAGCATACAAACTTATAATAGAAATAATGGATATTCATCATTTTAAGAATAAGCAATTGATATTTATTAAAGAAGATATATATCACATGTATCTATAATATATTTATACATATATAATCATAAATGCATAAATATATGTGTATACATTATAAGATTAAATTAACTAATGATATATAAACATGAATAAGTCAAACATCAAGGATAAAAGGAAAGCACAATCTCATATAGAATAAATATTTCAATAACATCCTTAAATCAAATGTTATTCTATTTAGTAGTGTTATGTGAAGGATAAAAATAGAAATGAACCAACATTTATAGAGGTTGACCAAATATAATGATTCGCTATATTATGCATCATAGCATACATTATATTCTTTCTTTGAATCTAATATTTCTCCTATGAAGGAACTTATGACTTTCCTTATGTAGTTTAGTCTAATTCAACCTTCTACATGTTCTTTTTGATGCAAGACTTATTGCATTCAGGCTTATGATCATTCCTATGCTTATTTACTCTACATAGATGTTTAATGCATCACTAATCAGATCATTAACACGAATTCCATATGCATTCCTATTAGTTCATCATTATATATGTATCTCTTAACTTTATTCACTGATTCTACTATGAAAATGTATGTTCATAAGTGTTATGGGCTCAGATGATTGAATTATATATATATATATATATATATATATTTTTTTTTTTTTTTTAATTTTTTTTTTTAATTTTTTTTTTTTAATTTTTTTAATTTTTTATTTATTTATTTATTTTTACAAATGTTGTGTGTAAAATAAGTCAAAATATTCTTATTAGATCACTATGTTCTATCTTTGCTTATCTCATGTATGTGGAGGTGGTTTTTTTTTTTTTAAATAGCGGCATATTCCTTCCTTCTTAATTGTGTACAGTTGCCACTTAGAGGCTGTTACAAATCCAAGCTTTTATAACCTTTTCTATTTGAGGTTTGATGGCATTATGGTTGAGAGTTGGCGGTCAACTTAACTCTCTTTTGAATTTGGTTGAAAATAGAAGAGTTTCATTCCCATATTCCATATGTTACACATTAAAGCTAACATTCGATGAAAGGTATCACTACACAATGTTAAGAATAATATTCAATGAAAACAATACATTGAGGTATTATGAATTATATAAAATTGGCACCATTCACTTTAACATTGCAAGTGTCATTGACCATTATTGCTTCCAATATTACAATGGATGTTTCTATTGAAATAATTAGCTTCCAATCTAATCTGAGGCATAGCAAAATTATTAATGGTAATTAAATAAAGCTATTATGAGGTATAGCAAAATTATTAATGATAATTAAATAAATAGATTAAATTAACAAACAATAAGTTTTATAAATTGTTGGGATGTGACATCTTTTACCTTTTAAAACATGCATCGTTCTGATGTATCATTAAAATTTAGCATCATACTATAATAAGTTCATCAAAACTGATGTAATATATCTTAGTTATGCAAACACATACATTCATTTTTGCAAACACACATGTTCATCAATTAATCATTCTCAAGGAAAATCTTTGAGTGTGTGTGTGAATTCCATTACTACCATTCAATTTTTACAAGGCTAAGCTACCTCTTCCTTGAAAATGTTCTCTTCTCCGCGATGGTGTTGTCTTGCCTATAACACTCATATAAACAACATCATAACATCAATCAATATTATCTCTCGTAATCAAATTGCAGATTGTAAGGAAAATGTGTCTTGTTCAAACAAGATTTACTAGTCCTAATTCGTAAATCAACAAAAATATTTTGCTTGCTTCCAAACTTAAAAATTACATTAATGCACATTCATACTTGAGCTAACCATACCTTGGTACCATGCCAAGTTGACTAAGTTATTGGGTACTCCTTATCAATGTCCCTAGCATGTCCTTATACACACATGCACAACATTTTAGCTGATTCATAAATATCAATATCATTTAGAGAGATCATTTTGATGTTTAATATTTGAGGCTAAAGATCATTTAAGAACTTCAACTTTCAAACAAGAATAACTTTAAGCTAGATCACAACTTGATCTCATACATAAATATAAACAATAAATCATTTATATGCACCATTTTTTCTCATGGGGTACTTATATGTGTTCATAGATCATCCATGCATGTTCATTATCACCTGAAAAGTTAGTGGATCCACCTAGCTATTCATGTGACCTACGCTCTCATGCCCATCTCATCATAATAATTTATGTAGTGCCATAAATTGTACACCTTCATTAGTGTGTCCAATTTCACACTCTCCTAATGCTCATTTTAGTATTTGTATTTCCTCTATGCATTATAGGACCTTTATTGTAATTAATTAATATTTAGTTCAATTTTATAGGTCTTATTCCACTTTATTACATAATCACACTATTACTTGGGCCCTTAATTCTAGGTGTGCCCGTTATTTCTTCTTCAATATCCTAATTTATCCTAAATCCTATCCCAATTTCAACTTTCAAAGCCTATTTTGCATATCTATGCATTATGGTTTGAGTCACTGAGCTAGAATCAGCATTAAAACCTCATTAACTTGCATTCCTAGAAAGTTAGAAAAATGTTGTCGGGACCAAATTAGTGGGAACTACTTGGTCCCACACTTTTTTCTCCTAATTTCAGGAGGATGATTTGGCGGTCCTAACTAATTCAAATTTTTCTCTATGTGAATAAATCACAAATCTAAGTAGGCCTAAAGGTAATTTTAATTATGAAATACCTATATAAGGCATCTCTCCATTCATTTCAACATCTATTATTATCATCATTAGGCTAATATTCCAACTCAAGAGTAACACTTCAAGAACAAATATGATTCAAGGAGCAACAAACTACATCAAGGCATCTTCCATTTATATGATTTCATGATGGATTTTATGTAATTTATCATGTTATTGCATCAACACGTGGAGGAATTTTCCTAAGAGCATTGCATCACCTATTGAAGGTATAATCATCTACATTCAAGCATTTCTATTTCAGATCTAGCCTTGCCCTCAAAAGGCAAGCTTTTCCAATTCAATTCAAATTCAATTTCTATTTCAATTAGGATTAATTCCAAACCCAAGGTTTTACCTAGGCAAACCCCTATCCACACCACCCTTTCTTTTCTCTTGTGTACAACAACAAGTACCCAGTGGAGCCAGGAAGCTCGGGACAACACCAAGATCCAACAATGAATCATTTGACCAAATTTCATCAAAAAGTGCCTAGACCAAGGTGTTGGAGGCACCATGGTCTAGGAGTAGGGAATTTTGGGTGTCATGGTCCTTTCAGAATAGGTCCAGATTTGACAGTGAGCGTTTATAGTGTCTCAAAGACCTAGTTTCGGGCCTATGTTTAGAAACTCAATTGTTTGGACAGTATGCCCCGAGCACCATCATTATATAAATTTAAACTCAATTATTAGGAAAAAGTACACTTTTTGATTTACTTTTCATTCCTATACATGTCTTGAAGTTTCTATTTTAGTATTAGGTAGCATAATTAGTCTAAGTTGCTAGTTAATGCATGTACCTTCCTACCCTAGATTTGACATTCAATTTACATCCCTTTAATTGCATTTTCAACTCAAACAAAAGGATTAGAGTCCAGTTAGTATCCAACCCTCTTCCTAATAAAATTTAGGTTAGGTCTATCGAGTTTACTTTCCTTTTAATGAGATGCATTTGGAAGTTAGGTAATTTCCTAGTTTACAAAGTATAACTTTTGAAACCCTAAACTTCCATCTGTTACAATTTCTCAAAATAAATATTAGCTTAATTTAAAACAATATAAAAATGCAAGGTATGTAACTCATAACTATCTCATAGAATAAACAAATGCTCAAATTTGCATAAATATAGATATGGAATGAAATAACTTTAGCAAATTTCCATGTCATATATATATAAGTGCCTAATCCAAGTATTAGCACATGAAATATAAATATGATAACTTAGGATCTCATTCCTTGCAATCCACATCATACAATATTGTTGTGTAAACGCAAGTAATATACAAGTAATATTTGATAATATAATTAATAAAGTCTCTCACCACCATTGACCCACATAGTCATTTACAAATCCCGAGAGACAAGATAATGGTTCAGGTTCTTTTCCACCCAACCATGAAGCCTACATTCTTTAGGATTCTTTCTACCCTAAAGAATACCTGATCCTATGATTCCTATCTTCTTGGAAAATAATATAGGGTAAGAAGGGATCCTGGTGCAACCTGATACATCTACATGCCTCATAATTATAGAATGTAATGTCTTATCATCTAGATATGGTAGAGAAACATATTAATAAAACATTTCTAGTCAATTCATTTATTTCAATGAACAAGGCTTTGGCCAAATCACTTTTGAAAACACATATTTTCCTAAAAAGAGGATCATAGTTCTCTATTGTTCAATATTCAACATCCACCCAAAATCGTAAACCCAACACACACATAGAAAGATACTATATTTCTTAGCAAATGAATTCATTTCAACATGCATATCATTCAACATTAATTAAATCATTCAATGCACTATAGTTTTTCCACTCATAATATTCAATCAAGATACTAATACAATTTTAAGCTTGGTGCGTTCTCCAGTATCTACTCCCTTGTACATTCTATTAATGTTCATGATAAACATGATAGAGAATAATACCTAGCACAACATAGGAACAACACTGTCAAACATTTGGAATAGCCACCATGAGAATTAAACTTAAACTCAAGAGGAAGAATCATCAAATTCAACACTAAATCAGAAAAATGGCAACAACTTCAATAATTACTCAAGTAGAAAGAAAACTAAAAAACACTCCCCTGAAGAGGTTAGAACTCCTAAGAAAGTTAGAATCTAGGAGATTGATTCTGATATGGATATCACCGATGAGGCCAATACCCCCCACCGCTCTAGCAAGCTTGCCTCTAAACCCTCAGAAAAATCTTTGAGAGACCCCTCCTCTTCGCATGACATTGGAAATTCCATCCTGACTGATAATGTGGTTTTTCTCCACCATTACTCGACCCCTCACTCTATCAGCTCCACCTAGGCTTCTGAAAGCCCCACTTCTTCAAAGAGTCTGGAGCCTGCAAATTTCCCCTCCTCGACTTTCAGACTGGATAAAATGATGGTTGTGGAGGAGGCAAGTAGCATAAAAGAGGAGGAGGAAAAAAACCTGGCGGAGCTGGAGAAAAAGATGGTGGCCCTTTCTAATAATGTGTAGGATATCACCAGCAGACTGGAGGCAGCGGAGTCCAAAATGCATGATGTTTCTAAATTCGCGTTGAATGTAATGCGCTGCTCGGCTACCACTCTGTGCCTCATGTAGAAAAGTGCATCCAAGGGTAAAGGAAAGGATGATGAGGACTACAAATCCTTGTTCAAATTCCTCACCAAGGAATGGGCAAAAAAGCTCCTCCCCAAGAGGAGCCATGGGAAAAAGAAGTAATTCTCTGAATGCGGTGGAAAGCTAGTTTTTTGTCTACGTTTAGTAGCCTATGGGCGAATAGCGTTAGCCTATGTTTTTGTTTGAATCTCTATGTTTATTGCCCTACGTGGCAAATGTCTAAAACTTTGGTTATTACTGCTTTATTTCTGTTAAACTCTCGTAGAATGATAATTATTTTTGATAGAGGTAAAAGGCTGTAACTCTGCTGATTATATGCGGACAGTGGTTCTGCCACTGTTCTCCTTATTGTTCCTATGGGTCAGCCCCCTTGTTTTTTGGCTGCTTTTAATATAAAAAACAATTACTCAAGTGTGACAGGAGTCACACAATAGATAAAGGAAAGAGTTGGTGACTAATCCAATCATAAGAAAACTCAAAAGATTCAATGCTAGTCCTTACATCACAAGATACAATTTCATCAATAACTCAAAATAAGTCATATCAAGATTACAACACATTCACATAACTAAGTGACTAAAATTAGTCACATAGAGAGAGTAAAAGCTACACGATGCATGAGAATACATCATCTCAGGTCTATTAGAGAACATTCCCATGTACACTAAATAGATGAGTCATCTAAGACTTCAATATATACAATGATTTTAATCATTGCTACAAGCAACTATATATTCACTCATCTTACTGAAAAATTTAATTTTTCAATGTGATGTAATTACTTTTATCCAAGAAAACATATGCAAAGGGAAACTCTTCCACACCCACATCACATACACTCAAGGAAAGGATTAGTCTTACTTAGGACATCACACAAGCTAAAAATATTCTATCTCAAGGACTTGTTACACACAATCACTTCATTCAACCAAAAGATAAATGCAAGAGTTATCAATCACATACACAAAGTACACTTAATGCATAAAAAATATTATAATATCACCACATTCATGAAGAAATTTATGATCACAATAACATGACATGTAGGGTTTCTTATTATATATTCACAAAACAAGGTAAAAGGTAGGTACATATGTTGAACACCTAGCAAGACTCACAGAGGGGGGTGAAACAGTTTCGAACTTCAAAAGAAATTATTAATCAACTTATTTAACTACAATGATTTAATCATCAAACATAAACATATAAACACTAGATTTATGTGGAAAACCCAAACAGGGAAAAACCACAGTCAGAATCTAACTCACAATATGAATAACAATGTTCATAATATTTTAGGCTTGCAGACAAGGAGCACCAACACCTGAAGGATTTGAAAAAACAAAGCACACTGCATTAGGAAAGATACAAGGAGGACTTGTACACTTCTTCAAGACAAGATACAAATTGTTGTTGAAGGACTCACTATCATTCAACAACGAATGAAATAGCTGAATTGAAATTGAGAGATTCTCCTGATCATGAAATTGTCCTTGAACAATAATCAAGCTACAAATAACATGACAAACATCTCTAATAATCTTCAGTATCACATCACACTGTCTTGTAGAATATATATGCTTCAACTATCAAACTGAATTTATCATTACCACAAACTCAAATCTGTTTGCAAATCATTCACATGCACTTCTTACACAATTCACTTCTCATTCATCCACACATCATAATTATGAGATACAATATTAAAATCCTAATTAAGAGTCGGCCAAAATAGAATAAGCAATATTACACAAAATAAGCCACCTGGACTTAAAATACCTGGATTGGTCCACTCCAAGAGAAAGAGGGAACCAAAACATATCATAATGCACCATTTCATGAATGATCAAGCAATCCACACATGCTAACACATACTCCAGAGGACATTACAAAGTATAATGTGTAGACATAATCAACCAATCGACCACATAACCACTTCCAATGCAAAATACTCCATGTGAAACTCCACATGCCAAAGTGAGACCCAAATAAACATCTCAATGCATCTTCTAACACATATCTAGACCAAAATAATACGATCCACTAAACCATAATACAGTTAACAACATATCTAGAGGGCACAAAAAGTATTCCAGACCACCCTGAATACAAGATGACACAATCAACACCAAAAGAGTATCTAAACCAACATCCATCCAGATAACCAAGGTCTGACAAAGCATATCTAGACCAATATCTATCCAGATAACCAATTTTGGCATCAATGTCAAATAGACAAGCTTATGCTAACTACAATCTCTAATGATATCTCTCTTTGTCATTGATGGCAACACCAATGAAAAACTGAAAATCTCACAAAAACTCTTTCTCCCCACAATAATCTCACAAAAAATATATTCCACACAACTCTCTCCAATAATCTCACAACAACTCTTTCCCACACAACTCTCTCTCTCCCATTTGACAAACAATGACAAAGAGCATTGAAAGAAAAATAAACATATTAACCAACTCACACCACTATTCTCCTTGAGAGTATCATCAACATCAATCTAGGAGACAAGGATAAGAGCCAAGTCTCCCCCTGGAAAGATGCACCACTGGAAATGCATCTAGTTATAAAAATGAGGCACAATAACCCCTAACTTCTTCCTGAGATACTCAAAAGTATCCTTCGCCAATGCCTTAGCAAAATGTCTGCTATCTGCTCTGATGTTGAAATGTATTCCAATCTGACATTCTTCTCTGCAACCTTCTCCCTCATGAAATGATAATGGATTGAAATATGTTTAGTTCTTGAATGCATAACTGGATTCTTTGAAATGTTTATAGCACTAGTATTATCACATTGGATAGGAATAACTTCATCATATACTACTATGATATCCTTAAGAGACTGCTTCATCCATAAAACTTGAGTACAATAGGATGTTGTGACAATATATTCAACTTTATCAGTTGAGAATGATACAGATTCTTATTTCTTACTCATCCATGAAACCAATTTGTCTCTCAAAAATAATTCTCCACCACTAGTACTCTTCATGTCATCAATACTTCTGACCTAATCAACATTTGTATATGCCTTCAACATGAAATCTCCATCATTCATGTATGATAAGACAAAATCCTAAGTTCCTTTCAAATATCTGAAAATCATCTTCATTGCTTGATCATGAGTCTGCTTCATAGTATCTTGAAATCTTGCAACCAAACATATAACCTACATAATATCTAGTCTAGAAACGGTAAGATACAATAATCATCGAATCATAGATTTGTACTTCTTTTGATCAACATTCAGTGATGCACCGTCTTTGCCTAACTTGCATCGAAAAACTAAAGGGTTAGTAATAGGTTTACAATTATACATATCAAACTTCTTCAACATCTCTTTAACATACTTAGTTTGAAAAATAAAAAATTCCATCATTCAGTTGAGTAATTTAAAGGCCAAGAAAAAATGACATTTCTTCAAACATAGACATCTCAGATTCTTTTTGCATCTCTTTTGCAAATTATTTACACAAGCCATCACCTCCTCCAAAGATAATATCATCAACATAAATAACAACAATCAACAACTTATTGCCTTCAACCTTAAAATAAATATTGTTGTTTGGAATACCTTTCCTGAAATTTTGTTGAAACAAATATTTGTTTAGTCTTGCATACCACACTCTAGGTGCTTGTTTAAGTCCATACAATGCCTTCTTAATCCGCAAACCATTTATGGATCATCTAATAACCTGAATCCATTTGGTTGTTCAATGTATACTTCTTCTTCCAATTCTCCATTCATAAATGTTGACTTAACTTCCATTTGATATACTCTAAAGTTCTTGTAGGTAGAAAATGCAATAAACATTTTGATAGCTTCCATCCTCGCAACTAAGGCAAAAGTTTCTTCAAAATCAATACCTTGTACCTGAGAGTATCCTTTACATACCAATATTGCCTTTTTTCTTGTTACTTGTCCTTGTTCATTCAATTTGTTCTAGAATACCCACTTTGTTCCTATCACATTCTTATCCATCAGTCAAGGCACCAACTCCCAAGTTTGATTCTTTTGTATTTGATTCAGTTCTTCTTTGATAACTTTAACACAACTTTATTCTTTTCTTCCTTCTTTATATGATTTAGGTTCATGAGTGAAAGAAAACAACAATTAGTTTTCTCATTTACATCTATAACACTTCTTCTTGTCTGGACTACTTTATTCTTGCTCCAATTATGCAGTCTCCTGAATGGTTCCTCTAACATATTTTGAGGTCTTAATTGTTTGTTCTATTTCTTCTTCGTCCTCTTCTTCTACGTCATCTAGTTTATCTTCATTGCTTCCTTCCAAAGTTGTATTTTCTTCTACAACAAGAAGTATGATCTCAAATTTTGTCTCTTGATTAGGTTCAAGAGAAGTTTGATCCCATGCCTCGCATACTTTCACATTTGTACTCTCCAATATCTTGTTTAATCTTTTATTGTAACACCGTTAAGCCTTGTTGTTCATATCATATCCCAAGAATATTCATTTATCTGCTCTGGTATCAAACTTTTCAAGGTCATTCTCATCTCTTTTGATATAACACTTACTCCCAAAGATTTTGAAATATTTCACAATAGGTTGTCTTCCATACCACAACTCATAAGGTATCTTTGTATATTTAATCCTTATCTAAACCCTATTAAGGATGTAAACAAAAGTATGCATACCTTCTTTCCAATAAACATCAGCCAAGTTAGCATCTTTCACCATAGTTCTATCCATCTCAATAACAATTATATTCTTCCTTTCTACCATACCACTCTCCTGAGGAGTTCTTGGAGAAAAAAGATGTTTCCTAATGTCATATTTCTCAAAAAAATTGTCAAATTGATTTGAAGTAAACTCTCCACCTCTAACGGATCTCAAACATTTGATTCTAGCATCAACTTGATTCTCTATCATTGACTTGAAAACTTTAAAAACCTTTTAAAAGATTCAGACTTTTCCCTAAAAAATGTAACCCATGTCATTCTAGAATAATCATTAACGGGTAACAAAAAATACCTTTCACCATTAAGTTTTCTTGTCCTTGTAAGACCACACAAGTCTGTATGAATTATTTCCTACAGATGTGACGTAGAATACTCCTTATTCTTGAAACTTCTCTGTGTTTGCTTTCCTAACTGACATTCCCTAGACATAGTATCAATAGGCTTGATAATACTTGGTAAATCTCTTATTGCTTTATAGTTACTGATCTTTATCATGTTATCAAAGTTAACATGTCCCATCCTTTTATTCCATATCCAACACTCATTACTATGACTTAGATAACATATATTTCCACTTTTTTCCTTTATGTAATAAATATTTCCACTTGTCATGATCCCTTTTGCTATGAACTTTCTGGTACTACCTTTTTTTATCATACATCTATTTTCTATAAACATAACTTCATAACCTATATTGCACATCTAACTAACACTCAACAAACTATGTCTCAATCCTTCTACATAATAAACACCACCAGTTTCATGCTTAGTTTCGTGCCTGTGAAGTGTGATACCTGCAGCTGCAACACAAAACACTAAATAGATCATTACAAGAATGGTTAGCAAATTTAAAACAAATAAAGATAAAACCATGGCTAATCGATCTATCACCTCCTAATAAATGCGAGTGTATATTTTCTCTTAGATTTGGATAAGCAAATTCCAGTGACTTGACTACACCTAGATGAAGGATTTGAGATGATAATGATGCATTTAAGCTAGAAAAGAGAAGATTAAACTACACGATTCAACAATTATGCTAGAAAATAAGCTAGATCTAAGAATGCAATTGCCTATAATAACAATGCTCAAATGATATGCTAAGAGATATTATGCCTATAGTAACAATGCCTAAGATGCAAATGAGATGGGATAATTATTGCTCAAAAATGGGGTCTATTTATAGGATTTCCAAGGCTAAGGGTGAGGTGGCAGGAATCAATGGTCAAGATTAAGTCTGAAGATATCAATGGTGAAATTGGAGGAGGTTGGATGAAAGGGAACATTTGTCATCTTTATGGTGACAAGTGTCAAGAAGCTTCCAAGAGAGGTTGGATGAAAGGGAACATTTGTCATCTCTATGGTGACAAGTGTCAAGAGGCTTCCAAGAGAGGGGGCCCAAGAATTCCATGTGTCTCAAGGGGAGAGTATCCACACCATAGGAGGTGAGGATAAGGAGGTTAAGATGTGCAAGCTAAGGTAGGTTTAATTAAACCCCGAGTTAGAAGGAATGGGTTAGGCTAGGGGATGGTTAGATTAGGTGGTTAGAAGTTAGGAGGTATGTGGGTAATTTGAATTTAGAAATTCAAATAATAGGAAAATACTAATTAATTCTCAACAAATCATAAATTGATTTGTTTTAATTAATTAGAAGATTAGAAGAAATGAATTTGAATGGGGAGAAATTAATTAATTTGAATTAATTAATCAAAGAGGATTATTGAAATGAACCTATTAAATAAATCCTTATATTTATTAATAAGTAGATGAAAGGGTTGGAATTTAATCAAATTGCCGATGAATTCAATTGAATTGGAGAGGGAGATTAATTAAATAATTGCTTATTCAATTAATTATCTTCAGACCATTTTTAGGTGTATACATTTTGCCCCTCTTTGAAGCAAGGTGTGATGACGTGTTGATTCAAAGAATGATCTCATTTTGATGATGATATTGGTTTGAGAGGATGCCCCAACTCTTGATTGCTAAATTGCGGTATGATGATGCCCCCTCAGGAGATCAATTGACATAATTGACCTGTGGAGTTTTTGGATCTTTGCGAAATTGATATCCCGATTAGAAATGATTTGATTTCTGCAATTGTGGTTGATGAAAATGCAAGTTCTACAATCATGGTGATGCGGTTCTTGATTATTGATAAAGCTTGATTGGTTAGATTGATAAGATTGAGATTCAGTCTGGTTTCAGGAATGATACCTCCTGTATAAGGCAAAGATGATCAAAGTGTCTGGTTTCAGGAAAGATATATCCTATATAAGACAAAGATCAGAATGTCTAGTTTTAAGAAAGATACATCTTGTATAAGACATGATAGAATCGATTAGGTTTGATTGATAAAATTGATAAGGTTGATTAGATAAAGAACTAACAGTTTGTTGATATCAAGTTGCAGAAAGATTCAGATATACTGATGTTGATTCTGTTGAGAGGGTAGCATAAGATTTTTGCTGGGTCGACAATATCTGGGAGATATGAATCATTAGTCTGATTGCGTATACACTTGTGATGATACGTTGATGATTCTTGTGATAGATTTAACCTTGGATAAAAGGAGCATGCGGGATCCCATGCAATAATGAAATGCAAGCTAAAATGCAAAGCTACGACCGGATCAGTCACTGGATTATTGTGTTTTGTCATCATTGAGATTTTGAAATGTGGGAAGTGAGTGCAAACATCAATGGTATAATTAAACCATGATGACCTGAGCACTATTTTCCTGGATTTTGATATGGCAAGTTAGCACAAGCATCGAGGTATAATTGAACCGAGATGACCTGAGTGTTGCTTGCGTAAAACAGATAGTATTAATCATTTCAATACGCAAATCGGAAATGTTTTTAATGATACTTTGATGATCATGTCCTGAGACAAATCTGCACATATTAATGATTAATTTACAGATAGTAGACAAGAAAAATATCATGTTCCTTCATTGTTCCTCTAGTCAAAGACATCCTGGAGTCACTCAGAAATCATGATAGCAAAAATCAATATAGAAAAGTTGAACAATCATGTTAAAATCATTACCCAAAAGATATCATCCATGCATTTAGACTAACTTTGTGATAGCTTGATAATTGATAGTTTGATCTCGTGTTCACCGTTGGATGTGTCTCAGTTTTTGCTTGATAAGAGTTGTCTAACTATTGTTCTACCTGTTTGATTAAGCTCAAAATGATCAAAAGTTTGCCCCCAACTAGGTGTAGGATTTTGCCCCAAGCCTAGAAACAAATTTATTATGATATACTCAATGATCCAAACCATGGCGAGAGATTAGTTGGGATGCCTACGTATGTACAAAGGCTTCATGATGGATAAGGACAACACTGATGGAAAATGAATGAATGCAAGCGGAAATATGCATGAACTAATAGATGGAAGAGCTAGCGGACAGAGAGCACCTGTTTGCCAGGTTTTCACTGTCTATTTTTATTGCACTTTTTCTCATATTTGATTTTTTTGTTTGGATTTTCTGCTTTTTCACTGTTTTTTTTTATTTTTCTGCTTTTTCACTTTTTTATTTATTTATCAGACATAAAACTTTTTTAGATGCATGCTATTGATAGGTTCCTCGAGCTGATCTTCACCCTGTGTTGATAGCTGATATGCTCCTAATCCAAATACTATTGTGACCACAAATGAGCCTAACCAGTTTGGTTCAAACTTTCCTTTCTTTTTTCGATCTTCCTGGTTGCGTGGATTTTCCTTTAGTACTAATTCTCCAACTTGAAAGACTTGTGGTTTGATCTTGTGATTATAACTTTGGCACATTCTTTGCTAATATACCTTTAAATGATCAAAGGCATTTTGTCTTCGTTCATGGATCAATTCTAACTCTTGTAATCTAGATACTCGTTGTTCTTCATCTAGGATGAGACCTTTTAATGATACTCATAGAGAAGGTATCTCTACTTCTATTGCCAGTATTGCTTCTGATCCATAAACAAGAGAGAAAGGTGTGGTGCCTGTTGGTGTGCAGATACTAGTATGGTAGGCCCATAGAGAAGGGTTTAATTGAATATGCCAATCTTTGCCAGGATCATTTACTGTCTTTTTGAGGATTTTTAGAATAGTTTTGTTTGATGCTTCTGCTTGCCCATTTCCCCGTGGATAGTAGGGTGTGGAGAATCTATGTACATAGCTCTTGTACATCCTGATTCTTGAATGGTCGCCCATTATCTGTGATAATGGTAATTGGTATTTTATAGCGACAGATGATGTAATTCAAGATAAATGCAACAATTTATTTTCCTATGATGTTTGTGAGAGGTACTGCCTCAATCCAATTTGTGAAATATTATGTAGCTACAAGGATGAATTTGTGACCATTAGATGAAGAAGGATTTATCTTTCCTACTAGATCAAGACCCCATTGACAAAAAGGCCAAGATGTTGCTAAAGCATGAATTTTTTGTGCTGTTGCATGAATCGAATTCCCATGGATGAGACATTGTTTGCATGTTCTAGCTATTTGAAAAGAATCTCATTCCATAGTTAGCCAATAATAACCCACGCGTATGAGTTTTTTTGAAAGGGTAAGACCACTTGAATGAGTGCCACAAATGTTGTTATGGACTTCATGTAAGGCCTTCTTAGATTCTTCTTGTTCGAGACATCTTAAAAGAGTACCGTCTAGACTTTGTTTAAACAGGGTATCCGCTACAAGAGTAAAATGGGAGGATTGGTGAATAAAGTTTCTCTTTTGCTTCTTCGATAAGTCGGGAGGTAAGGTATTATCTTTTAGGTATGTGTAAGTTTTTCCATAGCGAGAGGAATCATGCCCAACAAGGTGACAGATAGTTTGGGAATCAAGACAATTATGAGCAGGGTAAAACAACTCTTCCACCAGGAATTCATAACGTTGTTGATTTTCCTGTGTCTGAAGGAGAGAAGCAAGTGTAGCCATGGCATCTGCTGCTTTGTTGTCATTTCTTAGAATCTACTAGAAAGTTATTTCTACAAATTATTTCTTGATATCATCAACCATCTTTTTATAAGGCATCGATTTTTCATCCTTTGTTTGGTAATCATCATTAATTTGATTGATGACGAGCTGAGAGTCTCCAAAGACTTGTAGTTGTGTAATGTTCCATTCTATAGCCATTTTGATACCTGTAACCAAAGCTTCATATTTTGTTGTATTGTTGGTGCATGGAAAGCTTAATTTGTATGCTTTTGGGATTGTATGACCTTGTGGTGTGATGAATAAAATACCTGCTCCTGATTCATGTTGTGTTCCATTATTGATGCTTGTTCCTGGATTGATATTTGTGTGATGTATTGTAAGATATGGATCAAACCCTGGAATGTCTTTATATGACTAGGTAAAATTGATTTGCCATCCTTTGAAGGGTTCCAAATATTTTTTCCTTGCTCGTTTTGATAGAGAAGTTACTAGATATAGATTAGTTGCGCCAATGGTAACTGCTTCTATTGATTCCATCAAAATGGATGACCTTTCTTGATAAAATTTAGGTAAGGTGTCAAATCTCCCATCCTTCGGTGCCTCGAGGAGGTTTTCGCCGTTAGATGCATCCTTTATTTTTACTTTTTCTCGGTCAAATGTTGTAAATAAATGGTTTTCAGCATTAGACCTGATATTGTTTTCTTTATTTTCCTTTTTGTGACTAGGAGATTTAACACCCACTTGACTTGAAGATATGTTAGCAGAATCCCTAGTGAAAGTTCTTGTGGTTTTTATTTCATTAAGATATGCAGATATGGCATGGTCATTAGGTAAGGTATCAATGACAGGATGTCCTTCATTTTCCCAGTCCATAGGTTCAGAAGGGATTAAGGATAAAGGATCCTCATGTTGAATTATGTCAAAGATATTAGGGGTCATGATAGAGATGTCAGAGCTTTCAATATGTATTTCCATGTCTAGAATAGTACTCTCATCAGAATGACCTTGTACAAGAAGCTCTTGATCATCCTCAGTTAAGTCCATGTCAGCTGAATGTGATTCTGATTCAAGTGAACTAGTTCCTAACGTTTGTCCTACATACGCGTGAACTACATCGACATCTACATCTTCTTCTTCCCTTTTATTTTCAAGTTGCTCTTGTTTGTTTTTCCATGATAGCAAATATTCTCTGGTCCCTCGATCTCTTAGCTACATTTGTTTCTCCATGTTTGATAGAATTGATGCAAATGATTGTTCCTTGGATTGTGTGCTTGAAGATGTTGCCTCTCTGTTGTGTGAAACAATGACCTCTTGAGCTGATTTTAGATTAATACGACACTGCAATGTATTTGAATCTGCTGAGATCGTGATTTCCTGCCCATTGTAGGGAAACTTTAGACATTGATGATATGTTGATGGAACAACTTGTATATCATGTATCTAGGGTCTTCCCAAGAGTATGTTGTATGGTAGGTCCAAGTCTAGAACTTGGCATGTTGTGTCTTTCTACAAAGGTCCCACTCTGAGGGGTAATACGACAATTCCTTTAGAGGAATACTCTTCTTCACCATATGCTTTGATTTTTATCTTTTTCTGGGGATCAACTGCATCTTCTGAATAACCTAGTGCACAGAAAATGTTAGAGTATTCGGGTATTTACTTGATTAATTAAACAATATTTGTTTAATTATTTAAGTTCCCTTTATCTCTTTTACACTTAAGCTAACTTTAGGTGCATAATAATTAATTCTTTTATTAATTATTACGTGGAAACCTAGGTTTCCCTTTTAGGGTTTCTTGACCTATTAAAGGTTGAGTTCTTTCTTTTCTTTGTAACAAGAAGGAGGATTATGTCATTACACATTTTGGTGAATATTGAGCTCTCCTCTTTTGAGCATATTTTCTTGTGTTTTGTTCTTTGGATTGTTTTGCTTCATTGCTTCTCCTTGTGACAGATTGTTTTAGCTTGTAGAAGATCTTTAGGCTCCCGTGGTATTGTGTTTCTCACCTCCAACATGGTATAAGAGCGTAGATCTACAGCTATCTGTTCTGTTTTTGAGAATTTTTGTATTGGAAGCAGATCTGGGGTTTCAGGTAATTTTTTGTGTGCTTAGGGTTAGGCTTTTCTTTCTGATCACTTTGGGCCTAAACAGATCTTACCATCGTGCTCAGAAGGCCCAAAAACCCCTATAGTCATATAAAATTTGTCTATTTTTTACTTTTGAGCATCTGGGTGAATTTTTTCTCCAAAACCAGGGCGCACTGCTCTGGCATGCAAATCGAGAACAAATTTTAAAAAAAATTGTTTTTGCCTTTTTACGACATGCAGGCCGGATTTTGATTTTTTGGAAAAAATAAAAATAAAATCAAATTAAAAAAAAAACAATGAAAAAAAGCAAGTTTTTAAAAAAAACTTTTTTGGGGTTTTTGGGATTGCGCAGGGTATCGGGCTGACAGTCCAGCCGTCGTACAGTGACTAGACCTGTTAGTCCGGCCCCCTGCCGGCCCCTGCTCACCGGCCCTGCTGACCCTGCTTCCCGGCCTTCACCTCCCTCCGGCCCCCGCCGCTCACCCCGCCTGGCCGCAGCACCGCCTTCTGCATCGCCGCTGTTGCAACCTCGGCCACCGCTACTCCCCGGCCTTGCCACCTGCGCTCAACCCCTGGCCCGCTGCTGCAACCCCAGCCACCGCTGCTCCCTGGCCCACCGTTGCTCCTCGACCCGTCGCTGCAACCTCCGACCCGTCGCCGGCGCTCAGTTGCCGCTCTGCTCTACGGTCGCCTCCGCTCGCCGGGTTGCCCTTGCTGCCGCCGCCGCCTCCACGAACTGCCGCCGACCGCTCTAGCCCCGCCACCCAACCACCGGGGCCCCACCAACCTGCCACCAGCCGCCACCCACTAGCCACCTTCGCTCGCCAGAGCCACTAGACTACCCCTTCCTGTTGTTTTGAAGGGGGGTTTGGTTTTTTGGTCATATCTTGGGCATATAGAGTCTTTTTTTCAAAAACAAATAGGCGTCAGAAAGCTGGTTCCGAGCCGGGCCTCGTCATGTTGGTATTTTTTTCCAATTTTTCTGTTTGACTATGTTTTTTCCAGTCAAAGTGAGGTCTCTTTTTTGCACTCTAGGGGACGTAGAATGAGCATCCGAACTCCGTTTTTCAAATTTTTTTTTTTGGAAAGCGTGTGCTGTGTAATTTCCATGAGTTTTATTTCCAGATTATGCTCCATGCATATTTTATTTAGTTTTTTTCTTTTCAGCACTTTGGTGGATATCTTGGTTGTTTCAAGTCTTGGGATCTCTACTCTGAGTAGGATGTCTCAGTTTTTGTTGTTCTTTCCGTTTCCAGTCTTATTATCATTGTAGCATTGTATTTATGCAAATGCATTAAGATAAAGTGCCATCATGCCTTGTTTACTTGGGATCTTGCACATCTTGTGCCTTATTGTACATGCACTACTTATAAAGTGCCATGAGGGGGTTGATGTTTGCTTGTTGTTTGCCATCTTCCTTTGTCCAGTGAGTGTTCCTTCCACGACATTGACCTCATGATGTGTGTCAAGTGAGTGTTCCTTCCATGACACCATGTACCTTTCTCAACACCTTTGATGTTCTGGTTCTTCGTCATCCAGTTCTTCTTGGCTGTTCTTTTCAGTGTTCTTGTCCCTCTCCCTCTTCAACATTATGGGGAGGTTTGTGGTGTTGGTTCTAATGCTGGTTCGATTGATTAGCTCTTCAGGCTTTGGTATTTTCTGTTAGGTCTCGGAGACAACTGAGAGGGGGGAGTGAATCAATTGTCTAATAATTTCAAATCAAAAACCATTTAACCAACTTAATGCTTAATACCGGTAAACCAGTTAAGTATGCCGGTAGACAGTGTTAACAGTAAATTGCTATACCGGTAAAGATTAATGCATGAAACATAAACATAAAGTCATCCACAACACATAACACTAATATTTGTACGTGGAAACCCTGTAAGGGGAAAAACCATGGTGGGAAACCTTACCCACAATCAGATGATACTACTGTAGATAGTAAGTGTACATAAATGGGGTTTGCACATGCAGAAAGGCCAACAGCCTAGAGCTCATTGCTCAATCACAAAAAGGGAGTCACACTGACTATAGTTGGATGGTTAAATCCAATAAGAATATACTGCACAAAATAGCATCTTCATATGCTGGATTCAATATCGGTGTAATGTTGATATGCCTTTACAAAAACCTAGCTTCACCTTTAAATGATGTCTTCATGTATACCTCTACTTAATCTCACATATACCTTCTCACAATCCTTTTTCGCATTCCACATTCAATCTTACAAATAAGATCGTACATTTATACCATAACCTAAGACCAATTTTAGTAGGTCGACTCTTCAAGATATTACAATAAAAACATTTTATAAACAATATAATATCCGATGCAATAACCGATTGAACATGTCGGCTTAATGCATTTACAACAATAATAAATCATCTCCATAGCATGCCATGCTGATCTGGAAAAGATAAACCTGCCGGTGTAACCCTAGGTAACCCTGGACCTATTTGCCGGTAAAAGCAAATATGTGAATATGAATATACCAAAGATTAATTATTCAAAACAAAGTGTCCACACGATGTCTTCGATATTACCAAGTGTCTTCCATATCATTCCAAGTGTCGGTGATCATTATATCCTGCCGGTGAACCATATACCAGTAACTGTGCAATAGTTACTTGCTTGCCGGTGAATGCTGCTGGATCTCCAAAGTGCTAGTGTTTTAGTAGGTGTTGACATCAATGACAAAATCATACTAGAATACCAACAATCTCCCCCTTTGGCATTGATGGCAACACAAGGTGGAAAAACCATCAAAGTACCTAAACAGAAATGCCAAATACCAAAAATCAACAATCTCTCCTAAACAACAATCTCTCCCCCTGGGAGCAACATGTGTTTATCCAAGGATTTTCAATACCAATCTCTCCTTAAAAGATAATGTGTTTTTCCATAGATATCTCCCCCCCTTTGACATCAAATGCCAAAGTTATAATAAAACCAAGTTCATATACAAAATACCAATCAATTCAATATACCAACTACTCTCCCTAAGAAGTAGCTTCCTCATCAAAGATCGGAGTAAAGGATTTGTCTTTCAATTCTGTCGGTTGATGACAATCATCAACTGTTCACTGGTGGTGGTATGACTCCAAGCTGATCTCTGAGATATTCAAAGGTCTCCTTAGGCAAAGGTTTTGTGAAAATATCTACAAGCTATTCTTTAGTATTCACATAAACCAGTTTTATCTCTTTTTCTGCAACTTTTTCCCTTAGAAAATTCAGTTTGATAGAAACATGTTTTGTTTTAGAATGTAATACCAGATTCTTAGATATATCAATTGCTGCAGTGTTATCACAATATATAGTAATATATTCCTTGCATTTTACCTTTATGTCTTTCAACATTTGCTTAAGCCATAGTACCTGTGTATAGTTAGTTGTTGCTGCAACATATTCTGATTCAGCTGTTGATAAAGATGTACAACTCTGTTTCTTACTCAACCAAGAAACTAATCTCTTTCCAAAAAATAATGCTCCTCCAGTGGTGCTTTTCCTATCATCCACATCTCCCTTCCAATTTGCATCTGTGTATGCACATAGATCAAAATTTTCATCTTTAGGATACCATAATCCAAGATTTTCAGTGCCTTGTAAGTATCGGAAAATCCTTTTTACTGCTGATTCATGATTTTCCTTAGGATTACTTTGAAATCTTGAAACAATACATACTGCATTCATAATATCAGGCCTGGTTTGTGTCAAATACAACAAACCTCCTATCATAGATTTGTATCTAGTTGGATTAATAGGTGTAGATTCATCCCTTTGAGACAATTTGTCATTTGTAGTCATAGGTGTGCTTACTGGTTTAGAGTTCTCCATCCCAAATTTCTTTAGTAACTCTTTCAGGTACTTGGATTGACTCAAAATATACCTTTGTCAGTCTGTGAAATCTGCAATCCTAAAAAGAATTTTATTTCTCAAATCATAGACATTTCAAATTCTTGTTGCATTTTAATAGAAAATTCTTTACATAATCCATCTTCTCCTCCAAAGATTATATCATCAATGAATAATTCTATAATCAAGATGTCATCATTAGTTATTTTGTAATATAAGTTGTTGTCTACATTTCTTTTAGTAAAACCAATCTTTACAAGATACTTATCCAACCTTGCATACCAAGCTCTTGGGGCTTGTTTTAATCCATATAGAGTTTTTCTTAACCTGCAAACCATATCATTGTCATCTATCAAAGAAAGTCCATCAGGTTGTTCAATATAGACTTCCTCTTCAATATCTCCATTCAAGAATGCACATTTAATATCCATTTGATAAACTTTGTAGTCCTTGTGAGCTGCAAAGGCTAAGAATAATCTGACTGCCTCAATTCTAGCTACCGGTGCAAAGGTTTCATTGTAATCAACTCCTTCTTTCTAAGAATATCCCTTACACACTAATCTTGCTTTATTTTTGACAACCTTACCATCTTCATTAAGTTTGTTTCTAAATACCCATTTGGTTCCAATTACATTTTTATCTTTAGGCTGGGGAACTAATGTCCAAGTATTATTTTTCTCAATTTGTCCTAATTCTTCTTCCATAGCTTTAATCCAAAATTTATCTTCACATGCCTCATTAACAGATGATGGTTCAATTTGAGAAATGAGACATACCTCTTCATTTGCCAATCTTCCTCTTGTCATAACTCTTTTAAATTTGTTTCCAATTATCTGATCTTCAGAATGATTCAATCTTACATAGCAGGGTGTCTTAGTTTGCTATTGTTCTTCAATTACTGTGGAATCCTCTGATGGTACCGAGGTAACTAGATCTTTATTCTGTACCAGTGGATTTAGTGTAGGTTCATTTGTCACAATTTCTGTTGCCGGTTCAGAGTCTATATACCTTGAAGTTCCTCTGAATTGTTCTTCAATCTTTACATTTGTACTCTCAACAATTTTCTGCAATCTCTTGTTAAAACATCTATATGCCTTGCTCTTAGATGAATAACCAAGAAATATTCCTTCATCACTTCTAGGATCAAATTTTCCAATATACTCATCTCTTCTAATATAACATTTACTTCCAAAAATTCTGAAATACTTAAGAGTAGGAGTATTACCAAACCATAGTTCATGAGGGGTCTTACTAGTTTCACCTTCAAATGATGTCTTCATGTATACCTCTGCTTAATCTTGCATATACCTTCTCACAATCCTTTTTCGCATTCCACATTCAATCTTACAAGCAAGATCTTACATTTATACCATAACTTAAGACCAATTTTAGTAGGTCGGCTCTTCAAGATATTACAATAAAAACATTTTATAAACAATATAATATCCGATGCAATAACCGATTGAACATGTTAGCTTAATGAATTTACAACAATAATCAATCATCTCCATAGCGTGCCATGCTGATCTAGAAAAGATAAACCTGCCAGTGTAACCCTAGGTAACCCTGGACCTATTTGCCGATAAAAGAAAATATGTGAATATGAATATACCAATGATTAATTCTTCAAAACAAAGTGTCCACACGATGTCTTCGACATTACCAAGTGTCTTCCATATCATTCCAAGTGCTGGTGATCATTATATCCTGTCGGTGAACATTATATCTTGCTGGTGAACCATATACCAGTAACTGTACAATAGTTACTTACTTGCTGGTGAATGCTGCTGGATCTCCAAAGTGCTAGTGTTTTAGTAGGTGTTGACATCAATGACAAAATCATACCAAAATACCAACATTTTCATGCTATCTGTATCTTCGATTTCAGTTGGTTGCCTTGTTTTCCATATGATTTGAGTAGTGTCATTTGAGGGCACTCATACAGATTACTGTCTTCTCTACCTGGTCATGTTCTATTTCAGTGGAGGTTCTTCAGATCAGCAGTTATTCTTTGACAAAGTTTGCAGGTTCTTCATGCTTCAGTGATGTTCTTTTCCATCTCTTTTTGGAGTAGAATTTTTTCCCACGTGGTTTTCTCTATTTCTCTAGTTCATAGAGATTTCATTGTATTTGGGTACCTGATCAGGCCTTGTTGTCAGGACCCATCTTTCCTGCTTTCAGTAGTTTTTCTAGGTTTTAGCTTCTCCCTAAGTCTAGCTTAAGGGGGGTTGTTAGAGTATTCAGGTATTTACTTGGTTAATTAAACAATATTTGTTTAATTATTTAAGTTCCCTTTATCTCTTTTACACTTAAGCTAACTTTAGGTGCATAATAATTAATTCTTTTATTAATTATTATGCGCAAACCTAGGTTTCCCTTTTAGGGTTTCTTGACCTATTAAAGGTTGAGTTCTTTCTTTTCTTTGTAACAAGAAGAAGAATTATGTCATTACACATTTTGGTGAATATTGAGCTCTCCTCTTTTGACCATATTTTCTTGTATTTTGTTCTTTAGTGATTTGCTTCCTTGCTTCTCCTTGTAACAGGTTTTTCAACTTGCAGAGATCATTTGGGCTCCTGTGGTGTTGTATTTTCTGGCTTTGGTGTTTTCATGCCATCTGTATCTTCGATTTCAGTTGTTTGCCTTGTTTTCCATCTGATTTCAGAAGTGTCATTTGAGGGCACTCATACAGACTACAGTCTTCTCTACTTGGTCATGTTCTATTTTAGTGGAGGTTCTTCAGATCAATAGTTATTCTTCGACAGAGTTTGCAGGTTCTTCATGCTTCAGTGATGTTCTTTTCCATCTCTTTTTGGAGTAGAGTTTTTTCCCACATGGTTTTATCTATTTCTCCAGTTCATAGAGATTTCATTGTATTTGGGTACCTGATCAGGCCTTGTTGTCGGGACCCATCTTTCCTCCTTTCAATAGTTTTTCTAGGTTTTAGCTTCTCCCTAAGTCTAGCTTAGGGGGTTGTTAGAGTATTCGGGTATTTACTTGATTAATTAAACAATATTTGTTTAATTATTTAAGTTCCCTTTATCTCTTTTACACTTAAGCTAACTTTAGGTGCATAATAATTAATTGTTTTATTAATTATTATGTGCAAACCTAGGTTTCCCTTTTAGGGTTTCTTGACCTATTAAAGGTTGAGTTCTTTCTTTTGTTTGTAACAAGAAGAATGATTATGTCATTACACATTTTGGTGAATATTGAGCTCTCCTCTTTTGAGCATATTTTTCTGTGTTTTGTTCTTCAGATTGTTTTGCTTCATTGCTTCTCCTTGTGATAGATTGTTTTAGCTTGTAGAAGATCTTTAGGCTCCTGTGGTGTTGTGTTTCTCAACTCCAACATAATAGACTCAAAGAACAAATGTTTAAGCCAACTCCACCATCTATTAGGACACGTTTAACAAGCGTTCTATGAATGCGGACTTCAATTTGCAAGAAATCAATGCTTGGATATGAAGGAGTTGAGCTTTGAATAGGATCCTCTAAAATAGGTTTGATGGCAATCATAGATATCCCTTGGGGAACTTCATCTTTGGGTGTATTCTTTGGTGAGGATTCTAGGGAAGGTTCTTGCAAGCTTTCAAGAGGTGTAGGAATAGATGCCTTTGGAGAGTCAATTTTCTTATGGAGGGATGAGCCATTGCTAGACATAGGTGTGCGATTCTGATCTTTCTTAGCCAAATCCTTTAGGGATATCTTTAAGAGTTGCATAAAAGAGCCACCTTTCTTTGGAGATATGTTTGAATCCTTGTGAGATTTTGACATAGTTGGATTTTGATTTTGGACTTGTTTGGTTTCTCTTGTATGCTGGTTTGTCATGTTTTCTTCATGTGTTTTGCTTTGGTATGTCATGTTGATATGATTTTCAGCTATTTCAAATGTTTCTATTTCCGTTTCAAGGGTTCTTCGTCTCTGAGCTCTAGTTAGAACAAGCATACACACATGTTAGATATTGTGCTAGGATTTTCTTGTCTAAAAGTTGTTTTGATAAGTGATCAACTGTTAATGTAAATGGGAGAGAACGATATGACACGAAAAGATGTTTCAAGTGTTTAAAAGTTTGCAAGTTTTTTTATCTTCGGTTTTAGAGTGCAATGATGATGATTTGATAAAAATCAAGTCCAATAGGAATGATATATCCTATGATGTGGGACAAGATTATCCTAACCAAATTTTTCAGTTTCGTGATAGAGGATGATAGATCCTGATGAGAAACTATGTTTGAGCGATCAATTTACCAAAGAGTGTGATAATGCACTTTGAGATGTTTAGATCTTGAACTTGTTGATGGTGAGCACTTGAAAATCTTAAGGTGTTTATCTTTTAGAGTTTGATTTCGATGGATGATAACTTGACCAAGTGAACAAAGGAGACAATCTAAGCATAAAGCAAAAGATACCAGGCATTTATGGTCACTGCAAATTGATCAAGCAGAAATGACAGATCCGAAAAAGGCATGCAGGACACAGCTCTGGACTAGCAGAAATAGAGACTTGTACGACATACTATACAACCCCAAATGACAAAGGATACAAGACCATATGACAAACTAGGATTTTCATGTGAAAAATCACAGGCTTGTACGACAAAATTTTCTAAACCATACGACTAAAGATTAATCTCATACGACAAATGACTAGTTAGTACGACAAAATTTTCTGAACCATACGACAAGATAAATGCCTCTTATGACAAATAATAGAACAGAGGTAAATGTGTTTTTTTGGTCAAATTTTGATCAATGAATTCTGATGTTTTGCTTATGTTTTCCAGTTTTAGATGTCTGATTTTTCAATTTAGGGATGAATACACAGAAAACATGCAATATGACAAGTGACCTCAAGCATGCTAAACCCTAAGGAAGTTGGCTGAGGAGAGAAAACCTTTGCTTGCAAACTTAGGTACACACCCAATAGCTAATTAGAATACGGCCGCTAAATCTCACGCAATGGATTCTCAATGCCGTATTATCCGACTCCAAATGCTAATGGGGGCACGATATGGCAAGTGTCTTGGGAGAGTTACTATGTCTCTTACACAAAGATTATCACCCTTTCAGAGGTGAATCAGGTAGCTTCTAATTTAACCAGAACTAGTAAGGGATCCATTTGGCACATTAGGGTATAATACTCAATTAAGAGGTCTCCCAGCCTTGAAAACTAAGGTTTTCTATACTCGAAGGTATGGAGGAGAGCTATTCCCGAGCACTGTCGTTGACTTGATTTTCATCAAATCACATTTATTTTATAGTGGGTTGGATTACTTGGTGTTAGCCATTCCCACTTAGGTCATTCCCCTCTCACTGGCCTTAATGGCTAAGAGTTACTAGCTCCTCGGGAGAGCAGGCCTGCTAAAGAAATGCACTAATGAAAGCAAAAGATGAGTCTAGCTTTCTGATCACCTAAGAAAGGTGAGAGCATACTCGCCTATCATAAAAAACACAAAATACATGATTGTTGATTCCTTTAGCAAAAGACAAGTGTGCCTAGAAAGATTTAAGAAATACACAGAGTTTTGTTGAATTCTTTTAGGCAACCTGCAAAATAGATCCATTAGTAATCATGATGTGTTTGGTTGAAATAATTCTTTGGCTAGCGTATCTTCGACAATCATCCTGCAAAACTAGTTAGGCTGCCAAAAAAGCTCATAGAACAACCAAGGTTAACATTAATAATGATCAGATTAAAACCTAAAAACCCTAAAATGCAGTCTATTCTAAAAAACAGAAGCAGAAAGTCGTACGACGTGCTTTACCAGCCCTGTACGACAGAACTTTAGATCTCATGCGAAACCAGAAATAGACTCGTATGATAGAGAAATGAGCTTATACGAGTAAAGAAAGGATTATCGTGACAACTCACAAAGAAGTTCGTATGAGCCAACAAAGGAGCTCGTACAAGTTTCTGAACCAGACCAGAACCAGACCAGAGCAGAGATGAATGTTGATGAAGCTTAAGAGGCCAAAAATGATAATTTCAGCCCCATGGTGGGTGCCAAAATGTTGTGCCTATGAAGTGTGATACCTGCAGCTACAGCACAAAACACTCAATAGATCATTACAAGCATGGTTATAAAATTTAAAACAAATAAAGATAAAACCATGGCTAATTGATCTATCACCTCCTAATAAATGCGAGTGTAGATTTGCTCTCAGATCTGGATAAGGAAATTCCAGTGACTTGACTACACATAGATGGAGGATTTGAGATGATAATGATGCATTTAAGCTAGAAAAGAGAAGATTAAACTACATGATTCAACAATTATGCTAGAAAATAAGCTAGATCTAAGAATGCAATTGCCTATAATAACAATGCTCAAATGATATGCTAAGAGATATTATGCCTATAGTAACAATGCCTAAGATGCAAATGAGATGGGATCATTATTGCTCCAAAATGGGGTCTATTTATAGGATTTCCAAGGCCAGGGGTGAGGTGACAAGAATCAATAGTCAAGATTAAGTCTGAAGATATCAATGGTGAAATTGGAGGAGGTTGGAAAAGAGGTTGGATGAAAGGGAACATTTGTCATCTTTATGGTGACAAGTGTCAAGAAGCTTCCAAGAGAGGTTGGATGAAAGGGAACATTTGTCATCTCTATGGTGACAAGTGTCAAGAGGATTCCAAGAGAGGGGACATGTGGCCCAAGAATGCCATGTGTCTCAAGGGGAGAGTATCCACACCATAGAAGGTTAGGATAAGGAGGTTAGGATGTGCAAGCTAAGGTAGGTTTAATTAAACCCTGGTTAGATGGAATGGGTTAGGTTAGGTTAGGGGATGGTTAGATTAGGTGGTTAGAAGTTAGGAGGTATGTGGGTAATTTGAATTTAGAAATTCAAATAATAGGAAAATACTAATTAATTCTCAACAACTCACAAATAGATTTGTTTTAATTAATTAGGAGATTAGAAGAAATGAATTTGAGTGGGGAGAAATTAATTAATTTGAATTAATTAATCAAAGAGGATTATTGAAATGAACCTATTAAATAAGTACTTAGATTTATCAATAAGTAGATGAAAGGGGGAATTTAATCAAATTGCTGATGAATTCAATTGAATTGGAGAGGGAGATTAATTAAATAATTGCTTATTCAATTAATTATCTTCAGGTCATTTTTAGGTGTATACACTTACCATCAATCGAGATGCTTCACATTCCATAGATCGGTGCAACTTCTTCTCCTGCAAATTTTATAAATCCACCATCATACTTCTTTAGAGTGATAAATTTGTCTTTGTCTTCGATCATGTGATTCGATTATCTAGAATCAATGATCCGTGATCTAGGTTCAACTTTAGCATGATGTGCAGTCTTCTCTTTCGGTCTTCTGGTTATTTCCTGATACTTCTCGTCTATAGCCAAAAATAAGGATTCTTCATTCGAGTCTTCCATATCTTCTTCTTCAAATGAATGTGTCTCAATAGAACATAAACTCATTTTCCCTTTATCTCTATCATTTGTTCTTTTCTTAAAATATTTTTTTCTATATTTATTTTTCTTTTCATCATTCTCAATATTTTTGTAATCTTCTTTGTATATACATTTGGAAGCATAATGATTAATTCTTCCACAATTAAAGCATTTCAAGGGAAACTTACCTTTTATACTTTCCACTTCAGTCTTCTTACAAAGTGATTTGGAGGCAACAAACCGGAAGGATAACCTTGAACCAACCAATCTCTAAAGCTCACAAACTCAACCAAAATCCCTAATTCCAAAGATCCTTACACAACACCAAGTCAATAAATGGTTCAATTACACCAAAAAATATCTTGGAATACCCAAATACTCCGCTATGTCCACTTACAAACAACTAACACTTCTTAAGTTCTTGTATGACTACCCACACCCTTGCATACATGAGTGGGCTACTACTAGGCTTTAGGGTTTGAATGCCCACTTGACCAATTCAATACAATGATCCTTGGAGGGGTATTCTCACAACACCTTAACACAAATGAAATAGGATTTCATGGTTTAGATCCACCGAAACATCAATTTTGACTCACTCGCCCTAAACAGAACCAGTTGCAATTAGGCCTCCATTTGAAGGAATCAGGTGATAAATTTTGACACCCTAAGGATCCAGGCAAATAAATTATATTTTCAGATACCCTTTTGGGAGTTCTCAACAATATCTCAGTTTTCAGTACTGAACCAACTTGTAGATATCCCAACCAATACTACAATAATAGACCTAATAGGGCTATTAGACCTATTTGAATGAACGCCTTCCACAAATTGGTTTGGTTCTCCTAATGGGTGACCATCACTGACAATGAAATGTTATGTAAACCTCAAAATTACTCTTCTACCACATTCAAACCCCCTTCCAATTCTCTACCACTCAATTCTCACGCATTGCACTCATCAAATCAGTCTTTCACATAGAGATGTCAGACCTAGGGTTAGTTATCCACCCTCTTTGCTCTGTTGTATCCTCTTAATGGATTTTTGAACTGACATATGATATAGTGGCCTATCAGCTCCTATAATGGCAGAGTGTTTAGTTAAGGATTGATAGGCCAAAACCCATTATTGCAGTCAAACCCTAGGGGTTTAAGGGTTTTAGGCTACCCGGTAGAGATTTGCTTGTAGAATGGGGAAGCGACCACTTCAAGACTTCACACTGAAAGAAAAAAAAAGGTAAAATGATATAGTTATAGGAACTATGCCATGAGCATTCTTTCCAATCCACCTTCAGTATGCAATCAACAAAAAATAGACAGTTTTTCAAGTTTCCAACAACTCTTGATGCTTCAATTTCCTTTCCAAATCAACCAACTTACATCCTTCGGTGTTTAGGGCCTTTTAAGGTATATTCCAAATGACCACAACCTCCTCCAACTGTTTTTGAAACCAAATTGACCTTTGGAGAATCACAACTTACAAAAAAAGTGCAAAATTGTCATGACAACAAATTGACAATATGACAATTTTTGCATAATTCAACCAACTTAGACTCTAGACTATCATAGTCTTCCAAAATGATTACATTTGATTCTGAAACATCAAAAATGACTCAAATAGATTTGTGGTCACTTGATCCCTCAATTTAGACCATTGTGACCCTTATTGACTCAATTTGCTCTACTAGAGCCTAGATGACAATTTGACCCAAACATTGACAAACTTGTCACACTCCTAGGACAATGAATTACATAAAGGACCCATAGGGTATTATTACATTCCTTCTAGGCTAATAGAAAATCATCTTGTTCTTGGTTCATGTCTTCATTGGTAGGTGCTCCTACACCACAAAGTTTACTTCAATCTCATCCAGGTTCTCACTTGTTTCTGGTTCATCTCTTGATATCCTTGAAACATTGAATGCATCTTCTCTTCGATAAGACTTTATATTTTCTATATCCCCTATTTCAAAGGAAGATAATGTACCAATAAGCTGATCAATTATTTAGTTGTTCAAATTGTGATATTTTTAAATAGCACACTTTTTTAGTTTGTAGGGTTTTGTCAATGTAAACAAGATCTTCTTAATAACATCACTTTCTTAATGCGATCATTCTATTCCCACGGAAAGAGAAAGAGAGGGTTAAAATCGGTAAAGCCACCGGGGGCTACTACGAAGCTACAAATATCAAGAAACTATGGGGCTGGGTTCTGAATGCAATTATGGAATACATCACGGTTGAAGGTCGTTTCTCCAAGGCCCACACCTACCACTTTGTTCTCTTAAACCATTTCAGACACGAAAAAAAGGTATCCCTGCCCTACTACCTTTTTAGGTCCCTCTCCAGGTCCCTCAATAAACACATGAATAACCCTTCTAGCCTGATTCTCCATTGCGGGCTTTTATTGCTCATCTATGAGCATTGCAAAACCCTCGCCCTGCTGGAAAATAAGAGGATTTCCGCATCTTTGGGTAAGAGAAAGATGGAAGGAGGAGACTCCTGCAAGGAGAAGGCGTCCTCTAGCAAAAAAAGGAAAAGTGCCCCTAGGTTGGAAACAGAGGAAATTGAAAAGGAAAGCAGCGAAATGGAGGCGGATGACTCCAACGGTGAAGACAACTGGAATGATGAGGAGCTGGGTAATGAGGAAGAAAGTGGTGATAATGAACCTGGTCATGGAAGCCCTATCCTCAGTGATTGCCTTGGTAAGGACAACAACCATCTGATGGAGGAAGTGGATTTCAAGGATAATGAGGAAACTGATGCGAATTCTGAGAGGGAAATAAATAAAGATTCTGAGGACCTGACTAAGGATAGGGTTAGCGAGGATAAGGAAAATGCGGGTAAAGGGTTAATCTTGGATAACCTCAAGAAACTCTCTGAGGTGAGAATGGATTATGATAGATGGACCTATGAGCTCCTAAAGAATCTGGAAAAAAAGGGGAAGAACACAGATGAGAAGAGGGAGGATGAAAACAGAGAGTAGATAAACTGGAAGCAGAACATGGAGGATAAGGTTAAATCGCTAGAAGATGGGAGAGAGGTGATGAAAAATCTAATGACTGTTATCCCGAGTATCCTTTCTGCTGTCACTAAAAACTTGGAGGATATTGCTAAGGTCCTTGATCATACCCACTCTCCAAAACTGGTTGTGGATCTTGACTTGGATGAAGAGACTATCCAAACTGGTAGTGGTGATGCTACTCTGGTGGGTGGCACTGCGAAGAGGACCAGGGCTAGTGTCAAGAAAGTTGTGGCCGCTTTTGCAAAGGATCTCCCTAATCTCAGGGATAACATCAAAGAGCTGCATGAAATTAGCAACACCCTGACAAATGCCCTAGAAAAAATCAACTAGTATCTCTTATGGATTCTGGATGGCCTGCTGGCTTTGTGGGGCTTTTTTTGGTTTTCTTTGGTTTTCTGCTGACTTTTCTCTGTACTATTCCTTTTTGTATCTCATTGCTTTTTCTATTTAAGTTCTTCTTGTAAAGGGTTTCGGGGCCCCTTCAAAACCTACTTTTACCTTAATAAAAAACATCACTTTATTTAAGCACTCATTCGACAACTCAGATAGCTTCCTCTATATCATCCACTCTATGTATGTAACTTTCAACACTTTCATCATTATCTATTATGAAGCCTTCAAATTTTTGCTTTAATTTTGAAAGTCTTTCTTGCCAAGTCTTTGTATCACCTTCATATGCATAACACAACTTGTTCTAGATTCACTTAGCTTCTTTCATTCCTTTAAGCTTGCCAAATACTTCATCACTAAGACAGTTGATAAAAATTGTTCTAGCCTTTGCATTTGTCTCTTGAGCCTTAATCTCATCTAAAGTTGATGGTCCATTCTGAGGTCATTGATAACCTATTTGGATAATCTCCCAGATTGCATTATGTAATGCTTCCAAATTAGATTCTATTATTTCCTTCCAATAGTTAAAGTTTGTTCCATCAAACATTGAAGCTTTAACATGAAGTTCTTGCACCATTTCTAGATCTATCTAAAGCAGTTAAGATTTCCAAAGAGGAACCTTGCTCTAATACCAATTGTTGAACACCCAGCAAGACTAAGAGGGGGGTGAATCAATCCAAAATCTCAAAAGAAATTATTAATCAAATTATTTAATGATAGTGCTTTAATAATCAAACATAAATACATGAACACCATATTTACATGGAAAACCAAAACAAGGAAAAGCCACAGTGAGAATCTAACTCACAATATGAATAAAAATATTTATAATATTTTAGGCTTGCAACCAAGGAGAACCAACACCCGAAGGACTTGCAGAACTAAGGTGCACTACATTAGGCAAGAAACAAGAAGGACTTGAACAACTAAAGCATTGGCCATTTGGTGGAATTTATTATATGTTGCATTGATGTTTTGTCATTGATGTCAACACTAGCTATTTGGATGCTTTACCAACACCCTTGTGGTCCCTATAGCTTGAGTGATTTCTAGTTGGTTTGGATCTGACATGATCTGATAGGCTTCAGTATAGTTTGGTTATGAAATTGGCTTATTCATGATACTTGTGTTCATATTCAGTAAGTTGGTTTTGGTCTGGTGATCAGATGCTATCCTATTTGCTTAGAAGCTTGGCTTCTGGTTCCGGTGAGGGTTTCACTGGCATATCTTTTGTTGAAGATATTTGATGAATTTCATAAGTGGTGTTGGTGCAGTTTCTAGAGGAGTTTTAGGATTTTGTTGGTGATCATGTTCGAGACTTGGTAGATGGAGATCATTGATTTAGCGTGTGGACCTATATTGGGTCCCAATTGATCTAGTTTATGGACCAACTTAATGAAATGTGTGGATTGGACCTCTCGATGTGTTTCCGAGATGTCTTATATGTTGGATATTATTTGTTTGGTCTAAGGATGACATGTTTTGTAATTATGTATTTGGTTTATTGTTTGGTGGTCGACTTGATTGTTTATGGTCGAGGGTTTGTATATATATGATGTAAGACCTCATTGTAGATCATATGGTAGAGATATAGGAATGGGATATGGATATGTAATGTGTGAATAATGTAATATCATTCAGGGAGAGGATTTGGTTGATCATAGGAGATCAAATTGGGTTTATGTAAGAGGATTTAGTCCTTTGGTATTGAGCTTAACCATAACTATACTTAGGCATAGGAGATGCTATCTTTTGTAGATCAACACTTCTCTACATTGTAGTATGGATTTATATGTAGTCAGTGAGACTCCTTTTGTGATGAGCAGTGCACTCTAGGCTATTGGCTTCCTACAAGTGCAGACCCCTCAATTGTAATTCACATACTTACTGCAAAAGTATTATCTGACTGTGGGTAGGCTTCCCATCGTGGTTTTTCCCTTTACCGGGGTTTCCATGTATAAATCTTGGTGTCATGTGGATGGTATTTATTTTGTGATTGTTGTTCATGCTTAATTGGTTTAACTTTTATTTTGGTATTTGGTTTAAGCATTCTGGTATTAATGTTTTGGGTTCCGATATTAAAGTTTTAATTGCTAATGGTTCTGGTAATCCATGACAACTGATTTAGCCCCCCTCCCTCTGAGTTGTCTTCCGGTTATTTGAATTGTCTAACAATTGGTATCAGAGCTTTGGTCCTCTTTGCAGAAAGCTTAACCACTTGAGGAAGATCCTATGGCAACTAAAAGTTCAAGTTCATCCTGTTCATTTGGAGCTATCTTTTGGAGAGATATTCCTAGGCTTGAGGGAACAAATTACATAGTATGGAAGATTTGGATGGAGACTCATCTAAGATGTCTTGGCAAGGAGATTCAAGAGATCACACAAAATGGTGTCACACCTTATAATTCGGCATTTGGAAATCCTCCTCTGAAAAACCTGGATAAGGAGCTTGAGAATGATTGTAGAGCAAGAGAAGCCCTCTTGTGTGCACTTTCTGATCAACAAATAATTGGATTAACCGACAAATCATCTGGAAAGGCTATATGGGATAAGTTGGAGACTCTTAATGAAGGTGACCCTACAGTGAATATTGCTAAACTTGATGGTTACTAGGTGAGATATGAAAACTTGAAGATGGAAGAAGATGAAAGGATTATTGCATTCATGGAAAGGGTAAATGAGATTGTTATGGGAATTAAATGTTGTGGTGGAACTCTAAGTGAAGATGAAATTGTTTCTAAATTCTTGAGAGCCCTACCATCGGCTTACAAAATGAAGGTTACTTCTATTAATGATTTGAGAACAATGGCTAATACATCTATCAACAAAGATACCTTGGTTGGGAAACTATCTGCTTTTGAGCTTAAAGAATTTGGACCTTCTGGAGCCACTTTTCATGCATCTGCATCATCAATCGGTAAGAAAGATTGGAAAGATTTAAATGCAAAGGAATTGGAAGATATGAAGAGAGAAGATGAATAATTTGAGCAACTTGAAGCCCTATTTGCTAGAAGAGTACCTAAAGGACCGATAGGAAGTAAGTATGAAGGAAAAACACCTTTTAAATGTTTTGCATGTAATAAGATTGGTCACTTTGCTTCTAGATGTCTTGAAAGGAATCCAATATTTGAAGAAAGACTTAGAACATCTTTTATGATGGTATGATGAAAGAATAAGTATCTGATAGATTACTGAGAGGGGGGGGAGGGGGGGTGAATCAGTAACTAGAAAAAAAACTGATAAAAAATTCCCAAACTCAAACATGCAAAGTAATCTTATCAATGGAATACCACTGTCAAGATAAATACTCATAATAATACCGCTTGACTGTTACAACAACTTAACAGCAAACATCATTTAACTTGTAATCATCCAAATGCTTTATCATATGTCAATACTTCAGTTCTCAATGCATCTAGTTACCATGCCTTATCAAAAATAATTAATCAAATCACAAAAAGATCATAACCACAAAATATTCACCACATGACACAATAATTTATATGTGGAAAACCCAAATAGGTAAAAACCACGATGAGATGAGACTCACAAGATAATATCTGAACTTTTCTGAAGTTCGTCCTGTTAGGATCCAAGCTTGTTAAAGCTTTTACAAAAGTCCTGTTAAGAACTAATCCTATTAGGAATCACCCGGTTAAGGGATTGAATACAAATGCCTTGTTAGAAACAAATACCCTGTAAGGAGTAACCTCAGTAGAATATTTGAAAATCCAATCTAATGGACCAACTTGTTAGAGGATTTAATAAGTAACCAAGCTTGTTAGAGCTTACCCAGTTAGGGGATTTCAATTCTACTGTAATTGTTAGAAAACAACATGAGTTTCTTGATTTGTCTGAATAGACCTACATTTGCTTGATTAGATCCATTTCAATTTCTATCTGCCTTTACTCAAACTACAGACTCATTCTCTGATTCGGCAATCACACACTCAACTGATGTTTGCCAACTCTTGCCAACACTCAACAATACAACTTCGTTGACCTTAAATACAAATCAATTAGGTCGGTAACACAACAAAAATCTAATCCTCTCATCGAGATTACAAACAAGTTGGTACAAGAATGACCGTTAGATTTCATAGCAATATCTACACATCAATCAAGAAAACCTCAACCGCTGCTTGATTAGCGTTTTATCGAGCTTAGTAACTCATCATGCGTTTTGCATTAGATGCAATACATTTTGTTCATTCGCTAGACAAACAAGCACGCCAAAATATTTTGAACTTGTCTTCATACAATGACCTTACGTGTTACCATCATTACTGCTCAACCAACATAACCAGTTCAACAACCTTAATTGGTTAGCGTTTAACAAAAAACAACTGGTAGGGTTTACTGGTTACATAACATAGAAAGGGTTTAACCTTTTACTCCGATTACCGGTTCAACTCACAAACTTACATACCGGTTTACAATAACCTTCACAAAGCTCTTCCTACCGGTTACAAGACAATATCAATAATAACAACAATATCAACAACATCATTACCAGTTCAATTGACATCAATGACAACATAACATATCATTAATGTAATCTTCATGCAAATGCCAACAATCTCCCCCTTTCAAAATATCAACACCATTGCTTTGCTCCTGTGATTGTGAATAGGAATCTTGGTTTACATTACCAAGTATTCACATGCTCTCTATGTCTTTAGCCTGTCACTAGGTTTCCTTCCCATAATCACATAATTCTTCTCCCACTTTGACAACAATGCCAAATTGAAAGTAAAACATGTAATGTTAAATTTACACTATGCATCAACAACATACTACAACTTGATGCTCCCCTTGTGGAATACATCAACTTCTACATCAACCCTTGTAAAATTTTGCAAGTTATTTAGGGACTAATGTAGTCAACATCATGTTCAACTGACTTCATGAAGAGGGACAAACCCTAACTAACTTGTAAGATACTCAAAAGTAGTCTTAGGCAGAGGTTTGGTAAAAATATTTGCAAGCTTCTCCTTGGTAGAAACATGCTTTAAGATAACATCTTTTCTCTAAACTTTTTCCCTCAAGAAATGATACTTTAATTCAATGTGCTTGGTTTGTGTGTGCAAAACAAGATTCTTGGAAATATTTATGGTACTTGTGTTATCACATAAAATCTTTATAGGTTCTGAAATCTTCATCTTAAAACCTTCCAAAATGTGCCTCATCCAAATAGCCCGTGTGCAATTCACATAAGCTGCAACATACTCAACTTCATTAGTAGATTGTGAAGTGCAACTCTGCTTTTTACTACTCCATGAAACAAGCATTCCTCCAAGAAAAAATGCTCCACTGGTTGTGCTTTTCTAGATATCAACATTTCTTGCCCAATCAGTATCTGTGTATGCCTTCAAATCAAAGTTTCTGCCATATAAATACCATAATCCATAGTCAACAGTACCTTTCAGGTATCTAAAGATTCTCTTGGTTGCTATCAGGTGTGTCTCCTTAGGATTCTTTTGGAATCTAGCAACTATGCCAACTACATGGGCTATGTTCGGTCTGCAGTGAACAATATAGTGCAATTTTCCAATCATTGACTTGTATTCCTTCTCATCAGTAGACTTAGATTCATCTTCCTTGGACAACTTACAACCTTTAACCATTGGTGTCCCAACTAGTTTACAGTCACTCATGACAATTGTCTTAAAAACCTCTTTTACATACTTAGATTGTGTAATGAAAATACCATTCTTCATTTGCTGTATCTGCAAGCCTATGAAATTTTTTATTTCCCCTACTAAAGGCATTTCAAACTCATTTTTCCATTTCATCTACAAAACTATTGCTAATGACATAATTACCTCCAAATATAATATCATCAACAAATACTTCATTGACTAGTATTTCATCTCCTTCCGACTTGAGAGATATGTTACTATCATCACTAGTTCTCAAAAATCCTATCTTCATTAGATGTGTATGAAGCCTTTTATACCATGCTCTGGGTGCCTACTTTAATCCATATAAAGCCTTATGAAATCTGCATACCATGTCTTTCTCATTAGTCAAAGCATAACCATCTAGTTGCTCTATGTATACCTGTTCTTCCAATATCCCATTAAAAAATGCAGACTTAACATCCATTTGATATACCTTGAACTTTTTATGGGCTACAAATGCAAGTAAAGTTCTGACACCTTCTAGTCTTGCTACTGGTACAAAATTTTCTCCATAATCTTCTCCTTCTTCTTGTGTATAACCCTTTTAGACTAATCTTGCCTTGTTGCAAACTACAACACCATGTTCAATCAATTTATTCCTGTATACCCATTTTGTACCTATAACATTTTGTTTTACCGGTCGGGGTACTAGGGTCCAAGTATTGTTCTTCTCAATTTGATCCAATTCTTCCTCCATAACTTTAACCCAATGATCATCACCAAATACCTCCTTAGCAGTTCTTGATTCAATAGTAGAGATCATGCAAGAATTCTCTCTGATTCTTCTTCTAGTTAGCACTCCATCATCATTGTCTCCAATAATTTGATCAGTATTGTGATTCAGTCTCACATATCTAGGAATAAGATGATCATCATCTTCAGGTTCAACTTCTTCATTGTCATCATCTTCTTCTGAATTTATCTGTTTCGGTTGAATTGATGCATCAGAATTTGCTTTGCTAGTTTCATATTTGACAGTTTCTGGTTCCAAAAACAAAATGCAAGGATCTTGATCCTTCTTCTCTGAACTGATTCCTTTTGAGACTTTAGGAAATTCATCCACTCGAACATCAAAACTCTCAACAATTCTTTGTGTCTGATTGTTAAAACATTTGTAGGCCTTACTCTTGGTGGAATAACCAAGAAATATGCCTTCATCGCTCTTAGCCTCAAATTTTCTAATGTTATCACCTCTCTTAATAAAACATTTGCTTCCAAATATCTTAAAATAGCTAACATTAGGTGATCTTCCATACCAATATTCATAAGGAGTCTTTTCCTTACCTCTTTTTACCAGAACCCGATTCATTATGTAGACAGCTATGCTGACAGCTTCTCTCCAAAGGGTTTTCGCTACACCTCCTTGTATCAACATTGTCCTAGCAGCTTCAACAATTGACCGGTTGTTCCTTTTTGTGATACCACTCTGCTATGGTGTCCTTGGTGCAGATAGATACCGTTTGATACCATTCTCTTCACAATACCTAGTGAATTCCCCAGAAGTAAATTCACCGCCTTGATCCGTCCTTAGACATTTTATCTTCTTATTGCTCTCTTTCTTAGCTAAGGCCCTGAATGCCTTGAACTTACCAAAATATTTAGTCTTATCCTTCAAGAACGTCACCCACATCATCCTTGAGAAATCATTAGTGAGAATCATAATATATTTGTCACCTTCAATGCTTTTTGTTCTTATTGGTCCACAAATATCTATATGAACCAAATCTAACAAGTGCTCCATTGAGAAGGATTTTCTTTTGAAAGTTGAAGAAGTCATCTTTCCTAACTAACATTCTTTGCAAAGAGCATTAACCGGTTTGTCTAACTGAGGCAAACCTCTCACTGCACCACATGACACAAGTATTTATACACGGAAAACCCAAATAGGTAAAAACCATGGTGAGATGAAACTCACAAGATAATATCTGAACTCTTATGAAGTTCGCCCTGTTAGGAGCCAAGCCTGTTAAAGCTTTTACAAAAGTCCTATTAAGAACTGATCTTGTTAGGAATCACCCGAATAAGGGTTTGAATACAAATGCCTTGTTAGAAGAAAATACCCTGTAAGGAGTAACCTCAGTAGAGGATTTGAAAATCCAATCTAATGGACCACCTTGTTAGAGGATTTAATAAGTAACCAAGCTTGTTAGAGCTTACCCGATTAGGGGATTTCAATTCTGTTGTAATTGTTAGAAAACAACAAGATTTTCTTGATCTGTCTGAATAGCACTACATTTGCTTGATTAGATCCATTTCAGCTTCTATTTTCCTTTACTCAAACTATAGACTCATTCTCCAGTTCGACAATCACACACTCAACTGATTTTTGCCAACTCTTGGCAACACTCAACAAAACAACTTCATCGACCTTAAATACAAATCAATTAGGTTAGTAACACAACAAAAATATAATCCTCTCATCGAGATTACAAACAAGTTGGTACAAGCATGACCGTTTGATTTCATAGCAATATCTACACATCAATCATGAAAATCTCAACTGCTCCTTGATTACCACTTCATCGAGCTTAGTAACTCATCACACATTTTGTATTAGATGCAATACATTTTGTTCATTCCCTAGACAAACAAATGCACCAAAATGTTTTGAACTTGTCTTCATACAATGACCTTATGTGTCACCATCATTACCGCTCAACCAACATAACCAGTTCAACAACCTTAATCGGTTAGGGTTTAACAAAAACAAGTTGTAGGGTTTACCGGTTACATAACATAGAAAGGGTTTAACCTTTTACTTTGATTACTGATTCAACTCACAAAATTACTTACCAGTTTACAATAACCTTTACAAAGCTCTTCCTACTGGTTACAAGACAGTATCAACAATAACAAGTATAAGTACAAGAAAAATAGAGACAAATCATGCCACATAGTAGAGGAGGAAGGCATTACTGATTCTGATGATGAACCGACATAAGACTCTGCTAGTGGTTCTGAAAATGGGAAGGAATGGGTGTTCCTAGCTATCAAGGAAGATGTTCCGATACTGGAAGAGAATGTACCTAAAGAGAAGGCACTTGCTGCTAAAATTGAAGACAAGGATGAATGGGTAATTGACAATGGTTGTTCACATCATATGACTAGAGATAAAGGAAAGTTTCTATCTTTGCAATATTTGATGGCGGTCTGGTTAGATTTGGAGATGACAAAGCATGTATGATCAAAGGAAAATGAACTATATCATTGGATGGTGAGAACAATACTGACAATGTTTATTATGTTGAAGGTTTAAGGCATAATCTTTTGAGTGTAGGATAATTGGTGGATAAGGGATTTTAATTATAGTTCAAGGATGGAAAATGTAAAATCATTACCAAATCTGGTTTGGAGATTGCAATCGGTACATAGACAAAAGGTTATATATTTTATTTGAATTCCACTAAGAAGACATGTTTGATTACACAAATTGATGAGAGTTGGCTATAGCATAAAAGGTCGTGTCATATGAATTTTGATTGCATTATGAAGATCAATTCAATTAAGGCAGGTAGAGATATACCTAAGATTATGAAGCCCTAAAATCTGGTATGTAAAGAATGTCAAATGGGGAAATAGGTCAGAACCTCTTTTAGGAGTATACAAGATAAATCTAATGATGTTCTTGATCTTATTTATACCGATTTGTGTGGCCCTACTAGAGTTAAAAGTTTTCAAGGTGATAGATATTTCATGCTAATCATTGATGATCATTCTAGAATGATGTGGGTTACTTTTATAAAGGAAAAATGTGAGGCATTTGAAAAGTTTAAAATCTTTAAGGTAAAGTGGAAACTGAGACATGATTGAAGATTAAATATTTGAGGTCAGATCATGGTGGAGAATTCACATCCGGTGAGTTTAATAACTTTTGTGAGAAGCATGGTTTAAGGAGACAATTTTCTGCTCCCCGGACACCTTAGGAGAATGGAGTTGTGGAAAGGAAGAACAAAACTATCTTGGATGCTGCTAGAAAAATGATGATGGAAGCTATCCTACCTCATATCTACTGGAGAGAAGTAGTGAGCACAATGGTTTATACATTCAATAGAGTACATATCAAAGGAGAAACCGGTAAGACACCTTATGAATTATGGTTTGGCAATACACCTACAATTAAGTATTTTAGAATCTATGGTAGTAAATGTTATATCAGGAGAGATGATATCATTAGAAAATTTTATCCTAGATGTGATGAAGGCATATTTCTTGGTTATTCTAATGAAAGAAAGGCACATAGATGTTATAACAAGAGATTACAGAGAATTGTGGAGAGTGATAATGTCAAAGTGGATGAGCTGAATAGAGGTCAAATCTAAGTTTATGAGAAGGAATCAACAATGGAAATGATTATATCTGAACCGGTAGTACCTTTACCAAAACAAAGAGTTGAACCAGTTAATTTGGCAGTATCAAAGAATTCTATAGTAACTGAAGAACGGGGAAGAGGAATAGAAAGTCAGAAGACTCCTAGGTATGTGAGATTGAATAATTCAGAAGGTCAAATCATTGGGTATAAGAGAAATGAAGTGATGACAAGAAGAAGACTGGAAACTAATGAGGTATGTTTCATTTCACAAGTTGAACCGATATCAGTAATTGAGGCAGATAAAGATGAATATTGGTTGAAAGCTATGGAAGAAGAATTAGATCATATTGAGAAAAATAATACATGGTCTTTGGTTCCCCGACCTAAAAATAAGAATGTTATTGGAACTAAATGGGTTTATAGGAATAAATTGAATAAAGATGGTCAAGTTATAAGGAATATGGCTAGATTGGTTTGTAAAGGATATTCTTAGAAGGAAGGAATTGATTATGGAGAGACTTTTGCACCTGTAGCTAATATTGAAGCTATAAGATTATTTCTTGCCTATGCTGCTTATAAATACTACAAGGTTTATCAGATGGATGTTAAGTGTGCATTTTTGAATGAGGGTCTTGATGAGGAAGTTTATATTGAGAAATATGATGGTTTTTTACTATCAGATAATACAAACATGGTTTGCAGGTTAAGAAAAGCTTTATATGGATTGAAACAAGCACCTAGAGCTTGGTATGCAAGATTGGATAAATATCTTTTGAAGCTTGGTTTTACTAAGGGTAATGCTAACAGTAATTTATATTATAAAATCACTGATGATGATATACTGATTATTGAAGTATTTGTTGATGACATTATTTTTGGAGGTGAAGATAAGTCATACATAGAATTTTCTAAGAATATGGAGAAATAGTTTGAGATGTCTATGATTGGAGAAATGAGATTTTTCTTAGGTTTGCAGATTACTCAGACTGACAAAGGTATTTTCATCTATCAAACTAAGTATGCTAAGGAATTGTTGAAGAAATTTGGTATGGGAGATTCTAAACCGGTAAGTACTCCTATGGTTACAAGAGAAATTTTTGAGAAAAGATCTTTTTGCATCGGTAATTCCTACAAGATACAAATCTATGATTGGAGGTCTACTTTATTTGACTCAGACTAGGCCTAACATAATGAATGTTGTTTGTCTTGTATCAAGATTTCAGAGTGATCCTAGAGAGAATCATGAGAGTGCGATGAAAAGGATTTTTAGATACTTGCAAGGTACATCAGAATATGGTTTGTGGTACCCTAAGGATGATGACTTTACTTTATGTGCATATACAGATGCTGATTGGGCTGGAAATGTTGATGATCGAAAAAGTACTTCCGGTGGAGCTTTCTTTCTTGGAAATAAACCTTTTTCATGGATCAACAAGAAACAATCATGTACTTCTTTATCTACTGTTGAAGCTGAGTATGTTGTTGTTGCTACTAACTGTACACAAGTTTTATGGATGAAGCATATAAAGGTGGATTGTGATGGACTAGTAGATATTCATTGTGTTAACTCTACTATTATTGACATATCAAAGAATCTGGTATTTCATTCTAAGACAAAGCACATATCTATCAAGTACAACTTTTTTAATGAATAGTTGGAAGAAAATGAAGTCAGATTAGTTTATGTGAACACTAAAGAGCATATTGCAGATATCTTCACTAAACCTTTACCTAAAGAATCGTTTGAGTACTTCAGAGACAAATTGGGGGTTTCTACCCCTTCGACAGAGAATTGATTGATGCTGTTTGGAATTAGTGCGATATGCATTATCAAAGATGTTCCAACATTGATGTGGGGATGCTATTGCTCAGGGGGAGTAGTCAGCTTTGTGATTCAATGGTTTATGTTTTTTCTTTGATATTTTTGTTAGATTTTTGGCATTGATGTCAAAGGGTGAGAGATATTGATGTGGAAAAGAAAAACTTAAGGAGTTGTATACATCAGGGGGATACATATATGTATAATTCAGTTCTTTACAGAGATATTATTCACAGGGGGAGTTTGGTCTTTGTTTCAAAACTTCATTGCTATATCTTTGAGTAGGAGATTGTTGGTTCTCTTCCATTGGAAGAGACTTGTTTGACATTTATTGGTACTTAGATGTTTTTCACATCTAGTGTTTCCATCAATGCCAAAGGGGGAGATTATTATCCATTTGGTGGAATTGATTATGTGTTGCATTTATGTTTTGTCATTGATGTCAACACTAGTTGTTTGGATGCTTTACTGACACCCTTCTAGTCCTAATAGGTTGAGTGGTTTCTGGTTGGTTTGGATTAGGCATGATTCGATATAGTTTGGTTATGGAATTGGATTATTCATGATACTTATGTTCATATTCAATAAGTTGGTTTTGGTTCGGTGATCGAATGCTATCTTGTTTGCTTAGAAGCTTGGCTTCTGGTTTCGACGAGGGTTTCAGTGGCAGGGCTTTTGTTGAAGATCTTTGATGAATTGCATAAGTGGTGTTGGTACAGTTTTTGGTGGAGTATCAGGATGCTATTGGTGATCATGTTCAAGACTTGGCGGATGGAGATCATTGCTTTAGCGTGTGGACCTATATTGGGTCCCAGTTGATCTAGGTTATGGACCGACTTAATGAAACGTGTGGATTGAACCTCTCAATGTGTTTCTGGGATGTCTTATGTGTTGGATATTATTTGTTTGGTCTAAGGCTGACATTTTTTGTAATTATGTAATTGGTCTATTGTTTGGTGGCCAACCTGATTGTTTATGGTTGAGGGTTTGTATATATATGATGTAAGATCTCATTGTAGATCATATGGTAGAGATATAGGAATGAGATATGGATATGTAATGTGCGAATAATGTAATATCATTAAGGCAAAAGATTTGGTTGATCATTAGATACCAAATTATGTTTATATAAGAGAATTTAGTCCTTTGGTATTGAACTTAAATGGAACTGTACTCAGGCATAGAAGATGCTATCTTTTGTAGTTCAACACTTCTCTGGATTGTAGTCAGTGAGACTCCTTTTATGATGAGCATTGCGCTCTAGGATGTTGGCCTTCCTGCAAGTGCATGCCCCTCAATTGTAATTCACATACTTACTGCAGAAGTATTATCTGACTGTGAGTAGGCTTCCCACTGTGGTTTTTCCCTTTACCGGGTTTTCCACATATAAATCTTGGTGTCATGTGGATGATATTTCTTCTATGATTGTTGTTCATGCTTATTTGATTTAACTATTATTTCGGTATTTGGTTTAATCATTCTGGTATTAATGTTTTGGGTTTCGGTATTAAAGTTTTAATTGCTAATGGTTCCGATAATCTGTGACAACTGATTCAGCTCCCCCTCTTAGTTGTCTTCTAATTATTTGAACTGTCTAACATAAAGAATACTTATTCATGACAAGATACAAACTGTTTCCAAATGACTCATTGTTAATCATCAATGAATGAAATATCTAAACTGAAATTGAGAAGGATTCTCTTGATCATGAAATTGTCCTTGGACAATAATCAAGCAACCAATAACATGAAAAACATCTCCAATAATATTCACTATCAGAACACACTATCTTGTAGAATATATCATCTTCAAATCTCTTCTCAAGCTGACTTTCTCATCACCACAAACTCAAATCTATTTGCAAATCATTTTCATACACCTCACACAATTCAATTCTCATCCACACTCAATTCATCCATCCACACATCTTAAATCTGAGATACAACATTGAAATCCTAATTAAGCATTAGTCAAAACAAAATAAGCAATATTGCACAACCTAAGCTACCCAGATCTAAAATACTTAGACTGGTCCACTCCAAGAGAAAGAGGGAACCAATTTAACATATCATAATGCATCATTCCATGAATGATCTGGCAATCTGCACATGCTAAAACATACTCCAAAGGATGTTACAAAGCATAACATGTAGACATAATCAACCAGTTGGCCACATACCCACTTCCAATCCAAAATACTATATGATAAACTCCACACGCCAAAGTGAGACCCAAATAAACATCTCAACGCATTTTACAACACATATATAGACCAAAATAACATGATCCACTAAACCGCAATGAAATTAACAACATATTTGGAGAGAACCAAAAACATTCTAGACCACCCTGAATACAAGATGATACAACCAACACCAAAAGAGTATCCAGACCAACATCCATCCAGATAACCAAGGTCTGAAAAAGCATATTTGGACCAATATCCATCTGGATAACCAAGTTTGATATCAATGAAAACCATACAAGCTCATGCTAACAACAATATCCCACAACCTCATGATTCCTATACAAAGGTACTTTTCACATAGTAAAATATAAGAGCGACCAACACTTAGCCACTTAGGAATTTCTTACATAAGGGTCATGATTATATTCACATTGTGACTTATTATGATAGGTTATGATTCAATAGTAGTATCCACATAATCAACAATAACAACTCATCCAAGGAATTTTACCACATCAACATGATGATTTCATGACAAGGGTTTTACATTAACAATTAAAATTACACAATATACAGAATAAGGTCAACATAAAGCTATGGCTAACAATGTTGAATATGATAATGAATTCTCCTTAGAACACTTAATCAATTGAATTATGTAGGGAATGACTAATCCAATGAGCCATGCAAGAACTTCCATACGAGGGATGTACACAAATTTACATCACAAACCACTTTCACAAGGTTGATACGATGGTTCCCACATACTTCAACAAAGACAACACAATAGAGACTCTAGGCTACATTGACATAATTTCCAAGATTAAGAACTCAATTTCACCAACTACATAGGGTAAGGTCAACACAAAATCACAAACCACAATGTTAGGATACATGAAGTAGGATTCTCTTTAATACAAAATTTTCTCACTAACCAAGACATTGTCAATGCCAACAAAGTTCACAATGTTGGGTATGTTGAGTACAATTGACCCATGAATACTTAAAAATTCTAGAAGATAGTAGCCACACATATTATTTTGTGAATGCAATAAATAATGTTATTTGAGGACATAAGTCATTAACTTGGATGATCTATTATGATAAGAATACTTTCATGTAATCGTATGAGATATCATGCACACCAATATAAATATTTCAATTCGATTTTAGCATAGAAATCATTCTTAAATCTTTGCAATCATTATGCAGTATGCAATGCTTCAAACAACATCAAGCAAGCAAGCAAGTCAAATGGGAGAATCTATCCTTTCATAATAGGAATACTAACACATAGGGAATTATCTCCCTAGCTACCCTAGTTGACCCACACTGATTCAACTATTGACTCAATCTATGTAGACTTATGCAACATGCACTAAGAACTATTGACTTGGAGTTTTGTGCAATCAAGTATCGCAAGTAAGAATGATGAATTCAAGTCCCTAGAGATAAACCTTGGACTCTAATACCAAATGTAAGGACCTCTATAATAAAATATTTATATTCATAAATTACACAAACTAGCATAAATTAAAGACGCGTGTTTATTATCTATAGATTAAAGACATTAAATTAGTTAAAAGAATGTTTAGTATAATAAGTTATTTACACAGTGGTACATAAGGAATCATAATCCTTTACAATATACCATAAGGTCTATTACATTGAATACATAAGAATAGAAGATGAAGATCCTCCTCATAGGAACTCTTGGAACTTGACACCTATTGTGAGCGAGGATATTGTTTCCATTGTACTTAGAAGTAATTACACTTCCCAAAAATCTTTCATTATATGAAGGATTCCCAACCCAATATAGAAGGCTATCAAGTAATACAAGAAATAGTAATGGAATTGCGACATTCTAAAGCAACATCTTATTTATCTATTTGACATCAATTCAATGACTCAAGATCTATCTCCAATATGAGACTTATTATAATTTTCAATGCAATCCATAGAAGATTCCAAAATACTTATGAGCATACAATATTGTATAATGCACACAAGATCACATAAGAGCACACAGGAGCACATAAGAGAATTTAAGAGCACATGTCTATCCATTTTCTTGTATGTTTATAAATGTCTATATGAAACCTGGTGTGAGTTTTCCTTTTGTGATAACATCAATAATGAAATTTGTACGATGAGAAAACATACTATTACTCATGCAACAAGTATTTTATATGCAAAATGTACTCCTAGTATTAATATTCATAAATCAATTTTATTTTAATGAAATGATGTCTAAATGTATATCTTGTAGCAAATCTGAAGATGCTTGATGTGTTAGTATGGTTGTCATTGATGTCAACATATTGATTCTATGTTTCAATGTTTGGTTTTTCTCTACATTGTTGATATGTTGCAGATGTGTTGATATATTGTTGGAAATTGCCTTGAGATATTACTCTCATGTTTTAGAGGTCTGAAAGTTGTGTTCTGGAAGTCTATGCAATGATGGTCTTTTCTGGTAGAGGTTGTAGTGCTATGCATTCCTTCGAATTTCCAATTTTGTTGATGAGATTTCAAATTTATGTTATTCATGTACTTATCCTTGTTATTATGATTCAACATGTGTTGGTATGCTCTAGAGTTGTGGTTTTGGATATGATCAATTCAAGTCTTGTTAACCCCAGATGCTCTATCTTTTTCTTCCGTGATTGCAACATTTGGATAACATGTTGTAGTATTGTGGTGTGGTCCACTTCTCATTCCTTTCCATCATGGGAATGCTTAGTGAAGAACTATTTTGAATTGTGTTTCTTTATCTCCTTGGATGACTTGAGAATGCTATTTCGGAGATTAGTATAAATGAAGAATGTTTGTAATGAGGAATTACACATAGAAAGATATAGAGGAATTGGATTGAAAAGAAGATCTATCTCTTGTTGGTTTGTGTGAAGTTATGATTGGTTGTGGATGATCAGTATGGTTGTTTGCTAATGTTGTTTGGTACAGGTGGTAGTGATCCTAGGGTTTCTTCTAGCAAGTCAAATATGTGTTTCAATGGTGGACTCTTTATTTCTTTCTTCTTCTTTTTGGTCATTGAGCCCTCTTTCATTTTGTAACGGTTCTAGTTGGCTAGTGAGCCCACCTACAGTGAGCCATCTTATAAAAATTACCTTAACCAATGTAACCCTAATAGGTGTTTTCATATTGAGAACTAACATTCCTAGTGGTTTTACCCCTCTTAGGTTTTCTACATCATATTTCGTGTTTCATGTGTGTGATCTTTCATGTTTATATTCTCTTATGGTTAAGTAATCAGATATTAGTTTATTAGATCTGTTTCTATGGGAAAAATAAAATAATTTTAATATACAACTAATTCACCCCCCCTCTCAGTTGTCCAGGATATTCAACATATATTAATAATCATATAGACATAATAGAAATAGTGGAGATTCATCATTTTAAGAATAAGCAACATTTATTAAAGAAGGTATAACACACACACAGACACATATATAATCATAAATGCATAAATATATGTGTACACATTATAAGATGAAACTAATTAATGATATATAAACACGAATAAGTTAAACATCAAGGATAATAGGAAAACACAACCTCATGAAGAATAATTGTTTCAATAATTATCCTTAAATAAAATATTATTATATTTAGTAGTGTTATGCAAAGGACAAAAATAGAAAGGATCCAACATTCATAGAGGTTGACCAAATATAATTATTCCCTATATTAGTCATCATGACATACATTATATTATTTCTTTGAATATAGTAGTTCTCCTATGAAGGGACCTATGGCTTTCCTTATGCAACCTAGTCTAATTCAACCTTCTACATGTTCTTTTTAATGCAAGACTAATTATATTCAAGCTTATGATCATTTTTATGCTTATTTACTCTACATGATTTTTCAAAGCATCAGTAATAAGATCACTAACATGAATTTCATATGCATTCCTATTAGTTCATCATTCTATATGGCTATTATAGTGCACCACTTCATGAATTTCTAATGTAATCCTAGTAGTTCATCATTCTACATGGTTGTTATATGTATATGTACACACACACACATGTATATATATGTATATATATATGTATATATGTGTGTGTGTATGTATATTACACACACATATGTATATGTATATATATGTGTGTATACATATATACATATATGTACACACACACACACAGAGATATATATATATGTATATATATATAACCTTTACATATGTGTGTGTGTACATTCTTTATTATGAAAAATTACATTCTTGTTTTCAGTTTCATAACTAATGAAGTTTTAGATGAACATGGAGCTACATTTGCTTATATTTCTTTGCCTTGTGTTGTAACTACATTATTAGTCTTCATTTTAGTTTACAATGAGAATGAAATCAATTATATATAATGTGAACTATCTTTGTTTTTATAGATTTTATGATCAATTTGTCTATCTAATTTTATGATTTAATTTGCAGATGACTATATGTTACTATTTGTTATACATGGTATTTCAAGATAATCTTCAATTTATAGCGTTTCAATTTTTCTTAAACAAAATATTTACCAAAAGAGAATGAATATTGACACTCTATCATATATTGTTATTTTACCAAAAAATGAATATAGCACTCTATCCCATTTGGACTATTGTTTGGTTTTCCTTCCTGCATTTAATATATAGATGTATATACATTCTAATAGTTGCTACTCTATGCCTTTGGTTCAAATATTTAATCTTTTGGACTATGAAACAATACCCAAAAAGAATGAAAAACCTACTTGGACATTTCCTAAAAAGATTCAACTAGAAAGGGGTTGAGCATGTATCCCTCGATACTTAGCTCAATCTACTTGATCCCTTAATTTTATTAACTCTAATCACCTTTCTCACCCAAGTATCAGATTTTGGAATATCTTCCCCAACTTGGTCATTTTAAAATGTGTCTGCAAATAGATCCATTGTATATGTATCTCTTAAGTTTCTTCATTGATTCTACTATGAAAAGCTATGTTCAGAATTGCTACACCCAGATGATTGAATTATATTTTATATAGAGAGTGGTTTTAGACTCCATATCTGTGTAAAATGTTGAATTTTGTAACACAAGCACCTGCAAGATCAAACGACAAAAAAAACACCTTCCATAGATGATAGTTGCACAAATCTATGCTATATTACTCAAAACCAAAGAATATAATTGAATTACAATTTTACAATGAGGTGCTTTTAAAGAAAGAATAAAGATACTCTAAGCCAAAAGTAGAAGAACTAAAGTGCAAGCATAGGAGCTAAAAAATATCAATTCTAGCTAAACTAGATGCACAAAAGCTAAACTAGATGCACAAAAGATAAACTAGAAGCAAGAATTCCTAAGTGAACTTAAGCAAAAAAGAAAAAGTGCATATGTAGTTATAAAAAATTCAACTAATAGCTAATATGTTTTGACGATCCCACTTAAGTGAAATTTAGGGTGAGTTAAAAACTCTAAATTCATGAATTTAGGAATGGGTGTTGGCAACAAAATGCCCAATTAGGTACCCATGTAAAAACCAATAAAATCTCTCTAAGAAGAGAAAAGGAGAAAAACCATGTGAAAAAAATAACCATCTCCAAAAGAGAGAGATTTAATGCATGAAAAGAACGTGAAATACTAAAGGGAATGAAGGAATGAAGTACTAAGAAGCCTCCAGATCAATATCCCAAAAGAATAGGAATATGAAGAACATCCTCAAAGCACAAATAAGCTACAAACAATTATCGAATGATAACTACTATAGTTCTACATGAAGAACCTCCTATAAAACCAATTTGATGATTAGGATCAAGAAGACAATAATCTGCTTGAGTGCCCCCTATGACTCTACTCAAACAATCAGATGACAAATAAAGGCAAAACATCTAGTAGTCAAAGATAAAAATGGCACATGAATTTGCATGAGTGACCCTAAAGACAATACTCAACCATGCAAGAATAAATTGCTAGTTGAAAAATACAGGTGCCAATAGTCTAAAGAGCACTAATCAACAACAAAAGATGGAAGGTTGCCTCCACAAAACTATAATGTAAGAGTCTAACTCCAAAGAAAAACCAAGGTAGCAATAGCACCAATAGTAGAAACTGCCCATAATGCTGACAAGGGAGAGGCATAATAGGGTGACTAAAACTGTGTTACCAAGAAGTGCTTGAAGGAGAATCTAAATGTGCACAAGAAAGTACCTGCAACTGCAAAAGGGTATGCAACCAATGCACACATCCATGGGACAAGAATCACTAGGATTCAATGTCATCATGGAGTGACACTCACTAGACAAAGTTGTGATGGAAAAACAAAAGGCACTACACAAACCCCATGGAACTTTATAATACAATGCATGTACAAGATAAGGCACAATAGAATGTGCAGAATCCCCAAAAAACATACACAAAAAGTGGCACATTATCTGAATGCATCTATAAATAAAGAAGTGCATAAAAGAATGCTCAAAATGCCCAACCAGAGAAAAATGTTGGAAATACATGTAGAATAGCTTGAGCAAAGCAATCCAATGCAAAAAAAAAGTTTCTAGGAGCCAAAGAGACCAAGTAATCATCCATAAGGTGAAAAACACAAAAGATTGAATACAAGCTACATGGAGCAAAATATAGAAATAATAACAGCAAATTTGAATAGAGGACTTCGAGAGATTCTTGATGATATGTGGAAAAAAAAAAGAGTTTATTTTCCCAAGTTATGACCCCAAAAGTGTGAAAAAGAAGTTTGAATTCAACAACCTGTAGTAGACACGTGGAGTAGAATTTGACAAAACCACCACCATGAGTAGATCGACACTGAAACCAAATTTTCAATGATATGTGAGAGTCAAAACATAGATTCCATATGAGAAAAAAACTAAATGCTACTTTTTGGGGCTTGGAGAGGTCAAATTGGTCAAAGAGTTGACCAACTACTGATCTGCCACTGATTGGGATGTTGATTGGGCACTGGTGATTGGGTGCTTATTGGGCATTGCTGATTGGGTACTTACTGGGCACTGTTTATGGTGAAAGTGGATACAACAACATTGAAAGACTAAATGAATTCAACCACAAAACCCTAGCCTAACAACAACAATGATCCACCATAACATATGAAGATTACCTAAGACAATGCAAATCAAATGAAATCACAAAGATTATACCATCACATGTCTACTAGGGTTTGAATCTCCATTGATCTTGCTTGATATATTTGCTCTCAGATTTTATGTGTGCACAAGAGCTCAACAAAGAACGGAAATGTGGTTGCAAGTAGGCTTGATCACATATGAAAGTTTGAAAGCGTAGAGTCATCAGGGGTTGATAATGAAGGAAGCATCTCCTTATATAGAAGACACTATAAGAAATGGAGGGATAAGATTGAGAGGTGTAAAAGATAAATGGTTGGCTATGATTAAAGGGTAGGTAGAGGAAATAAGAAAATAATAAGAGGGTAGGTAGTGTAGGAATTAAGAGATGAATGACATGTGTCATGGATAGAAAAGGATAATGAATTAATTAAATAGATAAAGATTCTTTTAATTAATAGAGGAAATGGGATCAATTAAATAAATAAGAGTATTTATTTAATTTAGGAAAAGGGATAATTTAAATAAATAAAAGTATTTATTTAAATGAGAAATAAGGCTAGAAGAGGATTAATGAATGAATTAAATAAATAAAGATTCATTTAATTAATAGAAGAATTAGGCTTAAAATAATTAAATAAATAAAGATATTTATTTAATTAGACAGGACAATTTTAGGTGTCTACATTTTGCCCCTCTTTGAGACAATGCAGCTTGTCGCGTTGTTTCAAAGAAGATAAGATAAACTGATTCAAAGTTGCCCCAAGATGGGAATGATATGCCCCCTTGAGAGATTGGATGAAAATGTATGAAAAGATCGCAGACAATCTCTCGATAAGAAAGAAAGGGTAGAATGGACTGAATAGATAGGATAAAGTGACAGAGTCACGAGATAAAGAAGACTGACATGAGAGACTAGGGCTAGGGTAGTCTATAAGATACACTATGAGGGAAAACATCCTCATTGTCATCCACACGTAGAAGAGATCAGAGTGCAGAGAGAGCAGAGAGCAATAAACAACGATGGCATTTGTGCACAGATTCAGTCACGTTCACTGATATTAGAGGCCATTAGATGCAAGAGAGCCAATAAGTACCACAAAACCTGCTTGTACTTTGGCGCATTAATTGTTGTCATAAATGCATGCTAGGTAGTGCAATAAATGCACATTAGGTATGTCTAGAAAAATGTCAAGTGGGGTAAAAATGTTAAGGCATGACTGCGTTGGTGCCAGACACGTCTGGGTAGGCTAGGCGCATCTCTGCAGAGCAGGGGTGCGTCTGTGTGATTTAGGCACGTCTGTGCAAAGAAGGTCGCTTATGTCTTCAAGGCCAAATTGACAGTTTTGTGATAAACATACACTATTGATTGGATAAGCTATTGAGAGGATACACTCAAGCATGTCCTCTAAGGAAGACTAGAATAGCAGATAGGGCTAGGATTGAAAATTCTATGATAGAACATAGGTTACCAATAAGGAAACTACTCAAGAGGATACACTCAAGCAGGGGCCCTAGGATAGGATAGATCAAGGCACTTTGTAATGAACAGGGAGTACCAAAGAAATTGATAATTCTGTGATAGAACATACATTGCCAATTGGATTAGGCTGGAATTGATAATTCTGTGATAGAACATACGTTGTCAATTGGATAAGATACTCAAGAGGATACACTCAAGTAGGTGCCCTAAAAGATAGGATCAAAGCAACACTTTGTGATGAACAGGGAATGCCACTAGGATAAAAAAGTAGTACTTTGTGATGAACATGGAGTACTAAAAAAGAGAGAAACACTTTGTGATGAACAGGGAATGCCACTAGGATAGAAAGCAGTACTTTGTGATGAATAGGGAGTACCACTAGGATAGAGTGCCACATGATAGATATAAGCACTAGGATAAACAGAAGCACTTTGTGATGAACAGGGAATGCCACTAGGATTGACGTAGTTGATTTTCTTGACTGTAGGAGGACCTACCGATGCTGGAGTCATGGGAGATATTCCCTTCGACTCAAAGTTTACGAGCAGAGCTGATAGTCAAGGAGAGAGAAGCAGTTCAGGCTATGGGATTGCTGACTACGCTAGTTGAGAGATGGCACTCAGAGACTTGTACTTTTCATTTACCAATGCGTGAGATGATAGTCACCTTAGAGGATGTTTATAGGATACTGCAGATACCGATCGATGGGGAGTTAGTTCCTTACGATCAAGACGGAGATAGGGATGCACTGAGATGAGTGTTTCAGGATCTAGGACTAGAGATGAGGGCATGCCATGTGGCTTGCGATACCATGACACAGATTGGATTAGTGCTACCAACGGTGTTGGCAAGAGTGATCAGTGGGTTCCTCTATCCGAACAGGGCGACATGAGGGTTGGCAATGGGATGGGGGAGGACTTTGGAGACATTGGTGATAGAGTGTTAGGTCCCAGAGATAACTGAGAGGGGGGGGGGTGAGTCAGTTGTCAAATAAATTCAAACCAAAAACAACTTAACCAACTTAATGCTTAATACTGGTAAACTAGTCTAATATGCCGGTAGATAGTTTTAACAGTTAATTGCAATATTGGTAAGGATTAATGCATGAAACAAAAAGACAAAGTCATCCACAACACATAACACCAATATTTGTATGTGGAAACCCTATAAGGGGAAAAACCATGATGGGAAACCTTACCCACAATCAGATGATACTACTGTAGATAGTAAGTGTATACAAATGGGGTTTGCACATGCAGAAAGGCCAAGTGCCTAGAGCTCACTACTCAATCACAAAATGGGAGTCACACTGACTACAGTTGGATGGTTAAATCCAATAAGAATGTACTTCTCAAAATAGCATCTTCATATGTTGGATTCAGTACCGGTGTAGTTCTGATTGTCTTTAACAAAACCCTCTTTCAATCTTCAAATGATGTCTGTGTGTATAACTCTACTTATTCTCGCATATACCTTCACACAATCCTTTTTCACATTTCATATTTGATCTTACAAATAAGATCTTACATTTATACCATAACCTAGGACCAATTTTAGTAGGTCGGCTCTAAAGGATAATACAATAAAATTAATTTACAAATCAATTAATACTCGATGCAATAACCAATTCAATATGTTGTCTTAGTGCATCTACAACAATAATAAGTCATCTCCATAGCATGCCATGCTGATCTAGAAAAGATAAACCTGCTGGTGTAACCTGGAACTATTTGCCGGTAACAACAAATATGCAAATGCGAATATACCAATAAACAAAACTCCAAGAAAAGGTGTCCACATGATGTCTTCGACATAACCAAGTGTTTTCCATATCATTCCAAGTGCCGGTGATCATTATATCTTGCCGGTGTGCCTGATACTGGTGATTGTGCATAAGTCGCTTGCCGATGAATGTTGATGATTCTCCAAAGTGCCAGAGTTGATAATTGTTTAGTAGGTGTTGACATCAATGACAAAACCATACCAAAATACCAACAATCTCCCCCTTTGGCATTGATGGCAACACAAGATGGAAAAACCATCAAAGTGCCAAAACAGAAATGCCAAGTACCAAAAACCAACAATCTCTAAAGAAAAGATCATAACCAGAAATCAAAATACAGATACAGAGAGTAATAATCTCTCCCAAACAACAATCTCTCCCCCTAGGAGCAACATGTGTTTTCCTTGTGTTTTTCCATACCAATCTCTCCCCCTTGACATCAAATGCCAAGGTTATTACCAAGCCAAGTTCATATACAAAATACCAATCAATTTAGTATACCAACTACTGCCCCTGAGAAGTAGCTTCCCATCAAAGCCGAAGTAAAAGAAGTAGCTGGTCTCTGAGATATTCAAAAGTCTCTTTAGGCAGAGGTTTAGTAAAGATATTTGCAATCTGCTCTTTATTATTTACATAAACCAGTTTTATTTCCCTTGCTTCAACATTTTCCCTTAGAAAATTCAGTTTGATAGAAACATGTTTGGTTTTAGAATGTAATACCGAATTCTTAGATATATCAATTACTGCAATGTTATCACAATAGATAGTAATAGGTTCCTTGCATTTTACCTTTATGTCTTTCAACATTTGCTTAAGCCATAGTACCTATGTACAGTTAGTTGCTGCTACAACATATTTTGATTCTGCTATTGATAAAGATGTACAACTTTGTTTCTTACTCAACCAAGAAACTAGTCTGTTTCCAAGAAAGAATGCACCGCCGGTGGTGGTTTTTCTATCATCCACATCTCCTGCGCAATTTGCATCTGTGTATGCACATAATTCAAAGTTTTCATCTCTAGGATACCATAATCCAAGATTTATAGTGCCTTGTAAGTACCGGAAAATCCTTTTTACTGCTGATTCATGATTTTCTCTAGGATAACTCTGAAATATTGAAACAATACATACTACATTCATAATATGCATTCATAATATCAGGTCTGGTTTGTGTCAAATACGGTAAACTTCCTATCATAGATTTGTATCTAGTTGGATTAACATGTGTAGATTCATCCCTTAGTGATAGTTTGTCATTTGTAGTCATAGGTGTGCTTACCGGTTTAGAGTTCTACATCCCAAATTTCTTTAGTAACTCCTTTGAGTACTTGGATTGACTTAAGAATACACCTTTATTAGTCTGTGAAATCTACAATCCTAAAAAGAATTTTACTTCTCCAATCATAGACATTTCAAATTCTTGCTGCATTTTGATAGAAAATTCTTTACATAATCCATCTTCTCCTCCAAAGATTATATCATCAAAAAAAACTTCTATAACCAAGATGTCATCATTAGTCACTTTATAATGTAAATTGCTGTCTGCATTACCTTTAGAAAAACCAATCTTCAAAAGATACTTATCCAATCTTTCATACCAAGCTCTTGGAGCTTGCTTCAACCCATACAAAGCTTTTCTTAACTTGCAAACCATATCTTTGTCATCTGTCAAAGAAAATCCATCAGGTTGTTCAATGTAAACTTCTTCTTCAAGATCTCCATTCAAAAATGCACATTTAATATCCATTTGATATACTTTGTAGTTCTCATGTGCTGCAAAAGCCAAAAATAATCCGACTGCCTCAATTCTAGCTACCGGTGCAAAGGTTTCATTTTAATCAATTCCTTCTTTATGAGAATATCCCTTACACACTAGTCTTGCTTTATTTCTGATAACCTTACCATCTTCATTAAGTTTGTTTTTGAATACCCATTTGGTTCCAATTACATTTTTATCTTTAGGCCAGGGAACTAATGTCCAAGTGCTATTCTTCTCAATTTGTTCTAATTCTTCTTCCATAGCTTTAATGTAATATTTATCTTCACATGCCTCATTAACTGATGATGGTTCAATTTGAGAAATAAGACATACCTCTTCATTTGCCAATGTTTCTCTTGTCATAACTCCTTTAAATTTGTTTCCAAATATCTGATCTTTAGAATGATTCAGTCTTACATACCGGGGTGTCTTTGTTTCTTGTTGTTCCTCAGTTACTATGGAATTTTTAGATGATACCGGATTAACTAGATCTTCATTCTGTACCGGTGGATTCAGAGTAGGTTCATTTGTCAACATTTTTTTTGCTCGTTCAGAGTCTATATACCTTGAAGTTCCTCTGAATTGTTTATCAATCTTTACATTTGTACTTTCAACAATTTTCTGCAATCTTTTGTTAAAACATCTATATGCCTTGCTCTTAGATGAATAACCAAGAAATATTCCTTCATCACTTCTAGGATCAAATTTGCCAATATACTCATCTCTTCTAATATAGCATTTACTTCCAAAAATTCTAAAATATTTAAGAGTAGGAGTAATACCAAACCATAGTTCATGAGGGGTCTTACCGGTTTCACCTTAGATGTGAACTTTGTTGAATGTATAGACCGCCGTACTGACTGCCTCTCTCCAATATACATGTGGTAGGTTTTCTTCTGATAACATACTTCTTGCTGCATCCAAGATAATTTTGTTTTTCCTTTCAACAACTCCATTCTGCTATGGTGTCCGAGGTGCTGATAGCTGTCTTCTGATTCCATTTACTTCGCAAAATGTATTAAATGCCTTAGATGTAAATTCTCCTCCTTGATCTGATCTTAGACATTTTATTTTCTTACTGGTTTCATTTTTTACCATAGCTTTGAACAGTTTGAACTTTCCAAGTGCTTCTGATTTTTCTCTCAGAAAAGTAACCCAACACATTCTAGAATAGTCATCAATGATCAGCATGAAATATCTATCACCTTGTAAGCTTTTAGTTCTAGCTGGACCACATAAATCGGTATGAATTAAATCAAGAGCATTATTGGATTTTTCTGAAATACTTTTGATACTAGCTCTAACTTGTTTTCCAAATTGACATTCCTTACATACTGTATTGTGAGGTTTGACAATTTTAGGTAAATCTCTAACTGCCTTAATAGTATTGATTTTCACCATGCAATCAAAGTTTACATGACAGAGTCTCTTATGCGATAGCCAACTTTCATCAATATGTGCAATTAAGCATGTCTTTTCACTGTTATTCAAATGAAAGATATTACCTCTAGTTTGATTACTAGTTACAATTTCCAAACCAGTTCTATTCATGATTTTGCATTTTCCATTTTTGAATTGTAACTGAAATCCTTTCTCAACTAATTGACCAGCACTCAAAAGATTATGCTTTAAACCTTCAACATAGTAAATATTGTTAGTGTTATGCTTACCATCAAGAGATATTGTACCCTTACCTTTGATCAAACAAGCTTTGTCATCTCCAAATCTCACTAAGCCTCCATTGTATTCTTGAAAGTTCAATAATTTACCTTTATCTCCTGTCATATGATGTGAGCATCCTGAATCAATGAGCCACTCATCCTTTACTTCAACTTTAGCTGCCAAGGCCTATTCTACCGGTTGAGTAGTAGGTACCGGTTGGTCTTCTGTTATAGCGACAAAAACCAATCCATTGTCTGCCGGATCCTCATCAGAATCATTAGTGACTCCTTCATTAGCAATGTAACAAGATTTGTCTTTATTCTTCTTAAATCTGTATCTCTGATATTCAGGGTTAGGCTTGTATGTTCTTCTATCTTCTTCTCTTAGTCTAGCATGTCTATCAGGGCATCTTGAATCCATATGACCAATCTTATTACAATTAAAACATTTAAAGGGCGCTTTACCTTCATACTTACTTCCAATTAGACCTTTAGGCATTTTCCTTGCAAATAGTGCTTCAAGTTCTTCAAGTTCTTCATTTTCTTTCCTACTTTCTTCAAGTTCTCTTGCATAAATTGCTTTCCAATAATATTTTTCAAATGATGGAGCAGATGATGTTGATGCTTTAAAGGCTAAATCTGTCTTTATAGTAGCAATAGGACCAAATTCTTCAATTTCAAAAGCTGAAAGTTTTCCAATCAATGTATCCCTAGTTACTGATATATTAGGCATTGTTCTTAACTCATTTATAGCAAAGACTTTCATTTTATATGCCAGTGGAAATCATCTTAAAACTTTTGAAACAATTTCATCCTCACTTAAGGCTCCTTCACAACATTTAATACCCAAAATAATCTCATTTACTCTTTCCATAAAAGCAGAAATCCTTTCATCTTCTTCCATTTTCAGATGTTCATACCTGACCCGGAAGCTTTCAAGTTTTGCAATTTTGACTGTGGAATCACCTTCATTCAGTGTTTCCAAATGATCCCAAATAGCTTTAGCAGTAGACCTATCTGATAGTCCCATGATTTGCTGATTAGATAATGCGCTCAAAAGTGCTTCTCTTGCTTTGCAATCATTTTCCTTGTCTTTAGTCAAGTTGGGTGGATTGGGATGACTCTGAGTAGGAGTGGTACAACCATTCTTTGTAACATCCCAGATGTCCTTTCCAATGAAATTTAAATGTGTTTCCATTCTGATCTTCCATATGCCATAGTTGGTTCCATCAAGTTTAGGACTGTCCTTCCTGAAATAGTTAGTAGACATTGGATCTCCTCAAGCTGTTAGACTTCTGCAAAAGAGGACTAAGCTTTGATACCGATTGTTAGGTCCCAGAGACAACTAAGAGGGGGGGGGGGTGAATTAGTTGTCAAATAAATTCAAACCAAAAAAACCTTAACCAACTTAATGCTTAATACCGGTAAACCAGTCTAATATGCTGGTAGATAGTTTTAATAGTTAAGTGCAATACCGGTAAGGATTAATGCATGAAACAAAAAGACAAAGTCATCCACAACACATAACACCAATATTTGTGCGTGGAAACCCTGTAAGGGGAAAAACCACAGTGGGAAACCTTACCCATAATCAGATGATACTATTGTAGATAGTAAGTGTATACAAATGGGGTCTGCACATGCAGAAAGGCCAAGTGCCTAGAGCTCACTGCTCAATCACAAAATGCGAGTCACACTAACTACAGTTGGATGGTTAAATCCAATAAGAATGTACTGCTCAAAATAGCATCTTTATATGTTGGATTCAGTACCGGTGCAATTTTGATTGTCTTTACAAAAACCCTCCTTCAATCTTCAAATGATGTTTGCATGTATAAATCTGCTTATTCTCGCATATACCTTCACACAATCCTTTTTCGCATTTCACATTTGATCTTACAAATAAGATCTTACATTTATACCATAACCTACGACCAATTTTAGTAGGTCGACTATAAAGGATAATACAATAAAATTAATTTATAAATCAATTAATACCCGATGCAATAACCGATTCAATATGGCGACTTAATGCATTTACAACAATAATAAGTCATCTCCATAGCGTACCATGTTGATCTGGAAAAGATAAACCTACCGGTGTAACCTGGACCTATTTTCTGGTAATAGAAAATATACAAATATGAATATAGCAATAAACAAAACTCCAAGACAAAGTGTCCACATGATGTCTTCGACATAACCAAGTGTTTTCCATATCATTCCAAGTGCCGGTGATCATTATATCTTGCCGGTGTACCAGATATCGGTGACTGTGTATTAGTCACTTGCTTGCCGGTGAATGTTGCTGATTCTCCAAAGTGCCAGAGTTGATAAGTGTTTAGTAGGTGTTGACATCAATGATAAAACCATACCAAAATACCAACACAGAGCACACCAGATTTGCATGGGGGTTGTGTCTGCTGGCACACTTGTACTATGAGCTGCATCAGTTTGTATATCACGGATCAGCAGGATTGGGATGCAGAGTGACATTGTTGCAGGTATGGGCATATGAGCATCTGCCAGTTACACATCTGATACACTTAGGGGCAGTGGATATGGGCGTAGCTATGTTCATTTGTAGAAGATGATTACTTCTTAGCCATGGATTGGGAGGCTAGAGTATTGGCGTAGGGTTATCTATGACATGGAAAAATATAAATTTGGTTGATGACATGTATGCTAAAAGTGGTTGATGACATCAACAAGGGAATATTCTTAGAATATACCCTGCACAAAATATTGCCCCCCTTTGCCAAAAAAATAAAATATTCCAAAAGATTCTCATTGATTCCTTGTCTAATTTTGGTGGGCACAACTAAATTTGGGGGTCTCTATTTTTAGTGGGACCCATAATAATCTCACAAAAAATAAAGAAAAAGGGTATTGATTTCATGGAAGGTACCTACGTAGGTATAACGTGTGTAGGAATTCAAATCCCTTTGACCACTTTTAAAAAAAATTGACCTTGTTTTTTTAAACCCCCACACTCTAAACTTTATGAAAAATTTATTAAAAATTATAAAATTTTAAACAAAATTATCATTTGAAATTGCATGAGATGGCTGACTTGCAATGAAGGTACAGGAGATGATACAATATAGATTGGGGTAAAAAATCTATATGGATATATACAGTATGGTATGGAATTATGTGCCCTAAATTTTTTTTGCCTTAGATTTCACTAGTCTTGGAATTTGATAAATTGACAGGGATTTCTAGGGTTTTTGGGCCTTCTGAGTGTGATAGTGATGTCTGTATCACTCCAAACTGATTGCATTTTTCAGCTACCTCTAGATGGACACACGTGAAAAAATATGTCCTTATCCAATTTGACTCTAAATTTCAACTACTCATATTTTGACAAAACAACAGTTGATCTTAGGGTTTCTTGACATTGTAAATGCGACGGTGAAGCCCATTTTGCTCCAAAATTTATAAAAAATTCACCTGCCACCATATGCACAAAAAATAAAATCTATGACCTTGCAATGCTTTTGAGCAAAGAAACCCTGAAATCTTGAGAAGGGGCTTGATTAATTTGCGCTCTGGTACCACGTTGAATTGTGCAACACAAGCACCTGTTAGATCAAACACTAAACAAAACACCTTTAACAAATGAGAGTTGCACAAAGGAATGTTATATACTCAAAAGCAAAAAATACAAAATTGAATTACAATTGTACAATGGGGTGCTTATAAGCACAAAGATGGCCTAGATGCCAAAAATAGAGAAGTAAAGTGCAAGCATGAGGAGCTAAAAAGAGCTCAATGCTAGCTAAACTAGATGCACAAAAGCTAAAATAGAAGCAAGAACTTAACTTAAGAAAAAATGCAAAAAAGAATAACTAGTTGTAAAAGAACAACTAATAGCTAAAATTCTCTAACATAAAATAAGTGAAAAATGCTTATTATATTGTTGTGTTCTTATAGTGTCGTAAATTGTACACCCTTGCTAGGGTGGTACAATTTCACACTTAGTTTAGCACTCGCCTTAGTGTGTTTTGCATATTGCATTTCTAATCTCTTTTAAGCATTTAATTAATTAATTTAATTAAATCTAAATTCATATTTCACCTCTTTACATGTTATAAAGTTGGGCCCTTTACCCTAAGTGTGCCCATTTTCATCTTATTCCTTCAATAAATCATTTAATCATAAACCCTAATTATGTCTTATTTCAACCTTTAAGGACTGATTTCGCATATCGAAAAATCTCCAAATCAACTGTAACTTTGGGATCCGCTCTAATATCATCATATCTAATGACCCCAAAAATTTGGTGAAAATTTGGTCGAACCATGTTGAAAGTGCACATGGTCCTCGACTTTTTTCTTGAAATTTTGGGAGCATAATCTTATGATATAATAATGCTTAACCCCAAAACATTGGAAGGAAATTAAAATCCTAGGTCGGCCTAAAGATGAAAATAAGATCTAGGGTTCCATACTTAAGAGCTCTCTTTCTTCATTTGAAGGGGTCTTCTTCTAAGAATCTAAGAGCAAGTTTTGGGAGCATAAAGAGCCTTCTTTGCAGCGAAAGAATAGATCTTTGAAGTCTTCAACAACCTTCAACATTCATCCATCAAACCTTCATCAAGCATCATTTCATCAATTGGGGGCTTTTGAAGATATAAAAAAGCAATAGGAGATTACTGACTGAGGATTGTCTTGTACCCCTCCCTTGGGGTTGGGTATGGTTTCATGTTGTTTTCATGTCTTTGTATAAGCTTCATTTTGATTCATATTCATGCTTTAGATTAGTTTTCATCATGGATTTAGAGCATTTACTTTGTCAATTATAAGCAATTAGGGTTTTACTGTTCAGGGTTGCTCTAGATTGTTTCCTTTTATTTTAGGATCTTGCACACACATTTTCGGTACATTATCGACTATTTGTTGAGGTGGAAATCACCAAAATAGGGGTTTGACTAATGAAAAACCCTATATAGCCACCCCAAACCCTCCTTTTCAGCTACAGGTACAGGTTCAGATCCGAGCGTCGCTGGAAGTTTTAAGATCGACACAACGCACAAAGGTTGTCCCAAGGTTTAGAACTCATCAGAAACTCGTAGGACAGGGGTGTGGCGCCCTAGTCCTGCTTATTTTCAATAGGATTTGACAGTACAATAGGTTGCAAAGCTCAGATCCCATCCTATCAGGTGCAGCTTCAGACTTGCAGAATCAGGACAGTGGTGTGGCACCCTGGTTTGGGTCATTTTGGCTCTAATTTCAAACACAGATGCACCTCTGATTTTTCTTTTAAATATGTACTTTTCAGTAGTTTATCAATTGTTTTATGTTCTGCATTTACAGATTAGGGTTTGTTTGCTTACTTGCACTTTAGGTTAACTTGTATTTTTAATCATTCCTCTCCCTCATTTGCAGCAAAGGAATATAAACCCTAAGAGGTAATCCACAACTCCCGCTTTCTAACAAGAAGTAGTCAAAATGCATTACCTCCCTAGGCTCTTTTGTATTCCATTAGTGTGTATGAGAGTGGGATTAGGCTTTCCATACTTAGTGTCACTTTTCCCCTTACACATTTTGGTGAACCCGACGTGAATCCAATTGCATCTTTATTACATTGCATTGTTAGATCTAGATTTGGTATCTTTTCATTTTTCTTTATAAACATAAAATTCCAAAAAAATGTGAAAAAAATTCAAGAAAAAAAAAGAGATTTCCCTTTATTTGCTTGCATTGTGTGTTTAAATTTCATTTCAGTTTCCATTTCAAAATGTCATAGTTTATTTGCAATATGTTCATGCTTTTGATGATGTATGAAATTTTGTTGATAATGAGTTTAGTACGGATGAAGTAGATGAAGCTGTAGATGAATTTTTGAATATTAAGCCTTCTAAACCCTCATTTTGCCAAAAACTAATCAGCCTTGCTACTATGCCATTTCATGGTGATGAGAAAGATAAGTTGAATGATTCCTCTCATGGGTAAATTCCTATTAACTCCTCCACTAAATATAATGACATGGTTGACCTTCAAAATTTCCTTTATGAGGTTATGTCTCCTTTTGAGTCCAAAGATAAGCCTTTCAATCACTATGACCATGCTTTATTGGGAGATGCCCTTGATGACTTTATGTCTTTACCTAAACCTCTAAACAAAAACAATACATCTAAAAGGTTAATTAACATGATCAATGTGAATAAACATAGTAAACCTATTTTTGTGGTCCAAGGTGCTTATCCAACCTCACCTCTTTCTAATCAAACCCTTTTCATAGTTCAAGGAGGATATAGTCATGATTCCTTTAGCACTCTGATCAAACCTATTATCATTGTGCAAGGAGGAAATCCCACTAAGAGTCCTTATAGCTATGATAAACAATTAATTAAAGAGAGTTATAATGTGGTTGCCCATACTTATAGCACGAGAAACAATAGACAACCTAATCTTCCTCCGGTTATCCCTACTTCTCTTCCTGGTCCTCAACCTATTATCCCTCGAGCACCTCGCATTTTGCAAACTCTTGGTAAGGAGTATGATTTTGTTGAAAAAATTAAAGCCACTCCTTCCAAGATATCCCTTTGGGATTTGATTCAAACTTCCTCAACTCATCATGAATTGCTACAAGATGCCTTGAAAATATTGAATGTCCCACCCACAGTGATATCTAATAATATGGCCTTCTTGATTAATTATATCATGGAACCTAAGGCTCAAATTGTGTTTAGACAATATGAACTACCTACTAGTGAAATTAAACATCAATATGATCCCTTAATGATTGTGGTATTATAAATGATAGTGCAATAAGACAAACACTTGTGGATAATGGTTCTGACCTTAATGTTTGTAGCATTAACTTGTTTCATAAGATCAATGTAGATACATCTCTTATTAAGCTCAATTATCTCACTATCTAAGGCTTTGATAATGTTGCTAAATCTTCATTATGTATCATCACCTTGCCTATTAAGGTAGGTCTTGTTACTTTACCCACACCCATCCATGTCATGTCTGGATTACTAACATACAACTTGTTACTAGGGAGACCTTGGATTCATAGCATGCAAATTTTCCCCTCTACATTACATAGGCAAGTTAAGTTCATTTACAACAAGACATATACCCTGCTAGGTGACACAAATCTCTAGGCTTGTCTGCAGACATCAACTTATAAATCCTCTTCAATTGGTTCTTCCCTAAATATCTTAAATGATTCCTCTAAAGCTTCTAGTGTATCCACTACATCAAACCAATATCCTACTTTTGAATTGCTTCCCAATACTTCCTCAAGTGGACCTAAAATTCTTGAGGAAGAGTCTTCTCAACCTGATCCTACTTTTAAGGACACTTTCTCTCCTAAAAAGGTTATTGCAGAAGACGATTGGGGATCCCTTGATTTTAATCCTACATTCGTAGGGGAATATAAAATTCCCCCTAGAGAACCTAAGGTCGAAAGAAAGGAAGAAGAAACTAAAAAGAAATCCACTATGTCTGGGCCTTTAAGTAGTAACTTTGTGGTGGCTTCCCAGACTTCATCTCCCTTAGTTTCTGACCTAGAGGACTTTGACTTTTCTCTTTATGAAAATCCCACTTCTCTCTCAGAAATGGCTAACCTTTATGGTGTTGGTTTTCACATCCTAGCTAGGTGTGGATATAATGGTAATATATGTGATTCCCAAGAACAAGGGATAAAGGTTCCCTTGGAAAACAACTTTTGTGATATGACATTCGGGCTTGGTTATGATCCTTTTAAGCATACTAAAGCCTTTAAGAGACCATCAATTAGTGTTAATGTCATTTCCACTTCTCTCTCAATAAAATATCTAGATTATATTGACCGTGACTCTTCTAGTGTCCTTGCTTTTGATGTTTTTCCTACTAATGATTCCTTAATTGAAATCTTAGGAGCTTATGATAACCTTCCTCGTTATCACCATAATTGTGGCTTTCCCTATTGTCTAAATGCAGAATCTTACTTTGGGAAAGAAAGAAATAATGATGAGATAGTTAAAGAATTTCCTCAATTAAAATACACTCCTCAACAAAGTAATCTCCTAATAAGTGACACTATTGATATCAGGATAGATCCTTATGTTGAAGATAAAATCATCAAGATAGGGAAATGTCTTGACAAAAAAGAGAAAAAAATAATATTTTGAGTTATTACTTGAATTCCTTGAAATATTTGCTTGGATATACTCTGATATGCCTGGCATAGATCCTCAGATTGTCACTCATAACATTGTCCTAATTCTTGATGCTAAACCTGTGAAGCAAACGATTTGAAAAATTCACCCTAAAGTGGCATTACTTCTTAAAATTGAGATTGAAAAGTTGCTGGATGCTAGATTCATTCATCCTATCGATTATTCCCCATGGATTTAAAACATTGTGGTTGTGGCTAAGTCTGATAATAAGATTAGGATGTTTAGGGACTTTCGTGATAAAAAAAAAGTCTCTTTAAAAGATGACTTTCCTCTCCCAAATATCGATATGATAGTGGATTCTGTAGCAGGTCATGCCTTATTATCCTTCATGGATGGTTTCTCTGGATATAATCAAATCTTCATTAATCCTCAAGATCAATACAAAAATGCTTTCACCACCCCTTGGGGCACATTTTGTTGGGTTATGATGCCTTTTGGATTGAAAAATATAGGCGCAACCTATTAGCGTGCTACGACTCTTATCTTTCATGATTACATGCATAAAACCTTAGAATATTATGTTGATTATATTTTAGCTAAATTTTTTCTTCGCATAGATCATGTCAAGATCCTTCTTCAAGTATTTGAAAAAATTTGTAAGTATGACATGCGCTTGAATCCCAAAAAATGTGATTTTGGTGTGGATAGTGGAAAACCATTAGGATTCATAGTTTTGCATCATAGAATTGAGGTGGATCTGAAAATGATAGATGCCATTGTTAACATTCCACCTCCTAAAAATGTCTCCCAACTCAAAATTTTGCAAGGAAAGATTCAAGCTATTTTGTATCTCATCTTGTGGGTCGTACCTTTCCTTTTACTCAATTTCTTAAAAAGAATATCACCTTTCAGTGAAATGAGGATTGTCGTCAAGCATTTGAAGACCTAAAAACTTATTTGGCCAATCCTCCCGTTCTTCAACCAGCTGACCCTTCTAAACCCTTTTTTCTATACACAACTGCTTCCCTTCATGCTCTTGCAACTTTATTGGCACAATGTGATAAGGATGGTAGAGAATGTTTAGTTTATTATATAAGTCATACTCTACTCGATTAGGAGGTTCGATATTTTGTGATAGAAAGGCAGTGCCTTGCTTTGGTCTTTGCAACCCAAAATTTAAGGCATTACCTTTTGAATGCTGAAGTCCATGTTATCATTAAATTTGATCCTCTCAAGCATCTTTTCTCTAAGGCTGATCTGTCAGGATGCTCAGCTAAGCGCAATATGATGTTGACTGAGTTTGACCTTAAGTTTGTCTCACAAAAGGCAATAAAGGGTCAAGCATTGACCGACCACTTAGTTGAGTCTCCTTTACCCTTCTCCCTACCTAATCTAGAGTCCTTTCCCGATGAATACATTTTCTCTATTGAGATTGATGAGATTTGGGAATTATATTTTGATGGCTCTAGATGTCGTACAGGATTGGGGGCAGGGGTGGTCTTAATTTCTCCTAAAAATAAGCCTATCCCCTTATTATATGGTCTCAATTTCTTATGTACCAACAACATTGCTGAATATGAGGCTCTTATAGATGGAATTAAAGTAGCCTTAACATTAAATATAAAACATCTACATATCTATGGAGACTCACAACTAATCATAAGATAAGTGACAAGACTTTATCAAGCTAAGAAAGATAAACTATCACAATATAGAGATTTAGTTATATCTTTGTTGCAAAAGTTTTATTCTTATACCATGGAGCCTGTTCCTCAAAAAGATAATCGATATGCTTATGTGATGGCATGTGTAGCCTTTATTTTATCTTTAGAGGATCCCTTGGTAGATCTTAAATTCTCTATTAACAACCTCACTACACCGACTATTGCTGATAATCTTAGTGATGTGGTGTATTGCTGCATTATAGATTTTGAAGAATGGTACTCACATATCATGAGATATTTGAGCGATGGCACCTTTCCTGACAAGAACAACATCTGACTCATCCTCCTCAACCTCCTCCTCGTCCTCCTCCTCATGATCTTCCTCTTCTTCTCCATCCTCCTCATCATCTCCATCCTAATCTCCCTCTCCTGTATCAGGATCATCATCGTTAGCTTGATCATTTGTGCCCTCCTTGGATGTATTGGGTCCCTCCTTGTCATCCCTCTATCTCCATGGTCTGGGATTCCATCTAAGATAGTCTGCTAGAAAGAGGGATCCGGGATATGTCGTCCCCCACCATGTGTTGTATCATCAGTGTGCGCCCACATCATCTCTATAATCCATTGGGATATCTCGATCCGATCCATCTGAATTCATGATGTCAATCTCATTGCTCGTAGGCCTCAAAATAGCTCATGGCCTTGGAGTCACGCGTGAGTGTTGGGTGTAAATAGGCACATTAGTAGGAACACATTGCTCGAACCCAAACTGCTGTCGGACTCGGTCAAAGTAGAAGGGAACGACTATGTGAATATAGCGTCCCTCCAGTAGACAGTTCCTCTGCATGAAAAATAACTGCCCGTGTATCCCTACCCACATATACATCCTGAGGTAATGTCTCCATATGATCATACCTACTGTCAATATATCCAGACTTAATCTCCAGTGCAGTAGATCCCTGAACCACCACTCATGGGTAAGTGGATAAGAAAATACACTAGGCTGTTCTGGAGCTAAGTCCATAGGGACTCTAACAAGCCTAGTGCATGTAATATGCTCAAACATCCACACCTGTAGTAGTGTGAAGGTCATCAAACTGCACCCCTATCCAAACACATACTCTCCAAGGTCATGATACAGATGTGCAAGCATGCTCTGACCCTAAGAGCATACTCTTTGATGTCTCTCCATGACCCTAATCATATAGGTGAGACCTGTATGCATGTGGGTGTCATGCCCATTAGGGCACACGACTAATGCAATGGTAGTGATCATGAGCCACCTCGCTAGTGGAACCTCGCTGGTAGGGTGTAGGAGCCAACTGATCATGATACAACCCCTTATCTTTTCAGGCATCACTCTCCCTATGCATTAGACCTGCTCCCTCCCATACTCGATAGCAAAGTGATCAACTTGATATCTAACTATCTCTCCCCTGGTGGGAAGGCGCATAATACAATATACATCCTCAAGGGTAACCGTCATCTCCCCCATAGGTAGGAGGAATGTTGAGGTACCTGCATCCCACCTCTCCATCAACACCATCAACATCGCAGGTTGAAACTTGATGGCACACATAGTCGTCACATACCATAAGCCTACATCATGGAGCAACTCTCTCTCCCCCAGTGTGAGCCTCAGAATATGAATCCGAAGGCTCCGTAAGGGGTGACCAACAGTGTGCTGATGAATGTATGGAAGAATATGTAAATTGAAACATCAAATCATTAGTAATCCATCATCGATTGTAATCATCCAAACAAAGACATCATCAATCTATTCTATCTATCTGATGCCTGATACCATGCACCCTTTGGCTACACAAAACAAGGACCAGGGCACCCTAAGCAAACTAGGGTGCCCTAAGAGGACCAGGGTGCCCTCATGGGACCAGGGCACCCATGGAGGACCATGGCGCCCTAGGAGATTATGGTGCCCAAATAGGGGGCATGAGCATGATCTTGGCGATGACATGATTCAACATAGAATTCAATGCAAAAATGAAAAGTAAAAAATGAGTCTATGACAAGTCAACTCACCTCGCCCAAGGGTCAGTTGACGAGTACGAATTGGCACAAGATCTCCATCTATGTAGGTAGCTCGGGTCAGCATCAAGGTATGATGGAGAATAAGTGGGCTTCTTTGCAGTGAATAGTACCAAAAAGTCAAAAAGTGACAAATGATGGTGTCACTTTCATATTTATGAGGTATGCACTTTTTCATTGTTGCATATTATTGGCATATGATGAACCCGCATGTTGATATGATGATAATGTATGTTGTCATTGATGTCAATAAAGTATATGTATACTGGTATAAAATAAGTTGGTTAACTGGTATGAAGAGGTATGAGGAGATGCAGTGAACTGGTGTCAGGGTTTCACTAAGTGTGACTACTAGTTGGTAGTCTCAGCTCTAGGGTTACCAGTTTGGTGATCTAGCTTGTGCAATGCAACCGGTGATACTTTGTGATGAGTTAGCTAAGAGATTTAAATGGGATCTAGGTGCCACATCATCTTTGTGCATGTGAAGGATTTCCTTGAGGATCTTGCATGAGAAGATCGACTGCGCTAAAAGTCTACATCGAGAATGATCATTCTTCTTAGCAGTATGAGAAGAGAGCATGATGGGTTACTGATTCCCATGTGTGGTGAAGAATGAACGATGCAGATTGTCTTGTGATCTGTTTAAAATTGTAATACTCTATGAAATGTGTTTGGATGGTCAGGATTGGATCACCTGTGTTGTAAACCTAAGATGCTTAGGGTTTAGGGTTTATGCTTCCAACCTAACTGTTGTCTATAAGGTCGATGATGTTTTTTATTGTAAAAGTTGTTGGCAAAAGTTTTGTGTGTGTATCTGAGTGATGAGATACTTGCCAGACCAGTAAGAGGAAAACTGCAGAGTGTGATTGCAGAGTAGAGGAACTGAAAAGGATCCGCCTTAGCATGTAGTGCTATTATCAGATCAGAGTTTTACCTATTGTCTTCTAATCATTTCAACAGTTGGAAAATCCCTTTACCAGGTAGCTTTAACAAGCTTATTGTAAATCCTTTAACTGAGTGACTCAAAATCATTGAGTTCTTCAAATCCTCTAGTGAGGTAACCTTTAACAGGGTTTCAACCTTTAATAGGGTATATAGCCATCCGTTAACCGAGTGATCTCTAACAGGATCGGTTCTTAGCAGAACCTTATTGTAAAGTCTTTAACCAGACTAGGCTTGTAATATAGCGAGCTTCAAAAGAGTTCAAAAACAAGCTTGTGGGTATTCATCCCCATCGTGGTTTTTCCCATTTGGGTTTCCATGTGAAAAATCTATGTGTTATGTGTTATGCATTTTTCATGTGATGATTATGTATTATTTGGTTGAAAGATTATGCATGCAGAGTTATTAGGGTAAGGTATCACTAGTATAACACATGCATATGTTTATGGGTGAAGTTGATATCAAGTATTGAATGTATTTGAAGTGTTCAGACTTATCAGTTTATGGTGTCTAATGTCTTACTGTGTTTAACCGGTATTGCCATGGTTAAGTTCAGTAATGATGACAATCAGTTGGTATTCTTTAAATTGATAAGTTGTTGAGAAAGTTTTTTGTCTATACTGATTCACCCCCCCTCTTAGTATCAGTTAGGGTATCTGTTGTTCATCATTATTCATCAATTGGTATCAGATCACCTCCAGGTCCTCGGTGATATAAGCTTAACCACTTGAGGTAAAAGATCCCATTGTAATGATGAAGAGGGAAGGTCCTAAGTTTAATAGAGATAACTTCAAGATATGGAAGGAAAAAATAAATATTTACATCAAGAGTATGGGTACTCAACATTGGAGCTATGTTGAGAATGCCTATGTGATTCCCACATGCACTCTAACTGATGATCAGAAGAGAGAGATTCAAGAAAATGGGCAAGTCATGGAAGCCCTTATCAGCAGTCTGTCAGATATTAAGTTTTTTGATGTACAAGACAAGGACACACCTAAGGATGTATGGGATGCACTGGAAATCATTTATGATGGTGATGAGCATGTAAAGAAAGCTAAGGAAGAAAGCCTTAGAGGAAAATTTGAGGATATGAGGATGGTTGAAGGAGAGACCATTCAACAATATGGCATTAGGATTAATACTTTGGTTGGTGATATCAAAAGTGCTGGTGGAACCATTGATGATACCATTATTGTTAGTAAATTTCTTAGATCATTGTTACCAATCTATGCAATCAAAGTTGCTGCTATCCAAGAACTAAGGTCTATTGATAAAACCAAGGTATCCTTAGATTCTATTATTACAAAGTTAACTACATATGAGTTGAATAGCTATGATGGCAGTGTTCAGAAGACTGAGTCAGCATTTAAAGCATCTGCTGCACCATCCAGAAAAGGAAAAGAAACCAGTACCAGTTATGAATCCAGACAATGCAGAGATATGGATGATGAAGAGATTCTAATGGAGTTTGAAGGTATTCTTGCTAAAAGACTTCCGAAGGGAACTAGAAAATACAGAGGTAAACTTCCTTTGAAATGTTTTTCCTGCAACAAGATAGGACATATAGCTATTAATTGTCCTAACAGTGATAATAAAGATAAACTTGAGAGGTTTAGAAAGTATAAAGGAGGAAATAGAAGAAATTGTCTTGTTGCTATGGATGAAGGTGTCACTGATGAAGAATTAGAGGATGAAGAAAATGAAGACATAGTATTTGTAGCTGTAAAGGAAGAAGTGTCTGACAAGAAAGCTCTTGTCTCTCACATTGACAACTCCAATGAGTGGATTATAGATAGTGGGTGTTCTCACCACATGACTGGTGATGGGAGAAAGTCTCTATCTCTAGAGGAATATGATGGAGGTGTTGTCAGATTTGGCAATGATGCACCATGCTTGGTGAAAGGTAAAGGATCCATCTCATTGAATGCAAAGAGTAGTACAGATGATGTCTATTGGGTAGAAGGTCTTAAGCATAACCTGTTGAGTGTTGCTCAGCTAAATGACAAAGGAATCATTCTAGAATTCAAAGGCAGAGTTTGTAGTACAATTGGGAAGAGTGGTGAACTTATTGCCACTGGTAAGCAGACCAAAGGCAACCTATTTCAGTTGAATGCCAAGATAAGTCAGTGTGTAATGGCTAAGTTTGATGATAGTTGGATATGGCATAGGAGACTATGTCATATGAACTTTGACAACATTGTTAAAGCTGGTAAGATCAAGGCTGTAAGAGGATTACCTTTGCTGAACAAACCTAATAATTCTTTATGCAGAGAATGTCAACTTGGGAAGATGTCTTCCTCAACTTTCAAAGGTAAGTCCTTCTCAGCAGAAAATTTACTTGATCTTGTGCATACTGATTTGTGTGGTCCTATGAAAACTAGAAGTATTCAGTGAGACAGGTATTTTATGATCCTTACTGATGACTACTCAAGAATGATGTGGGTCACATTCTTGAAAGACAAGTCTGAAGCATTTGGAAAGTTCAAAGCCTTTAGAGCATTAGTACAAAAAGAAAGTGGTAAAAAGATAAAATGCCTGAGAACTGATCAAGGAGGAGAATTCACTTCTAATGAATTCAACAAGTACTGTGAAGATAATAGTATCAAGAGGCAATTGTCTTCCCCAAGGACACCACAACAAAATGGCTTAGCAGAAAGAAATAACAGGACTGTAGTTGAAGCGACTAGAACAATGCTGATCGAAGGAAAGGTTGGTCACACTTTTTGGAGAGAAGCAGTGAGCACTGCAGTCTATACTATGAACCAGGTACTTATCAAGAAAGGTAAAGATAAAACCCCTTATGAGTACTGGACTGGGAAAACTCCCAGTGTGAGTTACTTTAAAGTGTTTGGTAGTAAGTTCTATATCAAGAGAGGTGAGCATTTGAGCAAATTTGATGCAAAATGTGATGAAGGAATATTTCTGGGATATTCCACTACGAGGAAGGCTCTCAAGTGCTACAACAATAGAACACAAAAGATTGTTGAAAGTATCAATGTCAGGGTTGATGAATCCCCTGAGAAACTTGAGGAAACTTGGAGCAAAGAAGTGGAAGATGAGCTAGGTATAGCCTTCTGGGAACCAGTTAAGAAAGAAACTTGTAAAGATCTTAGTGTTCATGTACCGGTAGAAGCTGCAGTAAGAGAAGAAGAAGAGGTAAGTGAAGGAGAAGAAGAAAAGCTAGCAGCTCAGGCTAGAGTCATTCCTAGATATGTGAAGCTACATCATGATCCGAAGCAAATCATAGGAGATAAAGATGCAGGGATACTCACAAGAAGAAAAGTGAAGGAGAACTCTTGTATGATTTCTGAATTTGAATCCAAGACTTCTAGAGAAGCTCTTACAGATGAAGACTGGATTAAAGCAATGGAAGAGGAGATAGACCAGATAGAAAAGAATGCAACATGGTCTTTGGTGCCTAGACCAGAACACAAAAATGTCATAGGTACCAAATGGGTCTTCAGGAATAAGATGAATAAAGAAGGCACAATTGTAAGAAACAAGGCTAGGCTTGTATGCAAGGGATATGCTCAGGAGGAGGGAGAAGACTATGGAGAAACCTTTTCCTTGTGGCTAGACTAGAAGGTGTCCGAATGCTACTTGCATTTGAAGCATTTAAGGGATTTAAGGTTTATCAGATGGATGTGAAGTCTGCTTTTCTGAATGGAATCCTAGAAGAGGAAGTGTATATAGAACAACTAGAAGGGTTTGCCTTATCAAAAGATAGTGACATGGTGTGTAGATTACACAAAGTGTGTATGGACTAAAACAAGCACGTAGGGCATGGTATGAAAGGTTACACTCTCATCTTGTGAAGATTGGACTTCAGAGAACAAGTGAAGATAGCAACATCTACTTGAATTTAGAAGATGATCAGATTCTGATCTGTGAAGTATTTGTAGATGACATAATCTTTAGAGGAGATGATAAAATGACTCATGCATTTGCAGATGAAATGAAGAAAGAGTTTGAGATATCTTTGATGGGAGAGATAAAATTATTCATTGGTTTACAAATTCAACAAATTAAAGAGGGTATCTTTATTACCCAGTCCAAGTATGTCAAAGAGGTATTGAAGACTTTTGGCAGGGAGGAAAGCAAACCAACTGGTACACCAATGGTGACCGGCTGTAAACTAACCAAGGAAGATGATTCAACATTGGTAAATGAGAAGGAGTACCGGTCAATGATCGGTAAGCTACACTATGTGGTGCATAGCAGACCAGATATTGCTCATGTAGTAGGCATAGTAGCTCATTTTTAGAAATGTCCTAGAGAATCCCACTTGGTAGATGTCAAAAGGATTCTTAGCTATCTGAAAGGAACAATTGATTATGGATTGTGGTATCCATATAATGGTGACTATAACCTCAAAGTATATACTGATGCCGATTGGGCAGGTAATGTGGATGACCGGAAGAGCACAATCAGTGGAGCGTTCTTTCTCGGTGGAAGATTAGTATCATGGAAAATTAAGAAGCAGAGCTATATTTTCCCGTCTATAGCTGAAGCAGAATATGTGGTAGAATGAATGAACTACACTCAAGCAATCTAGATGAAACATGTATTGGAAGGTTTCAAAGTACTTGTATCTGAACTGGTGAATATATTTTGTGACAACACAAGTGCAATAAATATTTCCAAGAATCCAGTATCACATGCTAGAACTAAGCACATTAAGCTTAAATATCACTTCTTGAGAGAGAAAGTTTAGAATAAGGAGGTTGTACTACAACATGTTTCCAGTAAGGAGCAACTAGCAGATATATTTACTAAGCCCTCACTGAAGACTACATTTACCTATTTGAGAGGTGAATTAGGGGTTCTGCCCCTTCATGAAGTCGACTAAAGATGTGTGCTCTGCATTAGTCAAGCACTACAGTGAAAAATCTTTCTGGATTGATGTGTTGAAGGATGCTACTCCATAGGGGGAGCAACATAGTGGAGTATGGGAGATTGTTCCTCCACGTTGACATTGTTGTCAAAGGGGGATAAGATATCTGATGTATGGGGGAGAAGATATCTAATGTATGGGAAGAAGATATTTGTTGATGAAGATACACTGGTCTATGATGTTTACAGTTGCAATGCTACACTGAATATTGCCATCAATGCCAAAGGGGGAGATTGTTGGATATTATTGGCATATGATGAACCAACATGTTGATACGATGATAATGTATGTTGTCATTGATGTCAATAAAGTATATGTATATCGGTATAAAAGAAGTTGGTGAACCGGTATGAAGAGGTATGAGGAGATGCAGTGAACCGGTGTCAGGGTATCACTAAGTGTGACTGCTAGTTGGTAGTCTCAGCTCTAGGGTTACCGATTTGGCGATCTAGCTTGTGTGATGCAACTGGTGATACTTTGTGATGAGTTAGCTAAGAGATGTGAATGGGATCGATGTGCCACATTATATTTGTGCACGTGAAGGATTTCCTTGAGGATCTTGCATGAGAAGATCGATTGTGTTAAAATTCTACCTCAGGAATGATCATTCTTCTTAGCGGTATGAGAAGAGAGCATGATGGGTTACTGATTCCCATGTGTGGTGAAGAATGTGTTAGGCCCAATATGGAAAGCTAATGTACTGAGAGGGGAGGGGTGAATTAGTACTTCAAATCTTTTCTTGAACAATAACTTTACTATTAAGCATAAGCTAAAAACTGCTGTAACATAATATAATGCTAACACAAATAAATAACAATCATACATGATTCACTCCATAACACATATATTTTGGTTACACAGAAACTCTTGGTTAGAGAGAAAAACTGTGGTGGGGATGGCACCCACAACTTCACTACTGCAATAATAAAGGTTGCTTGGTTAGAGCTACATGTTTAGCTATTTCTGATAGCTTACCCTGTTAGGAGTATCAAGATCTTTAGATCTACCTTGCTAAAGGATTTTACAACACTTATAGACTTTGTTAGAGTCTTTTACCCTGTTAAAGGTTTCTCTTACAACTCAAAATATTATAATCAAAATCTTACAAAATATCTGCAACTTCACATCTGAAATGTTATAGCAGATTCTATGTGCTCAAAATGAAATTACCTTGCTTATAGTATACCTCAGTAAATCATAAATTAACTCGATAAACCTTTCTGTTTACACTGTTCCTTGACTGTTCTCTGAAATCCTTCTCGGTGACCTTCTGTGTGTCTAACAGTCACAATACTCAGTGCTTCCTTATCTATTACACATGTCTTGCTTCATACACCTCTTTTTTTCCATCTCTGATCCTTAAATCATTCTGCATATAAATAGATCTCTTAGGATAGTGATCTTGTTCATGCATCGATCTTACAAACAAGATTCATCGAATGAATAACTATACAAAATATTTCATTGGATAGATGATCTCAAGATCATACAAAATCTTTAAGGTGCAATTTCCTATGTGATAACGGTTCTTTGTTCCTCGATCTTGTAACACGTTTCCATACATGTGTCCAGGTTCAATGAATCTGGTAACACGTTTTCACTCGGTGTGTGTTCACTCAATATATCATTTTTGCTGCTTGGTAAACATAGAGTGTTACTCAGTAGACAGCTCGGTGTATACTAGACTCTGTGACTTTTATCTTCTGTAACCGACTGCTTTAGTGCTTATTGACTAAAAAATTCTGGTAGTATTAACCGAATAGAGTATATAGGATGACTTTGGATATAAAACTAATGACAACTTAGTAAATAGTAACAATCTCCTCTTTTGACATTAGTTTTGAAATGTTTGACAAAACTCCTTTTAAAGTCATAACTCAAATTCTATATACTTACAAAATTTGACTAAACTGACAGTATATACAATAGTCAATAAATAGTATACTCAGAGATACTCCCCTTTTCAATATACTGTACATAATTCTGATTTTGCATGCTTGGTGATCAATGTTCTGTGTTTACTGCACTTGTTCTTTGCTCTTTGATCACTGCTTGGTGTTTATTGCTCCCCTGTCAAATTCAACTGTGCATTTGGATACTTTGTTCTGCTCGGTATACTCCTCCTGTATACTACACTCCCCCCTTTGATACTTTGATACTATACTCCCCCTTTTTGACAAACATCAAAACTAGTTACCATTCAGTGGAGGCAACTGGTCAAAAATGGATTTATACTTTGTCCTTGCATCGGTGAGAGTGGTAGAGAGGGCATCCTTGACACTATCCATGAGTGAATTCTAAGCTGTAATGTTACCTAGGATTGAGATCAGATCATCTAGTGTGCTTCCCTCTAGTTGAGTGGACAAATGAGTGGCTCGGTTGATCTGCTCTTGAACAGATGAAAGATGAGGAATGAATAATGTCTGAAGAGTCATTATATCCATCCTGGTCTTGTGCTCTACATTTTGAAGTTCCAACTATTGAGCCATAAGAGTTTGCAATTTAATGTAGAAATTTTGAATAGAATTTGGCTCGATAGTCAATGTATTGGAGAGATTGGTGATCTCTTGTTCAATGACTTTGGTTTTATTTTTTATATCCTTAATGAATAAAGAGAATGTACAGAGCTTTTGAAACAAATAAAGAATATGCTTAAGTTGGGGGGACAACTCAGCTATGAATCCAACAAGTTTAACTTTACCTACAATAATTGCTTTCTGCACTTCTTCAATCATTTTTGCAGTTAGCTCTTTATCCTTCAACTTGCTGAGGTATTCAGATGCGTCTACTCTTGATGCTTCTAATTGAGTGAGGAGTTCATCCAGTTGCATATGGATGGCAACATCTTTATTCACTATAGCTTCAGGTAGCATGTCTGACAATAATGCCTTAACCTTCTGAAGTACACGGTTCTTTTTCTGAATAGCCATCTATCTTTCCTATTCAGCTTTGGCTTTGCATAGTTCACCGAATTCAATTAGTTCTTGCCCTTTTAATTTGGATATGTCTACATTCGGCAACACAATTGGTTTTGACAAGTCTATCTTGGAACTATGCTTTTTCATTTTATTTTCTTTAGAGGAGGAGGATTTCACCGGTTGAACTAATACAATGTCTTGGGAGGCTTGATTACCCTTGGTAGGTTGCTCAGTAGAGGCAACACTTTTTTTGGTTCCTGTAGCCTCTGTTGTGACCTTCGGTGCTTCTGTGCTTGGGGTCTCAGTGGCAACAATTTCTGTGCTTGCAGGTGCTTGAGAAGTCTGTTCCCCAGTGGTCTGAGAAGTAGATTCTCCTTTGGTAGACTGTTGACCCCCTTTCCCTTGATCAGTATCCTTAGGATGCTCGGTTGGGACTTGTTGAGTGACCAGAGGATATGACTTGACTTGTTCCAAAACTGATTCACTGGATACCAGTTTGGCATAGGCATTGCCTTCTATCATTTCTTGTCCCTGATCCTCAGAAGCCATGACATCCTCATCTAATTGAATAGTTTCAGCAGGATCTTGTTCGGTGATGTCAACTATTTCAACTTCACTTTGAGGTTTAGCATAAGGTTCATCATTCTTGAGTCAGAATATTTCTTGCCATTTTTCCTTAGTTTCATTCTCGACTTCAAGATAAAGACTGTTCATCATTTTCAATGCTCTCTGCTTTACTTGAAAGTTTGTCTATGAGGTCTTTAAATGTTCTTTAATGTCATCTACCGACATGTCTGGAAAGAGATGTACCAAAACTCTTTCTCTAACCTGTTTCTCCGAGTTCATAGCATATTGCCACCTGGTGTCAATATGTGAATACAATGTTTTAGGAAGGAAATTAGTCACTTCCAATGGGACTATTCAGAATTTAAGTAGTGTACATACTATTGCTTCTTCTATTTGCCTCTTTTCATCTTCTTTTCTGGAATCATATTTCACATATCTAAAAGCTCCAAATCCACCATATTGTTTCAGGTTAGGACATAAATTATCAAAACTATGTACTTCTTCCTTTTTACTCTTAACAATTTGAAATTTATTTTTGTCTTCAAATTCGGTGTCACTTGACTCTTTTCTCAAAGTGAGTCTCCGAGGCGTTTTCTTATAAGTCCTTGTGACCTTAGGCATTGCAACATTTTTCTGCTTCTTACTCGATGACACTGCAGATGATCTAGTATTAGGTCACTTTGCTGGAGGAGTCGGTGATACTTGTGATGAGTCCTGTTTCTTCCTTTTCAAAATTTTGCCTTTTGGCAACTTGGTGCTCAAAGTAACAGCAGCTTCATGAGCTTCAAATTCTTCCTCAATTGCAAGTAGTTCACTCTTGATAGGAGTGTAGGAAGGACCTTCTCCAAATTTCTCATTTAACACTTTAATCATTTTAGTTGCTTTCCTTGTAGCCTTAGGTACTACAATGCTCATCTTAACTTTTTCTTTAACCTCTTCATAGGTTCCGTACCTTATTTCTGTAGCATGCCTTGGAAGTGCAAGAAAGACATCTATCTACTGTTATGAAATGTCAAAATCAATCTCATAACCCATAGGTGGCAAATATTGAGTTCTCGGTTCCACCGCATTGACATAGCAGTAGTCGGTGTCTACTTCAAAGCATATATCATCCTTGTATTTCTCCACTAACTTGGGTGGAATCCTATACCCGTTATGCATCTTTTCCTGAAACTTGCTGAAGTAATCATCCACAATCTCATTAAAGTTATCACCTAGCTATTTGATGAAGTCATTTATTTGATGGGTGATTGGTCGGTGTAGCTCCCAAACTACGTTATCGACAGATGGAAAGAATTTCTGAAAATAGAAAAACATGCATACCAAGAGTGATCCAAACTTCAGTGTGTTAGCTGAGTTGTTCTTCTTAGGCTTCCTTATGGTGTTTAGATTTTCAAACAGATTCTTCAACAACACTTCACAAAGATCAATCTTCATTCCCTTCTTCACAATTTTATATGCTAAATCAACAGCTGCACATGGTACACTATTTTCCCTTGCTAATTGAAAGAAACAATAGCCTATTACTCTAATGGAAAACTTCAGCTCTGCATCTGTGACATTATTTAGTTTTAGACCTTTGCAATCGGATTCAACTCTGGTTAAAGTGATCAATTCCTTCTATGAAATCATTTTCTGAGCTCGGGCATGGTCGTATATAGGGTATCCGGTTATCAAGTGAATGATTTCCTTGGTGATTTTGAATGGTTTCTCCTCTAACCACATGAAGTCATCATGAACTCTGCTCAGAACAAATTTGACCCATTGGGGTTTGAAGACATGGGGATAGGTTAGGGCTTCGGTCAATCCCTTGACTTTAATGTGTTCAAACTTGTTATCTAGTTTTCCATCAGTACACAATTCGTCATATGTGTCCTTGATCTCAACATGACCTAGTTCCTCAACACAACATTTGGTGAAAAATCTAATATCCTCAACCAGCAGAACCCTATCCAGAATGAGTGAAAATGCCATTTTATCATCTGGTTCAGATGCTACTTTTGGAGGTAGGGAATATTTCAATGAGGGCTTCTCAATGGTTTCAACAACAGTGGGTTTCTGAATCTTTGGAGCCATTACAAACTCAGGATATCTACTAACGAAAAAGGCTTAGGGATTGAAACTTAACTAACAAACACTTTCACTTAGTAAATATAAAATAGATAATCAAATTGAGATTTCTCGGTTAGCTAGCTCTTAGAAATGCTTTAGATCAATGTGTAAAAACCTTGAAATTCGCTCGGGAGGTGTTTGATTGCCTTTGAATCTCTTAGCTCTGCTCTCTGAAAACTTGGTAAGTGTGAAATGACCACGCAAAGTGCTTTAAGTACACATTTTACCTTGTCAGGCTCCATGCAGTTAGGTCAAAAAACATTAAATGCACTCGGTTCCACTAAACTGATTACCTTCCTTTTTGCCTTTTACCGACTAGACAAATTTCCTGCATTTAGTGACTAGACAGGCTTCCTGTAATTACCGACTTGACAGGCTTCCTGCATTTACTGACTTGACTAGTGCTCCAAAAGACTTGATAGAATTTCAAACTCGCTAATGCATCTTAGCTATACAGATTTTGGAATTAAGTACATGATAAAATAGGAACTGTTAAGATCTAAGTTTGAGAGAATGCAGTCCCTTCATACCTTCACCGATTAATTCAAAGTAGATGCACCTAACTCGGTAGGTAAGGTGCTTTCTTCATTAGTTGATCCATTTTCCTTCTTTTTCCAAATCATCTATAATTTTCTTCTTATTACCTCAGTATCTCCTCTCAGTTGATCTTTGCAATCTCTAGCCAAGTGTCCAACTTTGTGCTTTGTGACAATGAAAACATGCCTACCAGGATTTCTCCATGATCTTCGGTTGTTCATTCCAAACCTTATAAAGCAGTTGGCACTTATATGTCCATATCTTCCACAACATTCACACCATATCCTTGTATTGTAATCCCATGGTACTACAACATATTGTCGATTAGGATCTGTGTGAGTTCAGTAACTTCCAGTATTTGCTCCGTGTTCAGACCACATGTAGTTCTTCAGCTTAAACCAACACTTCTCAGTACTATGTCCATATCTATTGTAGTTTTTACAAAACCCTTTGAATTTTGCCTTCTGATAATTGCTAACAGACTTTGTCCTACATTGATTAGATGTGTGACCATACTTATTGCAATTATTACAATAACCATTAGACCTAGTAACATTCGGTTGCTTACCTTTTCTGATTTGGCACAAGTTGGTAGTATGACCTTGATTTCCATAGTAGTTTCAAATAGGCTTATTTCCTTTGATGTTTTTCTTGTTTCTAGCTTGCTTTGATGATTCTCCTCTCTTGGTAGTATGGATTCCCTTCTTGGTAGAGTCTTTTCCTTTGTAACCGAGTCCTGCATCTTTGTTGGGTCTTCTTAGATTCAGTTGCTCATCCAACATCCTTGATGCTTCATAACTCTTCTTCAGTGATTCTTTGGCTTTCTTCTCTGCTTCAAGTTCATCAGTCAATCTTGATAATTCAAGTTTCAATGCTTGATTCTCATTATCCTTTAGATTTGTTTCATGATGTGCATAACCCAATTGATCTGACAGATTACTTTGTATTCCAGTCATCCTTGTGATTTCATCATTCTTTTCAGATACTAATACTTCAAGTTGATGTTTTTCTCTTTCTATATTTCTTATCTTATCCTCAGCTATTCTCAATGCATCTAGATTTTCAGTCATCTGTGTGCTGAAATGCTCATGTTCTCTTTTCATTGCTTTTAGCTGTTCAATCAGTGCTTTGTTCTTTTCTTTCAATTTCTCCAATCATCTCTTCAGTCTCTTCAGATATACTATTCTCAGATGATGTCTCAATCTATTCCACCAGCTCTTGTGAGTCCTGTAGATCATCAGACAACCTTCTTCTGACTTTCAATGATTTTTGCATTTGTCTTTGCATGTCTGCAATCACTTGATTAGCATGATCCAACTCTTCTTACAGATACACAATTCTCCGAGATTGTTTATAGCCTTCCATTGATAAGATCTTTTTCTTTAGGCTGTTAAACCCTTTTCCAAGATTGAAGCTCTGATACCAATTGTTAGGCCCAATATGGAAAGCTAATGTACTGAGAGGGGAGGGGTGAATCAGTACTTCAACTATTTTCTTGAACAATAACTCTACTATTAAGCATAAGCTAAAAACTGCTGTAACATAATATAATGCTAAAACAATTAAATAACAATAATACATGATTCACTCCATAACACATATATTTTGGTTACGCAGAATCTCTTGGTTAAAGAGAAAAACTGCGGTGGGGATGGCACCCACAACTTCACTACTGCAATAATAAAGGTTGCTCAGTTAGAGATACATGTTTAGCTATTTCTGATAGCTTACCTTGTTAGGAGTATCAAGATCTTTAAATCTACCTTGCTAAAGTATTTTACAACACTTAAACTAAATGTTGCACCTGGTTAAAGGCTTTACAATTTATAGACTTTGTTAGAGTCTTTTACGCTGTTAAAGGTTTCTCTTACAACTCAAAATATTACAATCAAAATCTTACAAAATATTTGCAACTTCACATCTGAAATGTTATAGTAGATTCTATGTGCTCAAAATGAAATTACTTTGCTTATAGCATACCTTGGTAAATCATAAATTAACTCGGTAAACCTTTCTGTTTACTCTGTTCCTTGACTGTTCTCTGAAATCCTTCTCAGTGAGCTTCTGTGTCTCTAATAGTCACAATACTCAGTGCTTCCTTATCTATTACACATGTCTTACTTCATACACCTCTTTTTTTTCATCTCTGATCCTTAAATCATTCTGCATATAAATAGATCTCTTAGGACGGTGATCTTGTTCATGCATAGATCTTACAAACAAGATTCATCGAATGAATAACTATACAAAATATTTCATTGGATAGATGACCTCAAGATAATACAAAATCTTTAAGGTGCAATTTCCTATGTGATAACGGTTCTTTGTTCCTCGATCTTGTAACACGTTTGCACACATGTGTCCAGGTTCAATGAATCTGGTAACATGTTTTCACTCGGTGTGTGTTCACTCAATATATCATTTTTGCTGATCGGTAAACATAGAGTGTTACTCGGTAGACAACTCGGTGTATACTAGACTCTGTGACTTCTATCTTCTGTAACCGACTGCTTTAGTGCTTACCGACTGAATGTTCTGGTAGTATTAATCGACTAGGGTATATAGGATGACTTTGGATATAAAACTAATGACAACTTAGTAAATAGTAATAGAATGAATGATGCAGATTGTCTTGTGATCTGTTTGAAATTGTAATACTCTATGCAATGTGTTTGGACGGTCAAGATTGGACTGCCTGTGTTGTAAACCTAAGATGCTTAGGGTTTAGGGTTTATGCTTCCAACCTAACTGTTGTCTATAAGGTCGATGATGTTTTTTATTGTAAAGTTGTTGAAAAAAGTTGTGTTGTGTATCCAAGTGATGAGATACTTGCCAGACTAGTAAGAGGAAAATTACAGAGTGTGATTGCAAAGCAGAGGAACTGAAAAGGATCTGCCTTAGCATGTAGTGTTGTTATCAGATCCGAGTATTACCTATTGTCTTCTAATCATTTAAACAGTTGGAAAATCCCTTTACCAGGTAGCTTTAACAGGCTTATTGTAAATCCTTTAACCGAGTGACTCAAGATCATTGAGTTCTTCAAATCCTCTAGTGAGGTAACTTTTAACAGGGTTTCAACCTTTAACAGGGTATATAGCCATCCCTTAACCGGGTGATCTCTAACAGGATCGGTTCCTAGAAGAACCTTATTATAGTATTTATCTAGACTAGGTTCCTAACAGAGCGAGCTTCAAAAGAGTTAAAAAACAAGCTTGTGGGTAATCATCCCCACCGTGGTTTTTCCCATTTGGGTTTCCACATGAAAAATCTGTGTTATGTGTTATGCATTTTTCATGTGATGATTATGTATTATTTGGTTGAAAGATTATGCATGCAGAGTTATTATAGTAAGGTATCACTGGTATACCACATGCATATGTTTATGGGTGAAGTTGATATCAAGTATTGAATGTATTTGAAGTGTTCAGATTTATCAATTTATGGTGTTTGATGTTTTACTGTGTTTAACCGGTATTGCTATGGTTAAGTTCAATAATGATGACAATCAGTTGGTATTTCTTTAACTTGATAAGTTGTTGAGAAACTTTTTTGTCTATACTGATTCCCCCCCCCCTCTCAGTACTAGTTAGGGTATCTGCTGTTCATCATTATTCATCATTCATTTTTTATGATTTTAAGTTATAAACCCTAATTTCTGCACTTTTTCTTTAATCTATCATATCTTGAGCTAGAGAGCTCTGATTTTCACACCATTAGTGGCGTTGGAATGATGAATTTTCCCTCTCGCTCCACATTGGTTCCATAAAGATCTTGGATGCACAACTAAGCCTTGTTGTGAATGAGTTCATCAAGGTTTTCATTCCAATTCGCTATAGTAAACATGATACCCTATTTCACCTCACTAATAAGCAAGCCAAAATAGGGGGGCATATAGCTACCTGCAAATTTCATCACCTTCCTTAGTAAGCATTAGGTGATTTTGTGATCTAACATGTGGTTTTGTAGGGTGCATGTCCTAACTGTGTACTACAGATACCGTTGGGGGTTTCATTTGACAACTTATGGATATATCTTTTTTCAAATGATGTTTACTTTTTCTGTACTTTAGCTTGCATATGCACGTAGTGACATACGACCGCTAAAGTGGGGGATAAATTTATTGTCATAGATTGTACACCCTTGATAGGGTGGTACAATTTCACACTTAGTTTAGCACTCACCTTGTGTTTTGCATCTTGCATTTCTAATCTCTTTTAAGCATTTAATTAATTAATTTAATTAAATCTTAATTCATATTTCGCCTCTTCACATGTTATAAATTTGGGCCCTTTACCCTAAGCATGCCGCTTTTCATCTTATTCCTTCAATAAATCATTTAATCATAAACCCTAATTATGTCTTATTTTGACCTTTAAGGCCCGGTTTTACATATCAAAACATGTCCAAATTAGCTGTAACTTTGAGATCCACTCTAATATCATCATATCTAACGGCCCCAAAAATTTGGTGAAAAGTTGGTCAGACTATGTTGAAAGTGCACATGGTCCTCGACTTTTTTCCCAAAATTTTGAGAGCATAATCCTATGATATAATAATGCTTAACCCCAAAATATTGGTGGGAAATTCAAATCCCAGGTTAGCCTACAGATTAAATTAATATCTAGGGTTCCATACTTAAGAGCTCTCTTTCTTCATTTGAAGGGGTCTTCTTCTAAGAATCTAAGAGCAGGTTTTGGGAGCATAAAGAGCCTTCTTTGCAGTGAAAGAGTAGATCTTTGAAGTATTCAACAACTTTCAACATTCATCCATCAAACCTTCATCAAGCATCATTTCATCAATTGGGGGATTTTGAAGATATAGAAAAGCAATAGGAGATTACCGACTGAGGATTGGCTTGTACCCCTCCCTTGGGGTTGGGTATGGTTTCATGTCTTTGTATAAGCTTCATTTTGATTCATATTCATCCTTTATACCACTTTGCATCATGGATTTAGAGAATTTACTTTGTCAATTATAAGAAATTAGGGTTTTACTCTTTAGGGTTGCTCTAGATTGTTTGATTTCATTTTAGGATCTTGCACACACACAAGGTTCTTTTAGACACATTTTTTAGTACATTATTAGCTATTTGTTGAGGTGGAAATCACCAAAATAGGGGTTTGACTAAGGCAAAACCATATATAGCCACCCAAAACCCACTTTTTCAGCTATAGGTATAGGTTCGGATTTGAGTGTTACTGGAAGTTTCAGGTCTCATAGAGCGCACAAAGGTTGTCATGGGGTTTAGAACTCATCAGAAACTCCTAGGACAGGGGTGTGACACCCTGGTCCTACCCAGGATAAGGGTGTGGCACCTTGGTCCTGCCTGCTTTCAACAAGATGTCATAGTGCAACAGGTTGCAGAGCTTAGATCCCATCCTGGCAGGTGCAGCTTCAGACTTGCAAAATCAGGATAGTGGCATGGTACCCTGGTCCCAGTCATTTTGATTAGATTTCAGACATAGGTGCACCTCTGATTTTTCTTTTTAATCTATACTTTTCAACAGTTTATCAGTTTTTTTATGTTTTGCATTTCCAAATTAGGCTTTATTTGCTTACTTGCACTTTAGGTTAACTTGTATTTTGAATCATTCTTCTCCCTCATTTGCAGCAAAGGAATAGAAACCCTAAGAGGTAATCCATGACTCTCTCTTTCTCACAAGAAATAATCTAAGTGTGTTACCTCCCTATGCTCTTTCGTATTCCATTAGTGTGTATGAGAGTGGGATTAGGGTTTCCATACTTAGTCTCACTTTTCCCCTTACACAGTTCTATCTTTTCTTATTGCTTGTATGTGGAAGCATTTTTGTTTTTTTAAAATAGCAGCATATTTTTGCCTTCTTAATTGTGTGCAGGTACCACTTAGTGGTTGTTACAAATCCAAGCTTTTATCACCTTATCTATTTGAGGTTCGATGGCATTATGGATGAGACTTCGTGACCAACTTAATTCTCTTTGAATTTGGTTTAAAATAACATTCAATGCCATGTCATTTTCACTCTAATATTCCATGTGTCACACATTAAGCATAGCATTTGATGGAAGGTATTACTATAAAATGCTATGAATAACATTTGATAGAAACAATACATTGCAATATTATAACATTTGATAGAAACAATACATTGCAACATTATGAATAATATAAAATTAACACCATTCATTGTAATATTTCAAGTTTCATGTGGTCATTATTACTTGCAATATTACAATGGATTTTTCTATTGAAATAATTATCCTTCAATCTATTATGAGGCATATCAAAATTATTAATGACAATTAAATAAATAGGTCACTAAATTATATAAACAATAAGTTTAATAAATTGTTGGGATGTGACAATTATGGAAAAAATATTTCAAAGCAATTTTGGATTATAGGCAATTCCATTTCTTGGGCCATTGCATGGTCTCCAGATATGTTGAATGAGGAGGTCTTAGCCCTTTGATACCCTATATGGGTCACTATGAAGAGTGTACCCCCCAACTATAGATATTTCTACCATAATTATTAGCCCCACTTGGAAAATTTATCAAGGTGGAACAAACAAAAACTACTCTCTTTCTCATGGATGCAAGAGTGTTGGTTTTATTATCTCTGAGGGTGGATATTCCTAAGGAAATAGGATTTGATTTTGAGGTCAAAATGTTTACTTATAGTTTTGAAATTTTGGGAGGATTAAATGCTATGTTATGAGGAATCAACCTATTATCGAAAGGAATATTGGGGACCCAAAAGTCAACCATAAACTATCATTCAAATCCTAGAGAAGGTACAAATTATAAGGAGAATGTTGAAAATATTAATATTCATAATATAGGCTCTACCAAAACAACACATACAAATGTTTAATTGGGTTTGTTAGACAAAACATCTAGAGAAGATGATTTAAACTCCATTAACAAGGAATATAATAATGTTAACAAAGATAAGATTCTAGTTGGAATTAACAATAGAAATCCTAAAGATAAGTCTTTTAATACAAATTTTAGTTCTATGAAGGAATCTAATGAGAATCAATTTGTTGTATTATAAACCATTGATTCAAGAGTTTCAAATTCTCTCCCCAAAATTGGCATTTATCTAAGGGTATTAAAATTGTTAATAACTCAATTTAAATAAACCTACCTAAAACTAACCTTAGACATAATAAAAATACCTTGGAGCTATTCTTAGATGAGATCAAATAGAGGATTACTAAAGTGAATAATTACAAAAAAATAAATGGAATAAAAATGAGAAAATTGTAGGGGATATAAAGCCCTTGATGAATGAGGAATGTCAAAAAATTGATGCTGGTGAAAATATGGCTGAATTAAATCATTATGGTTAATGATATAAACCCTAACAACAAGACCAAAAATGGAAAATCTAAAGATATGAATAACATAGATCAAAATGAAACAACTGAAATAGATTACATTGTGTTGACAACTGCAAAAAATACTCCTAATGATAACACTTCTCAAATGGAGCAAAATAATGAGAGGAGCCCCTCTATGATTTCATTGTCTAATTATAACCTTAAACAGATAGATTATGCCCAATATTTAGTCCTAGACAAGGGTAAGCATAAGGGTGCTAAGGATGATGATAGCAATAAGTGCAATAAAGTAGAGGAAACAACAAAACAAATAGTGTTATTAATCTCACTAGGCCATTCTTGCCTAACTCTAACCTTGGTCAAATAATAAATGCCCATGGGTCAGTCTTCGACAAGAATACACAAAATTATGGTGTTGAAGATGTAGAGGTTAACCAAAGAAATGCAAATGATGGGACAAGAGTGGTATAACATTCTAGAAAAAATGGAACCTAATAAGGTGTATAGCCCTACTATACTATCCCTATTTACTTCTAACTTTGGACAAAGCAAAATGCCTGTTTGTTAGACTTAGACAAGATTGAGTAAAAAAGTTTTATTGAGAATATTAATCAGGAACATGTAGGGGATGTAGACACCTATAAATGTACCATGCCTGTGAGCACTAATTTTACTAATTTTTCCTCTTTAATCAATTAAATAATTTTATTATTTAATTAATTCAGCATTATTCTTCTGATCCAAATTCAAATGTCAATGTTTCCCTCTTTTCTTGTAATTAAATAATTTTTTAATTATTTAATTATCTAATTTTCCTCCAATGTTAATTAAATAGTTTTATTATTTAGATAATTATTCCACCACATCCCTTTAATTAAATAATCTTCATTTTTTAATAAATTTAATTTCTATCTGCCCATACTTAAATACTTATTTTAAACTATTTAATTAGCTCGTTATGTCCCTTCAAATAAATTAATTAATTTAATTTTATTTGTTCAAATTCAGATTAACTTCTTTTCCCTTTCATTTCAATTTCAATTTCACATTTTGAAAATTTGAATTCATCCAAATCCAATCTAAATGCTAATTTCATTCAATTTCCTACAACACATGTTGAAAATGGCTCTCAACTTCTGCTAGCAATTCACTAATCACCTTTTTCTAACTAATCAATCAAGTCAGTTAACAATTCAATGAATCCTTTTAACTCTCAGTCAATGCAGTATAACTGAATCATACAACCAGTTCCACATCGTAATTATCTCCAACCAACTGGTCTCAACCATTCTTAGTCATTGATCTTTCTTTTGAACTTTTAATCCTAATCACCGAATCAGATCTAGGTAATCTATAAATTATGGCTCAATCTCTATTATTAACAACCACTATCTTCATATTCTTGTGCATCAATATTGCAAGTTTCCATACTACAATTCTGAGAGCTATTGTCATGCCCTGCCATGAAGCCCAAAGGACAAAACAACCATGAACAAGAAAATACGAATAATTTAAAAAAAAAAATTTAAGATAACATATACATATGCTAAGTAATACATTTAGAAAGATACATAATGAAGCACACTTAAACAACTAACAAATGTCCTCAAGGCCCCATAACACTGCAATACGAGGTTGAACTTAATCTCAAATATTTTACAGAGAACTGCTATACAAATTACAATATAGATCATTACATGGGTACAAGATCCTCATTACATTACTTGATAATTTACATAAGAGCTTAAATTACATTATAATGGATCCTCAATATACAAATCTCCAATAGTCCCAAGAAGGGAAGAATACATGAATCTGGTACAATAATAACAATCTTCAATATTCTCTCGAGTCATCACGATCATGAAGCTAAAGGAGCCAAACCCAATGGGTACAAAAATCACTCCACCCAACCATGTGGCACCATAAGTCCACCCCCCATGCTAGGAGGTACCAGACAGACCCACTAGGCAGAAGAAAGAAATACTAGGGTACCAACATGACTCACAAGAGAATCAACATGACAATACTCACAAAGAACAATTAGTCTAAACGTACATGAGGTTCACAAGAGAACACCACATAAAACACATAAGAATAACAACCAATCTCTAGAGGCCCAAGACAAACCACAAAAAGATAACAAACATGAGAATACCGACCACTTTCAGAAGCTCAACAATACACAGAAGGATAAAAGATGCAAGTTACCACTAGGTAGGAAAAGGGAAGAGTGTCATCACTAGGTTGTCATGAGTTACCTTGGTAGGTCTTCACTAGGCCTCGACCCCTATCCTGAGTTACCTTGGTGACCTCTCCTGACCCCTAACCCCCATACATACACTAGTGGACCACACCATCCTTTCATGGTGACAAGATTGGTGGAAGCCATTCTAGGCTCTTCTCTACTTACCCCAAACCTATACGAGCTTTTGCAGGCAAAAAGGGGCATTAGAGAATTATCTTAATTAACGTGAACTAGCTATCCATCCCCAATTCATTAGGCTATTTTTTAAATTGATTACAAACTTCCATTGAGTTACCCTGGCAACCACTTTGGGTCCCGACCCCCAATGAAAGCAACTCCCCCTTGACCTGCACCTAGGAATCAAAATAAATCACAAGGCCATGATACCCAAAACATGAGAAGACAAGGCTTCAACCATAGCAAGGCTAAATTCTCTTGCTAGAAAAAGATCCCCAAAAGGAGAAACAACCATAGGCTAGGAATGACCATCTAGCATAAGAACCCACCGATCCAAAATATCATGAGAAGAAATATATCAATGATCAATGGTGATGACATAACTATCAAAGAAAGTAAGCAAGATGTCAATCCCATACATTCAAGGACAAGGATATACATGCTCAAAAAGGAACTCAAGTTGTCCTAGCCTTTGGAAGCTATAAAAAACATTCCAACAACATGACCATGACTCCATAACAATAACAAAGTGAAAGCAATAATAAGGTCTCATATTGCCAAACATAAAAGAATTCATTCTTGAAATAATAACAAGAGACCAATTAAACTTCTATTCATCCATTAATTCAAATTAACATTATTTTTTAATAACACAGATCAAATCATTATAGTTTATTCTATACCTATACATTCACATGATAATAATAAAGCTTCATTTCCAACTATCACGGAATTGGTATATATTATTACCATATATATATATATATATTCCAACATTACACAAATATAATTACATAAATCGAATATAAAACTGAATTAGAACTCTTATACAAAAACTACATAAATCCAAAACTACACACACACACACACACATCTTAATACATATCAAAATCTCTGAAAAACATTAATTCAACACTGAGCAATAAAAGTACGCACAAACAACTAGACACATGGGGGGTGCAGCCTACATAAGGTTCACCTCTTGTGATGCCCACAACTATGGATACCACAGCCATGGTGCCCCTGATCTGTGGTTTCCCACAATCGTGGGTTACCATGACCTATGGTATTCCCATAGTCATGGGGCCATGGGGTGAGAGCCGTGGGTAGAGCTCAACTCCCCACATCCCCAAACAACAAGAAATCAAATTTAAAATTTTCGAATTGGGCCTCTAAACTTGACTCAATTTTAAATAGTCCCAACAATGGCTTTGACTGGGGATGGTTGATTGCAAGATCAACACAAGAACATAGAATCTTTGGTTAAGTAGAACACCAAAAAATGGATCATTCTCATTTCTTCTCATCTCATTTAAAAAACAAGGCTTCCTTATTCTACCCAAACAACAGGGCACTTTATTGAAAACCACACAACTGAAGCAAATTGACTATACAATAGATACAAACATGCTTAAAACTGAATCATACTGCTCCACTTACAAACATTTACCTCTGTCAAAAATCTGGTTTTCATCTCTTGGTATTATGATCCTAACAAAGGCATCTTCCAGTAAGAACTAAGCATAGCTTTTATAATCCGCCTCTTTTGTCCCATTACTGAAACAACTAGTGTGCATACCTTTGGTCTGATTTTGAACTTTGTAATCACACATTATTTCAACACAAGTAAAACCATGAGACAAATCACCATAGAGGCATTCCCACAAGCCGTAATACACTTTACTATCCCACTCAACTCTATCATTTGCAAGGATATCATCATGCTGAACTTGAAAAATAAAACACTCTTTTTCAACATTGCAGTTCCTATCAGCACATGCCTTATTACCATTTAAATTTATAGAATGAGGGGTACTAATCAATTGATGCAAACGAGGAACATGAACATTACCATCCGGATGTGATACTTCACTATGCTGATCACATCTCGTACTATCCTTGCTTATCAAACTGAAAATCTCTACATTCTCAACATCCCATTCATGGAAAAGAATGCATACCTGTGGCTGAAGCAAATCCCCAGCTGAATCTTTTTCATCCAAACCTATATCCACCTGAAACACTTTCATTTGTGGTTTTAAGTGATCATCACATAATCCATGCCTCTTACCTTCATCATGAAATAAATTCTTACAACTCATGCTATTGCTGTTTGGAATTTCATCAGTATTATGGACTGGTTCATCATTTACAACATTTGGCTGATCAGTTATCTCTTCATACAAAGGGTTAGCAACCAAATGGACAATCCCTTTATGAACATTATGGCACTGAACTAGTTGGTCCGTATCTATATCAACATTGAATAGAACATTAGTAAAATTACTAAAGACACCATCCATTCGATCATCATAATCATCTTCATCAAGCAAAGAAGAAATTGACACTTGGCTGGAACAATCCTCAGTGTTCCATGTTTCACATCCATAAGATTTCATCTTTTGACCATCATTCTGAAAATCAAGATAATCAAACTTATCTTGCCACAACTGATCTTCTTCACCAATTGAACACTCGTCATCAGCCAAAGAATGAAAATGAACATCGCTGCCATTTACTTCATCAGATGAGTTTTCAGCATGTTCACTAAAATTTTCTGTCATAAAACCATCTGTTGGATCGGCATGTTCATCACGTGTGCGAGCATTCAATTCACAGTCCTTTTTTGAAGAATCCTCTTCACTATATTGCAGAAGGTCTTTATTAACAGCTCGAAGGCTCTCCAACATTTGAACCTTCTTATCCACAACTTCAAGAGCTTTCTTAAGTTCTGCAATCTTTTGGACTTGCATTGCACTTTGCTGTTCCATTTGAGATTCCGTAAAATTTTCTCCATCCATGTGTGCTATATCTTCATTGCAATCACACATACCATCACAATTTTCTGAATTTACTTTGTGCATAACTTTCAAAATAGAAAGATCATCATCATGATTACAAGAAATGAAATCTGAAAATAGATTTACTTCATCCTCAACACAATTAAGATTATCAATATCTAAGTAAGGATCAACTATTGTTTGCACTAAACAATTCTGATTTTCATCATATGGCACATTTTCGCTTGCACAAACAACAACACTTAGTAATCCCTCTGTATTTGGTATTTCAACATCAAATATATCAACAGCATGTAAAAATTGATGGTCATCACCATCATTATTTTCATTAATATTATCCTGAAGAGATGCATGATTCACTTGGTAGTTGGCAGCCACATAATCATCATAACTGGCATACAAATCAAATGGTACATATCCCTTGTATATATCAATCTCCGTATCAACATTTTCACAACACTTCCCACTGATCATTCCATCACTACTGCGAGAGACAATTGACATTAACGGCAAAGGCTCTTGACTCTCATTTAAATTTGAAACACATGCATCATAAAAGCCATTTGGAACTATAGAGCTTGATGCACCTAGACAAGGAATGATTTTCTTAGCTTCACATGGTATTTCACCATTGAAGGTGCTTTGGTATGAAACAACAGCAGACACGAATCTCTTCGAGATTCCAAACTTCAAGTTATTTTCCATATCCCTAGCTGTGTTAAAGGCTTCATACAAGGTTTTGGTTTCTTTGTTTCTCAATAGGAAACCCATCTTCTCATCAAATGCACTCATATAAACATCTAGACATACTTTATCATCAAGTTTATACTTTCTGGAAATTTTGGACAAAGCTTGTGAAAATCTGATATTAAACGTTGGTACCAATTCATCTTCCCTGATTTGTATACAGGTGAATTCTTTCAGCAAGTCGGAATCACTCACCTTCTCATCGAATTGATCCATGAAATTTGAAACCAATTCTTCCCATGAGGTAATAGAATTCACTGGCAAAAAAGAGAACCAATCTCTTGCATCCTCTTTTAATGACTGAATAAACAACTTCATGCATATATCTTCCTGGCCAATTTCAAATTCTCCTATCAAATTTGAAAGTCTTTTAACATGTTGACATGCTGATTCTGATTTCTTCCCACTGAATATGGGCAAATACTTTCTAATTTCTGTGGGTATGGGATTTGGGTAACTCGGAATATCTCTAAAATTTAGAGCAACATAATGGTTCATGATGAAACTTCTCCTATTATACGGTTGTGACACTTCACCAGGCATGGCTCTATGTGGAAATACACAAGGTTGAAAATCTTTACTATTCATTTTCCTTACTCCCACAAATGATATACAACCTCGGATAAAAGAATGAAACACTTCAAGCACAAATCCTTATACTGAAACTATTCATAACATTGCTTGACACAGATTTTTTCCAAATTTGCATACTATAACAGAAGAACATATACTCTGGACATTTCAGCAGAATAAATATGCAAATGGACTTTGAAATCCCCTCTTTCCCTCTTTACTAGTGCTGTTCACTAAATGGGAAAACTATTTTAGTAATTCAAATTTTCAGAGGAAATTGTTTTGCATTTGAAACCTCTGAAAATACCTGGAGATTTTGTAGCTGTAAGACTTGTAGATCTGGAGATTTACTTCACACTTTAGCATTGTCTTTTACATCAGAGTTGCCACCTCTTGCATAGAGGATATTTTGAATAGCAGAACACCATCAAACACTTGTTTAATTCTCTGTTTCTCTTTCAATCTTGCAGCAACCAATTCACTCTTCCAGGCTATTACTGCACTTTTCTTCTCAAGCTTTTATGATGAAAGCACTTATCTGTGAATATGCTAATTAAACCATCTGCACCTTAATATGATTCATAAGATTATCTACTAATCTTGTGAAAGTCTTGGAATACAAACTTCCTTCAAGCACCGGTACAGAGACTAGAGTCGCCACCCAATAAAGAATTGGGGAAAAATTTGCATACAGTTACAAGGACTTGCTCACAACTAAGCAATATAACTTTTATTCTTACTCCTTCATACACTATATGACATGTAAAACATATCATGTTACAGATCCAGAACAAGAACTATTCTCTTCACCATAAAACCACTTTCAACTATGTGCATATGCAATGGACTGACTAACTGGATATGAAATTGACAGGATGAAGAATACATTCCACTTCTAACCATATCAATCAAGCATTTGAACCCATTTAAGTCCCCAGCAGAGTCGCCATTTTTGTTGTGGTGACTCAGATGGGGTAATCTCAACCTTATATGAATTAATTCTTTCTTAACCAGAGGCTCTTGACAATTCATTTACTCCCCAGTAGAGTCGCCATTTTTTTTGTTCACCAAAAGTGATAACCCAAGAACACCTGCAAATCTTTTTATGAAATGGCCAATTTCAGTGTACAAAACACATCAGGGCTTAGACAACATAACATAGGACCCTAATTGATCCTCCTGCACTTCAGGTTCTGCTAGACCTAGGGGGGGACACCCTTTTGATGCACTAAATACAACAATTAAAGACACATAACTACATCAACACTAAGTAGATATATCATTTCACAAGCTCAATAGGTTAGGAAACATTACAGATTGGCTAGATCTGTATAAACAATAGGATGAAACAGAGCTTGGAAAGAATGGAACACACACCCCTAAACATAAAGGGAAATAGATTTATCTTTTTAAATGTATATCTGAAACCATCCCCAAACTTGCAAGACCAGTGCCTTGTTCATTGGGCAACAGGGTCACACACAAAACTACAAATATGAATCACAACTGCAAATTGGTTTTCCTTACAACATATCCCTGCATTAATACCTTGTACTAATGCATTACTCAATCCATTCATAAAATTATCAGATCTGGGACACATTCCATTTTTTATGACTGATTATAGAATTTAAACTCTTCATTGAAGAATGCCTACAAATAATCATACAATCTCCTTGAGATGACAAATTATAAGCCTCCTTGAGGATTCAATTCATAACAATTAAATGCATACACAGAGACAATATCATGGGAAATTTACTCATGCCTGACACAAGCAAGACCTACAACTAGAAAACAATCTGTCATCTTGCAATGTAGCCTCTATACCCTGAATAGATCCATAGAACTTTACAAGTTTGGGTCAAGAATTTCAGAAAATGGAAGCCATGAAAACTGGAGCACACCTCATAGAATTCTGGAACCCTTACAACTGAGAAGAATTGGGAATAAAAGGGAGAGGGAACCAAATCAAATCTGCAACTGAATTGCTAAGTGTGTCCTCTCTAACTGAATTTTGTTCCCATGGAAACTACTTCCAAAATATCCCACATTTGTCAAAATTAACCTCATAATCGGATTCCTCACTCTGAGAGCTTTCCGACTATATATAACACTTTATATTTTGGCCAAAATTGAGACCCTGGGCGAATTAATTCCCCAATGTGCTCAGTCATTTAAATTTTTCAAAATTTAATATAGTTCAAACTATATCATTTACTCATTTTAAATTTGATTTTTGCCTCCATTTGGTCCTGACGCTTTGCCACGTGGCAGGATCTGATTGGTCGATGGGGTTGACCAGACACCACCTGGGATGACACCTCATCACCGCCACACCATCTGCTTTGTCACTGCCACTTGGCCGCCACGTGTACACCACCTCAGCACCACCTCATCGCCACCTAGGCACCACCTCATCGGGACCCGCCTACTGGACCGCTGACTGTACCCGCCACCTGGCTTTCGCAACTTCGCAGGGTGTAACTCGCGTGCATCTTCCTTTCGTGAAACAGCGTGAGCCATCGATCCATCTCGAACTTGCTCACTCATTAAGCCGATCTTCCTCTACAAAATTTTGCCTATCTGCCTCAGGAAGCGTGCCTACGTGGGGTCCACCTGGTTGCCGCTCAGTCATGTCCACCGTCGCCTCAAGATCCGTGCCCATGCGCATGGGGTCCGCCTTGGGCACCCAACGGGCACCATCCATCAAAAGCCCAAAGGCTTTGACATTATGTATTGGTGGAGATTTGGTTATAAACATTTAAAAAAACCACTTCCCAGCCAATGTGGGATATTATGTTTTGCCTGTAGCTGCAATTTTAAGCTTTCTCTGAGTGCTTTCATGGCAATTTCTAGATTTGATTGAAAGTGTTGATCTCCAAACACCATGTTAGGGAGGGAAAATGCTGGCAAAGTCATAGACATTGGCTTTACACCTGCCAAATGCACTTGCTACATGTTAAAAATGGCCTCGAAACAGCCACACAGAGGGGGTTTCTATTACATTTTGCATTATTGGTTTTGATTGCTGCTATTGTCTCATGCCATTTGTATTTGTTTTAAAATTTAAATGGCTTCCTTTTAAAAAACCACCACACAGAGGATGATTCACATTTTTATTTGCCCTTGCTATTGGAGGTTTCATTATGCTCTCCAAAACCACGCAGGAGGAGCTGCTAATGCACTTGGTTAATGCTTTATATTGTCTGCTGTTAATGTTATGTGAGAGGGGGGAGGACTTTCTGTTTTCATTGCCTTTCACAACACTACACTTCATCCTCAACGTAGCCCTAGAAAACATCATTTATTGGCTGCTAAGTTTGATTTAATGGCTGTCAATTGCATTGCTGAAAGTTCAATTACCTCCACACTCCACACACAGCAGGGAGGAGGCATAAGGCGTGGAGATGCTGCTGAAGGAGGGAAGCAAACCCTACCACCATTCCATGCAAAAGGGAGGTTTATGGCTTTTAGCAGCCAATTGCATTTGCTTATGTTTTTTAATGTAACTTCTAAACAGCCACGTGAGCATGCTTTGGCTGTCATTACACTTGCTGCAGTTAAAATTAATAACCATTGCCCATGTCTCTCCTGCTACTGTCATTTTCCCAAACTTCAATGTCTTTGCTCAGCCACAACCACGTGAAGGAGAATTGGCTGGGCATTTGCTTGGAAATTTCTGAGTTTTAAATTCAAAGAGGCTGCTGGTTAAACATCACGTGGAGTGAGGGGGAATTACACCAATTCCATTTGTTGTTTACATTTGCTTTGAATGTTAGAAAAAATTTATTCATTGCCACACACTTGCCAATATGAATGTTATTGAAGATTAAAAAAAAACTTTACCATACTCCACTCCACGGCTGCCAAGTGCATTTGCATCAAAACATGCCAGCTCTATTTAATTTGAAAACCTTTCAATTTTCCACATACCAATTTGCATTTGGTATTGGAGTTTCTCTTCTCTCTCATTGTCCGACTGGGGAATTCAAATCAATCCAATATGGATACACATGTATTGCCAAGAGAAAAGAACATTTCACCATTAAAATTAAAGCACAGGCATGAGCCAGGTTGGGCCCCAAAGTGGGTCCGACTAAATTTTTTTTTCGTTTTCAAGCTACTGGCCTCTGGAATATCTTCACGGACCTCAAACATACCTCTGGGAACGATCGGCATCATTTTCGGATCATTAATCCGCATTTTACAACCTTCAGGCAATTACGCCACAATTTTCGCATTTAATCGCGAAGACGTAATTTTCAAACCTGTCAAAACACCTTTTTGGAGCTCGCCATCTAACAAGCGTGTACTCTGATATACTGAGCAAATGGATTCGTCAAGACTTGAAATTTTGCAGACTGACTCATATTTATGCATAGAATTGAATCCATTTTGAAATTCTCCATGACAATCAATAGGGAAAAAGATGTAATCGCTCAAAGTAGGCTACTCAATAAAATCTGCATTTGTGCCTAAAATGCACTTCCAGCTCACCCCTCAAACTGGGTACCTCATAAAATTATCCAAATTGAATTTTGAAATTTTCACATCACTGAATATGCCAAATGAAAGGTATAGGACATGAATCCCGAGCCTTACCCCCTGAAAATCAGCTGGCTCCATTTTGCCCTCTCGCAAACTAGGCCCTTCAAACTGACTCATTTAGGTACTTTTCTGACATGCAGAGCAAATTTTTGAATTGGGCCTCTAAACTTGACTCAATTTTAAATAGTCCCAACAGGTTGGAGAGCACACTTAGACTTGAAGATTCAGGTGGAGTAGATGCTCGGTACTTGCAGCTGCATAAACAAAACTTGTCAAACATGTACATATATAAACCACATAATATCATACCATGAATAAGGAATGGAAGCGATGTAGCTTTCCCATAAAGAGAAGTGTGACTCTTTTCCCTTTCACCCAAGCACATCAAACATAGAAGAAGTGTACATCAAGTCATTATGCATCGATAAATGTAAGGAAACTAATAAATAATATAGCTCAATAATGTACTATGGAATATGAATAAAATCTAATAATCACATCATAAACCACATCATATGATTCCATCGAAGACATTATCATATAATTATCAATCACAACCACATAACAACATCATGAATTATATTACTATAACAACAAAACAAAAGGCACAAAACATGAATATCACATAAGGATCCAAAAGTCATAGACTACAACCAAAACAAGATCAACCAACACCAAAATAAGGGTTGAACCACACAGAACACAAATCAAAAGGTCCGACAAGCCAAAAGAGAGAGGGGTACTACATCCATCATATAATGCAAGGAGAAGAATAAAAATGGAGGCCAAGTGCTTGAGCATAAACATGGGTTTTCTTTATTTTGCAATTGTTTGATTTTGTTGATTTTTTTCAAGTATTCCTCTATTGAGTATACGATTAGATTTTTCTTTAGATTTAGGGTTTAGTGGTTGCCTATTTGATCTAATTAGCATGTTGATTTTCCCTCATAGATAGGGGATATAGGATCTTTATCCAATTAGGAGTTCAAAGAGGGGAATTCTTATCCCAATTCTTAGGTTTTTCCCTTTTAATAGTTAGGATGAACTACCAAAAAGGGAGAAAACTATTCCTTTAGTAAACAGGTGTATAAAAATAGAGAAGAAAAGATAAAGCATGAGAGTAAAGAAGATATTGATTCTTGGTCAAAAGGAAAACATGAAGAAGACAAATTTCCTAAATACTTTGATATAATTAGGAATCCTAAGGATGATTCTCATTTATAATTATAATGATCATCAATTTGATAACTTAATGATGAACGAATAGTACCAAACCGGTACTCTGAGGGGGGGGGGGGTGAATCAGTATAGGCAAAAACTCAACCATAAACCAGTTTGTCAACTAACACTTATGCACTGACAGACAAACAATAGCACCGGTCCTTCAACAGAGTTCAACCAGCAAAACCCAGTGTAACTAAGACGAGCAAAGATTGGTTGACACTTATCTTGTCATATAATCTAACTCTTCATTCCTATTTCACTCAAATGCATGAACAAGCAATCTACCATCAAAGATGTACATATTACAGCAAGATAAACATCCATCACCACTTAATCAGAAAAAAATCATAACATCACACATGACACACATATTTTTCATATGGAAACCCAACTGGGAAAAACCATGGTGGGGATGAATACCCACAAGCTTGTTTTTGAACTCTTTGGAAGTCCACTCTGTTAGGAGCCTTGTCTGGTTAAAGATAGATACAATAGGTTCTATTAGGAACCGATCCTGTTAGGGATCACTCGGTTAAGGGATGGCTACAATACCCAGTTAAGGGTTAAACCTTGTTAAGGGTACCTTGTTAGAGGATTTCAAGAACTCAATAGCTAAAGGATATCAATGACTCAGTAGCTTCAAGTTACCTTGTTAGAGGATTTTCAACAAGTCGGTTAAGGCTACCTTGTTAGGGGATTTCACAACTATTGAAGTAGTTAAAGATCAACAAGTATATCAATGACCTGATAATAGCACTCAATGCCAATGCAGATCCGCTTAAGCTCCTCTTCACCTTCTGCACTTCCACTCTGCAGATATGACTTCTCTCCTCTGGTCTGGCAAGAATCATGTATCTCATCTCTTAGATACACACACAACTTTTGCCAACAAATTCTGAAAGAATCACAACATTGACCTTATAGGACAACATACAGGTCGGTAGCATAAACCCTAAACCCTAGACCTATTAGGTTAAGGAATTCAAACGGTTCAATCCTGACCATTGATCATACTGTATTGAATGCAACAGTCTTGATCCAATCTCAAGACATTCTCCATCGTTCATTTTCCACCGATTTCATGGCGGCTGATAACCCATCACATGTTATCACCATTTACAGACTTCACACATTCCCGAGGTGGATAGGAACACTCTTCTTTATGCAAGATCCTTCACGCGCACAAGGCTTACGTGGCAACATTATCTGTTCTTCATTATCATGTTAACTTCATCACATAAAGATCACTGATTGAGTCACACAAGCTTAAGATACTCCAACCAGAAATCTTGAAGTGGAAACTACCTACCAACCGGTAGTCATACAATGCTTCCATGTGCCGGTTCACATGACTACATGCCGATTCACCTTGACATGTCGGTTCACCTTGAACAAATATACCACTTTACTTTGGCATATATACCAATTCTCACATATGCCAGTTCTCTCTTCATATCACCTATTGACATCAATGACAACATACAATATCATTATGTCCTCATACCGGTTCACATAATGCCAACAATCTCCCCCTTTGGCATTGATGGCAATATACAAAGATATCTTTCTGCAAACTCATCTTCTCCCCAATTTCTGCAGATATCTTCTCTGTTACACTTCTTCTCCCCCTTTGACAACAATGCCAAAGTGGAGGCACAAACATCCCTGTTCCATTATGCTACTCCCCCTGAGGAGTAGCATCCTTCAACATATCAATGAAAAAAAATATGACTATGCAATACCTGATTGATGTGGAACAAATACTTTTAATTTACCTCCTGAAGGGGCAGTACCCCCAATTCACCTCTTAAATACACAAATGTAGTCTTTGGGAGAGACTTGGTGAATATTTCTGCTAACTGCTCCTTATTGGAAACATGTTCCAGTGCAATCTCTTTATTCTGAACCTTTTCCCTCAAGAAATGATACTTAAGCTCAAAATGCTTGGTTCTAGAATGTAAAACCGGATTCTTTGAAATATTGATAGCACTTGTGTTATCACAAAATATACTTACTAGTTCAGATACAGGGATTTTGAAGCCATCTAATAGATGCTTCATCCAGATTGTCTGAGTTCAGTTCATGAAAGCTGCAACATACTCCGCTTCCGCTATAGACTGAGAGATACAGCTCTGCTTCTTACTCATCCATGAGACCAGTCTACCACCAAGAAAGAATGCACCACCGGTTGTGCTTTTCCGATCATCCACATTACCTGCCCAATCAACATCTGTGAATACTTTCAGGTTGAAATCATTGCTGTATGGGTACCACAATCCATAGTCAACTGTTCCCTTAAGATACCTAAGAATCCGCTTGACTGCAACCAAGTGGGATTCTCTTGGATTTTTCTGGAACCTTGCTGTAATGCCAACAGCATGTCCAATATCTGGTCTACTATGAACCACATAATGCAACTTACCAATCAATGATCAGTATTCCTTCTCATCAACCAATGCAGAATCATCCTCTTTTGATAATTTGCAACCGGTCACCATTAGTGTACCAACTGGTTTGCTATCTTCCATGCCAAAGGTCTTCAACACCTCTTTGACATATTTGGACTGAGTGATAATGATTCCATCTTTCATCTGCTGGATCTGCGGTCCAATGAAGAACTTAATCTCCCCTATGAGTGACATCTCAAACTCTTCCTTCATCTCATCAGCAAACTCATGACTCATCTTGTCATCTCCACCAAAGATAATGTCATCAACAAAAACTTCGCAGATTAGGATCTGATCTCCTTCAGGTTTCAAGTAGATATTTCTTTCTTCACTTGTTCTCTCAAATCCAATCTTCACAAGATGGGAATGTAGACATTCATACCATACTCTAGGTGCCTGCTTTAGACCATATAAGGCTTTATGTAGCCTGCACACCATATCACTATCTTCAAATAGGGAAAACCCATCTGGTTGCTCTATATACACCTCCTCTTCAAGTACACCATTTAGGAATGCAAATTTTACATCCATTTGATATACCTTGAATCCTTTAAAAGCTGCATATGCAAGAAGCATACGAACTCCTTCCAATCTGGGTATAGGAGCAAAGGTTTCTTTATAGTCTTCTCCTTCTTCTTGAGCATATCCTTTGCACACCAATCTGGCTTTGTTCCTGATCACTGTGCCATCCTCATTCAGCTTGTTTCTGAACACCCATTTGGTGCCAATGACATTTTTATGTTCCGGTCTGGGTACCAAGGACCATGTACCATTTTTCTCTATCTAGTCAAGTTCCTCTTCCATTGCCTTGATCCAGTCTTCATCTTTATGAGCCCATTTGAATGACTTAGGCTCAAATTTAGAGATCAAACATGAGTTTTCTCTGATCTTTCTTCTTGTAAGGATTCCTACATCCTTATCTCCTATGATCTTCTTAGGATCATGATTTAGCTTGACATACCAAGGAATAGTCTTGACTAGTTCTTCTTGCTTTTCCTCTTCTTCCTCATCTTCATCAGTATCAACATTCACCGGTTTAGGAACACTATTACTGGTACTTGGTTGACTGATAACCAATTCCCAGAAGGTTGCAACCGGTTCATTTACAACTTTCTCACTACCTATTTCTTCCGGTTTCTCAGAGGTTTCATCAACTCTCACATTGATACTTTCCATAATTCTCTGAGTCTTATTGTTGAAACACTTGAGATATTTACTCTTGGTGGAATATCCTAGGAATATTCCCTCATCACATTTAGCTTCAAACTTTCCCTGATGTTCACTCCTCTTGATGTAACATTTGCTACCAAATACCCTAAGGTAGCTAACCATAGGTGTCTTACCAGTCCAATACTCATAAGGAGTTTTATCCTTACCTTTCTTGATGAGTACCCGGTTCATTGTGTAGACTGCAGTGCTTACCACTTCTCTCCAAAAGGTGTGAGCTACTTTTCCTTGAATCAACATGGTTCTAGCTGCTTCAACCACAGTCTGGTTATTCCTTTCTACTAGGCCATTTTGTTGTGGAGTCCGGGGGCTAGACAGTTGCCTCTTGATGCCAAATTCTTCACAATACTTGTTGAATTCACCGGAAGTGAATTCCCCTCCTTGATCAGTTCTAAGACACTTGATCCTTTTACCGCTTTCCTTCTCTACTAATGCTCTGAAAGCTTTGAACTTCACAAAGGCTTCACACTTGTCTTTCAAGAATGTGACCGACATCATTCTTGAGCAGTCATCAGTGAGAATCATGAAGTACCTATCACCCTGCACACTTCTAGTTTTCATAGGACCACACAAATCAGTATGCACAAGATCAAGCAAGTTGTCAGTAGTGAAAGATTTACCTTTAATGGTTGAGGAAGACATTTTCCCCAATAGACACTCTCTGCACAAGGTATTATCTAGTTTTCTTAGCACCGGCAACCCTCTAACTGCCTTGATCTTACTAGCCTTCACAATGTATAAAATTTTACATGGCGAAGTCTCCTATGCCATATCCAGCTATCATCAAACTTAGCCATAAGACATGTGCTTATATTTTCATTCAGATGAAATAGGTTACCTTTGGTCTGCATGCTGGTTGCCACCACTTCACCATCTATTCCTTTGATTCTGTAGATTCCATTCTTGAATTCCAGAGTGAGGCCACTGTCATTCATCTAGGCAACACTCAAAAGGTTGTGTTTGAGACCATCAACCCAATACACATTGTCAACACTACTCTTTCCATTCAGAGAGATGGACCCTTTTCCTTTAACCATACATGGTGCATCATTGCCAAAATGAACCACACCACCATCATACTCTTCCAAGGATAGAAACTTGCTCCGATCACCAGTCATATGGTGTGAGCAACCATTGTCAATAATCCATTCATTGGAATTATCAAAGCGGGAGACAAGAGCCTTCTTGTCTGACACATCTTCCTTTACAACAACAAACACAATGTCTTCATTCTCTTCATCTTCTGATTCCTCATCTGTGACACCTTCATCAAATGCAACAAAACAGTTTCTCCGGTTTCCTCCTTTGAATTTCCTGAATCTTTCCAGTTTATCCTTGTTGTCACTATTAGGATAGTTCATAGCAATATATCCTATCTGGTTACATGAAAAATATTACAAAGGGAGCTTACCTCTGTATTTACCAGTTCCTTTTGGAAATTTCCTGGCAAGAAGAGCTTCAAATTCCATCAGAAACTCCTCATCATCCATTATTCTGCTCTGTCTTGGTTCACCACTAGTGCTTGCTTCTTTTCCTTTCTTGGATGGTACAACAGAAGCTCTAAAAGCTGATTCAGTCTTTTGAACACTGCCATCAAAACTATTTAGCTCATAGGCTGTCAACTTTGCTACGATGGAGTCCAAGGATACGTTAGTCTTGTCTATTGATCTCAGCTCCTGAATAGCAGCAACCCTTATTGCATAGACCGATAATAGGGATCTCAGGACTTTGCTTACTATAGTGGAATCTTCCATTTTACCACCTGCATTCTTGATATCTCTAACAATAGTTTTGATTCTAATACCATACTGTTGAATGGTTTTACCTTCAACCATTCACATGTCTTCAAACTTTCCTCTAAGGCTTTCTTCCTTATCTTGTTTTACATGCTCATCACCTCCATAGATATTTTCAAGAGCATCCCATACCTCTTTGGGATTTACCTTATCTTGGACATCAATGAACTCAATATCAGATAAACTACTGATTAGGGCTTCCACGACTTGCCCATTCTCCTATATCTCTCTCTTTTGATCATTGGTGAGAGTACTGGTACATGCAACATAGGGATTCTCAACATAGCTCCAGTGTTGAGCACCCATGCTTCTGATGTATATCTTCATTCTATCTTTCCATATACTGAAATCTTCTTTGTTAAACTTTGGACCTTCCCTTTTCATCATTACAACAAAATCTTTCCCTCAAGCGGTTAAGCTTACAACACAGAGGACCTGGAGGATGCTCTGATACCAATTGATAACTTAATGATGAATGAATAGTACCAAATCGGTACTGAGAGGGGGGGGGGTGAATCAGTACAGGCAAAAACTCAACCTTAAACCGGTTTGTAAACTAACACTTATGCACTGGCAGACAAACAATAGCACCGGTCCTTCAACAGAGTTCAACCGGCAAAACCCAGTGTAACTAAGATGAGCAAAGACCGGTTGACACTTATCTTCTCATATAATCTAACTCTTCATTCCCATTTCACTCTAATGCATGAACATGATATCTACCATCAAAGATGTACATATTATAGCAAGATCAACATGCATCACCACTTAATCAGAAAACAATCATAACATCACACATGACACGCATATTTTTCATGTGGAAACCCAACTGGGAAAAACCACGGTGGGGATGAATACCCACAAGCTTTTTTTTGAACTCTTTGGAAGTCCGCTTTGTTAGGAGCCTTGTCCGGTTAAAGACAAATACAATAGGTTTTGTTAGGAACTGATCCTGTTAGGGATCACCTAGTTAAGAGATGGCTACAATACTTGGTTAAGGGTTAAACCCTGTTAAGGGTACCTTGTTAGAGGATTTCAAGAACTCAATAGCTAAAGGATATCAATGACTCAGTAGCTTCGTGTTACCTTGTTAGAGGATTTTCAACAAGTCAGTTAAGGCTACCCTGTTAGGGGATTTCACAACTATTGAAGTAGTTAAAGATCAACAGGTATATCAATGACTTGATAATAGCACTCAATGCCAATGCAGATCCGCTTAAGCTCCTCTTCACCTTCTGCACTTCCACTCTGCAGATATGACTTCTCTCCTCTGGTCTGGCAAGAATCATGTATCTCTTCTCTTAGATACACACACACAACTTTTGCCAACAAATTCTGAAAGAATCACAACATCGACCTTATAGGACAACAGATAGGTCGGTAGCATAAACCCTAAACCCTAGACCTGTTAGGTTAAGGAATTCAAATGGTTCAATCCTGACCGTTGATCATACTGTATTAAATGCAATAGTCTTGATCCAATCTCAAGACATTCTCCATCATTCGTTTTCCACCAATTTCATGGCGGCTGATAACCCATCACATGTTATCACCGTTTACAGACTTCACACATTCCCGAGGTAGATAGGAACACTCTTCTTTATGCAAGATCCTTCACGCACACGAGGCTTACATGGCAACACTATCTGTTCTTTGTTATCATGCTAACTTCATCACATAAAGATCACCGATTGAGTCACACAGGCTTAAGATACTCCAACCGGAAATCCTGAAGTGGAAACTACCTACCAACCGGTAGTCATATAATGCTTCCATGTGCCGATTCCCATGACTACATGCCGGTTCACCTTGACATGCCCGTTCACCTTGAACAAATATACCGCTTTACTTTGGCATATATACCGATTCTCTCTTCATATCACATATTGACATCAATGACAACATACAATATCATTATGTCATCATACTGGTTCACATAATGCCAACACAATTTCACTACTTGGAATGTTAGGAGGTTGGAATCCCCTGCTAGGAAATACCTTGTTAGAATATACTTAAATTTAGATAAAAACAAAGATGTTTTTTGTAAGAGGTAAAGGCAAAAAAATTTACTCTTGAAACAAATCTCAAATTCATGTGGAAGGAGGCTACCCATATAATACGAAGCTTGGAAATGGTTAAGGGGAATATGTCATTTTGTTATCTAATAGTTGATTCCCATTTATGATAGAATATGGAGTTTCTCCATGTAAGTGTAGTATGGATTATAATTGACAAATATAACAAAAAAATCAGAGTATCTTAATATATGCTCCCAATGAATATAGGGATATAATTGAGCTTTGTAAATGGATTTATAGCCTACAAAATATCCTATGGATTGTGGGAGGATACTTTAACATGTTTGAGAAAAATGAAGATACATCCAGAGGTATGGACATGGAATGGAAATGAAATGAGAAATTCTCTTAGTATAGGATGAAGAATAAAATTAATCTATGTTATCCTCTTAAAGAACAAAAAAGGAAAATAAGCACATTTGGTGTACCTAGTGTAATGCCCAAAATAAGCACATTTGGTGCACCTAGTGTAATTTTAAAAAAGGGAATAAAAGGATATACTACATAGTAGATAGATTGTATGCTAATAGCGATCTCTTTAGCTTTGATCAGAATAATGATGGTAGTAGAGTAAAAGTCAATATCATCTCCCTATCAATGTTAAGATCCTAATATATAATGAAAGGCCTCAATATAGTAGAAAAGATGGCAAATTCTTGCTAAACACTATGCTACTAAAAGATGAAGACTTTACTAAGGCCATTTTTTCTCTTAGAGAAATTAATAGATGAATGTTAAAAGACATGTCAACTATTTATAGATGAAATAGCCATGTCAAAGGCTAGAATATCATCTTTTAGACTATGGGTAATAAAAAAAGGCTTAGAAAAAGGGAAATCTAAAAATGATCTCCAAGAAAAATTATTCAAGTTGGAAACTAAATTACAAAATGATCCTAGGAATTTGAAATTAAATGAATAGTTAATCTATGCTAAAAATTCCTTAAAAAATATACAAACAATTAAAACCAAAGGAAGGGTGAGAGAAAAAAATGAATTGCTTGTGTAATGGTGATAAAGGTCTAAATTCTTCCTCAAATTTATAAAAGAAAAAAGTGTTAATGAAGAGGTTGAAAATGTATGATCAAGCAACATTCTATTTAATGACCCCGAAGAGGTGAAAAAACAATTATTCAAGTTTTACAAAGATCTATTTACTTCTGAAGGGGATAACGCATAGGGGCACAATGCAAGGATTTATTGTAAAAAATTAATAACAAGAAAAATTTCTTTAGAAAATATAGAAATATTGGTACAAAGAGTGTTTAAGGAGGAAATTGTGAATACCATACATTAACCAAACAATGATAAGTCCCCTAGGGTTGGTGGTCTTCTAGTAGAGTTCTTTAAGAAGAACAAAGATTGGATAAATGAAGATATATTACAAGTTTACTCTAAAGCTATAGTTAAAGGTTCTTTGGGTAGCAACATTAATAAAGGGAGAATTAAACTATTGACTAAAGAAGGTAATACATTCTTATTAAAGGATCAAAGACCTACTACCCTACTAAATGTCTCCCATAGGATTCTTGCAAAACTTTTAACCTTAAGACTAGTTGACATCCTTCCCTCTTTTAATAGTAGCACTCAAACATAATTCATCAAATGTAAGTATATATTGGAAAATCTCCTAATTAATATGAAATGAAAAATATTGGCCAATCAAAATATAAGTATGCTCTTACTTGAGTTTGAAAAGGTATATGGCAAAGTGTAATGATCTTTTCTTATGATGACTCTTGAAGCATTTGGTTTCACAAAAGGATTTTGTTGAATGGTTAATACATTGAAATATCACAAGTGGATATTATATAATCCTTATCTAAATGGTTCCTCTTATAGAGGCCAATAAGACAAGGTTGTCCTCTTGTTCCCACTTTGTTTGTGATTGCTTCATATGCTATTTACCACCTTCTAATATACTCTTCTCTAAAAACCTAAGATTAGAGGATTATCCCTCCCCAATGATGAAGACCTCTTAAATATTGAATTTCAATAGGATACTATGTTTTTTGTTAGTCTTGAAGATGGTGATTTTGACAATCTAATGCAAAAACTCATACTATTTTGTGTGGCATTTGGATAAAAACTATCAACAATAAAATCTATTATGCTAAGTTGGGAAAACAACCTCCAAACTAGTTTTCTAAATACGAGTTCCAATGGGGAGGCCTTAACAAACAATTTAGATACCTTTGTATCCCTTTTTCTATAAATATATGTATAAAAGACATGTGAGACTAGATAAAAGGTAAAATAGATATAAAAAAATAGGTATGTGGAATAAATAATACTTATCTTTGGTAGGCAAAATTCAAGCATGTCAAAATATACTTTCCTTATGCAATATATATTATTCCTCTATGTGGCTATTTTGCAACTACAAAATAAATGAAATTTGAAAGAAAAGAAGACAATCTATGTCTTCTGTATAATATAACACAAATTACACAAATGAGGAAGATAAAATGAAATATGTTGCTAATGCTTTATAACATCTAAAATTAATAAGCCACTTTGAGGACTCAAACCATAAAATAACTCCAATGAGAACACACTTCACAATATGATGATAAAATAAGACTCACTACCTCCTATATATACCTTACTTATGCCTATGATATCACTCAGGTGAACCTAAATATGACTATATAGGCCCAAGTCTGACCTAACTAACTAGATAGCAATGTAATAATGATAATATGACTTAATTAAGAGTTAAGGTAGCCACAAGCTAAATATTTATAACCATACATATTCTCTAGGATTAAGGGCATAACATGTTGGTATTATGGATGACTTTGTCATGTGTTACATTGTTTTTGTCATTGATGTCAACACTTATCTTTCTGGATGTCTACATTGTTGATTTGGCACTCTGGTTATATTGGTTTGTTGTTGAACTGACACATTGTGGTCCTGGCATGGATATTGGCTTATGCATAATCACCAGTATATGTTTCACCGACATCTTATATGTTTTACCGATAGTTCAGGACATTGATGATGACTTGTTATCATCTGGAGATCATTTGGTTATGTCAAAGACATGGATTGCATGTTTTCATTTGGTGTTTTGCATATTGGACTAATCGGGTTCACATATTTGCCTTTACTGGTAGATAGGTCTAGGTTATGGACCGGTACAAGATATCATGTTCCAGATCAACACGACACATTTTGGAAATGGTTTATTGATTGGATAATGTGTAAATGTATTGAGGCCAACATATTGTATTGTATCAAGACTTATTTTGTAAATGTAACATCTTTAGGAGCCGACCTAATCATGAGATCTTAGGTTTTGTATAAATAATTGTAAGATGTATGAGTGTTTGTGTGAGTGTGTGCAAATATTGAAGATCATTGTGAAGAGCGACAATAAGTAGATCCTTGTGCAAATCATGGAGATATTATTTGAAGGTTGAAGAAAAGGTTATGAAGGTGTTTGGCACTCATGGTCAGAGCTTAAACCAGTACTGAATCCAACATTGTAGATGCTATACTGAAGTAGTACATTGTTATTGGATTTAACCATCTAATTGTAGTCAGTGTGACTCCTATTTTGTGATTGAGCAGTGAGCTCTAGGCAATTGTCTTTTCTGCATGTGCAAACCCCATTATTGTATTCACTTACTATCTATAGTAGTATCATATGATTGTGGATAAGGTTTTCCATCATGGTTTTTCCCCTTATAGGGTTTCCACATCAAAATATCTGTATCATGTGTTGTGGATGTTGTTTTGCTTTCTATTTCTTGCATTAAGTTGTACCAATATTGCTATAACTGTTAATCTATTTTACAGACACTAAGTTTTAAATTGAAATAATTGGTTTTGGGTTATAATTTATTGACAACGGATTCACCCTCCCTCTCAGTTTTCCAACCTGGTTCCTAACTATTGGTATCAGAGCCTAGTCCTCTTTTTTTAGAAGCCTAAAATCTTGAGGAGATCCTATGGCAACAAATATCTTCAGGAAGGACAGTCCCAAACTTGATGTAACTAACTATGGTATTTGAAAGATTAGAATGGAGACACATTTGAACTGCATTGGAAGATATATATGGGATGTTAAAAAGAATGGGTATGTTTCTCCTACTCCAAATAATCCCAATCTAATGATCTTGGCTAAAGACTTGAAGAATGATTGCAAAGAAAGAGAAGCACTTCTAAGCGCATTATCAGATCATCAAATCATGATATTATCAGATATATCTACTACAAAAGCTATTTGGGATAAACTAGAAACATTGAATGAAGGAGATTCTACTGTCAAAATTGAAAAATTGGAATGTTACCAAGTCAGGTATGAAAACTTAAAAATGGAAGAGGATGAAATAATTTATGCATTTATGGAAAGAGTTAATGAAATTGTTATAAGAATACAATGTTGTGGAGGATCTTTAAGTGAAGATGAAATTGTTTCTAAAGTTTTAAGAGCTTTGACACCGACTTACAAATGAAAGTGACAACTATTAATGAGTTGAGAACAATGCCTAATACATCAGTATCTAGAGATACTTTGGTTGGAAAACTTTCAACATTTGAGCTTTAAGAATTTGGTCCTGTTGCTACAGTCAAGATTGATATAGCCTTCAAAGCATCATCTTCAACATCATCATCATCATCATCTGAAAAATATGATTGGAAAGCACTTTATGTAAAAGAACTTGAAGATATCAGAAGAGAAAATGAAGAACTTGAAGAACTTGAAGCACTATTTTCAAGGTAGATGCCTAAAGGTCCAATAGGAAGTAAGTATGAAGGTAAAGCACCTTTCAAATGTTTTAATTGCAATAAAGTTGGTCACATGGCATCTAGGTGTCTTGATAGACATTCAAGACTAAGAGAGGAGGCAAAAAGAACATATAAACCTAACCCTAAATATTAGATATACAGATTTAAGAAAAACAGAGATAAGTCATGTTACTATGCAGATAAAGGTATTACAGATGACTCTGATGAAGATCCAACAGATAGTGGATGTGCATTTATTGCACTAAAACAATATCAACCGACACCTATTGTCAAACTGGTAGAGCAGGAATTAGTAGCAAAAATTAAAGAAAAGGATGAATAGATCATCGATAGTGGTTGCTCGCATCATATGACTGGTGATAAAAGAAAATTCTTATCATTTCAGGAATGTCATGGAGGTCTAGTAAGATTTGGAGATGACAAAGCTTATTTAATCAAAGGAAGAGGCACTATATCTTTGGATGGTAAGCACAATACTGACAATGTTTATTATGTTGAAGGTTTAAACATAATCTTTTGAGTGTTGGTCAGTTAGTGGAAAAAGGATTTCAACTACAATTCAAGAATGGAAAATGCAAAATCATTAATAGAACTAGATTGGAGATTGCAACCGGTAATCAGACTAAAGGTAATATCTTTAATTTGAATACCAGTAATAAGACATGTTTGATTGCTCAGATTGATGAAAGTTGGTTATGGCATAAAAGACTCTATCATGTGAATTTTTATTGCATTGTAAAGACCAGTTCAACCAAGGCAATAAGGGATTTACCTAAGATTGTGAAACCTCATAATCCGGTATGTAAGGAATGCCAAATGGGAAAGCAAGTTAGAACAACATTTAAAATAATTTATGAGAAATCCAATAATATTCTTGATTTAATTCATACCGATTTATGTGGTCTAGCAAGAACAAGGAGTCTTCAGGGTGATAGATACTTTATGCTAATAATTGATGATTATTCTAGAATGTGTTGGGTTACTTTTCTCATGGAGAAATCATAAGCTTTTGGGAGATTCAAGATATATAAGGCAATGGTAAAGAATGAAAATGATAAGAAAATCAAATGTTTGAGATCTGATCAAGGAGGAGAATTTACATCTAGGAAATTCAATGCATACTGTGAAGAGAATGGAATCAAAAGAAGTTTTGGAGTTTTGGAAAGGAAGAACAAAACTATACTGGATGCAACAAGAACCATGATGATGAAAGAAAATCTACCTTATATGTATTGGAGAGAAGTAGTGAATACAACGGTTTATACTTTCAACATAGTTCACATCAAAGGTGAAACCGGTAAGACCCCTTATGAAGTATGGCTTGGTCATATTCCTACTATTAAAATTTTCAGAATATTTGGAAGCAAATGCTATATTAGGAGAGATGAGTCTATTGGAAAATTTGATCCTAGAAGTGATGAAGGAATATTTCTTAGTTACTCAACTAGAAGCAAGGCATATAGGTGTTATAATAAAAGACTGTAGAAAATCATTGAAAGTACTAATGTGAAGATAGATTAACATTTTAGAGGAGAATCAAGATCTATAGGTTCTGAACTGACAGTAGAAATGATTATAAATAAACCAACACAGATTGCACTGGAATAGAATGAAGAACTAGTCACATCGGATTCATCAGAAAACTCAACTATGAACGAAGAATAGCAACCTGTAAGTGGAAATTAGAATAAACCCAAGTATGTAAGATTGAATCATTCAGAAAATCAGATAATTGGAAATAAAAATCAAGGTGTTATGACAAGAGGAAGATTGGAAATGAAGAGGTATGTTTAATTTCTCAAGTTGAACCAACATCATTTGTTGAAGCATGTCAAGATAAACATTGTATAAAAGCAATGGAAGATGAATTAGAACAGATTGAAAAGAATAATACTTGGACATTAGTTCCCCTGCCTAAAGACAAAAATGTAATTGGAACTGAATGGGCATTTAGAAATAAACCTAATGAAGATGGTGAAGTAATCATAAACAAAGCAAGATTAGTTTGTAAAGGTTATTTTCAGAAAGAAGGAATTGATTATAATGAAACCTTTGCATCGGTAGCCAGAATTGAAGAAGTAAGACTATTTCTTGCATTTGCATCTCACAAGAACTATAAGGTTTATCAGATGGATGTAAAATGTGCATTTCTAAATGGAGATCTTGGAGAAGAATTTTACATTGAGCAGCCTGATGGATTTTGATTAACAGATAAGGATATAGTGTGCAGGTTAAGGAAAGCTTTATATGGATTGAAGCAAGCTCCCAGAGCTTAGTATGCTAGACTAGATAAATATCTTCTAAAACTTGGATACACAAAAGGTAATGCTGATAGTAATTTGTATTATAAAATCACCAATGATGACATTTTGGTTATTGAAGTATTTGTGGATGATATCATTTTTGGAGGAGAAGAAGGGTTATGTAAAGACTTTGCTAACAAGATGCAAGAAGAATTTGAAATGTCTATGATTGGAGAGAAATTTTTTTTTCTAGGTTTGCAGATTTCTCAAACAGTTAAAGGTATATTTATATGTCAAACAAAATACTTGAAGGAACTCTTTAAGAAATTTGGAATGGAAAAATCCAAACTGGTAAGCACTCCGATGACTACAACAGATAAATTGACATTAAACGATGATTCAACTCCTATAAATCTGACAAGGTACAAATCTATGATTGGAGGGTTATTGTATTTGACAAAAACCAGACCTGATATAATGAATGCAGTGTGTATTGTTTCATGATTTCAAAGCAATCCTAAAGAAAATCATGAAACTGCAGTAAAAAGGATTTTTCGTTACCTACAGGCACAACAAATCTTGGTTTATGGTATCCTAAGGATGACAATTTTGAGTTATGTGCATATACAGATGCAAATTGGGCAGGAGATGTAGATGACAAAAAGAGTACCACTGGTTGTGCAATCTTTCTTGGTAGAAGATTAATTTTATGGATCAACAAGAAGCAAACTTGTTCATCATTATCTACAACAGAAGCAAAATATGTTGTAGCAAGAACTAATTGCACTCAGGCATTATGAATCAAACAAATGTTGAAGGATATCAAGGTAAAATGCAAAGAATTGGTAATTATTTACTATGATAATTCAACATCAATAGATATATCAAAGAATCCAGTATTTCACTCTAAAACAAAGCATGTTTCTATTAAGTATAATTTTCTGAAAGAAAATGTTGAAGCAAATGAAGTGAGATTGGTTTATGTGAATACTAAAGAGAAAATTGCAGATATTTTAACAAAGCCTTTGCTTAAGGAAATATTTGAATATGTCAGAGAGAAGCTTGGGGTAATCACCCCACTGACAAAGACTTGAATGATGAAGATTAGCATCAAACAGACAGGGACTAACAGAAAAATCTTTTTCTAGTTTTGATGAAGGAGAGCTACTACTCAGGGGGAGTAGTTAGTTGTATGTTATGTTCTGATTTTGATTCTTGACCAATTTGGCATTTGATGTAAAAGGGGGAGAGATGTCTATGGAAAAACATTGTACTTTTAGAGATATATTTTGGTTTTGGTTATATTGTTTTTGTTTCTGGTACAAAACTTTGTATTGATCTATTTTGGGAGATTGTTGGTATTTGGCATTCTGTTTTTGGCACTTAGACATTTTTCCATCTAGTGTTGTCATCAATGCCAAAGGGGGAGATTATTGGTATTATGGATGACTTCGTCATGTGTTGCATTGGTTTTATCATTGATGTCAACACTTATCTTTCTGGAGGTCTACATTGTTGATTTGACACTCTGGTTATATTGGTTTGTTGTTGAACTGACATATTGTGGTCCTGACATGGATATTGTCTTATGCACAGTCACCGATATATGTTTCATCGGCAACTTATATGTTTCACCGACAACTCAGGAAGTTGATGATGACTTGTTATCATCTGCAGATCATTTGGTTATGTCAAAGACATGGATTGGATGTTTTCATTTGGTGTTTTTCATATTGGACTAATCGGGCTCACATATTTGCCTTTACTAGCAAATAGGTCTAGGTTATGGACCTGTATAAGATATCATGTTCTAGATTAGCACGACACGTTTTGGAAATGGTTTATTGATTGGATAATGTGTAAATGTATTGAGGCTGACATATTGTATTGTATCAAGACTTATTTTGTAAATGCATTATCTTTAGGGATCCGACCTAATCATGAGGTCTTAGGTTTTGTATAAATAATTATAAGATGTATGAGTGTATGTGTGAGTGTGTGCGAATATTGAAGGTCATTGTGAAGAGAAAAAATAAGAAGATCCTTGTGCGAATCATGCATATATTATCTGAAGGTTGAAGAAAAGGTTATGAATGTGTTTGGCACTCATGGTTAGAGCTTAAACCGGTATTGAATCTAGCATTGTAGATGCTATACTGAAGCAGTACATTTTTATTGTATTTAACCATCCAATTGTAGTCAGTGTGAGTCCTATTTTGTGATTGAGCAGTGAGATCTAGGTGTTTGGCCTTTCTGCATGTGCAGACCCCATTATTGTATTCACTTACTATCTATAGTAGTATCATCTGATTGTGGGTAAGGTTTCCCACCGTGGTTTTTCCCCTTATAGGTTTTCCACGTCAAAATATCTATGTCATGTGTTGTGGATGTTGTTTTGATTTCTATTTCATGCATTAAGTTGTACCGGTATTGCTATAACTGTTAATCTATTTTATTGACACTGAGTTTTAAGTTAAAATAATTGGTTTTGGGTTATAATTTATTGACAAATGATTCACCCCCCTCTCAATTGTCCTTCCCGGTTCCTAACATAGAATGCCCCCCTCTTTAGAGAAGAATTGTCCTCAATGCTAATCATATGTGGATTATTTTGAATTAAATCTTCATCTTCCCATGTGGCATCTTCAACTAGTAGATTCTTCCACTGAATGAGACATTCTTTGATTGTTCTAGTCCACATATCCTTCTTACATGTTTGGAGAATGAACTTTAATTTCAATAAGATAGAATTCCTTCATCATCAAGCTTTGGTAATATTTTCATGTAGGGATGTTATTCCCTATTACTTTCTTCAAATAGGAAACATGAAAAATTGGATGTATCTTAGTTGTTGGCAACAACTCTAGCTTGTAGGCAACATTGCATATCTTTTGCATGATTTGGTAGGGGCTTTAATATTTTAATGAAAACTTATTATTCTTTGTCTGTTGCTTCAATGATATTTTCTTATAATGTTTCAATCTCAAGAACACCCAATCCCCCACTTCAAAGTTTCTTTCACTACAATGCTGATTTTCTTGCCGATTCATTCAATTTTGTGTTATGGACAAATTCTTCTTGAGTCATTAAATTACTTTTAATTGATGAAGCATGTGGTCCTCCACAATTTTAACTCTTGGTAACACCCTCAATGATGATGTGATAGGAGGCTAATATCCATATAGTACCATAAAAGAAGACATTTTTGATGATCTATAGAAGGAAGTGATATAGTAGAATTTTGCTAGTGGTAGCCAATCTACCCATTGTGATTTCTTATCTGAAGTGAAACAACATAGATATCCTACCAAACACTTATTAACAACCTTGTTTTTTTCATTAGATTAAGGATGGTATAAAGGAATATGATCCAGCTAAGTTTTGAAATATGAGTGTAGCGTCCTAAAATTGCGACACTTGCAATTTCGACTGCATTTCGGTCTTCATGATGGCGACGCAACACGCAACCTGAATGGAGACCCCGAAACTTGTCCACGACACTAAAAACTGCATTTTTCAAGCACCCTGGCCTGAACCTCCTTGCACCCTGCTGTCCTGGGAGGTGGGACCAGAGCGCCCAGCGCCCTGGTCCCCTAGGACCATGGCGCCTAGTGCCCTGGTCCCTGGGCCTATTTTGGGCCCGGTCTCCTATGGGGTCTCGGGTCTTTTTGTTTGCAAATTGGAAAATTAATTTTCCTGGTCGGCCTAAGGTCGGGAAAATCAGTCTTTTAACCCTAATTGGCAAGTATATAAACTAAATTTTCTCTCTCATTTTGGGTAGAGGATGAAAAAGTAAGAAGGACATATGTGTAAAAAGTGTGGAAACTATACTCAAGCATTCAAGCATTCAAGCATTCCTTCAAGTAATTGATCATTTCAAGTCTCCATTCAAGGCTAAGTGTTGCATTCAAGACAAGGATTCAACCATTGAAGAGGAGATCACTTACAACACATTACATGCTACAACATACAACATATAACAAACAACAACATCTATACCTTCGCACATAAGGATACAAACATCCTTACAACAAGGTATTAGTACTTGTTTTACATTACATTTACAACATTTCTCATTTCTTGGTTAATTCCAAAACCGGGGTTTGACCTAAGGGCAAACCCCTAATCCCTAACCCCCCAATCGTCTTCGCTTTTCTGTGTGTAGGTTGCAGGTACGCGGCTGAAATTGAAGATCTAGAATCCTTGTGCAGAGACGAACAGATCCCCCTTCGTTTCGCGGATTTTTCGGAGGACCGTGGCGCCGGGCGCCATCATCCCAACAACTTTTGCTCAAATTTGCAGGACAGCGCCGTATCGACATTTTACTGCTAATTCCAGGTCCGCAGCTTCATCCTATATCCCTATCTCAGTTTATAAGCGAATCTTTGTCACTTTCTATGCATTCCTAGCTTAATTCTTCTATCAACATTCTTTACAAAAGAGGGTAGCCTTGCTTTCTTAACCCTTGAAACACATTTAGCATCCAATCTTGCATTGTGTGGGATTGAATCTTGTGGGTTTCAACCCCTCTTTTGAATGTAAAGTCTCTCCCCTAAGTGAAAACCATCAACCCTAGAGTAACCTCCCTTCTCTCTCCTTGGAGTTGGAAGAGGAGAGAACAACTAGGGTTCGATCGCGATTTTCCGCTTTACAATGAGAATAAATCTATTTAAAAGTTACTAGTAAAGATAGGATCACAATCACTAACAATAACCTTAGGTGTACTATGTAGCTTTTGTATATTATTGAAGAATGATTGTCGCTATAATTTCTATAAAAGACATGATAATGCTATAAATTATGCATATTTAGTGAGGCAATCCACCACTGCCATGATGAAATTCTTACCTTTAGATCTTAGGAGACCTGTGATGAAATACATGGAGACCTCTTCCCAATGTTGGCTAGGAATAAGTAAAGATTGCAAGAGATCATGTGTCTTAACTTTCTTCCCTTTATTTTTTTCATGAACCAAACATTTAGCCACAAAGTTTTGAACATCCCCTTTTAGTCCTTCCCCAAATAAGTCTTGCTTGACTCGATGATATGTCTTCAAAAATCCTGAATGACTACCTATCAGAGACTCATCAATTTGTATGAGAATATTTTGTTTGAGAGTGGAATTATTGCATAGGTATAATCACTCTTTATACCACAAAGAATATCCCTTCTGACAAAACTTATCTAAACTACTCAGATCACTTTGTAATGGTTGAATGAGATTACTTATAGCAATATCATTTTTCTACTCTTCTTTAGCTTACGCTACCTAGTTTATTTGTAATATTGAAATGACATGCAATAGAGCTTCATCCTTTTTCATCATTCATGGATAATTCATCCACCATAATATTTTCCTTATCTTTCTTGTATATGATCTCAAAGTCATACTCCAACATCTTATTGACCCATTTTTATTGCTCTTCAAAAGAATCTTTGTTCCAAAAAATGTTTTAGGCTATTGTGATTTGTCTTAATTTTGAAGTGTCTTCCCATTAGATATGGCTCCAAAATGGTAGAAATTCACTTGCCTTCGTGGTGCCAAGATCATGTTTTGATACCACTTTTAATGAAATAAATTGTAGAAATGAGGAAGATAATATGAAATACGCTACAAATGATTTCCAATATTTGAAAGTAATAAGCTGCCACTTCGAGAGGGAAAACCTCCAAATAATTCCAATAAGAATACACTTCACAATATTATGAGAAAATAATACCCACTACCTCCTATATATACCCTACTTATGTCTAGGATGTCACGGAGGCCAACCTACATATGACTATACAGGCCCAAGGATGACCTGACTAACTAAATAGTAATATAATAATGATAATATGACAGTTAAGAGTTAAGGTAGCCACAAGTTGACTACTCATTACCATATGTATACACTAGGATTAAAGGTGTAATATCTTGATGGTAAATGGAACAATAGGAAACATGCAATTAAGTGGAATTGGTGTTTCTCAAATAAATTTGAAAGAGGATTAGGCTTAAAAGATCTAAAAAAACATGACATCTCCTTAGCAGTTAAATAGATTCTCAAAGTGTTGAAAATAAATTAATCCTATAAGATTCAAGTGAAATAATATACAATTAGTTGCTCCTAAAAATGCTAAAATGTGGAAGCATTTACACCTTTATGACTTACTGTTTGGAAAATTATTGGTATCCCCTATAGGTTCCAATGTGTATAAAAGCTTATGGAAAGATTGGGAGTAATTAATAATATTTATTAAAGACTATGATTCTTTTTATCCAAACAAGGGTAAAATATGCCCTTCAGGATCAATATGGTGGAATTTAACTAATATAGCTAAAGCCTAAAACTTGACATTAATAATATAACACTAAAACCTAAAACTTTAAATTTAATCTACAAAGCTCAACCCTCCTTCATCAACTATAAAACTTAAAACCTCAATGATCAACCCTCCATCATCAATCATGAACCCTAAACCCTCAATGCTCAACCCTCCATTATCAATTTTAAACCCTTAGCCCTAGGCCCTAAACCCTATACCCACAACATTGTTCCATCAACCCTATACCCTCAACTCTAAATCCTATACCCTCAATCTTAAGGGGCCTAAATTTTCTTCATAGTAACATGAGTGCATTATAATGCACTTGGGTTATTTCTTGCTTTAAGGATTTCCAAACCTTAAGGTTAGATTTTCCTTGGGCATCCAACCCAAAGGCTTGGGCTACCATTTCAATGACCATAGACATGTTTTTTATAAATTTTAAAAAAAAGACACAATATTGAGAATGTTGTCCATCAAGTTTCCACACATTTTAATGCAAAGTTAAAAATATCACAATAAAATTAATCTCTCTCTTATCTTTGTAACCATGCAGTTTTTTTCATGTTTTGAGTATGTTAAGTTTTCATATTTAATTTTTACAGTGAGAAGCATAACACTATATTGGCACCCACATTTTTTTCCATATAATTTTAATGATTAGAAATTTTAAAATAAAAAATTAAAGAGAAATTTCTATTATTATTATTTATAATAATGACTAGACAATGGATAATTTAAAAATAAGTTTAAGAGTAAAATCTATATTAAAAAGAAACTTTCTATCATTATTTATTAAATATGAAAAAAAATTAAATCTAGATTTAAAAGAAACAAATTTAAATTAAAAAGCAACTTATTATTATTTATTAAATGTAAAAAAGAAAAAAAATTAAATCTACATTTAAAAAACTTCTAATTTAAAAACTTCTATTTTTTAAATCTAGATTTAAAAGAAACTTCTATTTATTTATTTTTTTGCATGCAAATCATTTCATATTCTAAGATAAGACTCTAAAAATTATATTTTTAATCTAGATTTTAAAGAAACTTCTAATTTAAAAAAATATGTTTTTAAATATAGATTTAAAAGAAACTTCTATTTTTTTCATGTAAATCATTTTATATTCTAAAATAAGACTACATTCTAATAAATATTAACCTTATGAAATTAATTAATCTATGCTAAAGGTAAAGATTTTTTAAATTTGATATCTCTTCGCGTCCTCTACATAAATTTTATTTATAAAATATAGGTATGCTAATTTAGTTAGTGTCTCCATTTTTTTCAAAAATCTATGTATAATTTTTTTGGCTTCATTGTTTACCCATTTGTGAAAATTTCAAATAAATAATATTTTTAGAAACTAGACTCTATTCTATACACAACAAAATAATATGATTTTTTATTAGTTTTCATAAAATTTAGTTGTCTATGCTCAATGTTTGGTTTTTTAGAATTTTGTAAAATATCATATGTTCATTAAAGATTACCAAAAAATTGGGCATAAACTACATAGTTTTAGCTAATTTTTCACCAAATAAATTTTTGTAATACTAAAAAAAGTTAACATTTTATGGGGGTCCACATCGAACACTATGTTATATTTTTGATAAAAATGAAACCAATTTGTGTGGCTCCCCTTTTTGAACCCCTTTAATAACCAGTTCCACCATTAAAAAAAAATAGTAGTTTAGAAAGTAGATTTAGAGCACTATCTTGTGTTCTTGTTGCATCAAATTTTAAGTGTCACTACCTTCAATTTCACATCTAGGATCAATCTTTTCTAATTTCTAAATAGAAAGTGACCATTTAAGATTCCATTTTAGTTCCCCATTTTCATTTTAGATCCCCATTATATCTAGTGCATAATTTTCAAAGTAAATTCTTTTAAGACTTTACTTTAATCAGTTGCTCACAGTATGAGATGCTCTAAAAATCTCTCACCATTCTTGCATGACTACAAAATAAAATGCACAATTCAAGTGTAAACACCTAAAAATGTCCACATCACTCATATCCATCATTAGCTAGTACACAAATGACACCACTTTGCACCTAACACCTAACAAATTAATTAAATAGTTGTTAAGCTATTTAATTAATGCCATTCATCAATGTATCCATTTCCATCCTCTTTAATTAAGTAATTTTTAATTATTTAATCAATTCATTTATTTCCTCTCATTCACATTAATTAAATATTTTTTAATTATTAGCTAGTACACAAATGACACCACCTTATCACCTAACACCTAAAAAATTAATTAAATAGTTCTTAAGCTATTTAATTAATGTCATTCATCAATGTATCCATTTCCATCCTCTTTAATTAAGTAATTTTTAATTATTTAATTAATTCATTTATTTCCTCTCATCCACGTTAATTAAATATTTTTTAATTATTAAATTAATTTCATTAATTTTTTCTAGTTCACAATAATAAAATAATTTTATATAATTAGCTAATATTTCCTCCATAATTAATAACTTAATTTATTTTATTGATTTTTATATATTTGTTTCCTCTAAAAATAATCAAATTTAATATTCTATTTGTTTTCCATCATGCATATGAATTGAATAATTTTCATTATTTAATTATATTAATATATACATCTCATCAATTAACTAACACCCACTCTTAGTCTAGTCACTAATCATTCCTCCATGAATCTAGTTCACTAATCTATGCAATCAGATAACTTTACTTTTAGCATTTAAATCCTCTCAAGCATTTTGATCCATTAATTCCTCTAATCAATCTGAATTATTGATCAACTTCATGTCCAATATATCAGTCAAACCTACCTCTCATCATTCATCAAGCATTTATATCAAATTCAAGCAATCATATTCATTTCATGTATCAATCAAGTATCAAGTATCAATCTTGTATCTAATGAATGCTTCAAAATCAAGAAAACAACATGTCAAGAATTCAAGAAAATATCAAGAACAATGGAACTAAGCAAGGTTTGTGTGTGAAGGTATTAGGGTTTTGTTTATTTATTTATTTCATGTATTCATATTGTGCTTCATTGAGTGATTTGATTAGTTGTGAATAGAGTTTTATTGAATTCCTTATTTTGATTATTCACAATTTTTTTGATCCATTATATGTCGTAATTGATCCATACTTTGATATAATTGATTTAAAATATCACATACTTAACTATTATCTTGAGATCTTAAAATTCACAACCAAACTTATACACAAATTGAATTGAGAATAGACCTAAGATATAACAACATACCATATTCAATTTTCATCCATTATCCTACACACCTCTCACTTCATCTTCATATTTGTAAGACTTAGATTTGATTTAAGGTTGTACCAAACCTATCATGTATACATAATCAACAAACTATAATCTCCTTACCAAAATTTCTCACAAGTTCTCTAGATCGTGTATCACTTTATCTCTAATTTTTCTTTTTTCTTGGAATTTTTCCTTCTCCAAATATAAATTCAAATTAGCCTATCAGTGGGATATATTAGTTGAGGATTCATAACTACTCCTTATTTGGTATATTTAACCTCCTACCTATTGGATTGAACTCATTAGTCTAATTCAAGTTCAACAAACCAATGAAATCTCGATCATCATTATTTAATATATCTAGATATACTTTTGACCTTTTTTGGTTTCACTATCCCAAGTATCAAACCCATCAATCCAAAAATCCAAAAAAATCAACCAATTGTTATAACCAAATCCTACACAACACCTTTGTCCAATACATGTACCTAATCATAGTCCAAAGAACATAAAAAAATCATGAATTTGTTTGACAAAATGATCATAGAAGTTAAGCATCTATGTCAAACCCCATCCATCAAACCAACCTCCAAGAAAATCAACATTATTATCATACCAACCTTCATTCTCTTAAAAAATCATGTTGTTTGAACAAACATATCAATCATACCAATCCAACTTATACATGCCTCAAAGTTATCCAATCTCCAAATATTCATGTTATACCAACCTTCATTATCTTACAATACAATGTCATCCAAACCAACCTATCAATCATACCAAGCCAACCTATCAATCATACCAATCCAACTTATCCATGCCTCAAAGTTATCCAACCTCCAAAATATTCATGTTAGCACCTCAATCACCACCACATACCTCACAATTTATAGATATATTCTACGAAAAAACTATCTCACCTAGTCATATGACCACATCAATCCTCATGAAAAATCCTTAGACCTATCCTAGTTAGTCTTGGTGATCATCTTGGTTTTGGCTGTGTTTCTGATCTGGTATGATCAGATCTTTGGAATCAGTTTTGGATGCTTATTTTGATGGTTATATGCTTGATGTATTCTGGTGGATCATGATTTGGTTATCAATTTTTGTATTTATCAGCACCAGATTATCTTGTGCCTTTACCAGCTAGCTTTTGGCTTTACTGGCTTGCCTGGCATTCTTGGTTAGCTTTATCAGTATGCATTATTTGGTGACTTGATGAATGGATTTTGGGTCCAGCTTATGGAATCAGTTTCTATCATGTTATTGGTGCTTCTTGATCATATCTTGAGTGTTTGGTGAATTTGCATTGGCTGGCATGTTGTTATGGTGGTCCTATTTAGATTCGGTTAAACTTTCATTGAGGGTTTCTACCAACAAGTGAAGTGTGTTGGATTATGGTCTTAGCGGAATTATCAGTGGATATAATTGTTTGGCTATTTGATTTAGGTCCATGCTATGTAATGTAAATCATAATATTGGTCTGGTGGTATTGATTGATGTAATTTTGTAATTATGGGTTTATGGGTTTAGGGTTTAGCCGACCTTGTCAATAAGGTTGATGATCTGTATTTATAGATGACTTATTCATGTAATTTGATATGTGATGGTTGTGGGTGGTTAAGTTTTCATTAACAAAGAAAGGATTATGTGTGAATAGAGTCATATCATTCAAGAGAAGGTTGGAAAGAATTTTTATTGCAAAGCAGACATCATTGCTTAACCAAAACTATATCAGGCATTTGTAGATGTTACTTTCACAGTTCATTGCTTTCTGGATTGTAGTCTGATGATTATGTAAGTTAGTGAGACTTCCCTTTGTGATGAGCAGTACGCTTGAGGATGTTAGCCTTTCTGCATGTGCAAACCCCATTGTAATTATTTACAATACTACTGCAGAGTATTCATCTGATTCTGGGTATGATTTCCCACTGTGGTTTTTTTCTTTTCGAGTTTTCCATGTTAAAACATTGGTGTTATGTGTGGTATGCTTTCATGTTATATTGTTCATTGTGTTGTGCTTTGATTTAAGGTTTATAACTAAATTGATTGTTGTTACTATTAGTAAACCGATTCACCCCCCTCTTAGTTTACTCCCCGTATCAGTATATTCTAACAATTGGTATCAGAGCGAGGTCCTCTTTGTAGAATCTTAACCGCTTGAGGAGATTTGATGGTATTAGCATCTAGTTCTACATTCAATCTCTACCAGAAGGAGAGTCCCAAATTTGATGGTACAAATTACAAGATATGGAAGGAGCGAATGAAGATTCATTTCAGATGTCTTGTAACAAAATTTTGGGAGATAGTGGAGAAGTGGTATATACCTCATGATCCTAATTCCGGTACACTGACACCTGTTGATGAACTGAAGAGAGCTGAAAATGATATGGAAGAAAAAGAACCTTTATTGAGCGCCCTATCTAATGAAAAGCTATTGAGTGTCATAGAGTTGGAGAATGCTAATCAGATCTGGTTAAAGCTTGAAACTCTTTATGAAGGTGACTAGGAAGTGAAGATCACTAAACTTGAAGGTTTGTGGGTAAGGTATGAAACTTTGAAGATGGAAAAGGATGAGAAGATAAGTTCTTTCATGGATAGAGTCAATGAAATTATTTAAGGTATCAAATGTTGTGGTGGATCTATCAGTGAAGATGAGATAGTGTCAAAACTTCTAAGAGTTCTACCTTCAACTTACAAAATGAAGGCTAATGCTATCAATGAACTCTAGACAATGGTAAGTACCCTTGTGACAAGAGATACATTACTTGGGAAATTCACTTCTTTTGAACTTGAAGAAATTGGAGATTAGAGTGCTGCTAAAACTGAGACTATATTTAAAGCATTTGCCTCCAGTAAACAAAAGATAGATTGGAAAGAGATGTATGCTAAGGATATGAGAGAAATTGAAAAAGAAGAAAGAGAACTTGAAGAGATGGAAGCCCTGATTGCTAGAAGAATCCCTAAATGACTAGCTATAAGTAAGTATGAAGGAAAAGTCCCTTTTAAATGTTTTTCATGCAATAAGATTGGTCATTTTGCTTCTAGATGTCCTAAAAGAGCTGCTAGGAATCATGAAAGATTTGTGAGAAATTATAAGCCTAATCTTGAATATTAGAGCAGACCTAGATTCAAAAGGAATAAGGATAAATCATGTTATTATGATAGTGATGATGATTTTGGTATTTCTGATGATGATGATGATGATGAACCTATGAGTAGATCTGGTAATGGAGCTTCCTCCAACAAAGATTGGGTCTTTATTGCTATCAAGGATAATTCTCTGGAATTTATCATTGAAGAAACACATACTGATGAAAAGGCTTTGGCTGCTAAAATTGAAGAAAAGAATGAATGGGTTATAGACAGTGGATGCTCACATCACATGACTGGTGACAAGAGAAAGTTTTTATCACTGCAAGAATTAGATGGTGGATTGGTTAGATTTGGAAACAACAAGGCATGTAGGATCAAAGGTAAAGGAACAATATATTTGGATGGTAAGACTAATATTGATAATGTTTATTATGTTGAAGGCTTAAAGCATAATATTTTGAGTGTAGGTCAGATAATGGATAGAGGATTTTATTTGCAATTCAAGGATGGAAAATGTAAGATTATTAATAAATCTGGATTGGAGATTTCTTCCATAACTAAGACTAAAGGTAATATCTTTCATTTGAACTCCGGTGAGAAGGCTTGCTTGATTGCTTAGATTGATGAAAGTTGGTTATGACCTAAGAGGATGTGTCATGTAAATTTTGATTGCATAGTGAAGATTAGTTCAATACAGGTTGTTAGAGATTTGCCTAGAATTGTTAAACCTCATAATCCGGTAGGTAGAGAATGTCGAATGGGTAAGCAAGTTAGAACTTCCTTCAAAAGTATACATGATAAATATAATCAATTATTGATCTTATTCATACTGATTTATGTGGATCAACAAGAACTTAAAGTTTTCAAGGTGATAGATATTTCATGTTACTCATTGATGAATATTCTAGAATGATGTGGGTAGCATTTTTGAAGGAAAAATATGAAGCTCTTGAGAAATTCATAACCTTTAAAGCTATGGTTGAGATTGAGACAAGATTGAAGATAAAATGCTTGAGATCAGATCATGGCGGTGAGTTTACATCCGGTGAGTTCAACAACTTTTTTGATAGGAATGGTATTGGGAGACAACTTTATGCACCTAGAACCCCACAACAGAATGGATTGGTGAAAAGGAAGAACAAAACAATATTGGATGCACCAAGGACTATGATGACTAAAGCTAAATTGCCTGATATCTATTGGAGAGAGGCTGTCAATACCACTGTATACACTTTCAACAGAGTACACATTAAAGGAGATACCGGTAAGACTCCTTATGAATTATGATTTGGTCATACTCCTACTGTCAGATATTTCAGAATTTTTGGAAGCAAATGTTACATTAGAAGAGATGATGCATTAGTAAAGTTTGATCCTGGAAGTGATGAAGGAATATTTTTGGGTTATTCTACTAAGAGAAAAGCATATAGATGTTATAACAAAAGATTGAATAGGATAATAGAAAGCATAAATGTCACTGTGGATGAGCATGGCAGTAATCAGATCAGAGCTTATGCTTATGGACCAGAGATGAATTTATCAAACCTAAACCGGTAATGCAAGAATCAGTTTAGAACAATGAACTAGTGACTCAAGTAACATTAGAAAATTCAACAGTGATAGAGGAACAACATAATGAGTTAGCAAATCAAGAAAATTCAAAGACTCCCAGGTATGTAAAGCTAAATCATTTTGAAGATCAGATCATTGGAGATAAAAGGAAAGGTGTCATAACTAGGAGAAGGTTAGTTGTTGAAGAGGTATGTTTAATTTCTCAAATTGTACTGAAATCTTTTATTGAAGCAAGTAAGGATGAAAATTGGATAAAAGCAATGGAACAAGAATTAGATCAGATTGAAAAGAATAAGACATGGGAACTAGTACCTAAACCTAAAGATAAGAACATTATTGGAAATAAATGGGTTTTTAGGAATAAATTAAATGAGGAAGGTCAAGTTGTAAGGAACAAGGATAGATTGGTTTGCAAAGGCTATTCATAGGAAGAAGGTGTTGATTATGGAGAGACTTATGCCCCGGTTGCTAGAATTGAAGCGATACAAATTTTTCTTGCTTATGCTACACACAAGAACTATAAAGTATATCAAATGGATGTTAAATGCGCATTTTTGAATGGAGATCTTGAAGAAGAAGTTTACATTGAGCAACTTGATGGATTTTCTTTATCAGAAGACAAGGACATGGTTTGCAGGTTGAAGAAAAGCTTTATATGGAATCAAACATGCCCCTAGAGCATGGTATGCTAGCTTGGATAAGTATCTTTCAAAACTTGGTTTCAGTAAAGGTAATGTTGATAGTAATTTATATTACAAAATTGAGCATGATGACATATTGATTACTGAACTCTTTGTGGATAATATCATTTTTGGAGGAGAGGAAGCTTTATGCATGAAATTTGCTGATGATATGAAGAATGAATTTGAAATGTCTATGATTGGTGAGATCAAATTTTTCTTAGGCTTGCAGATTACTCAGACTGATAAAGGCATTTTTATTTGTCACTCTAAGTATGTAAAGGAGTTACTTAATAAATTTGGACTTGAGAGTTCTAAACCCGTCGATACTCCTATGATAACCGGTTGCAAATTGTCAAAGGATGGTGAATCGCCTAAAGTGAATCCGAGCATATATAAATCAATGATTGGTGGATTGTTGTACCTAACATAGACTAGTCTTGATATAATGAATGTTATTTGTATTGCTTCTATATTTTAGTCAGATCCTAGAGAAACTCATGATATTGCTATCAAAAGGATATTCGGATATTTGGCAAATACAAAAGACTTTAGGTTATTGGTGCAGGAGCACCCAGTTCTACCTAGTTTTGATGCATTTTCACATTTTGGAGTGATTGATCATGTTTTGGATCAATGAATGAATAATGGATTGTGGTTAGGTCCACAAGTGTGTTTAGAGTTATTTGAAGTGTATTTGTCATCAAGGTTTGTTTGTTTTCTTAGTTTTGGCCAATGTGCCCTTGTAAGCCAAAAATGGTATGATTTTGCAAAATAGTGTAAAACTCATTGTAAGGCCTTTTTAGGATTTTGGTCATGTTATTTTGATGTTAGGGAACCATCTTAGGGTGTTTAAAATGAAGAAACATTCTTAAGTTAAAAAAATGCAAAATGGAGCAAAAGTTGTCATTGTTGCTCGACAACTTTTTGCAATTTTTTGAGCAACTTTACAAAAATTGAGCAAATGGGTGGTTAGGAAAAAAATGAGGGGTTGGTTATGACCCAAGAGGCATATAAAATTATTTTTCAATGATTTTACATGGGTTGGAAGATCCAAGAGCAAGTTTGAATAACATTTGAAGACAATTTCCAAATTTTTACATAAGTTGTTGTCATTTTTGTAGCAGCAGTCTGTACCAAATGGATTGAACTTATTACTGTCCTTCCATGGTGGTTTATTAAAAGATATTGTGTTTCTTAGGAAGTGTTTGTATCCTTTCTTAGTACAGGTTTGGTTTGTGATTATTATGTCTTATATTGCACTGCTCTCAATCTGAGTAAGGGTTTAATAAACTAGACATGGTTCCAACTTGAAAGGCCATTGTGTTTGTTAAAATGGCCCTTGGGATTCAAGTCATGGAGCCTTTGTATAGTGTACATATTCTTTGGAATGTCCAAGAGGTTGTTTGGAAGCCATTTGCTATCATTTCCTAGGTGAGCTCTGCCATAGCCCGACTAGGAATATGACTGTCATTATTGTTTTTACTTGCAGAGATGAACAAATGTGAATGTGCCAAGTGTTTGGCATGGAAGAATGAAACATAAAAGAGACTTAGTGAAGAGATAGAGGCATGATAGGGTGTAGAAACCAATAAAACCTATTGGAGAGGACTGTTAACTCTAAAACCCTTAAAAGTGCCATTTTTGGGATCCATACCGATATGGATGGACCAGACAACCTACCCTAACAAATATAAATTTTTTTCCAAAAGGGTACTCAGATCACCAAATCTTTTGGGGGTTCCTTTGAAGGTTTCCTAAGTAATTGTATAAAAACCAGTAAGGTAGGGCTAATAGGGCCTCTAGGGCTACTAGGCCTAGAAAAGAGGAAGAAGAGGAAGCAATGGGAAAATAGAGAGAAACCAATTTAAGAACAACTTGAATGGAGTTGAAACACTTTATTTACATCCCCTATGACCCTTGCAAGTGTGTGTTGGAGGTTGGATTTACACTAGTGAATCCCAGCCATGCTTGTGAGCAACTGTAGAAAATAAATTGATAGGGAGCACTCCAAAGGAGTTGGATTTTTTTACTTGTTAATGGCCAAGGGTAGGGTGATGGAATCCAACTAAAACATATTTTACCTACCTATTGAGCAAGGTGTAACTCTTTTGTGAGATTCTTCCCATCAAAGTTGTATCAGATCAAGTTAAGATTTGGGAAGAAATGAGTTGATGTCATAGACTGAGTCAGTAGGAGAAAATAGCCCTAGGATGGTGACCAATGCAGAGTTAGCCAAAAAGGTAGAAGATAAAGAGGAAGAGAATAGATTCCTCAGGGTAAGATTGCAATAGTTGGAGAGAAAACTAGGCGAAGTTGAAGACAAGACTAAGAAGGTAACAATCAAAATCAATGAAGCGAAGGGTAAAGAAGTAGTAGAAGAGGATGGCACACCTAAACCAGATCCTATTCTACCTGAAGATACTTTCCTTAGAGCCATCAAAGCCTTAGGAGGGAATTCCCTATAAGGAGTGCCCCTTTTTTGTGGAAAAATGGAACCAGAAGTGGTCATGGAATGAATTGAAGTATTGGAGAATCACTTTGAATGTGATAGAATTAGTGAAGCACAAAAGGTGAAGGTAGCCAAATCTAGATTGAGAGGAGAAACCTTGACTTGGTGGAAGTTCATCCAATAGGAGAGGCAAAAGGAGGGTAAGAACCCAATTGACACTTGGAAAGGAGTGTTAGCCAAGGTGAGAGAAGCCTATATCCATGAAGACTATGAAATTCAATTACACAAGAGGAGACAAAATTTGAGACAAAGAGAACTAGATGTGAGCAGCTACATTGAAGAATTTTGGAAGTTGTGTCTGAGATCTAAGGTGGTGGAAGATGAAAGCATTAAGGTAGCCAGGTACTTGAATGGTTTACGATGGAATATCCAATAAGAGATAGGTTTGTTGTGTTTTAGTACTATTCATAAGTGCTATTAATTGGCACTCAAGGTGGAAGAGAAGAGCAAAAAGAAGCAAGAGCAAAGAAACAAAGGTATAGGTAGGGGAAGAGATGGCAGAGGTCATAGAGGTAGCTATGGTGGAAGAAGTGTACACCAAAGATCCCAAGGGGAATCCAAGTTGGTAGAGCAGAGTGGGGATTCTAATAGCAAGAGCAGCTATAGAGGAAGGGGATCTAGAAACTCTAGTAGAGGAAGGTCTATTGGATCAGGAAGATGGTCCTATTTTTCCATAATGAAGTGCTACAATTTCCATCAACTTGGACATCCGACCTATAGATGTCCTGAGAAGTCTTCTTCATCCCAAGGAGGTGAGAGAAGAGTGAATTATATGTAGGAAGATGCAACAAATGTGAAAGCATCAGAAGTGAGTTTAGATTCTGAGGTTGGAGAGAATCTCATGATGAGAAGAGTTTTGATCAAAGAACCAGTTAAGGAAGAACCTAGCCAAATAAGATCCTTGTTTAGGTTAAAGTGCAAGATTATGGGTAAATTGTGTAGAGTGGTGGTGGGTTTAGGTTCCACTGATAATATAGTGTCAGAAGAAGCAGTAAGTAAACTCAACCTACAAAGAATCTCACATAGTGGTCCTTATAGGGTTACTTGGATCAACAAGGGGCAACATGTTTTGGTGAATGAACAAACTTGGGTGGAGTTCACTATAGGAGGCTACAAGGACAAAATCTTGTGTGACATATTGCCAATGGATGCATGCCAACTACTCCTAGGTAGGCCTTGGAAATTTGATAGGAAAGCAATACGCCATGGGGAAAAGAATTCCTAACTTTTCAAAAAGATGGGATTACCTACAAAATTTAGTCCATAGGAGATCAAGAAGAGGGCAGATCTAAAGGTGCCAATGTTCTACTAGTTGGTGAGAAGGAGTTCATTAACACTCTCAAGGAAGGAGAAGGAGTGGGGTTTGCACTTGTAGTGAAACTAAGAAAGCAAGGATAAGAAATTATGCATTCCCAATGAAGTGCAATAGATACTAAATCAGTTCAAGGACATCATAAGTGATGGAACACCTGCAACCTTTCCTCCTCAACATGCCATAAGTCGCCAAATTGACTTCATACTCAGAGCCTCATTGCCTAATAAGACAACTTACAAAATGATACTGAAGCATAATAAAGAGGTAGCTAAACAAGTCCAAGAACTCTTGGATTATGGTCTGATAAGGAAGAGCATCAACCCATGTGTAGTTCCCACCATTTTGGCACCAAAGAAGGGAGGCACTTGGAGAATTTGCACTAATTCTAGAGCCATCAATCGGATTACAATCAGGTATAGGTTTCCCATTCTAAGAATTGAAGATTTAATGAATTGTTTAGGAGGTGCTGAGTATTTTACCAAGATAGACCTCAAGAGTGGCTACCACCAAATTAGAATCAAGGAGGGAGATGAATGGAAGACAACATTCAAGACCACATAAGGAATTTATGAATGACTTGTTATGCCATTTGGACTCACAAATTCCCCTAGCACATTCATGAGACTCATGAATGAAGTAATCAAGGATTACATTGGTAAATTTTTTGTTGCTTATTTAGATGACATCTTGATTTTTAATAAGTTTAAAGATGAACATCTTAGTCATATAGAGATTGTATTGAATAAATTATGTGATGAGAAACTAACTATCAATTTGGAGAAATGTGAGTTCATGAAATAGGAGTTGGTATATATTGGGTTTGTAATCTCAAGTGGTGATTTGAAGATGGATACCTCCAAGGTGGAAGCCATAATCAGTTGGCCTACACCTAAGACAACAAGTGAAGTGAGGATTTTTCATGGCTTGGCACAATTTTATAGGAAGTTCATCAGAGGGTTCAGTGAGATATGTGCCCCTATGCTTGACACAATCAAAGGAGGTGTGAAGACTAAGTTTCAATGGACAAAAGAAGCACAAAGAGGATGTTGTTATCCATTTTGAAAACCTTTGTTCCCTCTCTTTTTTAAGTGAATGTTACTGCCTCTGTGCTATAATGGAAGAGGACAACAAAAAGTTTGAAATAAAGAAAACAAGACAAGGTTTTAATTTAGGAAACCTCCTACAGTTTAAGCCTTTAAAAAAAACTTGGGTGGGTGGAACCTTTTATGAATATTTTCTTACAAAAATAGTAAAAGGTTTATAGAAAACCAGTGTACATTCCTATAAACTTTCCTTACTGACTGGTACAACTAAACATAAAATGGAAAGTTGATTTGACTTTTTGAAAAGGACCACAAAATACATCAAAAAACCAACAGGTAAACTAGTGCCTTATCCGAGAAATATAGTCATCTACAACAGACTGCAACTTGACAAGAGAAATTTGTACACAAGTCACAATTTAGTGATCTATCAACTCTGTATATGCCTGACATATACAGAGTCTTATTCTGCACCAAACTTCATTATCAGATCCACACCAAAATATTGATATCAATGATTTTGTTCAAAGTACGTTTATATTTCCTCCTTGAGAAAAAGACTTAAAACAACTGCATTAAATGCCTAAAAAGTCATCCAGATAAACAATCCTTGATTAATTAAATGAAATGAACACCAGTACAATGACATTGAGACAATACAAGTTTGAGTTTAAATTCTCTGGATTGTATATTTTATTTCTCCATCAAAAGATTACAAGTACATCCTATCTGACTCAGAAATTGCTAAGAAAATGGCCTATATTAATTTTGCCAGAGTTTTTGTACAAAATTTGTGTCGCTTTTCTAAGTAGTCTTGGTATCCATTTATAGAGATATGGATGCAACAAGCTTCAGAATTCCCTAGAAGATAAATATTCTAAATCCTAACCATAATCCTGCCTAAAAAGGTTACATTGTTTACCATCAAAGCATAAGCATAAAAATCAGTTAACCAGCTAGAGAAATTCCAATTGACTACTCAGTATTCGTAGATCAAGTGCCAGGTGCCTTTGATTCTTCAGAATTGTGATTTCCAAAAAATCGTTGCAAGAACTAGCCATTTCTGGTTCCCAGAGCGTTACTGCATATTTGAGCGTCATTTGATTCTTCCTTCGCCCTATCCCTTTCATCACATACTTAAATTCCCATTCTTATTGCCGTTGCAAGAACTAACTGCTTCTGGTTGCTAGAGCGTTACTACATATTTGAGTGTCGGTTGATTCTTCCTTCGCCCTGTCCCTTTCATCACATACTTAAATTACCATTCTTGTTGCCAGAGAAATCACAAAACCGCACCTATTTCTCTGCAAATCCCTTTGAATACCTCTCTGCAAGTTTACACTTCAAAACAGTGTCGGATGGGAAGCCACATAGTTCTGCCATTAGTCCTTTTGAAAATTCAAATTTTGGCGCAAATAGACCAGAAAGGATTTCTTCTGAATATTTTCCTTTATTCGCCAATTCACCAAGATTAAAGTTCATATAACTTTCAATCACGGTCTAGCGACAACCGTTAGATCATGTAGAACTAGCTCACCCTTTAATCTTACTAGCTGTCAAAATGAGCCCGTCACTTAATCACTCACCCGCTCTTTGTCACTGATCCGCAAGGATTAAAAAATGAGCATCTCCTCATCGTGGTATAGCGACAGCTTTTGGATCATTTCCAACTTGCACGGTTGTTATCACACTTGGGCCGCCCACCCTTTCTGCCGGGCCCCACCACTTGGTCGCTATGCCGCAATGAATAAACATTGAGAAACTTTATGTTGTGGTATAGCGACAACTGCAATATCTAAAGAAACTTTCTTGCTTGTTAACATGTCTTGGCTGCTCCCTTCTCATGGGGCCCACCATGTAGTCGATGATTTGCAAAGAATAAACATCATGCAACTTCTTATAGTGGCTCAGCGACCATCGTTAGATCAATAGGAACTCATCCTACCTTTAGGGACCTGACACATACATAGGAAATGACATAGGACTTAGGAAAATAATCAAAAATATTAGAACCCACCCAGGCCTAGACCTAAAAGGGGCCCCCTCTTAATGATGCACTGACCCTTCCACTTAAGTGGAAAAAGGTAATGGGTAAATAGAAGATTTGGAGAAAAAGCGACACAAAGGTTTATTTTTTCAAATATTTTTGAAATGCCCCAAAACCCTAAACCCTTAGAACCATAATCTTGCAGACAAAGGTCAAATTTCTGAATTTTGACAGACTCCAATAGCTAAAAGGCAAGATTTTCAACATATTCGAAAACACTGATAACAAAGGATTTGATATCTTGAAGAAAAATGTGTCTAATCAATGGGTACTAGTTCTTCCAAGCTTTGACAAGCCCTTCACCATAGAATGTGATGCAAGCAATATAGCAGTTGGAGCGGTACTAAGTCAAGACAATAGACCAGTTGCATTTTTCAGCGAAAAACTCAATGATGCCAAGAAAAGATATTCTTCCTATGATTTGGAGTTATATGCACTTGTACAATCACTTAGGAAATGGAGGCTTAATTTGCTCCCTAAAGAATTTGTTGTTTATAATGATAACCAAGCTCTTAGTTTTCTCAACTCACAAGAAAAGTTGAATCATAGGCATATCAAATGGGTAGAGTATTTGCAGTCCTATACTTTCACCATCAAACATAAGAAAGGTCAATGCAATAAAGTTACTAATGCATTAAGTATAAGGTTGCTAACAGTCCAAGTAGTAAAGCTCAAGGGCATTGGAGTGGATAGTTTCAAGGGTTTATACCAACATTATGAAGATTTTTCTGCCATCTATAAGGTTTGTCAAGAGTTTAGAAATCATTTTCATGGCGCATATGCATATTTTACATTACAAGATTGTCTTTTGTTCAAAGGTGGATAACTTTGTGTACCTAAAGGGCCCATGAGAGAAAATTTGATGCAAGAGAAGCACAATGGTTGTTTAAGTGGACATTTTGGATTGAACAAGATTTTGGAACTTGTCCAAAGATTCTATTATTGGCCAAAGATACAAAGGGATATCAAAAAGTATGTGGAACAATGTGTGGTTTGTCAAAGAGTCAAAGGTACTTCTTCTAATGCTAGTCTCTATTAGCCTTTACCTATCCCAAACCAATCATGGGAGTGTGTAAGTATGGACTTTGTTGTTGGTTTTCCCAAGACCAAATCAGGATTTGATAGCATCTATGTTGTGGTAGATAGATTTAGCAAAATGGCCCATTTTATTCCATGTAAGGTGACTCATGATGCTAGTCATATTGCCCACTTGTTTTTGAAGGAAGTCATTAGGATTCATGGCTTACCTATCAGTATAGAATCAGATAGAGATGCAAAATTTGTTGGTCATTTTTGGAAGACTTTATGGTAGAGATTGGGCACTAACTTGTCTTTCAACTCAGCCTACCATCCCCAAATGGATGGCCAAATAGAGGTGGTGAATAGAACACTTGGGAACCTTCTTAGGTGTTTGACTGAGGAGTATGGACAAGCTTAAGATCAGATCATCCATCAAGCTGAATTTGCCTACAGTGACAGTGTGAATAGATCAACTGGTAAGAGTCCTTTTGAGGTAGTTTATAGCTTTCATCCAAGAGGTGTGTTGGAACTTAGGGATATTGGGAAGATGGAACAAAAGAGTGGACATGCTATTGACATGGCTCAGTCTATGCAAGAGATTCATGAGCAGGTTAGGAAAGCCTTACTAGACACCTCTCAAAGGATCAAAAATAAAGTAGATGAAAATAGGGGATATTCAATTTTCTATTGGGGACTTGGTCATGGCTAATTTGAAAAAATAAAGGCTTCAAAAAGGTGTCCCTAGCAAGCTTCAGATGAGGAGGATTGGACCTTGTAAGGTCTTGGCTAAGTATGGGCAAAATGCCTACAAACTTGATATACCTAGAGACATGGCTTTATCTCCTATATTTAATGTTGCATACTTGGTGCAGTATAAAGGCACACTTCCAATGGAATGTAGTAGAGTCTCAAAGGTCTCCCAATCACTTTTAGACCTACCCTTGCCACCTGCATCCTTGATACAAGCTAAGAATGTATTGTTGGCATTGCACACTGTAAAGATAGTTGAAGGTGATTGAAGGTGTTGTCATTCATGACAACCTTGCAATCTTATGGCACCAACAGGCACTAGCACTAGCAGACACTTCACCGGCAGTGACAATAATGTATACTGACACCCCAGCCGACATGATTTTGATTATTGTATTTAATTGTAAATATCTTTTTGTAAGTCGACATGGCATATTGTAATAAGACTCATATATGTATGAGATCTTGTAAATCATTTTTATATAGGACATGGATAGAAATTGAATAAGGCATAAGTGATGAGTGAATATTAAGGTAGATTTTGTATAAGGGTTTATGGTTATAGTATGATCTTAAACCGATACTGAACCTGGCATAGCAGATGCTATTTTGTAGCAGTAAATTATATTGGATTCTCATAATCCATTTTGTAAGTCAGTGAGACTTTCTTTTGTATTTGAGGAGTGAGCTCTAGGCAGTTGGCCTTCCTGCATGTGTAGGCACCTCATTGTAAGTAATATCCATTCATTGGCCAGTGAGTGAATATTGTGGGTCACAAATCCCACCGAGGTTTTTCCCACACCGGGTTTCCTCACCGAAAATCTTGTGTTATGGTGTGCTTTCTATGTTGTCTTTATTGTTCATATTTACTACATTAATTCTTGTTTACTGGTACATTGTTTTGGAATGCAAAATACTTAATAAGGTCAAAAAATTTGTTAACCGGTTAGATACTGATTCACCCCCCCTCTCAGTATCTTTGGGACTATTATTAATCTTAACAATAGGTATCAGAGCCTAGTCCTCTATTTTCAAAATCCTAATAGCTTGAGGAAGATTCTGACACCAGTATAGATGGAAAACTTGAGAAAGCAATTAGAAACAACTCTTGCAGACTTTGATGTAGAAAAATTGAAGACTATCAAAATTGAAGATGATCTGAGGACTGCACAGGAATTCATTCAAGGACTTCAAGAAAATCTTACTATTGCTATAAACAAAAGAAAAAAACTTCATGAGAAGATGGAAAGTGATGATGATGATGAAAAGGAAACTCTTAATGATCTTGTGAACAAATTGAGGTAAGAAAACAGTGCTATGAGGAATGAAATGCAAGATATGACTATGAGGTTTTGTAAAGACATTGAAGACATGAAAAAGAATGAAGATGGCTTGACTAGGAGACTCAATGATGCTGGGAATGAAAATCTAAGACTCAATCATGAAAATGATATGTTGAAGACAAATCTGATTCACATAGAACATGATAAAACTAAACTTATGAGACAGAAGGGAATCTTGGAAAATGAGCTAGCTACTGCAAATCAACATAAAGAGAAGTTCAAGAAAAGTTCTGAAGAATTTGATGATATACTGAAAAGTCAAAAACCTTAAGGAGATACTAGTGGACTTGGATTTGAAGTTGGTGAAAGTTCTAGTACTGCAAACAATCATGATCACAATAAACCGGTAAGACAACTTAATGCTTAAAAATTTAATGGGAAATGCTTTAACTGTAATAAGTATGGTCATAGAGAAAATCAATGTAGATATAGAAACAATCAAAACATTAATGCACCCACCGGTCAATGTTCCAAATGCAACAAAATTGGTCATAATTCAGAAAACTACAGAATGAATGTAAGATGTTATGTTTGTGGAAGATTTGGGCACTTATCTAATCAATGCAAAACACAAAATGACATAGGATATGGAAAGGCTATTCAGAAGAACAATGTGACTTGTTATGCTTGTAACAAGATTGGATATATTGCAAAATTTTGTAGAAGTAAGGCATCACTGGCAAATAATAAAGGACCTAGTTTGAAAGGCAAAGAGAAGGTAGATGAAGTAAAGCAAGAATTTTCAAAACAATGGATTAGAAAGAGAGATCAGAATGTTGATGTGACTATTCCTTCACCAGTAGAATAGAGTATTACTCCACCTGTAGGAGATTCTTCATCTAACTAAAAAGTAACCCTTTGGGGGTAATGCAACAAGTTGAAAATCATGTAAATTTACCCTCGGTTGATGGTAAGAAGATGGATTTCTTCTCTACCGGTAGATGTGTTGAGTTTCACTTAACCGACAAGCATTTATTATGGCTGTTGGAAGAAAAGACATTATAAATCAGTGTTTTTCCCTCTTTTTCATTTCACTGAGCATTCAAAATTTTAGAGAGCACAAAAATTTAAGTGAAGGCATCCAAAGCGAGAAGTGAAGCAAGTTCTTTCAAGCATTCAAACCTATCAGGCAGATTAAGGTATTTATCAATGGCTTCCTCCTCTGCTCTGGAATTTTTGCAAACCCTACTGTTGTGGAAGTAGTTAAATGCCCTAGGCCCATTTTTAAGATCATCCTCAAGATAGCGAAATAGGATGATTCCCTAGGAGCCTTTTCAAAAATTCCAAAAGGAATTGCATATGTAGAAGACCCTAAAATATATATTCATTGCCATATTGAGGAATTAGGTTCAGAAGAAATATTGAAAATGTATAAAAATGTTATTTGTGATGAAAATGGAAATGTGAAACCCGAACATAAGGTCATTGAAACTCTAGGTTTTGTGGAAATCCTTGACATCCTAGAATTTCCTAAGGAGGTAGTAAGGATTGTGCTTAGCAGAGTTCATGGAAAGTTCTTTTGGCTAGACTATGTTTGTAAAATCACTAAGGAAGCAGTTAGGGCAGTGACTGGCTTACCCTCCACCGGTAGCAGGCCAGGTAAAACTAAGAAGGTTTCCAATAACACAGTGATGACATTGATAGGTGCAACATATGATAGCAGATACCTAAGAGTGAATGATGTAAAGGATGTGAATGTTAGATTCATAAGCATGATTTTAGGCTATAAAACCACACATGCAAACCGGCTGAGCTTTGTTTCCAGTCTGTGTATTAAAAGTGAATATGATATGGTTAATAGTGATGCAAAGATAGATGTATGTGAGTGGTTAAAGGATGAGTTAATAGATAATCTGGAAAAGATCAAAGGAGACACGAAAGGTACATTTCATTTTGGCAATCTACTTGTATGTCTGATGTTGTATCTTACAAAAGAGGTTCCCAGTATTGGTAAGAAAGACTTTGGTTATGATATACCGGCAGGCAAACAACTATTAGATATATTCATCGATATGGGTATAGACAAGGACAACAATATCACTAAGTATTTCAAAGCCTTTAAAGAAAAAATGAAAACAAGAGAGAGATTACCACAAAGTATTGTAGACAAGTATGAGAAGGAAATATGTTTTGTAATAAAAAAGGATGAAATTTGGATGGAGGCAGTTCTTCCTAGAACTGTATGGGTGACATAAATGGGATATGAGGCAGATGTAAACATCATTGAAACTTATGCCAAATACTTACTAGAAGCCCCTAGAGAACTGGAAGAAAAAGTTTTTGGTAATGCTGAAACAATAGAAAGTGGTGTGCAGACACTAAAATAGAGGAAGAAAAGAGAAAAATACATTAGAAGTGCAACCAAGAAAGTCAAAGAAATAAAGGAAAACATAATGAACATAACTGGTATCAAGGAAAGTGACCTTGAAGGATTACAACCAAAGGCTCATCTCTCACTGGTTGGTACATCCTCGAAGAGTGAAATTCTTGCTGAATTTAAAAGAGTAGATAGGAAGAGAAAACCAACACCGATACCATCTCCTACACCCAAGAAGACAAGGAAGAAGAAATAGGTAGTTAGGCCACCGACCAAGAAGTTGACACCCAAGAAAAAGCAAAAACAAGTTATACCACCACTGGACAACTTATTGAATGAGATAACTAATGATGGTAACTTATCCAATGTGAGCAAACAGTATGACACATCCACTAATGAAGAGAAAGAAAGTATTGAAAATAGCATCATATTACATCTTGACATATATAAGAAAGTATTAATTAAAGTTGTAGATGATTTTCCTAGTGAATTATATAGGCAGTTAGATGCTAAGAGGTTAGCAATTATGGAGCTAGACAAGAAAATTAAAATTGAAAAACTGCTAGCTGTACATCTGGTCATATATATTGAAGAAATTGATGAATTGATCAGTGAAGCAAATAGAACAGTTTTTGCAAGTGGACATCGACATGTGAGCCTAATGGCTGGAAGGGTTAATGAAATCTCAGAAGAAACAACTGAAAAATGGGACATTTTCTTTGTTGAGAAAGAAAAATAGGAAGAGTTGAAAATACCTAAAACTTTCAATCTATCAAAAGGATAGAGACAAGGGGAAAGGCAAGGTAGGTGGATTATCCCACATTAAAGTGACTGATAACCTACCACCACCTTTGGTTACTCCACTGGTACAGACTGATAACACACTGGCTATTGAGAATGTGGATACACCACATGAAGATACCAACCTTAAGTTAGAAATTTTGTACACTATGAACATCGACACTCAAGAGGTTAATATTGTAGTTGATAAGGAGAACATAGAGGAAAAGAAAGATATGGCTACTGAGCCACCGACAGATAAGATTGAGGTTGGAACACAGATAGATAATATTGGGGTTGAGACACAAACAGTGAGAGCAGAACAAACTAAACATTCAGTGGAACCCTTAAGCAGTGGTATGGATACTGATAATGCAAGCATAGAGAAACCTGCAGAGATAGTAACTGAGATACCGACAACAAAGAATAAAGAAAAACCAATAGAGATACCAACAGTGGATAACATAGTGACACAAGCAGAGAAACAAACAGATTCAGAGGGACACACAGAGACAGTGCAACTGGCAACCACTGAGAAGCCAAAACCATTGCTAGTAGAAATGCAAACACAGACTGACCCACCAGAAGTCGAGACAAGAAAATTGGTTACTCCCACCAGAATCACATATATTGTAAAGGTAGTTGGACAGACATCCAGTACTTCACTGACAAAATTTAGACCCACAAATGTGACTGAAGTAATTTTGGATTCAATTAAGAAAATAATAGACTGTAATGCATTGGCCTATAAGGCAATAGATGACACAATACCCATTCTTAAGTTGATTGCAGCCAAATACAATTTAGAAAATGTAAAGGATTCTTTAAGTCAGTTAGACACATTGTCTAAATATATTACTGGAAATATACTAACAGTTGACCAAATAAATGAAGAAACATTCAAGGAGAAAATGGAGAAGGAAAAGAAAAATTCTTTGAGGAAACAATAAACAAGTGCACAAAACACATCAATACTCTTTTACCAACACTAAATGCAACAATTATGGAGTATAAGGAAATGTACAGAGATACTTGCAAGACAAATCTATTGACAAAGGACATTGATAAAGAAATCAGCAAAGTTCAAAAGGAGATTGATGATATAGCTGATAATATCATTGGTTCATCTGAACCTATATCAGTTACTGGACAGGAAATTGTTGGATTTGAGGAAAAACTAGAGAAGTTAGAAAAAGAGAAGGAAAGAATAAAAGGAAAAGCCAGAGAGCTAAAGTGCAAACTCAGTCCTAAGTTAGATAATCTTATCTCTCTAAGGAAAGAAATCTCTAAGGCACTAATTCAAGGACAAAAGACACCAGAAGAACAAATACATCATCTCACCAGTACATTTTAGAGAAATGAGGCAGCTATGAAGGAAAGCAACAGGTTTATTCAGAGTTTGAACTTGGTTTTAGCAGACATTTTCTAGATTGTAACCAACTGGTTACAAAGTTCAAGCTGAAAACTGCACTCATTTGACAATTTTGACAACCTTTGTCATTGATGTCAAAGGGGGAGTAGTAGGATAGAGAAAAATGACTATCAGAAGAGATCATCTGCTCAGGGGGAGCACACATTTTTGGTACAATTTTAGACTTCATTTTTGGATACAGTTTTTGGATTTTTCTCATGAGTGTTGCCATCAATGCCAAATGGGGAGATTGTTGGCATTGCACACTGTAAAGGTAGTTAAAATTGATTGAAGGTGTTGTCACTGATGGAAACCTTGCAATATTATGGAACCAACATCGAAAATAATGTATACCGACACCCCAATCAACTGAATTTTGATTATTGTATTTAATTGTAAATATCATTTTGTAAGCCGACATGGCATATTGTAATAAGACTCATATATTTATGAGATCTTGTAAATCATTTCTATATAGGACATGGATAGAAATTGAATAAGGCAGAAGTGATGAGCGAATATTAAGGCAGATTTTGTATAAGGGTTTATGGTTATAGTATGATCTTAAACCAGTACTGAACCTGGCATAGCAGATGATGTTTTGTAGCAGTATATTATATTGGATTCTCATAATCCATTTTGTAAGTCAACGAGACTTCCTTTTGTATTTGAGAAGTGAGCTCTAGGCAGTTGGCCTTCCTGCATGTGCAAGCACCTCATTGTAAGTAATATCCATTCATTGGCCAGTGAGTGAATATTGTGGGTCACAAATCCCACTGATTTTTTTCCCACACCGGGTTTTCTCGCCAAAAATATTGTGTTATGGTGTGCTTTCTATGTTAGCTTTATTGTTCATATTATTGCATTAATTCTTGTTTACTGGTACATTATTTTGGAAAGCAAAATGCTTAATAAGGTCAAAAATTCCATTAATTGGTTAGATACTGATTCACCCCCCTCTCTCAGTATCTTTTGGACTATCATTAATCCTAGCAGGTATTGGATTCAAGAATCCTCAAGAAGACTAGGCAAACCACCTATATGGAACATTTGGTCAAGTCGCAACATCTTCTAGAGTTTGAAGCCACTTGGGTACCTGAAGCAAAATTTCCTAAGCTTGTAATTCCCCTCTCTTTGTTGCCTAAAGGAGTCCCTTGACTTCTTTCTCATTGGGGGAGTATGGTGCAGGAGCACCTAGTTCTACCTAGTTTTGACGCATTTTCACATTTTGGATTGATTGATCATATTTGGGATCAATGAATGAATAATGGATTGTGGCTAGGTCCACAAGTGTGGTTTAGAGTTATTTGAAGTGTATTTGTCATCAAGGTTTGTTTGTTTTCTTAGTTTTGGCCAATGTGCCCTTGTAAGCCAAAAATGGCATTATTTTGCAAAATAGTGTAAAAATCATTGTACGGCATTTTTAAGAATTTTATCATGTTATTTTGATGTTAGGGAACCATCCTAGGGGGTTTAGAATGAAGAAAAATTCTTAAGTTAAACAAATGCAAAATGGAGCAAAAGTTGTCAGTGTTGCTCGACAACTTTTTGCAACTTTTTGAGAAACTTCACAAAATTGAGCAAATGGGTGGTTAGGAAACCAATGAGGGGTTGGTTATGAACTAGGAGGAATATAAAATTATTTTTTAATGATTTTACATGGGTTGGAAGATCCAGGAGAAAGTTTGAATAACATTTGAAGGCAATTTCCAGATTTTTACATAAGTTGTTGTCATTTTGGTAGTAGCAGTCCGTACCAAATGGATTGAACTTATTACTGTCCTTCCATGGTGGTTTAGTAAATGATATTGTGTTTCTCAGGAAGTTTTTTTATCCTTTCTTAGTGCAGGTTTGGTGTGTGATCATTATTTGTCTTATACTGCACTGCTCTCGGTCTGAGTAAGGGTTTAATACCCTAGACATGGTTCCAACTTGAAAGCCCATTGTGTTTGTTAAAATGGCCCTTGGGATTCAAGTCATGGAACCTTTGTATGGTGTACATATTATTTGGAATGTCCTGGAGGTTTTTTGGAAGCCACTCGCTATCATTTCCTAGGCGAGCTCTGCCATAGCCCGACTAGGAATATGACTGCCATTTTTGTCTTTACTTGCATGGATGAACAAATGTGAATGTTCCAAGTGTTTAGAATGGAGGAATGAAACATAGAAGAGTCTTAGTGAAGAGATAGAGGTGTGAAAGGGTGTAGAAATAAGTAAACCCTATTGGAGAGGATTGTTAATGCTAAAACCCTTAAAAGTGCCATTTTTAGGATCCGTATCGGTACAGACGAACCAAATAGCCTACCCTAATAGGTCAAAAAGTTTGTCCAAAAGGGTACTCGGATCACCAAATATTTTTGGGGGTCCTTTGAAGGTTTTCTGAGTAATTGTATAAGAACTGGTAAGGTGGGGCTAATAGGGGCTCTAGGGCTACTAGGCCCAGAAAAGAGGAAGAAGAGGAAGCAATGGGAAAATGGAGAGAAACCAATTGAAGAACCAATTGAATGGAGTTGAAAAACTTTCTTTACATCCCCTGTGACCCCTGCAAGTGTGTGTTGGAGGTTTGGATAATCTAATGGTTCGATTTACACTAGTGAATCCCAGCCATGCTTGTGAGCAATTGTAGAAAACAAATTGATAGGGAGCACTCCAAAGGAGTTGGATTGTTCAACTTGTTAATGGAAAAGGGTAGGGTGATGGAAGCCCACTAAAACATATTTTACCTACCTATTGAGAAAGGTGCAACTCTTTTGTGAGATTCTCCCCATCAGTTATGGTATCCTAAGGATGATGACTTCACAATATGTGCATATACATATTATGATTGGGCAGGAGATGTGGATGACTGAAAGAGCACTTCTAGAGGTGCATTCTTTCTTGGGAAGAATTTGGTTCCATGGCTTAGTAATAAATAATCATGCACTTCATTGTCTATTGCTGAAACGGAATATGTTGTAGCTGCTACCAACTATACTCAAATTTTATGGATGAAACAAATGCTAAAGAATATAAGGGTAAGTTATGACGAGCCTATTATTATTTACTGTGATACTACTACTACTATTGATATGTCAAAGAATCCAATATTTCATTCCAAATCAAAATAGATTTCTATAAGGTATAAGTTCTTGAAGGAAAATATTGAAGCAAAGGAAGTCAAATTGATTTATGTGCCTACTAAGGAACAAATTGTAGATATTCTAACTAAACCATTGCCTAAAGGAAATTTTGAATATCTTAGAGATCAATTGGGGGTTACCAACCCTCCAAAAGAGACTTAGAGATCGAGGGATGCATCAATCCGACAAGCTTATCAAACACACTTTTCTGATCCGGGTTGATGATTATGGTGCTACTACTCAAGGGGAGTAGTCAACTGTTTAGTTTAGTATTCTTGGTTTGGTATCTGTCCTTTGTCATTGATATCAAAGGGGGAGAAGGTTTTCATGTGAAAAACTGTCAGATCTTTTTGGGGAGAGGTATTCATGTTAATCAAAGGGGGAGATATATTTCAGTTCGACTTTTGGGAGATTGTTGGCATTCCTTGGCACTTGGATGTTTTTCACATTCAGTGTTGCCATCAATGCCAAAGGGGGAGATTGTTGGAAATATCTTGGATTTGGTTAAGTGTTGTTATTGATGTCAACACTTTATCTCAGTTGGAGACTATTCCAGTTAGCTCTATCCCGGTTAGGTGATCATCTTGGTTTTGGCTGTGTTTCTGATCCAGTATGATCAGATCTCTAGAATTGATTTTGGATGCTTATTCTGATGGTTATATGTTTTTTATAATCTGGTGGATCATGATTTGGTTATCTCTTTTGGTATTTACCGATACCAGATTAGCTTATGCCTTTACCGGCTAGCTTTTGGCTTTACTGGCTTGCCTAGCATTCCCGATTGGCTTTACTGGTATGCATTATTTGGTGACTTGATCAGTGGATTTTGGGTCGGCTTATGGAATTAGTTTCTATCATTTTGTTGGTGCTTCTTGATCATATCTTGAGTGTTTGGTGACTTTGCATTGGTTGGCATGCTATTATGGTGGTCCTATTTGGATCCGGTTAAACTTTCACTGAAGGTTTCTATCGGCAAGTGAAGCATGTTGGATTTTGGTCTTAGAATAATTTTTAGTAGATATAATTGTTTTTTTACTTGATTTAGGTCCATACTATGTAATGTAAATTATAATATTGGTCTAGTGGTATCGATTGATGTAATTTTGTAATTATGGGTTTAGCTGACCTTGTCAATAAGGTTGATGATTTGTATTTCTAGGTGACTTATTCATGTAATTTGATATGCGATGGTTATGGGTGGTTAAGTATGCATTAACAGAGAAAGGATTATGTGTGAATAGAGTCATATCATTCAAGAGAAGGTTGGAAAGGTTTTGTATTACAGAGCAGACATCAGTTCTTAACTAGAATTGTATCGGGCACTTGTAGATGCTACTTTCACATTTCATTGCTTTCCAGATTGTAGCCTGATTATTAATTAAGTTAGTGAGACTTCCCTTTGTGATGAGTAGTGCACTCTAGGTTGTTGGACTTTTTGCATGTGCAGACCCCATTGCAATTATTCATAATACTATTGTAGAGTATTCATCTGATTATGGGTAGGGTTTCCCACCGCGCTTTTTCCCTTTTCGGGTTTTCCATGTCAAAATATTGGTGTTATGTGTGGTGTGCTTTCATGTTATATTCTTCATTGTGTTGTGCTCAAGTTTAAGGTTTAAAACTGAATTGATTGTTGTTTACGGTTAGTAAACCAATTCACCCCCCCCCTCTTAGTTTACTCTTGGTATCAGTGCATTCTAATAATAACCACATCCATCCCCATGATAAATCCTCAAATTTCTAGTCATATAATTTTATCCATTCCCATGACCAATCCCCAAATTTCTTATACCTCATACATCTCTCAATCTGCTATATCTACCATACCTTCAAATACATACATACCACAAAAACACAAATACATTCCTTCAAACAAAAACATTGAAATGAAATTTCTCCAAGTACCAATACACACTCGTCTAGGAAAATTAACTAAATCTTGGTTAAGAAAGGTTGTCCAATCAAACATCATCACATAAATTAAAATTATTCAATATGAACCACTAGTCAAACCCTCATGGTTGCAAGATACCGACTATTGTGAATACCATATGGATAAAAGACATAAGAATTTTGATTGTGTAAAATTAAAAAATATCATTCAAGATCTTACTGTCCATTGTGACATCACCATCAAATATCGTCCCATATATTCACCCAAAAATAACCACATCAATAATATCCATAGCTCACCAAATGAGTGATGGTATGATGAAAGAATAAGTATCTGGTAGAGTACTGAGAGGGGCGGGGGGGTGAATCAGTATACTGAAAAACTTATACAAACTCCCAAACTCAAAAATAAACTTATCAACAAGTAACTCAGTCAAGATAATATCTCAAATATTACCAACATCAACCAACATCAACCAGTTTGACTGTTATGGCAACTTAACAATAAACAACTTCAATCTTGTAAACATAAAAAATGCTTAATCATATGTCATCATATTCATTTCTCAATGCTTCCAATTATCATGCCTTATCAAAATAGTTAAGTAGTTAATCAAATCAACAAATAAGATCATAACCACAAAAACATTCACCACTTGACTCAAATATTTATACGTGGAAAACCCAAATAGGTAAAAACCATGGTGAGATGAGACTCACAGGGATAGCTATCTGAACTCTTCTGAAATTCACCCTGTTAGGAGCCAAGCCTATTAAAGCTTTTACAATAAGTCCTGTTAAGAACTAATTTCGGTTAGGAATACCCGGTTAAGGGATTTACAAATATGCCTTGATGAAAAGCACAATACCCTGTTAGGAATAACCTCACTGGAGGATTTGAGAATCCAAACTAATGGACCACCTTGTTAGAGGATTTAGAAAGTAACCAAGCTTGTTAGAGCTTACTCGGTTAGGGGATTTCAATTTCTACTGTAATTGTTAGAAAACAATAGGTTTTCTTGATCTGTCTGAATAAAACCACATCTTCTTGATCAGATCCTTCTTAAGCTTCAATCTACCTTTACTCAAACTGTAGATCCATCCACCGGTTAGGCAACCACACACTCAACTGGTTTCTACCAATCTTGTCAACTTTTCCAACACTTAACAAAACAATATCATCAAACTTAAATACAAATCAACTAGGTTGGTAACACAACAAAAACCTAATTCTCATCATCGAGGTTACAAACAAGTCGGTACAATCTTGACCGTTAGAAATCATAACAATCTCTTCACATTCTTAAAGAAAATTCCAACCGCTCCATGATCACCGCTTCATCAGACTTTGTAACTCATCATGCGCTATGCATTAGATGCAATCCACTTTGCTCCTTTCCAAGATAACAAACATGCCAAATAAATATTAACTAATCCTCATTCAATGATCACACATGTCTCCATCATTACCGCTCAACATTAGATCTTAAACCAATAAACTTGATCGGTTAGGGTTTAAGAGAAAACAATTGGTAGGGTTTACCGGTTACATAACATAGAAAGGTTTAACCCTTTACACCGGTTCAACTTACAAACTACCATATACAAGTTTACAACATCTTCCTCAAGGTTTATCATATCGATTACAAGACAATATCAATAACAACAATAACATCAGCACTATCATAAATATCATTCACCGACTCAATTGACATCAATGACAACATATCATTAATGCAATCTATATGGAAAATTCCAACAATATCCCCCTTTGGAATTGATGGCAATACAAATATCAACACCTCTAATTGCTACTGAGGATTGGTGAATAGGAATCCAAGTTTACATTACCAAGTATTCACCATGCTTTGTATGTCTTCAGTCTATCACTGGTTCACCTAATCAGACACATAGTTCTTCTCCTCAATCACATAATTCTTCTCCCCCTTTGAAAGCAATGCTAAATTGAAAGTAAAACATATAATTCCAAATTCTCACTGTGCATCAACATACTGCAACTTGATGCTCCCCTTGTGGAATACATCCACTTCCAAAAAACAATCAATCCATGTTAGATTTTGCAAGTAATTCAGGGATTGATGCAATCAACATCATGCTTAACTGACTTCATGAAGAGGGACAAACCCCAACTGTCTTCTAAGATACTCAAAAGTGGTCTTAGGTAGAGGTTTGGTAAAGATATCTGCAAGCTTCTCCTGGGTAGAAACATGATGTAAGATAACATCTTTACTTTGAACTTTTTCCCTCAAAAAGTGATACTTCAATTCAATGTGTTTAGTCCTTGTGTGCAAAACAAGATTCTTAAAAATATTTATTGCACTTGTATTATCACACAAAATTTTTATAGGTTCTGAGATCTTCATCTTAAAACCTTCCAAAATGTGTCTCATCCAAATAGCTTGTGTGCAATTCATGTAAGCTGCTACATACTCAACTTCAACAATAGATTGTGAAGTACAACTCTACTTTTTACTACTCCATGAAACTAGCCTTCCTCCTAGAAGGAATTCTCCATTGGTAGTACTCTTCCGGTCATCAATATTTCCTACCCAATCATAATCAGTGTATGCCTTCAGATCAAAATTGCCTCCATATGGATACCATAATCCATAGTCAACTGTACCTTTCAGATATCTAAAAATTCTCTTGGTTTCTATCAGATGTGCTTCCTTTGGATTTTTTTGAAATCTAGCAACTATACCAACTGCATGGGCAATATCTAGTCGACTGTGAACAACATAGTGTAATTTTCCAATCATTGACCTATATTCCTTTTCATCTATAGACTTAGATGCATCTACCTTGGACAATTTACAACCTATAATCATTGGAGTTCCAACTGGTTTATAGTCACTCATGCCAAAAGTCTTCAAAACCTCTTTCATATATTTAGATTGAGTAATGAAAATACCATTCTTCATCTGTTGTATCTTCAAGCCTATGAATTTTTTTATTTCCCCTACTAATGATATCTCAAACTCATTCTTCATTTCATCTGCAAAACTATTGCTCATGACATAATTACCTCCAAATATAATATCATCAACAAATACTTCACTAACCAGTATTTTATCTCCTTCAGAGTTGAGATAAATGTTGCTTTCATCACTAGTTCTTTTAAAGCCTATCTTCATCAAATGTGTATGAAGTCATTCATACTATTCTCTGGGTGCCTAATTTAATCCATACAAAGCTTTATACAATCTGCATTCAATGTCTTCCTTATCTGTCAATGCATAACCATCAGGCTTCTCTATATAAACCTCTTCTTCCAATATCCCATTCCAAAATGCAGATTTAACATCCATCTGGTATACCTTGAAGTTCTTATGGTTTGCAAATGCAAGTAATGTTTTAACTCCTTCCAATCTTGCTACTACTACAAAAGTTTCTCCATAATCTTCTCCTTCTTCTTGCATGTAACCTTTACAAACTAATTTTGCCTTTTTGTGAACTACAACACCATCTTCATTTAACTTGTTTTTGAACACCCATTTAGTACCTATAATATTCTTGTTTATCAGTTAGGGTACCAGGGTCCAAGTGTTGTTCTTCTCAATTTGATCCAATTCCTCCTCCATTGATTTCACCCAATGATCATCACCAAATGCCTCCTTATCACTTCTACATTCAATGGTGGAGATCATGCAAGAGTTCTCTCTAATTCTCCTTCTAGTTAGTACTCCAACATCCTTATCCACAATAATCTTCTCAGAACCATGATTGAGTCTCACATCCTTAGGTATAACATGATCATTCTCATTAGGTTCAGCTTCTTCATTGTCTTGTTCCTCTGAATTTATTTGTGTCAGTTGAACAAGTACATCAGGATTTGCTTTACCGGTTTCCAATTTAACAGTTTCAAGTTCCAAAAGCAAAATCAAAGGATCTTCATCCTTTCTCTCTGAATAGGTTCCTTCTAAAATTTCAGGACATTCATCTACATGAACATCAATACTCTCAACAATTTTCTGTGTTCGGTTGTTGAAGCATTTGTAGGCCTTACTCTTGGTGGAATAGCCAAGAAATATGCCTTCATCACTCTTAGCTTCAAACTTGCTTATGTAATCACCTCTTTTAATAAAACGCTTGCTACCAAAGATCTTAAAATAGCTAACATTAGGTGTTCTTCTATACCATTACTCATAAGGTGTCTTGTCCTTACCTCTTTTCACCAGAACTCAGTTCATTATGTAGACAGTTGTACTTATAGCTTCTCTCCAAAATGTTTTTGCTACATTTCCTTGTATCAACATAGTTCTAGCTACTTCAACTACTGACTGATTGTTCCTCTCTGTTATACCATTCTGCTATGGTGTCCTTGGTGCAGAAAGCTACAACTTGATACGGCTCTCATCACAATACTTAGTGAATTCCTTAGAAGTAAATTCATCGCCTTGATCTATTCTCAGACATTTTATCTTTTTTCCACTCTCTTTCTTAGATAACGCTCTAAATTCCTTGAATTTACCAAAAGCTTCATTCTCATCCTTAAAGAATGTGACCCACATCATCCTTGAACAATCATCAGTGAAGATCATGAAATATCTATCAGCTGAAATGCTTCTAGTTCTTATTGGTCAACATAGATTTGTATGAACCAAATCTAACAAGTGCTCTGCTGAGGACTTTCTCTTGAAAGTTGAAGAAGTCATCTTTCCTAACTGACATTCTTTACAAAGAGCATTAATCGGTTTGTTTAGCTGAGGTAGACCTCTTACAGTCTTAGACTTTCTCACTTTAACAATATTATCAAAGTTTATATGACAAAATATCCAATACCAAAGCCAACTATCATCTATTTTTGCAATCAAACATTTTCTAACTTTATGATTAAGATGAAATAGATTACCTCTGGTCTGTTTCCTGGTTGCAATCAATTCACCTTTGTTGTCAAAGATTTTGCACATACTATTTTTAAACTCCAGTGGGTATCCTCTATCATTAAATTGTGCTATGCTCAGAAGATTATGCTTTAGGCCTTCAAACCAATAGACATCATCAACATTGCTCTTCCCATTAAGAGAAATATCTCCCTTACCTTTAACCATACAGGGCGAGTCATTGCCAAATTTGACAACACTGCCATCAAGTTCCTTCAAGGAAAGAAATTTGCTTTGATCACCAGTAATGTGATGTGAACAACCACTATCAATGATCCAATCATCAGAATTATCCATCCCGGACACTAGTGCTTTTTGATCTGATATCTCTTCCTTAATAGCTATAAACACAATATCTTCATTAGCATCATCATTAGATTCTTCATCAGTAATACCACTGTCAATAGCTACAAGACAATCTTTGTTGCCTTTACCCTTATATTTCTTAAATTTGTCTCTTGTATTCATTTTCACCATTAGGGCAATTAGCTACTATATGACCAATCTTATTGCAAGCAAAACATTTCAACGGTAGCTTACCTCTCTGTTTCCTAGTGCCTCTAGGCAGCCATTTTGCCAACAAATGCTTCAAGCTCCACTAAACTGTCTTCATCATCAACATCTCTGCTGGATCTAGATTCACAGCTATGGCTGGTATCTTTACTTCTTCTCACAGATGAGTTAGAAACATAGGCTCTGAATACAGATTCTGATTTTTGTATACTACCATTATAGCCATTTAGTTCAAAGGTAGTAAGTTTGCCAATGATAGAGTCAAGAGTTACCTTTTTTTTGTCAATGGATTTCAGTTCTTGAATAGCTGCAACTCAGATAGCATAGACCAGTAGCAGGGTTCTTAGTACCTTACTGATCACTATGGCAACTTCCACTTTTCCTCTTACACTCTTTATTTCACCAACTATCTCTTTTATCCTTTGACCATACTGCTGGATATTCTCACCTTTAGACATTCTCATGTCATCAAATTTTCTTTTTAAACTCTCCTCTTTAGCAATCTTAACATGTTCATCATCGCTATAAATCTCTTCAAGTTTTTTCCATACTTCATATGCAGTTTCAAGACCATGAACATCTATATATTCAGCATCAGACAGGGAACTGATAATAGTCTCTAATGCTTGATTATTCTCTTTCTATTCTTTCTTCTAATCATCAGTCAGAGTTCCAGTAGGTGCAGTATACTTAGTTTCTATATGATCCCAATACTGACTACCCAGACTCTTAATGTAAATCTTCATTCTATCACTCCATATCCTATAGTTTTCTTTGTTGAACTTCAGACCTTCTTTCTTCATCATGATCTACAAGATCTTTTCCTCAATCTGTTAGGCTTTAGGTTAAAGAGGACCTGAGATGCTCTAATACCAATTGATGGTATGATGAAAGAATAAGTATTCTGTAGAATACTGAGAGGGGGGTGGGGTGAATCAGTATACTGAAAAACTGATACAAACTCCCAAACTCAAAAATAAACTTATCAACAAGTAACTCAATCAAGATAATATCTCAAAGGTTACCAACATCAACCAACATCAACCAGTTTGACTGTTATGACAACTTAACAGTAAACAACTTCAATCTTGTAAACATAAAAAATGCTTAATCATATGTCATCATATTCATCTCTCAATGCTTCCAATTATCATGCCTTATCAGAATAGTTAAGTAGTTAATCAAATCAGCAAATAGGATCATAACCACAAAAGCATTCACCACTTGACACAAATATTTATACGTGGAAAACCCAAATAGGTAAAAACCACGTTGAGATGAGACTCATAAGGATAGCTATCTGAACTCTTCTAAAGTTTGCCTTGTTAGGAGCCAAGTCTGTTAAAGCTTTTACAATCAGTCCTATTAAGAACTAATTCCAGATAGGAATCACCCGATTAAGGAATTTATAAATATGTCTTGATGAAAAGAAGAAACCCTATTAGGAGTAACCTCGCTAGAGGATTTAAGAATCCAAACTAATGGACCACTGTGTTAGAGGATTTAGAAAGTAACCAAGCTTGTTAGAGCTTACTCGGTTAGGGGATTTCAATTTCTATTGTAATTGTTAGAAAACAATAGGTTTTCTTGATCTGTCTGAATAACACCACATCTGCTTGATTAGATCCTTCTTAAGCTTCAATCTGCCTTTACTCAAACTATAGATCCATCCACTGGTTAGGAAACCACACACTCAACTGGTTTCTTCCAATCTTGTCAACTTTGCCAACACTTAACAAAACAATATCATCGATCTTAAATACAAATCAACTAGGTCGGTAACACAACAAAAATCTAATTCTCATCATCAAGATTACAAACTAGTCAGTAAAATCTTGACCATTAGAAATCATAATAGTCTCTTCACATTCTTCAAGAAAATTCCAACCACTCCATGATCACTGCTTCATCGGACTTTGTAACTCATCACGTGCTATGCATTAGATACAATCCACTTTGCTCCTTTCCAAGATAAAAAACGTACCAAATCAATCTGAACTAATCCTCATTCAATGATCACACGTGTCTCCATCATTACCACTCAACATTAGATCTTAAACCAATAAAATTGATCGGTTAGGGTTTAACAAAAAACAACTTGTAGGGTTTACCAGTTACATAACATAGAAAGGTCTAACCCTTTACTCCAGTTCGACTTACAAAATACCATATACCGGCTTACAACATCTTCCTCAAGGTTTATCATACCAGTTACAAGACAATAGCAATAACAACAATAACATCAACAATATCATGAATATCATTCACTATTTTAATTAACATCAATGATAACATATCATTAATGTAATCTATATTCAAAATGCCAAAAATGAGAAATTAGGCATATGTAAGGATATTTTTTCAAGTATGATCAAAAGCATCCACCTATGTCCAACAAGGGATCATTCCAAAACAATCACACCAATAATATCCATTTCTATAACATATCCATCTCAAATGATTTCATAATGGACTTTCTAGAAGAAGTTGAACCACAAGTAGCCTCCATCTCTCCCACCATTCCTTCATCCCCTAAATCTTTACAACAACAACTAACACAATAGCCATAAAAAAAACATCCAACAATGGAACCTTTAATTTTTATATCCAAGGACTATCTATAATATATAATAATAAAATACAAGCTAATCCAATTCTCCATGGAAACCCTTCTATGACTCAAAAATCCTAAATCTAACATCATCATGCACTCCAATGCTAATCAAGCCTACTCCAAAAAATCTTCTTCAAAACCCATTCCTATAAAGTCAGAATATTGAATTCATCTAAAAATCCCCATACATATCCAAATTCATACCCCATCATTAGAGTTGGATCTATGTTAAGAAGATAATCCAAATTGTGAAGAAATAAGCCTAAAATGAATCAAGATCAAGATACCAAAACTCTCAAGTCCCATCCAATTGTTGACCAAGATCCCATCTCTCTATAAATCTCTTGATGATTTAATCATCCCTTTTCATTCCATCCAAGATGATCCCCTCCTATCTTATAAAAAAGTATACCTTTCACTCAATCTAATGATTCCATTCCCAATCAAGAGAAAAACATCCCTTTTAATCCCCCTCATGATCCCATCTTTCCACTTTGTCCAATGATACCCTTGCATATAAAGATCAAAGTATCCCTCCAAGTCCCATTTATAATCTACTTAATAAGAAAGATCAAGATACCCATTACATCCCATTCAATGATCTCATTCAAAATCAAGATAAAATTACCACTTTCACTCCATCTAATGATCTCATTCCAAATCAAGAGAAAAGTATCCCTTTTAATCCAGCTCATGATCCCATCTTTTCCACTTTTTCCAATGTCCCCCTTCCATATCAAGATCAAAGCAACCCTCCAATTCCCATTCATAATCCACTTCCTAATAAATATCAATATATGCCTTCCATCCCTCCCAATAATCCACCTCATTGCTAAAATATATCATTCAACCCATCTCATGATCCCCTCACAAGTATTGATCAAAGTTCCCCTTCATTTCCATGTCATAATCCTAACCAATTTCATGAAATCGTCATCCCTCATAATCCTGTCCATAATCCAAATCCTCCTAAAAATCTCATCACCCCTATCCAAACTATCCATGAACCTCATACTTATCAAATGGGTTCTTCCACTTTCATCCAATCTAGTTTACTTCATGAGACTATCATTCATTCCATATCATATCCTCCTGAAAATTGATTTGCATCTTGTTTTAAAATCAACAAGTATCCCATTAGTAATATAATTTGTCAAAAAAAACATTTTCAAGGAAAAGAGTTAGGCCTCCATGAACAAGGAATATTAAAACTCCTTTATATCAAATTAAATTTCAATTATCATTGCCTTGGTTACATAGGTCACTCTCAAGACATTTATATCCCTACTAAATCTAAAGTCCCTCCATCTAAATCCAAACATTCACATTCCCCATCCTCCAAATCTATATTGGACCCTTATATTATAAAGACTAGTCCTTCACCCCTTTCATCTATTTTGGGTCCTTATGTCCCAAAACCAAAGCCTTCATCCCTTCATCCATTTTTGGTCTATATATCCCTCCATCCATGATCCATATTACCCCTATCTCACAACATTTTTTCACTATCATAAATTAAGATCAACAAACACACCTTTGACAACCATCCAATGATACACCTACATCAACCCATCCAAAATACCTCCATATTGTTCATATCCATCCATGAATCCCATTGCCCTTCAAAGTGATTTGAATACCAACCTTGAAATCCTTAAATATAAAAATTCACGTACAATCAAGGATCAACATGTACCTTCTAAAATACATGACAAAATAAAGAAAAAAATGATCAAAAAGAAAAAAGAAAATACAAAATCCCACAAAGACATATTGTGCAAAAATAAAAATAAAAAAACATGTGGATTTCCAAGTTGCTCATAAAAATAATGCATCCCAAAGAATAATAAAAATTAATGTGAAATTTCTATTCCAAAAGCTTCCTTCATTCCATCTAAAAACCCCCACCTTTCAAATCTATTTTGGGTCCGTATGTCCCAAAAATCACTACCTTAAATCCTCCATCATTTGTTAGGTTTTAAGGTAGACTGGAACAATAAATAATATTAAATATAATGTAGGATAAGAGAAACAAAAATTAAAAAATATAATAATATAGAGATTTAATGTGGTCCACCCAATGTGGGCTACATCCACCAGAGAAACAACCATCAACTTCTTTTCTATTATCCAACGAAGAGAAAATTACAATATGATATCTAGTTGTAATACAATGCCCTCATAAAATAGGTTTGCCTTCTAGGACAAACAAAAGCACACAAAATATCCACCATTAGATCTATGATCTAATAATAACCGGTCAAGATTTACAATGATAAATTATAAATGAAATTGTGTTTCAAGGGCAACCCCCTTGCAAACCCCTACACTCATGTATCAATACTAATTAATACAGGGGGAAAACAAGGCTGAAAAAGTCACCAAAATTTAAGCCTAGCAGCATGATCAGTCACCACATACCAACATTATCTCCTTCATCCAATTTGGGTCCTTATGTCTCAAAATTCATATCCACTCATCCACCTAAATCTCAAAATCCAAAATCCACTTTCCTCTCTCACTCCACCACCCCTCAAGGTGTGTGCCAATGTTAATATTTCGAATATTTCCATCCACTTATACACATATCTTCCAACTCCCCATTGATTATCCAACATTCATTCCCTATCACCATCCTTTAATTCACTCCTTTGCATAAAACCTTATCTGTTTCTATCTTCCCATCTATTTCATCCCTCTTACCATCATCCAACCAACATATACAAGCACCTCCAATTTCCATGGTCCATTGTGGTAGATGTTTTAGAGATGCCATGTAAAGAAATATATTCTTGATTCCTTCCTCCATATCATCCATTATCTTCCAAATAAGTATTCATGATGAAAAATTGCTGGTAAACATACCTCATGTTTGATATCCAACAGAAATAGAAACAAAAAGTAAAAAAAAATTTGTCCAATGGTGAAAACCACTTCTTCTGGTGCCTTGGGCATGTACCATGATGAAAACCTGGCAAAAAAATCTCATGTGTAATTTGTAATCCTCTTGCACACTACAATTGCAAGAAAATTTTCATCCATGGTGTCTTGGATACCACATCCTCCTTTATCGCGCATTCCCTATCCATCACCCTACCTACACACATCTTTCCTTTTCCACCTTTAATCATTACAACTTGGATAAGAATCTCCATAAGCATCATGTATCCTATCTACTTAACATTATCCACACCTTTCTATTGGCATCGAGTTGTCATTGATGTCAACCGGTATTGCAGACAAGCTACTAATAGAGGTATGTCATCTAGAATGAAGAAGAATGTACTCATATGGTGAAAGACAAATAAGGTATCAAAAATATTAACATGAAGGATTGTCAACCGGTATGGTGAAAGACAAGTAGTTGTTGAGACTATTAGTGAATTCACCGATATGAGGTGAGATGCATGTGTGTGAGCATGTTGATTGATAACCAGTAGAGATTAAACCGGTCTGGAGTTTGGATTCCTATTTATGATGAAGAGGCAAAATGTTAAAGTAATCACAAACCACGAGAGGTGAAGATGTGATACTGTTGTAGTATGCACTACCAGTTAGCGGGAGAAGAAGGTCTCACCGATAAAGGCTTGTATCAGTATGAGTTTGCTGAATGTTCAAGTGTAAACCAACTGAGTGTCAATGAGCCAAGTGTATGACCCTTGTGATGCCATGTGGAGCTGAGGTGGTAAACATACAAAGGTTGGTGAAGCCTCCATCGATATGGTTGTTTAAATAGCTAGTCGACATTAATGAAACAACAAAAAATCATGGGATTGTAACTGACTAATGCGGCTCGGGAAGAAAGAATAACAAAGGAAGATCAGGGAGTAGTTGGCGCTTGGATCAAAGCAAAGAAATCAGATTGCAAGAAGATCTCGAGAAGGAAATAGCTAATATTTTTGTGAGTCAACAGATTTCAAGGTCTAAAATCATGTACGAGATTGTTGTCTTTAGTAAGTATGCACTGGATAATGGAAAACGTGTATAAATACATTCCTCGAGTATAGGTGATCGATCCAAGATAGACTGGATCAGATCTCATGCAGATTGTGTCGGGTAAAGGAAACCCTAACTGCCCCAAGTTTGAATTGATTCTTGGCGGGAAAGCTCAAGTTTAAATATGATGACTCAAGACTGTGATTGTTGCTATTGCAGAGTGAAGACAAGTGTAAAATTGTTGTCTGAGAGCCGAAGAGATTAACACTTCAAGTGTTTATGAGAAAAGATATGACTGATAAGGAGAAGAAGAGTAAACCATTGTAAGGAAAAACTGGTGGAGTGTACATTGAACATAGAGGTGACAAACCGGTAGAAGTTGCACCTGATTAAGAGTGATCAAGTGTGATTTTAAGGTAAGAAGACATTGTGAGAGGGGATTTAGAAAAGTGATCAACAAAGTCAAGTTGCAGAGTGAGTGGAGATTATAAAGACTAGTAAGGCTGAAACCAGTAGAGGAGAATAATTGTCAGGTTGGAAAAATTCATTTGCAACAATGATTTCAATTGTATATCTAAGTTTTATACAGTTTTCACTAAGTTGCAGCTTAGTGCAGGGGTTGTATCTCCTTTAGGTTGTAGCCAATAAATTGTGTAGGGGTTGGTGCTCCTTTGAGTTGGTGCTCATAAATTAGGGGTTAGTGAGCTAAATTTTGTAATCATAGTTTTATTGTGAGGCTAGATTGGAGCAGAAGATCTCCTGCAATTATTCTCACCAAGGTTTTTCCCACATTGGGTTTTCCTCGTATATATTTGGTGTTGCATGTTTCATCTTTGTGCATTTAGTATTTTAATGTTTTAGAAAATCCTTTCACACACCTTGTTTGCACTCTTTGAGCTACCGGTTAGCACTTAGTTTGTTTTATACATTACCGATATCTCCTTGTTGAAGGAAAATAGTTTAAATCATTGATTCACCCCCCCTCTCAGTGATCCATTATTTCCAACAATTGGTATCAGAGCCTAGGTACCTTGTTTTGTCAAAAGCATTCTCTAGCTTGGGTAGAACCTATCAAGTGTTCACAATGGCAAGAAATGAATCCACCTCCTCAAAAGATCCTATGTTTGATGGTGTCAACTATGCCTTTTGGAGTAGAAGAATTGAAACCTATTTGTCCTCTCTAGGTTGTGATGTATGGATGTTGGTTGTAAATGGATATGCAATTCCTAATAATCACCCTACTAATCTAGATGCTAAGAGGGAATATGAGAACCAAGTTGCATAAAAGGAAACTTGGGACAAGTTGTAGAAGAACCCTACTGCTCTTCTGCCAAGGAACCCGAGACAAGTTGCAAAAGATATTTGAAGGCGATGCTAAAGTCAAGGAAGCCAAGTTGCAGACATTGAGAGCATAGCTTGAGGGTTTGAAGATGAAAGATGAAGAGAAGATTGCTGACTATCTCCAAAGGGTTGATGAAACAACAAATACCATTAGAGGGCTTGGAGAAGAAGTAAAAGATGAGGTGGTAGTGAAGAAAGTACTTAGATCTCTTACATCTAAGTATGATACAAAGGTCTCAGCTATAGAAGAAGCAAAAGATCTAAAAGTCTTTACAATGGATGAGTTGTATGGCTCCCTAACTGCTTATGAAATGAGGACTATCGGTACTGATGCTATGAAGAAAGAAGATGCATTCAAGACATCAAGAAAAGGAAAAGAATAATCTTCTCATGATGGAACCGGTGAAGACTCAGATAACATCATGGATAACTTTGTCAGAAGACTCAAGACAGGTTTAGGAAAATATAAAGGAAAGCTTCCTTTGAAATGTTTCAACTGTGGAAAGATTGGACATTTTGCTGCTAAATGTCCTTATGGTGATAAGAATGAAAATGATCAATTAAGTGGTAGTAGATCATCTAGTAAAGATAGGAAGAAAAATGTCTATCGGGATGGTAGAAAAGGCTATTGGAAGTAGAGCAGTTTTTACACACATGAAGATGATACCACAGGTGAGGAAAGTGCCTTAGATGACTGCTGCAATAGAGATGATGTCAGAGAAAACCTTTTTATGGCTCAAGAGGTACTAGTACCTGAAGAAGCAGAAGTGGAAGAGCAAGAAGGAAAAGTAGACCTCGAAGAAGAACTCATTAGTGCATTGGATGAGCTAAAGAAAACAAGAAGAGACTTAAAGAAGGTAAAAAGGTTTGCAGTTGAAGAATAAGAATTGTTGGAGGAATCGCTTAAAGAGTCCAAGAGAACAATCGTAGATCTAAAACTCTTGTTGGAAGAGGCCAAGAGGATGTGTGAAGTCACTAGTACCGATCTAAGTGAAAAGGAAAAGGAACATCAAAATCTGAAAGAAGAAATAGTGAAACTCCGGAAGGACTTAGACAAAAGTCAAGAAGAAATAAAAGTGAGAAGCAAATTTGAAGGCATCACTAAAGCCCTAGACAAGATGTTGAGCAAATAAAAGCAATCCAAAGATACCAGTGGCTTAGGTTTTCAAGAAGGTCAAAGTTCAAACAACAAAGACACATCTGATAAGGAGATACAATTCAATTCTTCAAATAAAGGTGAAGAGAAGAAGACATTCATGGTAGGCAAGGATACTGGCAAGAAGACATATGTAGATGCTGCTAGAAACCACCACACAAACCAATATACTCAATCAATGAACCAGAGACCACACTCAATGCACCAATATGCAGATCCAAGGAGAAATGCAAGTATTGATCATGAATGATTCACAAGGGTTAGCAACATGAAAGGAAGACCCCCAGTGAGGCAGTCGTTTGCAGGTTCAAGACAACCTAACCGATATGTTCCAAATTTTCATGGCTATTATCACCAGTGTAATAATTTCGGTCATAGAATGGAAGATTATAGGAAAATAAATGTCAACCCTAGTTTTGAGACTAGAAACTCATTTGCTGCATTATAAAGTACAAATGTCATATGTTATAATTGCAATGATTTTGGTCACAAGAGTTATGAATATAGGATTAATATGCAAATGTCCTACAAGAATGCATTGAGTACATCTTATAGTGCTAATGTGAAATGCGATAAGTGTCAAAATTCTGGTCACATAGCAAGGTATTTTTAGCTGAGAACCAACAAGCAAAAGAGAATTGTACTAGATGAGAATTTGGAAACAAAACCAGAACACAAAGTGACTGAAGAGGAAAAGAAATAAGAGAAACTGGTTTGGGTAGAGAAGGAGAAAAACAAGATAGAGTCTAGCCTGATTGTACAGACTTCTCTACATGCTGAAAGAAGGAATTTATGGGTAGTTGATAGTGGTTGCTCAAATAATATGACTAGAGATAAGAAAAAGTTCATCAAGCTTGATGATTGGAATGGTGGTTCTGTCCGTTTTGGTGACAAATCCTCCATCAATATCAAAGGCTGGGATACAATGAATATTGATGGAAAGCTCAAGGCTCATGATGTGTACTATGTGGAAGGTTTGAAGCATAACCTGTTGAGTGTAAGCCAGAAGTGCGACAAAGGGTACAAATTCTCATTTGACTCTACCGGTTGTTAGATAAGAAAGTAGAGTACCGGTCAAGTGGTAGCTGAAGGAAAGAGAATAGAGGGAAATGTCTACAATCTGAAGGAATGCTATGAGTCCCAATGCATGATGGGACAAATTGATGAGAGCTGGTTGTGGTACCAGAGATTAGGCCATGTAAATTTTGATAATCTGGTTAAGATAAGGAAGAACCGGTATGTGAGAAACATACCTCAGATCATAAAAATGGTAAGCACATTCTGTGATGAGTGTGTTAGAGGTAAGAAAGCAAAGGTCAACTTTAAAACAAAATATTATAACACCTCAAGACCTTTGGAATTGATACATACTGACTTATGTAGGCCAACAAGGACAAGAGAATTGGCTGGAGAAAGGTATTTCATGTTGTTCATAGATAATTACTTAAGAATGACTTGGGTAACCTTCCTGCATGACAAGTCACAAGTATTTGAGAGATTCAAAATTTTCAGGAAGATGGTGGAAAATGAAAGTGGACACCGGTTAAAATGATTAAGATTTGACTGGGGTGGAGAATTTTCTTCCAATGAATTTGTTGACTACTATGAGAAACATGGAATCCGAAGACAATATTCAGCTGCAAGGACACCTCTACAAAATGGGGTGGCAGAGAGGAAAAATAAGACAGTGATGGAGATGGCTAGGACTATGTTGAATGAGGCCAACATACCATATATATACTAGAAGGAAGCAGTTCATACTGTTGTCTACACTTTAAATTGAGTACAATTAAGAGTGAATAGTAGAATGACTCCTTATGAGTTATGGAATGAAAGGAAACCATCACTTAAGAACTTCAGAGTGAGTGTTTGGAAGGAAGTGCATCATCAAGAGAGATGCTGATGGATTAGGAAGTTTTGATTCCCGAAGTGATGAAGGAATCTTCTTGGCATACTCAACCAACAGTAAAGCCTACAAATGCTACAACAAGAGATTGAGAAGGGTGGTTGAGAGTGTAAATGTAAGAATAGATGAAGACTCACATAGAGGAAATTATGCACTGACACCGTACATTGATGATTCAAATGTTGAAAATGATGAACAATCTAATAATGGATGGGTAGAAGATACACCAAACAAAATCACCAACTGGTATATGCAGAATAATCATTCTGAAGAACAGATCATAGCAGATAGGAATGAAGGTGTGTAGACCAAAGGGAGATTAGCCTGGGAAGGTGAGCAGGTAAATTTATATCTCATGAATGAAGTAGAGCCCAAATTTTTTGATGATGCTATCAAAAGTGAGAAGTGGGTAGATGCCATGGATGAAGAATTGAGATAAATTGAGAAAAATCAAACTTGGGAACTTGTTGCTAGACTAGCTGACAAGAATGCCATAGGTACCAAATGGGTCTTCCAGAACAAGATGAATGAAGAAGGTAAGATAGTTTGTCATAAAGAAAGGTTAGTTTGCAAAGGATATGCTCAAGTGAAAGGTATTGATTTTGAAGAAACCTTTGCATTGGTTGTTAGGTTAGAGGCAATAAGAATGTTTTTAGCTTTCTCAGCCTACAAGGGATATAAAGTTTATTAGATGGATGTGAAATATGCTTTTCTCAATGGAAATATTGAAGAAGAGGTGTATATGGAACAACCAGAAGGGTACTTGTTGCATGAAGATGAGAGTTTTGTGTGTCGGTTGAAGAAAGCCTTGTATGGTTTGAAGTAGGTTCCCAGAGCATGGTATTCCCAATTAGTCAAAAACTTGAAGGAGCAAGGATTCCAAAAAGGGAATGCAGACATCAACTTGTATGTCAAGGTAAATGAAGATCACATGATTATAGTTGTTGTATATGTGGACGATATTATCTTTGGTGGCGACAAGGACATCATGTGCAAAGAATTTGCAGATCAGATGAAGACAGAGTTTGAGATGTCCATGTTGGGTGAGTTGTCCTATTTTCTTGGTTTGGAGATCTCATAGAAGGAGAAAGGAATTTTCATCTCCCAAACCAAGTATGCAAAAGACATGCTAAATAAATTTCAAATAGAGGACAACAAACCGGTAAGTACTCCCATGGTTAGTGGTTGTAAGTTGAGAAAACTAGATGAATCACTAGAAGTTGAGCAAACACTGTATAAGTCTATGATCAGAAATTTGTTGTATTTAAAATCTAGACCAGATATTTTACAAGCCACTCCTAAATAGTCTCACTTAAATGCAGTCAGAAGAATCTTCAAATATCTACAAGGAACTATCAGCTATGGTTTGTGGTATCCAAAGAAAGGAGACTTCTCTTTGCAGGCTTATATTGATGCAGATTGGGCAGGAATTATTGATGACTAGAAAAGTACAAGTGGAGGTGCTTTCTACTTAAGAGACCAGTTAGTATCATGGCACAGTAAGAAGCAAGATTCAGTGTCACTATCTACGGATGAGGCAGAGTACATATCAGTTGCTACATGATGCTCACAGGTTTTATGGATGAAGCAGACACTGAAAGACATACATGTGAAGATACTGGAACCTATTCCAATCCGGTGTGATAACTCAAGTGCAATCAACATCTCCAAGAATCTAGATATGCACTCAAGAAAATAACACATTGCAATAAAGTATCACTTCTTGAGAGAGAAGGTAGCTGACAAGGAGGTCATGGTAGAGTATGTTCCCACTGATGAGCAGATTGCTGACATATTTACCAAGCCACTTCCTTTGGGCCCATTTGAGTATTTGAGACAAATGATGGGAGTTGTCCCACCATCTGGCAGAACTTTAATGCATAGGAGATTGCATGATTTAGGAGGAGTCAACCATTGCTACTATATTATGACTCTTAAATCATGAAGCATGGCCACAGGGGGAGAGTGTGTCATAACTGGATGCAGTCAAGGGAGAGATTATTGATGTTAGATTAAGGTTCCCTTTGCCATTGTTGTCAAAGGGGGAGAGAAACTAGAAAAGAAGATATTGACATCAATGGCAAAGGGGGAGATTGTTGGCATTGAGTTGTCATTGATGTCAACCAGTATTGTAGACAGGATACCAGTAGAGTTATGTCATCCAGTATGAAGAAGAATGTACTGGTATGGTGAAAGACAAATAAGGTATTGAGAAGATTAACATGAAGGATTGCCAACCGGTATGGTCAAAGACAAGTAGTTGTTGAGACTATCAGTGACTTCACCAGTATGAGGTGAGATGCATGTGTGTGTGAGCATGTTGAGTGATGACTGGTAGAGCTTAAACCGGTGAAGATTTTGGCTTCCTATTTATGATGAAGAGGTAGAATGTTAAAGTAATCACAAAATATCAGAGGTGAAGATGTGCTACTGGTGTAGTATGCACTATGCTTAGCAAGATAAGAAGGTCTCACCAGTAAAGGCTTGTATCGGTATGAGTTTGTTGAACGTTCAAGTGTAAACTGATTGAGTGTCGGTGAGTCAAGTTTATGACCATTGTGATGCAATGTGAAGCTGAAGTGGCAAACATGCAAAGGTCGGTGAAGCCTCCATCAACATGGTGGTTGAAATAGCTAGTCGATATTAATGAAATAACCAAAAATCATGGGATTGTAACTAACTGATGCGAGTCAAGGAAGAAAGAATAATAGAGGAAGACCAGAGAGTAGTTGGTTCCTAGTTCAAAGAAAAGAAATCAGATTGCAAGAAGATCTTGAGAAGGAAACAACTGAGCTTTTTGTGATTTGAGAGATTTCAAGGTAGAAAATCATGTACGAGATTGTTATCTTTAGCAAGTATGCATTAGATAATGGAAAATGTGTATAGATACATTCCTTGAGTATAGGTGATTGATCCAAGATAGACTTAATAAGATCTCATCTAGATTGTGTCGGGTAAAGGAAACCCTAACCGCCCCAAGTTTGAATTGATTCTTGGCAGGAAAGCTCAAGTTTAAATACGATGACTTGAGACTGTGATTGTTGTTGCTGTAGAGTGAAGACAAGTGTAAAATTATTGTCTGAGAGCTAAAGAGATAAACACTTCAAGTGTTTATGAGCAAAGATTTGACTGATAAGGAGAAGCAGAGTAAACTGTTGTAAGGAACAACCGATGGAGTGTGCATTGAACACAGAGGTGACAAACTGATAGAAGTTGCGCCTGATTAAGAGTGATAAAGTGTGAGTTGAAGGTAAAAAGACATTGTGAGAGGGGATTTAGAAAAGTGATCAACAAAGTCAAGTTACAGAGTGACTGGAGAGTATATAGACCAGTAAGGTTGAAACCAGTAGAGGAGAATAATTTTAAGGTTGCAAAACTTCATTTGCAATAGTGATTTCATTTGTATATCTGAGTTTTATACAATTTTCATTAAGTTGCATCTTAGTGCAGGGGTTGTAGCTCCTTTAGGTTGTAGCCTATAAATTATGCAAGGGTTGGTACTCCTTTGAGTTGGTGCTCATAAATCAGGGGTTGGTGCCCTAAATATTGTAATCAGAGTTTTATTGTGAGGCTGGATTGGAGCAGAAGATCTCCAACAACTATTCTCACTGAGGTTTTTCCCACATTGGGTTTTCCTCGTATATATCTAGTGTTGTGTGTTGTATCTTTGTGCATGTAGTATTTTAATGTTTTAGCAAATCCTTTCACACACCTTGTTTGCACTATTGGAGCTACCAGTTAGCACTTAGTGTGTTTTATACCTTATTGGTATCTCCTCATTGAAGGAAAAGAGTTTAAATCACCGATTCACCCCCCTCTCAGTGATCCATTGTGTCCAACACTTGTATCCCATATCCCTTATCCTATCCATATCATATCTCCATTCTTACTTCCCATCTTTAATCTTGATCAAAACTAGGGGCATATACTTCAAAAACAAGTTTTGGCAAACTTTTGACATGTCCATTTCTTTGGGCCACATAATAATCAATGCATATTGTCATCATCTATATATATCAAATCCTTTGGCATGGAAAAACCATGTTTTCCGTTACTATATAGTCCTTGGAAAAATTAATATAATCCCATCCCATAATAAGCCACCTCCATCCTTCACCTATCTTTTTCCATCACACTAGTTCATTCATCCATTCATAATTTGCCATGCCTTGCTAGACACTAAGGGAAAGTGACTGCATTTTGCTTGGGAATAAATTCTGATATATCTCTTTTAGCTCAATTAGTGATTTGGATATCTTCCATGAAATCACATGTTCCAAAAATTAAAAAAAAAACAAATATCTCAAAAAATCCAAAAAATAAATCTTGAAAATAAAAAAATCAAATATTCCAAAAATCCAAGAAAAATTAAATATCTTGAAAATCCAAAAAATAAAATCTTAATTCATTTCATCTTTCCATACAATCCAACATGATGTCCAAACCATCTAAAATATTTTTTTTCTAGCCTAGCTATAAATCTTGGTCGATTGTATCCAAACAATTCATGCCTCAATGGATGCAAATTTCCTACAATAAGCATAATCCAATATCATTTCATTAACACACACTATCATTTATCAAAGTATCAATCAATTTTAGTTTGGCTAGAGACAAGATCAATGGTCTTGGGTATAATTATCATTGTCCTTCATTGATCAACACTATAATCATCATTATCATTATTGCTATCTCATCCATAATAAATTTCCATCAACTAGTCTTGACAATAAAAACAAAAGAAAACTACTTATCACACAAAATATCAAGATTTCATGAAAAATCACAACCAAAAGACATCTGCTAAGCTATCCTACCACTTAATTGATCAAATGTATAAATACCTTCATCCATATTTATCCAAATTCTCATGCCTTAACAGATATATCCTTCCCTTAATAGATATTATCTTATCCTAAGAATGTATCTTTTGGCAAAAGACCTAAATAGTAATTGATTTATTTGGTTAGTCAATACTTTTCTTTCTAATTTATTTTTTGTATCATTATATTGATAACTCAAGACCACCTTGATCTTTCTATATCTTGGTGTGTTTAGAAAAGAAAAGAATGGGGTATGGTCATTATTTTTGTAGGTTGTGTTTGTGGGATGTTATTATAACATTGTTGTGGAAAATATGTTCTTTGTGTCTGTTGACATGAATTCTAGCATATCATTTGTCCTTTGCATCTAAGGTAATTCATATAATTTTATGCACTAGGACTATCATGCCCTAGGACCAACTTCCTTGCATATTCTGACAAGGTTTTATTATGTCTGGTATGAATAAGGACAAACCTTTTGATTACAAAGTCAAAGTCCATGCATTGGATTCTTTAGTCATATTGGTTCCTAACACCTTGGTCCATGTTGGATGTTGCTAATAAATTTCCTATAATGATGTGTTGTCATTGATGTCAACATATTCTTCTAAATATTCCAGTGTTGCAGTTTAGCTGAATGAGTTAGTTAGCCTTGTGTAGGGAAAAAAGTGAGACTAAGTATGGAATCCCTAATCCCACTCTCATACACACACATGGAATATAAAAGAGCCTAGGGAGGTCACACACTTTGGGCTACTTCTTGAGTGGAAGAGAGAGCCAAGGATCACTACTTAGGTTTTCATTTCCCTTGCTATAAATAAGAGAGAGGAATGAAAATGCAATCTAACATAGGATGCAAGTAAGTAAGCAAACCCTAATCTAGAAATGTAGATCAAAGGACAAATGATACACTACTGAAAAGTATAGATTATGAGGAAAAATATGAGGTGCACTTGTGTCTAAAATCTAAGAAGAAATGTCCAGGACTAGGGTGCCACACCACTATCCTGATTCTACAAGTTTGAAGCTGCAACTGACAGGGTGAGTTTTGAGGCCTGCAAGACACTGTTCTGCCAAATCCTGGTAACAAAGGGCAGGACCAAGAGACCACTCCCCTGTCCTAGGAAGGAATAGGGTGCCACACTCTTTTCCTAGGAAGGATTAGGGTGCCAAACCCCTATCCTAGGTAGGAATAGGGCACCACACCCTTGTCCTTGGGGTTTCCAGTGAAATGTGCACTCAAGAACTATCTCTGTGCGCTCCTCTGCTCCTGAAACTTCTGACGACGCTCGGATCCGAACCTGTATCTAAATATGCAAAATAGGGTTTTGGGTGGCTATATAGGGTTTTTACTTAGTGAAACCCCCATGTTGGTGATTTCTACCTCCACAAATAGCCGATAATGTACTGAAAATGTGTGTGCCAGATCCTAAAATGAAAGAAAACAATCTAGAGTAACCCTAAAGAGTAAACTCTAATTGCTTATAATTGACAAAGTAAATGCTCCAAATCCATGATGAAAAGTGATCTAAAGCACAAATATAGATTAAAATGAAACTTATGCAAAGACATGAAAACAACATGAAACCATACCCAACCCCAAGGGAGAGGTACAAGCCAATCTTTAGTCGGTGCTCCTATTGCTCTCTTACATCTTCAAAAGCCCCCAATTGATGAAATGATGGTTGATGAATGAATGCTGAATGTTGTTGAAGACTTCAAATATCTACTCTTTTGCTGCAAAGAAGGCTCTTTATTCTCCAAAAACCTATTCTTTATTTCTTAGAAGAAGACCCCTTGAAATGAAGAAAGAGAGTTGTTAAGTATAAAACCCTAGATCTTAATTTCGTCTTCAGGCCAACCTAGGATTTGAATTTCCTGCCAATAATTTGGGGTTAAGAATTATTATATCATAAAATTATGCTCTCAAAATTTTGAGAAAAAAGTTGAGGACCATGTGCATTCCCACCATGTTCTGGCCAACTTTTCACCAAATTTTTCAGGGCCATTAGATATAATGATATTAGAGAACATCCCAAAGTTACAACTAATTTCGAGATGTTTTGATATGCGAAATTGGGCCTTAAAGGTCGAAATAAGATATAATTAGGGTTTATGATTAAATGATTTATTGGAGGAATAAAATGAAAAGGGGCACACTTAGGGTAAAGGGCCCAACTTTATAACATGTGAAGTGATGAAACATGACTTTAGATTTAATTAAATTAATTAATTAAATGCTTAAAGGGGAATTAGAAATGCATGATGCAAGATACACTAAGGCGGTGCTAACCTAAGTATGAAATTGTACCACCCTAGCGATGGTGTACAATTTACGACACTACATTTAGCCCCCACTTTAGCGGTCATATGACACTACGTGCATATGCAAGCTAAAGTACAAAAAGGTAAAAATTATTTGAAAAAGGATATATCCACAAGTTGTCGGACGAAGCCCCTAGCGGTATCTGCAATACTCAATTAGGAACCGCACCCTACAAAACCACATGTTATATCACAAAATAACCTAATGCTTACTAAAGGAAGGTGATGAAATTCATGGGTAGCTATATGCCCCCTATTTTGGCTTGCTAATTAGTGAGATGAAATAGGGTATTATGTTTACTATAGCAAATTGTGATAAATATTTTGATGAAGTAAGTTCACAACAAGGCACTCATCAAAGCATGTTAGGGGACTAATATGGAATGAGAGGGTGAACTCATGATTCCAATGCCACCAATGGTGTGAGAATCGAAGCTCCCTATCTAGAGATATGCTAGATTCAAGGAAAAGTACAAAAATTAGGGTTTTTAACTTAAAATCATGAAATGATAACTCATAAATATGAAGGTGAAATCTTCATTTGTCACTTTTTGACTTTTTGGCACTATTCAATATAGAGGAGCCCACCTACTAGCCACCGTTCCTTGACGCTGACCTGAGAGACCTACGTGGATGGATATCCTGTGCCAATCAGTACTTGTCGATCGACCACTCGACGAGGTGAGTTGAGCTTCCATTGACTCCCTTTGACTTTTTTTATGCTTTTGTTGATTTTAGGATTATAATGTCAACACCAAAACCAGGTTCATGCCCCCTGTTCGGGCACCTAAGGGTCCTAGGGTGCTCTGGTCCCAGTGGGGCACCCTAGTCATCCTAGGGCACTCTGGTCCCAGTGGGGCACCCTAGTCATCCTAGGGCACTCTGGTCCTAGTAGGGCACCTTGGTCCCTGTAGACTATAGAGTGCCTTGGTACACTCAGAGTGCCCTGGTCCCTGTCTGGGGTGAGTAGTGGCGACACAGGATCAGACAATTAAATGTTGGAATAGATAGAATGAATGCTTTGATTAGATGATGATGATGATGATGATTGATTACTAATGATTAAATGTTTCTCTATTGTAAACAGTATCGTACATCTATGAGCATACTGTTGGGCTCACCTTCTAAATTCTTTAGGAGTAGATCCCAAGGCTAACATCGGGGGAGAGAGAGTTGCTGCGCACGGTGGGCTTGTGGTATGTGATGACTATGTTGGCCATCAGATTCCATTCTATGATGCTTATGGCATTGATGGAGAGGTGGAATGCAGACACCTCGATGTTCCTGTTTCCTATGGGGGAGATGACGGTCACCCTTGAGGATGTATACTGCATCTTGCACCTTCCCATTAGGGGGGAGCCCATGCAATATTGATCCAATCGCATGGGAGGTTTATATGAGAGAGGAGGTATATGCTATGGGGAGAGTGATGCTCAGTGAGATGAGATGCCATATCATAGTCAGCTGGCTCCTACACTCGACCGACAAGGTTCCATTACTAAGGCATTTGATGATAGCTACCATTGCATTGGCCGTGTATCCTAATGGGCGCAACACACATGCACAGAGGCCTCATGTACACTATTTGAGAAATGGAGAGACACATGAGAGTATACTCTTATGGTCAGAGCATGAATTCACATCTCTATCACAACCTTGGGGAGTATGTATTTGGACATGGATACAGCTTGATGACATGCACACTACTATAGGTGTGGATTTTTTAGCACATTACCTGTACTAGGCCAATTGGAGTCCCTATAGACAGTCCCAGAGTATCTTAGGGTATTTTATTATCCACTTACCCATGAGTGGCGATTTGGTGATCTCCTACATTGGAGATTCAGCTTAGACAGATTGACAAAAAGAGGAGTCATATGGAGACCCTACCTTAGGATGTACATGTGGGAAGGGATTCACATGCAAATGTTCTACATGCAGAGGAACTATCTTCTAGAGGGATGGTGCAACCACATAGTCATCCCCTTCTACTTTGACTGATTTTGATGACAATTTGGGTTTGAGCAGTATGTTCCTACTGATGTGCCTATGTACATATGTCATTCTTGCGTGATGTCAAGGCCTGGAGCCATTCCTAGACCTACTAGTGATGAGATCAACATCACGGATTTGGGTGGGTTAGATCGAGACATTGTGACATACTACAAAGATGATTTGAGCGCACACTAATGGTTCATCACATGGTGGGGGAGGACATATCCTGGAGCCATCTTCCTAGCAAATTTCCCTAGAGGGAACCCTGAACCATGGAGACAGATGGGCAACAGAGGAGGACCTGATACATCCAAGGAGGGCTCAGATGATTAGGTTGATGATGCAAGAGAGAAGGAGGCAGGTGGAGATGAAGATGATCCTGATATTGGAGAGGGAGATCAGGATAGAGATGATGAGGAGGATGAAGAGAAGGATGAGGAGGATGAAGAGAAGGATGAGGAGGAGGAGGAGAATGAGGAGGAGGATGAGGAGGAGGAGGAGGAGGAGGAGGAGGATGAATCAGATGCAGTTCCTGATCACTCTAGGGATGACACCAATGCACTAGATCCACTGCACATCCCATCACAGGTGGAGAAGGACCTTATAAGGGGTCCTGATTCTAGTCCCCATCGTCCCATGCCCATTGTATAGAGACAATATGAGCACGGAAAGCCTAGCGGGTCCTAGTCTCAGGCGATCTCTGTCCATGATCCCTATTAGTGAGAAGGAGATCCAAGTAAAGTGTTTAATTTTTGTATCTTATTAGGTTTAGATTTGATGATATAAAATGTTACTGATGAAAATATCTCCCCTTTCCCTGTAGCTACTTTCCATGACTGGCGCTCTCTCATTCAGAACACAGTGATAGACCTCATCATGATCACCCATATTCCCAATTCCTCACAGATAGCACATATATCATAGAGGAGTGTAGGATTCCATGAGGATCTATTCACACCTCTTTGGATGGAGAGGGAGGTCCTTCGAGAGAGATTATAATGGATAGAGCACGATCTAACAACATCGCAAACATAGGTAGCCACATATCATGAGATTATGATGGAGAGGGATCACAGGAGCTCCTTGTGGAGTCACTCATGATATGTATCATGATACATATCCATGGGCCCACCTCCATGACCAGATCAGGAGGGGACATCTAGTCAGCATCCTCTAGCTAATAGTCCCGGGGATAGGAGATGATCTTACTATGCCAAGAGACATTTTTGTTGATGTATATGTTATAACACTGATGTATATGTACTGATTTATGCTCATCAAACATGTTATTTTAATACTTAAACAATGTATACATTTCTTTATATAAAAATTAACACATTTGGTGGTGAACATGTATGTCTAATTTAATTTCCACGTGATTGATTTCTCAATGCTTCATGATTAAATTGATACATGTGTGATTTAATTAAATAACTAAGTATTTAATTAAATTATACTTTGTTGATGTAGAAGAGAAATTTGTTAAGCTTAAGAACTATATGACTAATGTGATTTAAGTAAATCTAATTAAACACAACATGATATAATCCAGCTTAACACATAGGAAATTGTGTAATATGCTAGCACATAAAAAATGTAAATCTTTTACAATTTACATAAATGAATCCAAGACAAACAATAAAGTAAAGAAACATGCTTGTCAAGAATGAAGTAATGTAGACTAAATAATATAACATTATTTAATCCTACCTCCTTTAATGAAGATATGCTAACACATCATCCAATTTCAAAGAAAGAAAAGGTACAAAGAGAGAAGATAAACTAGAAATAGATAAAGAGGGAGAGAAAGAAAGAGAAAGTGACTAGGCATAGTATCTATGAAGGTGCATAGCATTTATAGGTCCCTTGAGAGGCATACCTTCCACATCTGCTATCCTATAAGCATCTAATCCATATCCAATTAGGACTAAATTTTCCTTTCTCTCTAGGTAAAGCATTCACGTTATGCTGATTCTCATAAAGCACCAAATCACCTACCGAGAAGGAACATTGAAGAACTTTATCATTGTAGCTCCTTTGCAAAGTTTTATGATATGCTTGAATATGCTTGAGAGAATTTATACGTCGTTCATCAATCATTTCAAGTTGTTGAAGTCTTTGTTCTCTATAAGAATCATTATCCATTATACCCCTAAGAGAAACTCTCAAAGAAGGAATTTCTAACTCAAAAGGCATAATGTCAAGAACACCATAAACAAGATTATAAGGAGCACAAACCATAGCAACACGTAAAATTGCTCGATAGGCCCAAAGAGAATAGGCTAATTGAGTATGTCAATCCTTACCATGCTTGTTCACCATATTTCAATGAATCTGTTCAATTATCCTATTCAAAGACTCAACTTGACCATTTGATTGAGGGTAATAAGGTGTAGAAAATTTATGTTGAATATGATATTTCTCGAGAAACTTCTTCACATCCTTATTTTTGAATGACGTTCCATTATCTGAAACTAAGGTGAAAGGTATTCCAAATTGGGAAATAATGTTCCAAAATGAATTGACAAATTACTTCAGCAGTAGTGGATCGAAGAGGAACAACATCCACCCACTTCGTAAAGTGATTGGTTGCAGCTATGATGATGGTATGTCCTTGAGATGGAGGAGATATTTTACCAACAAGATCCAAACCCCATGTAGAAAGGGCCAAGATGCTACTTGAGATCGAAGCTCATGGGTAGGGGTATGGATCAAATTGCTATGCTACTAACACTGATGACATTTCTTAACAAATGCGAAGGAATTCTTCTCCATGTTTTTCCAATAATATCCCATTCAGAGCAACCTCTGAACTAAGGATCTACCCCCAAAATTCCCCCCACAAGCACCTAAATGTGCTTCCTCAAGGGAAATAGAAATTTTGATTTTGTTGAGAAAAAGAAGGAGAAGACCATTATAACCCCTCTTATAAAGAACATTAGAAAGGATAATGTATCTAGTGGCCAACTTGTGAATCCTAGCCCTAGTATTCTTGTTTGAAGAGTTAAGAAAGGTACCATCATTCAAATATCTCATGATATGCGAGTACCATTCATCAGAATCTATAATGCAATAATATGCCACATCAATAGGGTTATCAACAATAGTTGGGGTAGTGAGGTTGTGGATAGTGAATTTAAGATCTACCAAGGGATCCTCTAAAGATACAAGAGAGGCTACACATGCAATTGCATCTACATGTCTATTATCTTTTCAAGGAATAGGCTCCATGGTATAAGATTCAAATTTTTATAACAGGTATATAGCTAGATCTCTATATTGTGATAATTTGTCTTGCTTAGCTTGATAAACTTTTGTTACTTGTCTTATGATTAGTTGAGAATCCCCATAGATATGTAGATGTTTTATATTTAATGCTAAAGTTGCTATAATTTCAGCTATGATAAAGATATCGGCTTCTTTTTAGGAGAAATTAAGACCACCCTTGCCCCTGATCTTGTACGACATCTAGAGCCATCAAAGTATAATTCCCAAGACCCATAAATATCAATAGAGAAAATATATTCATCGGGAAAGGACTCTGGATTAGATAGGGAAAAAGTTCAAGGAGCCTCAAATAAGTGGCCAGTCAACGCTTGACCCTTTATTGCCTTTTGCGAGACAAACTTAAGGTCAAACTCAGTCAACATCATAACCCACTTAGATAATCATACAGAAAGTTCAGTTTAAGAGAAAATATGCTTGAGAGGGTCAAACTTAATGATAACATGGACTTCAATATTCAAAAGGTAATGCCTTAACTATTGGGTTGCAAAGACAAAAGCAAGGCACTGCCTTTTTATCATAGAGTATCATACTTTGTAATCAAGTAGAGTGCGGTTTATATAATAAACTGGACATTCTCTACCATCCTTATCACATTATACCAATAAAGATGCAATAGCATGAAGGGAAGCAACTGTGTATAATAGGGAAGGGTTAGTAGAATCAATAGGTCAAAGAATAGGAGGATTGGTAAAATAGGCTTTTATAACTTCAAATGCTTGACAATAATCCTCATTCCTTTAGAAAACGATGTTCTTTTTAAGCAATTGAGTAAAAGGAAAGGTATGATCCACACATTGAGAAACAAACCTATGAATAGCCTGGATCTTTCCTTGCAAACTCTTTAGTTGGGAGACATTCTTAGGAGGTGGCATATTAACAATAGCATCTATTTTCTTTGTATCCACCTTAATGCCACGATGTGAAACTATGAACCCTAATAGTTTACCACTATCCACACCAAACACACACTTTTAGGGATTCAAGCGCATGTTATACTTATGAATTCTCTCAAAGATTTGGCGAAGGATCTAAACATGATCTATACGAAGAACATATTTAGCTAAGATATCATCAACGTAATCTTATAAAGTATTATGCATATAGTCAAGGAAGATGAGAGTCATAGCATGCTGATAGGTTGCGCTTGTGTTTTTCAATCCAAAAAGCATCATAACCCAAAAAAATGTTCCCCAAGGGGTGGTGAAAGCAGTTTTATATTGATCTTGAGGATTAGTGAAGATTTGATTATATCTTGAGAAACCATCCATGAAAGATAATAAGGCATGACCTACTACGGAATCCACTATCATGTCGATATTCGAGAGAGGAAAATCATCTTTTAAAGAGGCTTTGTTTAGATCACGGAAGTCTATCCACATCCTAATTTTATTATCAAGCTTAGCCACAACCACAATGTTTGAAATCCATGGAGAATAATCAATAGGATGGATGAATCCAACATCCAACAATTTTTCAATCTCAACTTTAACAAGTAATGCCACTTTACGGTGAATATTTTGAATCTTTTGCTTCACCGGATTAGCATCAACAATTAGGACAATGTTATGAGTAACAATCTTAGGATCTATGCCAAGCATATCAGAGTATATCCAAGCAAAGATTTCAGGAAATTCAAGTAATAACTCAGAATATTGTTTTTGCTCTTCATCATCAAGAAATCTCCCTATCTTGATGATTTTATCTTCAACATAAGGATCTATCCTGATATCAATAGTGTCACTTATTAGGAAATTTCTTTGTTGAAGAGCGTCTTGTAACTGCAGAAATTCTTTAACTATCTCAGCTTTATTCCTTTCTTTCCGAAAGTAAGCTTCCACATTTTGACAACAGGAAAAGACACGATTATGGTAATAATGAGGAAGGTTGTCATAAGCAACTAAGAATTCATCTAAGGAATCATTATTAGGAAATGTTGGCAATTTGGCATTAAGTTGCCATTGATGTCAACCAGTTTGGAAAGGTCACCGACAAGTAAGAAGGGGTGATCGATATGATGGCAATACACATGAGAGTGAGAAGACAAGAGGAAGAATACCAGTACACATGACTCAGGTCATCTACCGGTAAAGAAGGCTTACCGGTAAGGCAAAAATCAGAATGTAGGTTGTTTGTGTGTTATGAAGGTACATCAATTGCTGAACAAAATAGAAAGGATGGTTGATGGTCATACCAGTAAGATAAGCTAAATTGGTAGTCAACCTTGGTCAACAAAATATGTCAAACTGACATAGGAATCTAAGCAAAGGTGGATGTTGACAAGCATGACAGCTGGATGCCAGGTGGAAATATTGCACAGGTCAATGGAGTATGCATCAAGGTAACAAATCTGCAGGCAAGTCAACTTTTATGAGGAACTCACAAGTCACGGAGGATGCCAAAAGATTGCAGCTTGAGGAAGGTAAGATGGAAAAACAATCACACTAATCTTGCAAGAAGATTTGATCTTCGTACTTGTTAGGTGAAGGAAACAACAAATCCATTAATGGTGAGTGATAGAGAAAAGAAAAAAAGCGTGGTGCAAACCTCCAAATTTAGAAAACATGCATTGGAATGCAAAGTTCAGTTGGTGATTGAACGTTATCATAAAGATCATATCCTTGAAAATAAGATCGAATTAGAGGGGATACAGATTGAGTTGGAAAAGGAAAACCTAAGCCCATGGGGTTTGAATGTATTCTTGGTGGGAACCCATGAATACAAATACATGAGCTCAAAATAGAAAGGGTTGATTCTTGTAGAGAAGAAAAAGAGAAAAGAGAGCTTAAGTACAAAGACAGATAATTTTTCCTTAGAAGTTTTTCTAAGAAAGTTGCAGAGTGAGTGAGCAAGCAAACCGGTGAGAGGGTTTAACCGACAATGATTGAGTATTGGTATAACTGTACTAGGTCCAACAATTAAGCAAACCAGTGAGGTGTGGTAGAACAAGACAACATCCAAGTGTGACACAATAAGTTGTGAGACTGTGTGTGAGAGAGAGAGAGAAGAGAGGCCAAGAATCAAAGAGAGTGATCTCACAACCAGTAGTGTGAGATCCAGTGGAGAAGAAAAGATTGTCAACTGGAAGTAATCTATTTGATCAAGAGTTGCAAAATTCATTTGCAACAAGAATCCTTAATTGTATCTATATTGTATTTCAATATTTACATCACCAAGTTGGAGCTTGGTGCAGGGGTTGGTGCTCCTTGGGTTGGTGCCCTAAATCTTTGTAATTCAGTGTTTTACTTGTGAGGCTAGATTGGAGTAGTAGTCTCTCCAACAACATTTCTCACTGAGGTTTTTCCCATATTGGGTTTTCCTCATATATCTGGTGTTGTGGGTTGCATTTGTGTGATTGTTCCCTTCAGTTTCCTTTTTGGTTGACTGGTTTTATTGTTTAGTGCTTAAGATAATAACCAATATTTTGAAGTTTCTTTAAAAGTAAAAAAGTTTAGGAACCACTAGTTCACCCCCCTCTCAGTGGTACTTTGTGTTCAACAATTGGTAGCATAGCCTAGGTTCCCAGTCATTTTTAAACCTTGGGTAGATTTTGGACTTATAACACAATGACAATAAATGAGTTTGCTTCCTCAAAAGCCCCCATGTTTGATGGATCCAACTATGCCTTCAGGAGCAGAAGAATGGAGACCTATATTTCCTCCCTTGGTTTTGATGTGTGGATGTATGTCAAGAATGGGTATGCTATTTCTAGTGTTCCTCTCACTGATCTAGATGCCAAAAAGGAATATGAGAATAATGCAAAGGCCAAACATGCTATCTTGAGTGGGTTGTTTGATAATGAATTTTTCAAAGTCATGCACTGTGGATTAGCCAAGGAGACTTGGGATAAATTGCAGAGGTTATTTGAAGGAGATGCAAAAGTCAAAGAGGCCAAGCTACAAGCACTAAGGGGCCAACTTGAAGGCATCAAGATGAAAGATGATGAAAAGATTGTAGACTGCCATCACATATTTGATGAAACTATGAATACCATCAAAGGGCTTGGTGAAGAAATTGTAGATGAGATCCTTGTAAAGAAGGTACTTAGGTCCCCTACACCTAAGTATGATACAAAGGTGTCTTCCATAGAAGAAGCCAAGGATTTGAAGATATTTTCAATGGATGAGCTATTTGGCTCACAAACAACATATGAAATGAGAACAACCAGTGATGCTTCCTTAAGGAAAGAAGCAACGTTCAACACCACCAAAAAGGGCAAAGAAGTAGCCGCTCATAAATAATCCAGTAAAGACTCTGATGCAGAGGTAGAAAAATTTGTCAAAAATCTCAAAAGAGGATCCAACAAATATAAAAGAAAGATACCACTCAAATGTTTCAACTGTGGTAAGGCTAGACACTTTGCTGCAAAATATCCTTACAATGAAACCGGTGGAGATGATTCAAGATAGTTTAGCAAATCAGCTGGAAAAGATAGAGAAAAAAATGTCTACCGACAAGGAAGGAGATGCTACCAGAAGAAAAACAACCTCTATACTATTGAAGATGATGCCACAGATGAAGAAAGTGCATAAGAAGATGACTACCATGAGAATGACAAAAAAGTTAATCTCTTTATGGCACTTGATGAGCCAATTGGTGAAAATGAGGAAGAAGAGGATTTTGAGGGTGAAGTGGATTTAGAAGGAGAGCCTATAAGTGCTCTTGAGGAACTGAGTAAAATAAGAAGAGAACTCAATAAGGTCAAGCATGCAGCAATAGATGAACAAGGTCTCTTGAAGAAATCCCTGGATGAGTCCAGTCAAGTCATATCTGACTTGAAACTGCAACTGGAAGAAACCAAGAGAATATGTGAAGTTACATCCTTTAATCTGATGAAGAAGGAAAAGGAGCATCAAGATCTGGAAGCATAAATAGTGCAGCTCAGAAAGGAGCCTGAAGAAAGTAAGGAAGAAATAAAAGTAAGGAGCAAATATGAAGGCAACACTAAAGCCTTAGACAAGATGTTGAGCAAACAAAAGCAATCCAAAGTTATCGGTGGCTTAGGCTTTGAAGAAGGTCAAAGTTCAAACAACAAAGATACATCCAACAAAGAAATAAAGTTCACCTCTTCAAATGAAGGTGAAGAAAAGAAGACATTCACTATAGGCAAGGATACCAGTAAAAAGACATGCAAATGTTGTTGGAAATTGCCACACAAACCGGTATACACAAGCAATGAATCAGAGGCCACACTCATTGTACCAACATGCAAATCCAAGGATAAATGCAAGAGTTGACCATGAAGGATTTGCCAGAGTCAACGACATGAAGGGAAGACCTCTGATGAGGCAGTCATTTGTAGGACCAACGCAACCTAACTGGTATGTTTCTAACTTTCATGGTTACTATTACCGATGTAACAAATTTGGGCATAGAATAGCTGATTGTAGATTGACCAATAATCCCTCTATGAGTTATGAAAGTAGAAATCCATTTAATGCACTCTGGGATATGAATGTTGTCTATTATTAGTGCAATGGATATGGTCATACGAGTTTTGAATGTAGGAAGAATAAACTGATGCCCTACAATAATTTTAAGGATATATCTTTAAATGAAAATGTGAAATGCTATAACTGTCAAGAGTTTGGACACATAGCAAGGTTGTGTTAAAATAGGAAGATCGAGTAGAAGAAGACAAATCCTGATCAAGAACTAGTAGCTGAACTTGAGCACAATATAGCAGCTGACAAGAAGAAGGAAACCAAACCGGTATGGGTTGAGAAAGAAAAAGAAAAGGTAGAATAAAGTCCAATAGTGCAAACTGCCTTACATGCTGAAAGGAAAAATCTATGAGTTGTAGATAGTGGTTGTTCCAATCACATGATCGGTGATAAAAAGAAATTTATCAAACTTGATGACTGGAATGGTGGTTTAGTAAGATTTGGAGAGAGCTCATTCATCAAAATAAAGGGAAAAGGTACTCTAAGAATCAATGGAAAATTAAAGGCACATGATGTATATTATGTGGAAGGCCTAAAGCACAATCTGTTGAGTGTGAGATAGATATGTGAGAAAGGTTATAAATTCACCTTTGACTCAACCAATTGCCAGATAAAGAAAGAAAGTACCGGTCAGGTTGTGGCAGAAGGAAAGCGAACATATGGCAATGCTTATAATCTAGGTTGATGAAAGCTGGTTGTGGCACCGAAGATTAGACCACATAAACTTTGATAACTTAGTTGCAGTGAGTAGAAAGGGGTGTGTGAGGAATATTATATCCATTATCAAATTGGTAATCACATTTTGTGATGAATGTGTGAGAGGAAAGAAGACTAAGGTGAGCTTTAGGATAAAAGAGCACAATGCCTCAAGACCATTTGGAATTGTGTATACAGATCTGTGTGGTCCAACTAGGACAAGAGCTCTTGCCGGTGAAAGATATTTTATGCTCTTTATTGGTGATTACTCAAGAATGACATGGGTAAGCTTCCTATAAGATAAGTCACAAGCATTTGAGAGATTCAAGATCTTTATAAAGATGGTGGAGAAAGAAAGTGGGTGGAAGTTAAACTGTCTAAGATCAGATCGGGGTGAAGAGTTTACATCAAATGAATTTGAAGATTATTGTAAAAAACATGGAATTAGAAGGCAATACTTAGCTCCTTGTACACCACAACAAAACAGTGTGGTATAAAGAAAGAACAAGATAGTTAAGGAGATGGCCAGAACCATGTTAAATGACACTTGTCTACCAAACACATATTGGAAGGAAGTTATTCATACTACTACATATAATTTGAACCGAGTTCAATTAAGAAAAAATAGAAGAATGACACCTTATGAGTTCTGGTATGACTGGAAGCCATCAATCAAATACTTCAAAGTATTTGGAAGCAAGTGCTTTATCAAGAGAGATATGGATGGTCTAGGAAGTTTTGACTCCAGGAGTGATGAAGGAATCTTCCTTGGTTACTCATCTAACAACAAGGCCTACAAATGCTACAAAAAAAGACTAAGAAGAGTCATTGAGAGTGTGCATGTAAAAGTTGATGGGGATATGCAAAAAGAAAGTCAACCACAAGTTAATCGGTATGTGTAGTTGAATCACTCGAAAGAGAAAATTCTAAGAAATAAGAGTGATGGTGTGCAGACTAGAAGAAGACTTGCTCGGAATGATGAAAAAGTCAACTTCTACCTCATGACTGAAGTAGAACCTAAAACATTCAATGAGGCGAGCAAAAGACAAGAATGGATGGATGCCATGGAAGAAGAACTGCAACAGATTGAGAAGAACAAGAGTTGGGAATTAGTCCCTAGACTAAAAGACAAGAACATCATTGGCACTAAATGGGTCTACCAGAATAAGATGAATGAAGAATGTAAAATTGTTAGGCATAAATCTAGACTAGTGTGCAAAGGATACTCTTAGGTAGAGGGAATTGACTTTGAATAAACATTTGCACCAGTAGCTAGATTAGAAGAAATTATAATGTTTCTAGCTTTCTCTACCTACAAGGGTTATAAAGTATATCAAATGGATGTAAAATATGCCTTCCTAAATGGAAATTTAGAAGAATAAGTATACATGGAGCAACCAAAAGGGTTTGTGCTGCATGATGATGAAAAATTTGTGTGTCGGTTGAAGAAGGCCTTGTATGGTCTAAAGAAAGATCCTAGAGCATGGTATTCAAGATTAGATCAGTACCTGAAGGAGCATGGATTTTAAACAGGGAGTGCTAATAGAAATTTGTACATAAAGAAAGATGGAAACCACATGATCATTGTGGTTGTGTATGTAGATGACATTATCTTTGGAGGCAATAAGGACACCCTCCACAAAGAGTTTTCTAATCAGATGCAGTCAGAATTTGAGATGTCAATGCTTGGTGAATTGACATACTTCCTTGGTTTGTAGATATTACAGCAAGATAAGGGAATCTTTATCTCACAAACCAAGTATGCAAAGGATATGTTGAAAAAAATTCAACTAGAGGATTGCAAACCGGTAAGTACCCCCATGGTGACCGAAAGAAAATTAAGCAAGAATGATGAATCATCGTTGGTGGATCAAACATTATATAGATCCATGATAGGAATATTATTGTATATAACTTCCTCTAGACTGGATTTAGTACAGGTAGTGTGCATGGTGGCCAGATTTCAAGCTACACCTAAGCAACCACAAATGAATGTTGTAAGAAGAATCTTTAGGTACCTACAAGGAACACTGAGTTATGGATTGTGGTACCCTAAATAAGGGGAATTCATATTGTAAGCATACACTGATGCTGATTGGGCTAGTTGCATTGATGACCAAAAAAACACAAGAGGCGGTGCATTTTTCTTAGGTGACTGGTTGGTCTCATGGCATAGAAAGAAGTAGGACTCAATATCTCTATCAATTGCTGAAGAAGAATACATTGTTGCTGCTACATGCTACTCTCAGGTTCTTTGCATGAATAAGACCCTCAAATACATACAGGTGGACATCAATGATGCTATTCTCATCTAGTGTGATAATTCAAGCACAATCAACATAGCAAAGAATCGGGTGATGCATTCCAGAACAAAGGGCATTGCTATCAAGTATCATTTTCTCAGAGAGAAGGTTGAAGGATAGGAGGTAAGGATAGATTATGTCCCTACCAAAAACAAGGAGTAGACATTTTCAAAAACCCATTACTCATAAGAACCTTTGAGTACCTCCGACACAAGTTGGGAGTTATGTCATCTTCCTTATGCACTTGAGGAAGGAAGGATGTATATGGTTCAAGGGGATCTTGGTATGGATTAAAGGGGGAGTGTACTGTACCCTTTGTCATTACATCAAAGGGGGAGATATGTATTGGTATGAAGGTATGAAGTGTCTTGTGATAATTTGACATCAATTCCAAAGGGGGACATTGTTGGGAATTTCGCATTAAGTTGTCATTGATGTCAACCGGTTTGGCAAGGTCACTGGCAAGTAAGAAGGGGTGACCGATATGATGGAAATATACATGAGAATGAGTAGACAAGAGGAAGACTACTGGTACACATGACTCAGGTCATCTACTGGTCAAAAAGGTTTACCGGTAAGGCATAAACCATAATGAAGGTTGTTTGTGTGTTATGAAGGCACAACAATCAGTGGACAACTAGTGAACAGAACAAAAAGGATGGTTGATGGTCATACCAATAAGATAAGCTAAATCGGTAGTCAACCTTGGTCAAAAAAATATGTCAAACCGACATAGGAATCCAAGCAAAGGTGGATGTACCCTTTTCTTGTAGAGAAGAAAAAGAGAAAAGAGAGCTTAAGTGCAAAGAAGGATCATTTTGTTGGCAATTGATACTCTATTGGTTGGTTTCACTATTTTATCATTGATGGCAACATGATTTTGTGTATCGGCTTCATATGGTGTATCAATAGGCACTTCATAGATTCTACATCGGCACTAGCACCGACACCTGCAAGACAAAAGGATTTCTTTGGTCACCGACAATGCAAGGCTGACATGGTATAGAAAAGGTTATTGGTATTGGAGGCTGACTTATCTTGGATCCGTCATCGACAACTTGTTTTAATGTTTATTTATTTGTGATATCTGGCCGATGTAATGCCCCTACCCTAGACGGCCTTGTAAAACCCATTTGACCTTGGTTGACTTCCTATGTGGCATTCTTGAATGGTGGATTTACCATTATGTAATGTTGTAGATTAGACTATATGAATATTGTGCATACCTATTATTGTGCTTTTGCATCGATTCTTGTGTAAATGTAGTTGTCTCCTAATTCTTGTTATAAATCTCGAGCTAACGCCTTCATTGAATATATATATATATATCTATATATATATATATGTATGTATGTATGTATGTATGTATGCTTGCGTGATTCATGAGTGCAGGAGATTACAGGTACAACACCACCTAGGGCGAGGTTCATCTCTTTCGAGATTCGCAGGGTTGAGTATACCTCCTTCATCCTTAGAATTCAAATTTGGGGGTCATAAAACTCTCGTCTTGCCTTAGCCATGGTCAGGTGAGCATCGTGTGTGGTCCGTAGGGTTTTCTTTTTGTTTGGGTTGCATGTCGTGTGATTGGTGGACTTTCTTGGTTTGCGTGCCATGCGTGTGGGGAATGGAGTATTTTATCTTAAGTATTTAATGCAATTTAATGTGTGGATGTATGCATTAGGAATTGAGAAATTTAAAATAGATAGTTTTCTTTTATATGATTAATCATTAATTTAAGAGATCGCTTTATTTATATTTGTAACAAGCTTAAGTAATTAAAATTGAAATAATGTGTTCATTTATGCATTAGTTGTTGAGGAATTAAAATAAATAGGTTCCCTTCATGAGATTAATCATTTATTAAAAAGATCACTTTATTATGTTGTAGCGAGTTTAATTTAATAGTTAATTTTAAATAACAAATTTAAGTAGTTATGCATCTTTAAAAAAAGAAAGATTTAAAGTCATTTGGAAATTGAAATAAATTAATCATTTCGCATTTTGGAAAAAGAAAGGGTAAATTTAATTATTTAAAGAAAATTATTTTTAATTTGTAAAGGTGATATACTATAAAAGATTGATTTTGGAAATTAAATTAATCTAAATACCTTACCCTTGTCAATAGTTCGAAATATAATGTAGGCCTAAATTAATATTGAGAAATTAAAATTTAAAATTAAATAAGGGAGAAGCATATCAATTAGAAAATCAAGTTAAATTAATTTAGTAGTTGAGAAGAATTATTAATTCTTTTATTTTAAAAAAAAAGGGGGCTTAAATTTGGAAATTAGAAATTAGGTCAAAGGGGATTCTTTTAACCTAGGTTGGGAAATTTTTTTGGGATTATTATTTTCCTTTGAAAAAAAAAAATGTTGGAAGGGAGATGGGGAGACTTTGGAAAAAAGATGGGATTTTACAGCTGCAGATTTTGGGGCTTATCTTCAAAAATTCTTCCCGGAATGCTTATTGAAGTAGGAATCCGTTCATTAGTTTGATTAAAATGTTTATTTAAAAAAAAGGGATTTTGTATGTTTTTTCTTGCAATATTGGTTTTCAGTTTCTCCATTGTTGTCTATGAGTAAGTTTCATTGTAGAAATTTGGTAAAGATTAGCTTTTGTTGGATCTTTGTGTGGAAAATGGACTGCCTTATGCCCAAATATTGTTTGGATTGGATGGTTATTCATCAATCTCTTCTATTTTTTTTAAAAAACCCATAACATTCTGGAAAGAGAAAAAAAAAATGGTTGTGACTGTGATAAATGGTTAATGGTGGATTTACGTTTATTTTTAGTTATTTCATTTGTGTATTTAAAGAAAAATAAATAAAAATTATTAGTTAAGTCGAACTGGTTTATATAAAAAAAAAATATACAAAAAAAAAATGCAGGAAAATAAAATAGGGGTTTTCAGGGGGGGAGCCAAAGCTCAACCCGCCCCTCCCCGCAGCTCCTCCCGGTTCCCATGCACAGTGGGGGCCGGAGGGGACTGCGTCTCCCATGGAGGCCGTAGCTCCTCCCAACTCCACTGTGTGGGGGCCGAAGGGCCTGTGACCCCCACGGCGGCCGCAGTACCCTCGACTCCACTGTAGGTGGAGGCCGAGGGGCCTGCATCCTCCGTGGAGACCGTAGCCTCTTCGACTAGGGCACGATTGCCCTAGGGTTTGGCCGCCCTCTAATTTTTAATTGTTTTTTTTTATTATTTAGTATTTTATTTAAAGTTAAAACTTGATTATGGAGTTTTCTTAGTATATAAAAAAAGGAAATACATGTTAATATAAATGTATTATAAGTAATATTTTTGTAGTATAAATGTGAGTTGAGATTTATGTTTTAGCAAGTTATGTTTAAAAAAAAAGAGGATAAATATATATATTAAAATATATGTTAATATAGATAATATCTAATTAGCATATATTATTAATTATATATATTGATCATTGGATTCAATATAGCAACGATTTCCATTATATTTATAATTGTTGAAATGTTGTATTTAATTTTATTTCATTTAAGTTGGAAAATATTGTAACTCATGTGTAGATGCTAATGAGTAAATCGAATGGTGGTATTAGTCTTTATTTTTAAATGTATGCAAGGGAAGCTTAATTTAGCTGGGAGATGACTTTTCCATTTCTTTATTCACTTTTAATGTATTTTGTTCCTTATAGAAAAAGGGTAATATTTGTGTTGTTAGAGAAGGGGCTAGAGTATTGTTGTAAAACCAACTTGTCATTAATGTTTATCTAAGGATTAAACAACCTATTTAGATGCTTAAACCAACTTGAGAAAAGACTGTATTTACCCGTTAACGCTTGTGCATGGCTTAATATTTGTGTAATCGCTATGTCTATAATAATAGCACGTCCTTGATAGGTTTGTTGGGTCCCTGTCGTCTGGTTGCTTGTGTCTGGTCATAGTCGGTCAAGTCTCTATTTAGGGTACCGACAGTTAAGAAACCCTTGTTTTTGCTTTGATGTATTCAATAGGATCCGCTTCAAAAGGGATCATTATGTAATTATCGACCGAGGTGGTTGTTGAATATTGGTTGTGTTCCCCTTTGTGGCAAAGATGTAAAAGACATGTAATTGTATGTATTCCTAACTATATTAAATGCCAGAGGGGTCTTGCAGTTGAGCAGACCCGGAGATGTAGCCCTTTAGGGGTGAACTCCGAGTTCATATCTATGTTATATGATGCTATAGTCTCTTTTATTTCATACTTTAAGTTATCATGTATGGTTGCTTTTCATAAGTGTATAATGGGGATTTAATGAAGTTAATTTTTCGAATGCATGAATTTAGTCATTTTGATAAATGTAGTAATTAGGGTCTTAAAAGATTGTAAAAATGAATTATGGAAAAGTATTTTGTTAATATTAATAAAAAGAAGTAAGGATGGAAAGAATCTCGCTAGGGTTCGATTATTGGATTAACTTGTCTTAAAGCTTGTAATTTAGCTTGTAATGAATGGATAACAAAGATAGGATTAAAGTCGTAATTTCTAAATTAAAGTCTAATGGATGAACCTCATATGGATATCTACCTCTTGTCTTAGTAAATGAACATTGTCATGTTAGTCATATGTCACTATATTCGATGAATCTATTTAGCTATTTACATTTTAATCTAAACAAATAATCCTTACCAAATTAGTTGAATAATTGGATGAACTCAATTGGTTACCACATTGTACCCTCTATAAATGATCTTCATCATAATAGCTATAATGGAACTAAAAGGGGAGAACTCATTTAGTTGTTTAAATCTTAACCATAGAAAATATATTTCTTCATATTAACTTCATTTTAACTAAAAAGAGTGACACACATTAAGTTAGTTATATTTTAACCCTAATGGAAGAATGTCACTATGTACTTATATTTTAATCCTGAAAGAATGAATATCATCTTGCTAACTATATTTTAATTAAGGGATGAACTCATGTGGCCCTAATACAATTTCACCTTAATGAATTGAGCTCCATCTATTAGCATTATTTTAACTCCAATGAAAGAACTCTATGGCTACTTACATTTTATCCTGCATAAATGAACTATGACTCATTAGTTGGTTTTGCTTGAAATCAAATGAAGGAATACTCGTTTTATTAATTGCAGCTTAATCCTAAATGAATGAATCTGATCTTATTAGCCATACTTTTAATTATAAAGGATGATATCAATTGTGGGTGGTTACCTTAAACCCAAATAAGTGAACGCGTCCTAAAATTCTAAGATGTCAATTTATCGAACATAATATATATCCATGTCTTAAGTATTAACATGTAATTAAGATATCGATCTTAATTGGATCGATTGTCATGAGTTGAGTTAGGTGTAAGGATACGTAATCGCGTTGGGAAACTGCTTAGGTTCGTTTAGTCTTCCACTGTGTTATGTAAATTTTAGATAACTCCTAATTATCTTAATGTTGTAACTTATTATTAACACTCGTAATTATTATTATTATAATAATAAAAAAAAATATTTACACTCTATTTGAGTGTTTTTAACTTAAACCCTTTGGGGTTTCCTAGCGGGGCATTACATTTGGTATCAGAGCCCATGTTGCAACACTACGATCTCTGGTTTTGCTTGTGCCCTTAGTTGGTGTGTGTGTGTCTACCTTATGTTTTATGCTTGTCCTCCTTGATGTGAGGGTGTGATTGAACAAACCCTACTTGTGTGTAACGCGTGTGTTCACACCTTGTTTTCACCTTCTTGATGTGGGTGTTTTGGGGACGATTATAGCTGTTTTCTCTACTTATTGAGGTCTTGGTCTGTGATTTCTCTTACTCTAAAAGGGAGTCGTATGTACTTTCATTCTTGAATTGACTTACTCTTTTGACTAATCTATCTGGGATGGTTGGTATTATCTTGAATCTAAAAGTACGATATGTGCTTGTCATGGTTATGACCTATCTTAATGATTGTCCACTTGAAAGACTAGTATGGCAAATATTAATGCTTATTATGTAGTAAATTGAATGATTATGACTCTTCCTCTTCTCTCTCTCTAGAGATTAAAATTTTGTTGATATGGGTGAATATCTCTTATTTAAGTTTTCTTATTGCAAGAGAAAGGATGATATTTCTTGAGCCCTTGTGTGAGCCTTATAACGCTTATGTGTTTTAGATTGTGAAAGGGATTTGGTTTGGGAGTTAATTTTCAGTTAATGATAGAAAATTGTATGTTTGCATTAAAGGGTTCTCCATGTGCTTGGTAGGAGTAATATAATTAAATTCCATCTTAAGTAAGGTGCATTAATATGCGCATAGTTGATTTTGAGCAAATTGCTTGTTGTGAAAGGAGTACCAAAAGAGAACATGTTATAGTAGCTTCAGGAGTGTATTAATGGGTTCCTCGAAGGATTGTTTTATGTGCTTATTCAAACTAGTTTGATTTAGGATCTATTTTAGTAACGCACCATTTAACTTGCTTTGGATATGGATAATTGTCTTATTGTGTTTAGAAAGAGTAAATGAAAGACTAGTTAATTTGTATGCATTAAATGTGTAATATCTCGTAGATAGCTCTTCATTTACCTTCTTGTCATATTATAAATTTTCAATGTTAGATTTGATGTATTATTGTATTGTATTACAAATAGTGATTGTTCTCAAGAAGGCTTGTATTACCAAAAAAATTGGTTGTCTTGAATTCTTGTTCGGAAAACTAGAACATTATATTGCAACAATAATAATTAGAAATGTCATGTTAGGTGGCTTTGGCACCCTCCTAAAAGATAGCGAAATGAAAATTGTGCAACTAAAATGATAGAATTATATATGAGCATATAGTGTGATCTTGTAGGTCTTGTGTATTCGTAGGAAATAGATGATTTTCCAACTCTCTTCCTCCTCTTGCCTAAATTATAGGATTTGTTGTTTTTGAAATATTATTAAGAATGCAGTGATTAAGAAGAATTTTTATAACGCATATGAAATCAAATGTTTCTTTTGGCTTCTAATTGAAAAAAGGAAAGTTCCTTGCCTTGGAGAAGAAAATTGCATAGTTAGTAATGTGAATGAAAATGCTTAGTGGAATTTGAGAAAGATATCAGAATGATGTTATTTCCTTGTGTAAATTTGATTTGTTGAGAATTTCAGTACGTGTATCTAGAGTAAACTTTATTTAGTGATTCATGTGTAAAGCATAATTAAAACTTCCCTTAAGTAGATGATAGCGTATTGAGAAGTACTCCCCGTAATTGTGACTGAACCAGTAAGGGTGCTATTCTGTGTGTGTTGTAAGAAACCCGTACTTGCTATGTGTGCCCATGGGATGGTGAAGTAATCAACCATGGGGAATATGTTTGCTTATGAGTATGGGAAACCATACCTATCTATGTGATGTTGCTTATTTGTTTCCTTACTGAGTGCCAACCCATGGGTTGTTGATAAGTCAGTATGTGGAGGGGTAGTAGTAGAAGTCGCCATTCCTTGAATAGTAGGAACAACGTACGAGTAATGTCGACGCGAAGCGACTTTAGCTTCCCTATTTTGAGAAAAAATATAGTTTTGTAATGAAACTGTAACATAGGTGTACTCAATACTTCCCCTTGTGATGAACCGATTTATGAGGTTCATGTGTGCCAGCCTAATTCCTATCCTTAATTTTGAGCATATAGATGACAGTTCTTGAGCATATTGATGTATTTTATTGGAGCATCTTTTGCCTTGTCTTCATGAGAGGCATGTTATTCTCTTACATGAGTTGCCAATTGACTAGTGTTGGTAGACTTTTGGGTACACCTTAGCCATGTATACCGCTGGCTTACGGCGAGTATCCTGAGAGGAACATCGCTATGCGGGGTGTGACCGACGCGTGCCTTATCCACAAGGTACACTGCCATGTGGGATACGTCCATTGCGTGCCCTGTTCGCTTGGAGTATTGCCATGCTGTGTTGAGACATGATGCGGGATGTAGTAGACATTTCCATGCGGCCTACCGATAGGTATAGGGTAGAGCCATGCCGCATGATGACGTGATACAGGGTGATGTCGAGGTGCACACTGCCATGCCATGCGGATGTGTGACTTGGCCACACCACATGATGAGCTACTAGGATAGCTAGATGATTGTCCCTTCCTTCCTCATTGGTGGCTAGCCGCTAGTCACGTAGTGATGTAATGTGCACTTATGATCTTCTTTTATTAATTATTTATTTATTTATTTCCTTGTGGGCCAGCAATTTATTTTATTTTGACCTTGAAGGTTTAGCCACGATCTTGCAAACTTGTTCTTACTTGATTTGATGTTGCAATTCCAGAACTATTTTCTTGCCTTATTGTTGGAATTGACAATTATTATCTTTATTCTTCTATACTTTGGTGGCTAAACTGGTTTATCCTTGTTGTTTTCATATGTTGGTCTTGTGTTGCAATGTGAATTCCTCTCCAAGAACGTAGGAGATGGTCTTGGATGAATGTATATGAGGAAGTAGACGTAGGGAACCTTGAGGATGGAGGTATGTGAGGCTATGAGACAGCTAGGATCCACTACCTACCTATGAGTGGTGACTATCTCTTGGAGGCTAAACACCTTACGCAACAAGGGATATTCACGAGGGACTTGTATGGAAGGTAGCATCGCTATGGTGTACCCTAGCACCATCAAGCCCTTGAGTGAGATGTTGGATATTGATGATCATGTATTTGTTCTGAGAGCAGGCATAGAGATGTTGATCGTGTATGTTACCTTTGACCGAGCATTAGACATGCTCACATGTGGCCTTTTGTGTTGTGCAAACTAGTCTTGTGGATGGTTATTATGTGTAATCATGGATTTAAATGGTATTAACTTGTCACTATGTTATGGGACATAGTCATTGGAAAAGTTCTTATATGTCTAGAAAGTGTAAACAATTGAGTTATCTACGTTGCTCCTAGTTATGGAAATGTTAACTTGGTTGTAGAAATTGATTTTTGAAGCTAGTCCTATGTGATAAATTGTTGTTAAAAGAGGTATGGGTGAAAGAATTTAATCTTGATGGCATGTTTTCTTGTCATGTTTGATAGGATATTTTGGTAATTGTTGACTATATCTTTGTAATGCAATAAATTGGTGTAATGAAAGGAAGGAAAAATTCTCGTTTCTCTACTATGATTGTGTGTAAATTCTAGAATATTTTAAGGAGTGTATGATTTTAGATGCATTTTTTTGATGGATAATGACATGCGTAGAGGATTTATCAATAATATTTTAATTGTTGACAAAATAGTTATTTGTGCAACTTGATAATTGATAATTGAGTTTAAGGGCTAATACATGTTGTATGACTTCCTCTTAGCCTTGCGACTTCTAGGAGTAAGTCGGAGCCTGGGGGGGAGAATGTAATGCCCCTACCCTAGTCAGCCTTGTAAAACCCATTTGACCTTGGTTGAATTCCTATGTGGCATTCTTGAATGGTGGATTTACCATTATGTAATGTTGTAGATTAGACTATATGAATATTGTGCATACCTATTATTGTGCTTTTGCATTGATTCTTGTGTAAATGTAGTTGTCTCCTAATTCTTGTTATAAATCTCAAGCTAATGCCTTCATTGAATATGTATATATATATGTATGGTTGCGTGATTCATGAGTGTAGAATATTGTAGGTACAACACCGCCTAGGGCGAGGTTCATCTCCTTCAGGATTCGCAGGGTTGAGTATAACTCCTTCATCCTTAGAATTCAGATTTGGGGGTCATAAAACTCTCGTCTTGCCTTAGCCATGGTCAGGTGAGCGTCGTGTGTGGTCCATAGGGTTTTCTTTTCATTTGGGTTGCATGTCGTGTGATTGGTGGACTTTCTTGGTTTGCATGCCATGCGTGTGGGGAATGGAGTATTTTATCTTAAGTATTTAATGCAATTTAATGTGTGGATGTACGCATTAGGAATTGAGAAAATTAAAATAGATAGTTTTCTTTTATATGATTAATCGTTAATTTAAGAGATCACTTTATTTATATTTGTAACAAGCTTAAGTAATTAAAATTGAAATAATGTGTTCATTTACGCATTAGTTGTTGAGGAATTAAAATAAATAGGTTCCCTTCATGAGATTAATCATTTATTAAAAAGATCGCTTTATTATGTTGTAGTGAGTTTAATTTAATAGTTAATTTTAAATAACGAATTTAAGTAGTTATGCGTCTTAAAAAAAAGAAAGATTTAAAGTCATTTGGAAATAGAAATAAATTGATCATTTCGCATTTTGGAAAATGAAAGGGTAAATTTTATTATTTAAAGAATTTTTTTTTTTAATTTGTAAAGTTGATATAGTATAAAAGATTGATTTTGGAAATTAAATTAATCTAAATACCTTACCCTTGTCAATAGTTCGAAATATAATGTAGGCCTAAATTAATATTGAGAAATTAAAATTTAAAATTAAATTAGGGAGAAGCATATCAATTAGAAAATCAAGTTAAATTAATTTAGTAGTTGAGAAGAATTATTAATTCTTTTATTCTAAAAAAAAAAGGGGCTTAAATTTGGAAATTAGAAATTAGGTCAAAAGGGATTCTTTTAACCCAGGTTGGGAAAAATTTTTGGGATTATTATTTTCCTTTGAAAAAAAAAAATGTTGGAAGGGAGATGGGGAGACTTTGGAAAAAAGATGGATTTTTACAGCTGCAGATTTGGGGGCTCATCTTCAAAAATTCTCCCAGAATGCTTATTGAGGTAGGAATCTGTTCATCAGTTTGATTAAAATGTTTATTTTAAAAAAAGGGGTTTTGTATGTTTTCTCTTGCAATATTGGTTTTCAGTTTCTCCATTGTTGTCTATGAGTAAGTTTCATTGTAGGAATTTGGTAAAGATTAGCTTTTGTTGGATCTTTGTGTGGAAAATGGACTGCCTTATGCCCAAATAATGTTTGGATTGGATGGTTATTCATCAATCTCTTCTATTTTTTTTAAATAACCCATAACATTCTGGAAAGAGAAAAAAAAATGGCTGTGACTGTGATAAATGGTTAATGGTGGATTTACGTTTAGTTTTAGTTATTTCGTTTGTGTATTTAAAGAAAAAAAATAAAAAATTATTAGTTAAGTCGAACTAGTTTATATAAAAGAAAATATACAAAAAAAAAAATGCAGGAAAATAAAATTTGGGTTTTCGGGGGGGGAGCCGAAGCTCAACCCGCCCCTCCCCGCAGTGCCGCTGCAGCTCCTCCCGGTTCCCACACATAGTGGGGGCCGGAGGGGACTGCGTCTCCCATGGAGGCCGTAGCTCCTCCCGGCTCCACTGTGTGGGGGCCGAAGGGCCTGCGACCCCCATGGCGGCCATAGTACCCTCGACTCCACTGTAGGTGGAGGCCAAGGGGCCTGCGTCCTCTGTGGAGGCAGCAACCTCTTCGGCTAGGGTACGGATGCCCTAGGGTTTCGCCGCCTAGGGTTTGGCCGCCCTCTAATTTTTAATTGTTTTTTTTATTATTTAGTATTTTATTTAAAGTTAAAACTTGGTTATGGAGTTTTCTTAGTATATAAAAAAAAGGAAATACATGTTAATATAAATGTATTATAAGTAATATTTTTGTAGTATAAATGTGAGTTGAGATTTATGTTTTAGCAAGTTATGTTTTAAAAAAAAAGAGGATAAATATATATATTAAAATATATGCTAATATAGATAATATCTAATTAGCATATATTGTTAATTATATATATTGATCATTGGATTCAATATAGCAACGATTTCCATTATATTTACAATTGTTGAAATGTTGTATTTAATTTTATTTCGTTTAAGTTGGAAAATATTGTAACTCATGTGTAGATGCAAATGAGTAAATCGAATGGTGGAATTAGTCTTTATTTTTAAATGTATGCAAGGGAAGCTTAATTTAGCTGGGAGATGACTTTTCCATTTCTTTATTCACTTTTAATGTATTTTGTTCCTTATAGAAAAAGGGTAATTTTTGTGTTGTCAGAGAAGGGACTAGAGTATTGTTGTAAAACCAACTTGTCATTAATGTTTATCTAAGGATTAAACAACCTGTTTAGATGCTTAAACCAACTTGAGAAAAGATTGTATTTACCCGTTAACGCTTGTGCATGGCTTAATATTTGTGTAATCGCTATGTCTATAATAATAGCACATCCTTGATAGGTTTGTTGGGTCCCTGTCATCTGGTTGCTTGTGTCTGGTCATAGTCAATCAAGTCTCTATTTAGGGTACCGATAGTTAAGAAACCCTTGTTTTTGCTTTGATGTATTTAGTAGGATCCGCTTCAAAAGGGATCATTATGTAATTATCGACCGAGGTGGTTGTTGAATATTGGTTGTGTTCGCCTATGTGGCAAAGATGCAAAAGACATGTAATTGTATGTATTCCTAACTATATTAAATGCCAGAGGGGTCTTGCAGTTGAGCAGACCCAGAGATGTAGCCCTTTAGGGGTGAACTCCGAGTTCATATCTATGTTATGCGATGCTATAGTCTCTTTTATTTCATACTTTAAGTTATCATGTATGGTTGCTTTTCATAAGTGTATAATGGGGATTTAATGAAGTTAATTTTTTGAATGCATGAATTTAGTCATCTTGATAAATGTAGTAATTAGGGTCTTAAAAGATTGTAAAAATGAATTATGGAAAAGTATTTTGTTAATATTAATAAAAAGAAGTAAGGATGGAAAGAATCTCACTAGAGTTCAATTATTGGATTAACTTGTCTTAAAGCTTGTAATTTATCTTGTAATGAATGGACAACAAAGATAGGATTAAAGTCGTAATTTCTAAATTAAAGTCTAATGGATGAACCTCATATGGATATCTACCTCTTGTCTTAGTAAATGAACATTGTCATGTTAGTCATATGTCACTATATTCGATGAATCTATTTAGCTATTTACATTTTAATCTAAACAAATAATCCTTACCAAATTAGTTGAATAATTGGATGAACTCAATTGGTTACCACATTGTACCCTCTATAAATGATCTTCATCATAATAGCTATAATGGAACTAAAAGGGGAGAACTCATTTAGTTGTTTAAATCTTAACCATAGAAAATATATTTCTTCATATTAACTTCATTTTAACTAAAAAGAGTGACACACATTAAGTTAGTTATATTTTAACCCTAATGGAAGAATGTCACTATGTACTTATATTTTAATCCTGAAAGAATGAATATCATCTTGCTAACTATATTTTAATTAAGGGATGAACTAATGTGGCCCTAATACAATTTCACCTTAATGAATTGAGCTCCATCTATTAGCATTATTTTAACTCCAATGAAAGAACTCTATGGCTACTTACATTTTATCCTCCATAAGCGAACTACGACTCATTAGTTGGTTTTGCTTGAAATCAAAAGAAGGAATCCTCGTTTTATTAATTGCAGCTTAATCCTAAATGAATGAATCTCATCTTATTAGCCATACTTTTAATTATAAAGGATGATATCAATTGTGGGTGGTTACCTTAAACCCAAATAAGTGAACGCATCCTAAAATTATAAGATGTCAATTTATCGAACATAATATATATCCATGTCTTAAGTATTAACATGTAATTAAGATATCCAGCTTAATTGGATCGATTGTCGCGAGTTGAGTTAGGTGTAAGGATACGTAATCGCATTGGAATCTCCTTAGGTTCATTTAGTCTTCCACTGTGTTATCTAAGTTTTAGATAACTCCAAATTATCTTAATGTTGTAAGTTATTATTAACACTCATAATTATTATTATTATAATTAAAAAATATATATATTTACACTCTATTTGAGTGTTTTTAACTTAAACCTTTTGGGGTTTCCTGGTAGGGCATTATAGCCGACATGTAATCTGATATTGTATATATCTTTGTAAGCCAACATAGGGCATAAATTTGTGTAGGGTATATAGGGCAGATTGATCAGATCATTTTGATATGATAGGGATGTAAGGTAATGGATATGTAAATGTATTATGATGTGAAATATATCAGAGAGATTATGTATGTGAGGAATTTATTGTAAGGGTTATTTTGGTAAAGGGGTTTAGGGTTTCAATCGGAAAAGACAAAGCTTAAACCAGAACTGTATTTTGGCATAGAAGATGCTATCTTAGCAGTTCACATTTCTCTGGATTGTTATCTAGAATTTTATGTAGTCAGTGAGGCTCCTATTGTGATTGAGCAGTGTGGTCTAGGTTGTAAGCCTTCCTACAAGTGCAAGCCCATCATATATTGTAATATATCTTCATATGGCCAGTGGATTGATATTGTGGGTCACAAATCCCACCGTGGTTTTTCCTCATTGAGGTTTTCCACGTATAAATATGTGTGTTATGGTTCTCATTTATGTATTTGGCTTATTGGTTTCTTTTCTTCTTTCAATTATGTTTATACCGGTATACCGGTTGGTGCATGAATGTTTTGTGAAGGCTAAAATCTACTATTCTAGTATAACACTGATCCACTCCCCCTCTTAGTGTTATTGGTTTCCAACAATTCATATCAAAGCCTTGTGCCTCAGAGGAAGTTTAACAATTGGAGGAAGATCCTGAAACCAGGATGATTGAATATGGATTTGGAGAAGCATCTTGAAATGGATCTTGAAGATTATGATGCTAAAAGATTGAAGAACTTAAAGCTACAAGATGAATTGAATTCTTCTAAGGAATTCATTCTTGTCCTACAAAGAGGCTATCATCTGTTCAATCTAGGATGAAGGAACTTTTGCAAAATCAAGATGATGAAGAGAAATATGTACTTAAGGAACAATGTCAGAAATTGAGTTAGGAGAACATGGTTATGAAGAATGAAATGCAATTTATAACTATGAGAATGTCTAAGGAGATTGAGGACAGAAAGAAAAAGGAAGAAAATCTTGTTGTATCCCTAAAGAACAAGTTTGAAGAATGTGGTAGGTTGGTTCATGAAAATGATATGTTGAGAATTGATTTGGTACAATCCTAGAGTAATGAGCAAGAGCTTGAGAGACAAATGATAATACTAAGAGAATATTTAACTGCTATAAGTGAGTACAAAGAAAAATTCAAGATCAACTCAGCACAACTTGATGAGTTATTGAAGAGATAGAGGCAGATTGGAGATTCCAGTGGACTTGGATTTGAGCAAGGATAGAATTCTGGTATTGCTAATGAAGATCAAAACCATAAGGCACTAGTAACATAATCCAATGCTTATAAATTCAATGGTAGATGTTTTGTTTGCAATAGATTTGGTTAAATGGCTAGGCAATGTAGAACCAAAGCAAACCAGAACCTTGATTCTTCTCCCGATAAATGTACTAAATGGAATAAGTTTGGTCATAAGATAGAAGATTGTAGAATGAATGTTAAATGATATGCTTATGGAAAATTTGGACATATGGCTAATCAGTGCAGGTCAAGAAATTTCACCGGTTTTAGCAAAGCAATTCAAAAGATCAATGTTACATGTTATGCATGAAATTGGACATATTGCTAAGTTTTGTAGAAGTATAAATCCACCGATTAGTAATGGAGGATTAAATGAAAAAGGAAAAGGGAAGGTTAGTGAAATCCGGAATGATCACACTGAGAGATGGGTTAGGAAGATTGAAGAACAATCATCAGATGGGAATGTCCTGGTTACCTATTTGATAGAAGAGGATTCTTTTGCACCGACAGTAAGCTCATCTAGTAACTAAGGCAGATGCCTTAGGGGTAGGAAAAATTCATGAAGATGTTGCATATGCCCCGAGAAGAGGTTCTGGAAGACATTCTAGATATTGAAAAGGATTATTTGACATTGATATATTATGAGCGAGATCCGGTATCTTTCACCGATAGTAATTTATGTCAATGGATGATTAGGGTCTTTATCGAAGGATAAAAGGTCGAATACACTTCATTTTTAATTACCCTACATTCAAAGTGATTTCAGAGTGATTTAGAGTGACTAAGTGCGATCAGAGGCTATTAAGAGGCAATCAAATTTCCTCTTGAATGACTTCACCAGTGTTTGGAAGAACTTGTTAAAGGTTTTCACCAAGAGTGATCTAAAGGTGTTTTTCTTGAAACATGGAAGTGGGATTATCTTCCATTCCTATTTTTGTTGCAAATCCAACTATAGTGAAGGGTAAGGACCACCCCAAGCCAATTTTCAAGTGGTATCCACATGTGGCTACCAAGGAAGATTCGATTGGAGCATTTTCTCGTGTTCCGAAGGGAGTGGTGTATGTAGAAGATGTTAGGGAATACATTCACTATCATATAGAGGACTTAGGAACTTCAGAGATCAAGGGGATGTATATGAATGAACTAATGGGAGAATCTAGAAAGATTAAACTAGCATATCAACACATTGAAGATCTAGGGTTTACAGACATTCTGGATATTCCAGAGTTTGAGGATGAAATAATTAGATATGTACTGAGGAGAGTACATGGGGAATTCATATGGCTGGACAGACCTTACAAAATCACTAAGGAAGCCATCCAGGCAATTACTGGTTTGCCATCAGTAGGGCAACATCCAAATAAGAAAGTGTCAAATGAATTTGTGAGCCAGATCATCGGTGCCACATTTGACAAGAGATCGATGAAAGTGAGCACTATCACTGACACTGACATCAAGTTTGGTAGCATGGTTATAAGATACAAGGTAACTCAGTCAAACCGACTAAATTGTGTTTCCAGTTCATGTATTTTGGCTGCATATAAGATGATGAGAGAAAATGTAAAGTTAGATCTTTGCAGTTGGATGCTTGAAGAGCTATTCATCAACTAGGAAAGATTAAAGGTGAGAAGAAGGGCACCTTCCAGTATGGAAATTTGTTAGTTTTCTTGATATTATACTTTCTAAATGATATACCTGGTTCTAGTAGGATGCAATGGGCTTTTGACATCCCAGTAGGAAGACAGTTAAAACAATCAATTGCTGCATTAGGAAGTCAAAGAGATGATAAGATATGGGGATATTTCAAGGCTTTTCAAAAATATATGAGGTCTAGGATAAGAATACTTGAGCATATAGTAAAGAAATACTCTACCAACATATGTTTCATGGTTAAGAAGGATGTTAGTCTCATGGAGGGATTCAAGCCCTAGAATATTTGGATATAGGAAATGAGCTACGAGGTAGATGCATTAATCCTTGATGCCTATGCAAAAAATATGATTAATGCAAAAATTGATGAGGCGGAGAAGCCCTATGGAACTGCACAACATAAGACTCTAGAGGTTGAAACAGAGTTCAACCAGAAGAGAAGGGACAAAAAAGAAGGAAAAGAAAGAAAATTTTCATAGGAGGTCTCAAAGGGCATAAAGGCACTTATTGATGTTATCTTGGAGAAAGGGAGAAAGAGGAAGGATCTGGTAGTTCATATTGAACCTATTACAGCAGATTCTGAATGAAAGGATGACACACCATTAGCCTTCAAGAGGGTTGTTAGGAATAAACTAGAAGAACCTAAGGTAGAAGAAAATAAGCAACTAGTTAGAAAGGTCACAATCAAGTTATTGGTTCAAAAGCAAGCACCTAAGGCTACACCTATAGCTACATCTGGTACTACCAAGAGGAGAAAGAAGAGTGACATTGATTTGGCACTTGAAACTGGTAATGCAACTATCATAGCACCCAAAACTTGTGCAAAAATTGTTGATGAAATAAATAAAGATGGCATGCTGAAGAATGTTAAGTTCTATTATGACAAATCAGAGGTTGATGAATAGAGAGAGGTAGAGGAACCAGTCCTGTTATACTTAGATATTTACAAGAAAGCCTTAATAGAGATAGAAAATCAAATACCGACTGAGTTATATAACATGTTAGATTCTAGAAGATTATCTGCTATACAAGAGGATAAACACATTAAAATGCAAGAACTACTAGCTATCTGTGTTACTATAACTCCAGATGAAATGGATATGACAATTGAGGCTATTGATTTAAAGGTTTTCAATAGCAAACATTGGATAACTAGCCTGATGCTAGGGAGAATGAATGAAGTTATAAAGGAAGCTCAGAAAGCTTGGATTAAATTTTTGGGAGAACATAGAGGATTCTTTACTTCACTGGAGACTAAGACCGACATTCTAGATACCCCAGTTGAAGGGAAAGGAAAAAGGATTATGGGTACTCCACCCTCAGTTTTGAAAAATATCAAGATAGTGGAAATTGAGCCATCGGTAAACACAAATGTACATACATACACTGAAACACCGGTTAATATTGAGAACATTGTACAAGATACTAACATTGAGGATAATTATCCTCGTGATACTAATGTATAGGTTGAGGATACTATTCCTAGAGAGCAACTGACAGTTACACAGACTACACCAAGTTGCGAAGCCATCAATGCAAGTGAGGAGGTAATAAAGGATAAATCATCATAGAAAATAGGGGAATCAGATAGGGTACTAGTTGGGATCCCATCATTGTTGACAATTGACACTTCTCTAGTAGAAAAGAAAACCATCGCAGAGATGAGTCCCACAGAACTGATGATGATGGCTGCTCAAAAATTGATGAAGGAGAGAACCACAGACAAGGAGATTATAGATCAATCTATCACTATTCTACATAGATTGGTCCCAGAATGTAAGATTGAAAATGAAGCAAGCCCTTCCGGCAAGCCTAAGGTAATCACTGAGCACATATAAAAAGACTTTCAATCCTTACAACTGATCTCTAATCGGAAAGAACTTGAAAGATTCACCCAGGCTAAGAGAGACGCTTTTGATCGGATCATTGAGACATATAAGAAAACGATTGAGAAAAAGTTAATTCTAATTGAAAATTCTTTGAAACAATGTACAAACATATATAGGGTATGTTGCAATACTGATATACTTACAACAAATGTAGATAAAAAGATAAAAGAGATTTAGGAGAAAATTTCTAGTATTGCTAACTCTTGTGATGAATTAATTTCACTGACAACATCAATTGATGGCCAAATTTTGATTTTGGAGAATCAAATTTCTGCTCTTGAGAAGGAAAGAGATAAAAAATAATTTGGAGAGCCAGAAGTCTGAGAGGTTTGGTGAGTCCAAGATTGGATTCACTCTGTTTACATAAGAAGGAATGCATGGATATGCTGGGAAAGCCCACACCGATAGAGGTAAATGAGAAAGAATCTTTTGCACATTTATTGAGTGGTCTTGTATCTATTTTTGGCACATTCAAATTTGGCTAGGATACTTATGTGGAGTTACTAGAGAAATCTTATCCGGAAATTTTGAAATTGGTCAAGCTCTGGTAAGACATTTTTGGAGGTATTCATTGTACAATTCTTTGACATTCTTTTTAAAAAAAATTTTGGGCATTGATGTCAAAAGGGGAGTAGTATAGATATGAAAAAGGATAAAAGGGTTGCATACATTAGGGGGAGTTACAGAGTTTTTGGAATTTTGGATATATGGAGTATTTTGCATATTCAACTCAGGGGGAGTAGGACAGGATGAAACCGGCAGATGAAATCATACTTTTTCACATGAGTGTCGCCATCTATGCCAAAGGGGGAGATTGTTGGCAATTGACACTCTATTTTCTGGTTTCACTATGTTGTCATTGATGGCAACATGATTTTATGTATTGGCTTCATATGGTGTACCGACAGGCACTTCACAGATTCTACACCAGCATCGACAGGACAAAATGATTTCTTTGGTCACTGGCAATGCAGGCTAACATGGTATATAAAAGGTTATCGATATTGGAGGCTAACTTATCTTGGATCCAACATCAATAACTTGTTTTAATGTTTATTCATTTGTGATATCTAGCCATGTAATTTGATATTGTATATATCTTTGTAAGTTGACATAAGGCATAAATTTGTGTAGGGTATATAGGGAAGATTTATTAGATCATTTTGATATGATAGGGATATAAGGTAATGGATATGTAAATGTAATATGATGCCAAATATATCAGAGAGATTATATATGTGAGGAATTTATTGTAAGGGTTATTCCATTAAAGGGGTTTAGGGTTTTAACCGGAATAGACAAATCTTAAACCAAAACTGTATTCTGGCATAGAAGATGATATCTTAGTAGTTCACATTTCCTTGGATCGTTGTCTAGAATTTTATGTAGTCAGTGAGGCTCCTATTGTGATTGAGCACTGTGCTCTAGGTTGTAAGCCTTCTTGCAAGTGCAGGCCCATCATATATTGTAATATCTCTTCATATGACAAGTGGATTGATATTGTGGGTCACAATTCCCACTGTGGTTTTTCCTCATTGAGGTTTTCCATGTATAAATATGTGTGTTATGGTTCTCATTTATGTGTTTGGCTTATTGGTTTCTTTACGTCTTTCAATTCTATTTATACCGATATATTGGTTGGTGCATGAATGTTTTGTTAAGGCTAAAATCTACTATTGTGATATAACACTGATTCACCCCCCTCTCAATGTTATTGGTTTTCAACACATTTTGCCTTAGAATTTATTCGAAGAAAGTTGTAAAGTGAGTGAGCAAGCAAACTAGTGAGAGGGTTTAACTGGTAGTGATTGAGTACTAGTATAACTATAGCAGGTCCAACAATTAAGCAAACCAGTGAGGTGTGGTAGAACAAGACAACATCCAAGTGTGACACAGTAAGTTGTGAGACTATGTGTGTGAGAGAGAAGAGAGGCCAAGAATCAAAGAGAGTGATCTCACAATCGATAGTGTGAGATCCAGTGGAGAAGAAAAGATTGTCAACTGACAGCATTCTATTTGATCAAGAGTTGCAAAATTCATTTACAATGAGAAGCCTTAACTGTATCTAAATTGTATTTCAATATATACATCACCAAGTTGGAGCTTGGTGCAGGGGTTGGTGCTCCTTGGGTTGGTGCCCTGAAATAGAAGGGGTTGGTGTTGTTAGCACACATTTTTAACAAAACATTTTGTGCTATATGGAGGCATTTTTCTTATCATATGAGCATTTACTATTGGTTTGCATGTGCATGAATCTTATTAGCACAAGTAAAGTTCTCCAAAGATTAGTTGTTTTAGGAATGTCAAGGTATCACTTGGGTACACTAAGGGCATGCACTAAGTATGGACTGCATAAGGAATCCATTATGGAAGAATTTATTAGTAGAAGTCATTATGGTATAATCTAGGATTGTCTTCTAGTATGTATCAGACCCTGTGCAAAATTTGGGATCGCCAATATTCAGGGTGGATGGCTCATTTGTGCTAGATTACAAAATTTCAATTATCAAAATAAGTAGTCCCGATGAATCAGCATTGGGAAGCAAAAGAAGGATTATCGACATGACATATACCGATGAAGAAAAAGGCGGATTCATTGGAGCACTTAAAAAATACTCAGCATGGTGCATGCTCTTAAAAAATTCATACCATCAGGATAGCTTGTATCGATGAGGCAGAAGGTGGTTGTTTTCTATCGACATGTATCAGCTTATCGACAAAGCATAGAAATTGCTATATCAATAACCTATGAAGCTATTGGTGTAACTTGTAACGATAAGGCAATGCGGATCATGGACTTATAGCATTGGGAGATCGGAAGTAATGAAAAAATTCTATCCCGATACCCGATGACTAAAGGGAACCGAAGGTGGGCCCATCGAAGAAAAGGACCACATCAGAATAGTGCAAAAATAGTTAGGCCGATTCCTGATGACATGGAGAATCGGAAGGCGAAACCATTGGTATTATGTATACTGATAAAGTAGGCTCAGAGGTATAAAGCATAAAAGTGCATCGAAGATCATTGGGACATCAGGAGGAATAGAAAAAGACTATTCCGACCCCCGATGAGGATAAAAGTGCCTACAGGGAGATCGGTGTGAATTATACCAATAAGTTAACATTAAGTGAAGACTCATCAGGACATCGAGAGAAGAAGTTTTATTCTATGCTGAAGTACTGATAGGGATGTTAAGGCGGATGGTGAGTTGCAAAGAGCTTTTTCAGGGTGAGTTATGCTGATAACGCAGGGAGCTTAGTCAGAATGCAGATTGATGTGTTGAGGTCATCAGGACATCAGAGGAACATAAAATGAATTTTTTCTGATACCCGATGGGTCAAGTAAAAGAAAGTTGAAGGCGGGTGCATTGAAGAAGATTATATCGATAGATCATGAAAATAAAAGGCAAAGCTAAAACTGAAGGAGTATCCATCGGGATGAAACGAATCATCGGGACAGGATAAAAATTGCTACCCCAAGACCCGATAAGTCGATCAAGATAGATTGTGCCGATCAGAAGTTAAGAAGCAGTAAAGTCATAACAAATGGTGCCAAATAATTGAATCATCAAGAAAAGTCTCGCCGATTAGCCATTGAAGGTCTTGATGCAAAAAATTGACAAAATGGCTTCCATTAAATGCATCCATTGGGTAGGTTTGATGCCACACGAAGCAGATCTATCAAGATTATAGCAATTAAATACAAGATTAGACTCCTTGGGGATATATAGCTAGTGTTGTACAACAACATTTCACACAAAGCTATTTTAGAAGTCATCAAGTGTTCATTGGGGAATATTTTGAGTTGCCGAGCATAGAGAAAAAGAATTTGCAGAGATGGAAGGGTCAAGCTCAAAAGGGAAGCGAAAGGTTGTTGAAATATCTAGTGGCACATCAAAAAAGTCGAAGGGTGAAGTCAATGAGGTGAAAAGGCAATTAAATCAATACATGATTCATGAAATGGATTCTCCAAAAGATAGGTCGCGCAAAGCCAAGGTGAATTTACCTATTCACGACCAGCTGGAAGACAAATACAAAGAAATTGGAGATGTATTCACAATAGTGCGAGGGCACGAGCTGTTTCTTTTCCATTACTTTTGCAGGGATGAGCCCATGCCAATTCCAAACCCATGTAGTAAGGTATAGGTAAACTTGTAGTACCTAATATCTTTGTAAATATTGATTTGTTGAAACTCTTGGTAAGACATTATGATACAAACAAGCGATGCATTCTGTTGCCCAACAAGACCGCTTTAGTGCATTTCGCAATAGCCACAATTCAGGAGGTCTTTGCATTAGATCTGGAGGTGAATGTGCCCTTATCTTTTGTGTATTTGGAGGAGGAATACAAGAAAATAGATACTACATACCAAAGTTGCAACTTCACTATCCACAAAGCAGAGAAGGGGAGGCTAACAGAGGAAGATGGTCCTCCTTATGATATGACTATTTTCAAGAAATATTTATAGTATACCTATATGGCATGTGGTCAGGTTAGAGGTCTTGAAGATCCCGATGTAGAAAACATAGGACCATTGGTTTTAGCAACAGATATTCAGAGACACGAGCCTAGAGCTTTTGATTTTTCTTCATACCTAGTGGATAGACTTCATGAAGGCTTCCTGAACTTGAAGGAAAATCTATACAAGCACTTCAAGCATTATTCACTATTAATGCATATTATTTTATTTTATGGGAGATTTAGAGGATTATGGCCAGAGGGTTTGAATGTAAATACAGTTGGGAAGAATGGACAAGATCAACCAGTTCAGTTATGGGTTTCTCTCTGGGATTACAGATATGTAAATTCTCATTACCTCAAATTTGAAGAATTCTTTGTTAAGCCAATTTTCTTTCTTTTTGGTGAGCCCCTGCATAAATCATTTTCTAAGAATGTAAAGAAGTTTCTTATGCCTCATGAGCACCAAAATATGAAGTTTAATCACAATTTGGGTGATTGGTATTCATGTCAAAATTTCACTTTTGTTCGATGTTATGGATTTCAGGGTTATCCCTATGTGCTACTAAAGCCTGCACCAAATAGAATTACTTTTTTGGAAATTGTAAGGAAATTAAGTGTCTCTAATGCCAAACATTTCAGAGGTGCACACAAGCAAGCCTTCCTCCCTGGCACACTTCACTTCTAGGATTTTAAAATTGTATCTACCAGAGCATATGAGGCTATTGACAGAAAGCTAGTGGATGAGTACAACCTGTTCCAGCACACATCTAGAACGCATTATGATCCCGAGGGTTACATCCACACAAGAAGGAAGAGACAAGAGTTGGGAGATTAACTTCATCAAGAGGATGATTCGAAGACATATGTAAAAATAAGGAGGCGGAAGAGCTTGCAGAGGCTATGGAGACCTTGGAGAAGAAACTATAGGAGAGAAGGCAGAGACTAGAAAACATGGAGGGAGACCTAGCCCAAAGTGATTTAGGGGAGAACGAAGTAGTTTCCAAGCTCCGTGCACCTGAGAAAGAGAAGGAGCGTGAAGCATAGGATAAGCTCATTGTTGCACTGAATGTAGAAATAGATGAAAGAATGCCAGAGCATTTTTCTTTTGTATCAGATGATCAATTCATAAAGTCTAAGGAGTTCAAATCATTCTTGTACCATTTCAAAGGTAATAAATTAAGGGAAGCAGTGCCAAATATTACCCCTGAGAATGAAATAGAAATGAAGAGGAGGTTGAAGGAAGATATCGATACAGAAGTTGAAACTATGACCCCACAAAAGGGGAGGCAATTACTAGTAGAGGCTGGAATAATTGTGTCTCCAGGATGGGACCTGAGTGCCTCATTTATTTTTGATTCTTTGCTGCACTCAGATAATAAGGACATGAAATTGAATATCTAAGGAGTAAAAGATCTTTTTATTGGATCAAGGTATGATCCAAATGAGGAAGAAATGTTGTTGTGGGCCTTATACCCTCCCAATAAAAGGCCAAAAATAATAGATGTGGATAAAGCATTTGGTCACATGATGACCCTGAAAGTTGGAGAAGTAGATCTTATGGTCACGGCTGACATAACTATTAATATCTCAAAATTCAATAAGGCTCAGATGAAACATGAGATAGAAGAGAAAAATAAATATAAGGCCTTATATGAAGAAACCCTTAAGAGAAGGAGGCATTCGATCCCTCAAATTACTGATTCAGGGGGCCACTGGAAGAAGAATGAAAAATTAGCCTATGAGCACACTAAGTTGAAGAGGGAAATGAAGAGCTTCAAGGATGATACTGCTTGTGTATTGATGATTAAAAGATATGATAACATGGAGAAGGAATTGGATGAATTCTAGGATGTATATAAGAGGAACATGGACAACATGGTTTCTAACACTAGAATTCAAGATAGACTCAACCTGTTGTTGCAAGATGCATCAACTACGGAGAAGGTAAGGAAAAAGGTTTAGGGTTTGCTCGTCACACATGATGAATTTACAAAGGAGTTGAAATCTGAATTCGACGAGTGCCAGCAAATTGTTCAGTATGGGGTTCCCCATTTGGTAGATGATGTAGGTGTAATTAAGGATAAGACCGTATGGCTTTCTGAGTGTAAGTCTTTACTTAGTGCAGCCCAGTCCATTGCCAAAACAGATATGAATTATATGAATGATACAGCCGACCAGTTCGAGAACTTTTATGTGATTGAGAATGCAGCCAGGGATGCAATTTTCAATGCTAAAACTTACAAGGATGTGTGCTATATGCGGCACATTTAGAAGTGTGGATAGCGGCTTGACCGAAAGGCTTAGTTCCTTGTTTAAATTTATGTTTGTAATGTAATTAATGTTTTAGTTAGGCTTTTCAGTTGTTGTTCAATTAATTGTCTAGGATAATGAAAGTGTGTGTCCTTTCATTCGTATCTCTTAGCATGGGTATTTGTAATGAGTCATTTTGTATGTAAAGGCATCTAGGATTCAGGGAAAATATATACTACCTGGAAGGACTGCAAGTTATATGTATTAGTGAAGTCTATAGGAAGAAGAAGTATCTTTTTGTGCACACAGGCTGTAATGGAGTATTTTCAAGTACATTTTATGTATGCAATCATTTCCTAAGGATTAATATACAAGGTTCATGGTTTCTTTTTTCTAAATATTGTGCATACTTTTATGTTGATGAGTTATCTTCATCCTCTTGATAAATTTGTCATTTGATTTGCTATGATGTGCCATCACATGTTGTTACATTAAATATGAGATTGGGTTTTTCATTGTTTGTGTATCACATACTGAAACCTTCATAGTTGATGATTAATATTGTCTCAGGAGTTGATAAGATTTTTTGTCCACAAAGTGTCATAAATATCCCTGGATAGAGGCACGGGTCTGTTATTTATCTTTTAAGGTCTTGGTTGGCCATACATTTAAGGTCCTTGATAGAGAAACATTCTTCCAAACTCTATATGAACTAATCTTTGCATATTTATTTTAAGTCCTGAAAGCATTCTTATTCTGAATATACTATCATAATCATTTCTTTTCAAGGGCATTCACTTAAAGCACATAATAAAGCATAATTGCAGAACAATCATTTGTCAGTTTTGCATTTGCTAACCATAAAGTTTAAATCCACTCTAAATAACTCTTTTTTGCTTGAGAGGGATGGGTATACCTATAATGCTGCATCAGGAAACCCCGAAGGGATAAAGCTAAAACACACAAATGGAGTGCAAATATTTTTAAAAAAAAATAAGACACAACATAAAGATACAATGAGTTATCAAAAGTTTTGATAACACAGCGGAAGACTAAACAAAACCTAAGGAGTTTCCCAATGTGATTACATAACTTAACATCTAACTCAACTCACGATGTCTGACCCAATAAAATGGGTTAACTTAATTTCATGTTATTACTTTAAACAAGGATATAATTGTTCAGTAATTTTAAGTTATAGATAAATAAAATGCATTCATCCATTATGGTTGAAGATGAGTCTAACATGAGGAAATCTACCCATTGAAGTTAAAACATAGATAGCATATGAATTCATCCATTAAGGTTAGAATATAGTTAACTTGATGAGTTCATCCATTTTAGTTAAAATATAGCTAATATTATGAAGTTCATTTATTAAGGTTAAAATATAGCTAATATGATGAAGTTCATTTATTAAGGTTAAAATGTAGGTAACAAAATGAATTTCATCCATTAGAATTACAATTTAGGTAACATGACGAGTTCATCCAACAATTGTTATCCATTCATATTGTTCAATTTTACATTAAACACATGTCATGCATCTTGTTCCAAAATGCACTATAATTTCATTATAACTAATGAGAACTTTTCATGCATACTTATTTTTATTAACAATAATAGAATTCATCCTGCTAATCAAACTACACTCTTTCATGAACCACTTTAGTGCATTAAGAGATGACTGCATACATGCATTTAAAATAAATCTCATCTAATCCACTTACACATTCTATCAAAATGCCATCCATACATGCTAACACTAAAACATGAAACATAAGAACAAAAGCAACACATAACACCAAATTGATATTAGAGTTCACCCCTAAAGGGCTACATCTCCGGGTTTGCTCAACTGCAAGACCCCTCTGATCATTTAAATAAGTTAAGGGTACATAAGTTTCACATCATTTACATTCCTTCCATCTAGGTGAATCATACCAATAAACAACTGACCACATTAGTCAATAAATACATAAATGATCCCTACATAGAAACGGATCCAACTGAACATATTAAAAGCTAATACAAGGTCCATTTCCCAATAGTACTCTAACTAGAGACCTAACCTGCTATGGTCAACCACAAATCAACACTCGACACCTGCATAAAGGACAAGACCAGTTATAAAACCATCACAAGGCAACAACCAAACTAGAGACCGAAGACATAAACAGGTACCCCAAATCAACCAAACGACAGGTTTCAAACTAACATATCAAGGCCTTGCCATTACTTTAAACAAAAGCGAATACAAAAACTAAACATTGCATAGGAAATAACCAGAAAAGGACAATCTTCTTTCCTATTGGTTTAAACAATAAAAGTCGATCAAGTTTTCTAAATGATCTAAGTTTTCAAAAATACATTAACAAAAAAATCACCATTACAAGGTGAATACAATACTAAAATTACAATATTACCATTTGTCTATTTCACAATACAAAGGAAGAATATAACTAAGCCATTTATTTTACTAAATGAAGATATCATTAACTTACCAATTCTCAATCGATACATTATTAAATTTCAAATAATTCAAATAGCATATCATTTAAACTTTCAGAATATCCAATGATAAATATTTCCTTTTCCAAATTACTCATATACTTTAGTATTCCATTTCTAAATTTCCCAGATGACCTATATCATTCAAATCGAAAAATAATATATTCCTGAATAATATTTTATTTAAAATCCCAAATAATAAATATGTTTTATTTCAAAAATCTCCAATTAAAATAATGTTCTATCTATTTCCAAAGCATACTTCCTCATTAAGATAGGTACCCAAATTAAATATTAATTGTTATATATTTATTAATCCCTGGACAATAAAATATAAACAATTAATAATTTAATAATACACAATTTTAATATTAAATATTAATTAATATATATATATATATATATTAATCTCTATTAATAAAATATATATTAATATTGATTTAATAAATCATAGATTTCAAATTAAATATTAATTAATATATAGTTATTAATCCTCATTAATAAAATATATATTAATAATAATTAATAATAAAAACAATAAAAAAAACTATTTAAAATAAACTTTACCTAAAATAAGTTTTATTTTATTTTTTAAAAAAAGAAGGGAGACCACTACGGGGCCCACCTCCCATCACGAGAGAGGTGGGAAGCCCCCGTAGCTCCCCCGTGGCCACACTATGGATGCAACGATCCGTGTGGCCACTTTGGGGTTGCGGGTCCCTGCAGCCCATGGGGAGGAGGGTGCAGGTAGAGCCCTCGGCTCCTCTGCCCTCCAACCCTAGTCCGCCTAAAATCAAATATATATTTTTTATTTAAACAAAATGATGTTAAATTAAATCAACCCCCACAAAATAAAATAAAGATCAACTAAAAACCCCCAATTTCATTTATTCATAGTCTCATATAGAGACTGAAATATATTTTCCAGAATGTTCAAAAACAACAATATGGAAAATTTTCCCAGCAAGATCATGGTTTTCCAAATACACAATAACTTTCAAATAGGCAAGATTTGCTCAACCACAAAACCATATTTGGCTACCTAAGATGGATTTACCCCCATTTATCTACTCTATTTAACCCATCTTGGCCAAAAAACAACCAATATTCCCAAAACTAAAACTTAAATTTTAAGATCATTCATGGAGGTTTTAAGCAAGAAATATTCAAGAACAACTATTCCCCCAATATTTGTTTTTTTTGAAGAGACAAACCCAATAACACAAGAAATAAAAAAGATGCACCCGAATCCTACCTCATTTCGCATTCCTGGCAAGATCTGATGAAGAGCCCAACCTGCAACTCAAGAAAACCTTCCTTCTTCCAAAATATTTTCCAAAATGCTCTCCAAAAATAATACCCCAAAAATATTTCCAAACCTAGGGTTAAATAGAAGAATCCCCTGACCAAATCCCTTATTTTAGAATTTAAACAACTTTTGAATAAAAAAGAAAAATCATTCTTTTCAACTATTCCAATAATCTAAACTTGCTTTTCCTATCTAAAAATCATAATGCTTCTCTCCCTCATTTAACTTTAATTTTCTCAATATTAACAAAGCTAATATTTGTATTTCACAATATTAATGAGGGTAAAATATTTTTAATTCAATTAAATTCTCAAAATCAATCTTTCACACTATATCAAATATATATGAATAAAACTTACTTTTCTAATCAAAATTGATTTTCTTAAATAATTAAAAATAACCTTTCTATTCCAAAAAGCAAAAGAGATTAAATTATTTCTATTTCAAATAAATTTAAATCTTCCTTTTCAAAATGCATAAACTGAATAACTTTATTATTTAAAATTAACCATTAAATTAAACTTGCTACAAACATGAATAGAGCAATTTTTAATTAATGATTAGTTATATGAAAGAAACCTATTTACTTTAGTTTCTTAATTACTAATTCGTAAATGAACACATTAAATCAAAATAACTACTTAGGATTAAATACTCAGTTTAACCACATGCCAAGCACGCAACCCAAGAAATCCCACCAAGTACCTGACCCACAAACCCAAATGAAAAGGGAACTGATGGACCACAGGCGATGCTCACTTCAGCATGACTATGGTAAACTGAGGGTTTTATGACCACCTAACCCAAATTCTAAGGACAAAAGAGGTATACTTAACCTTGTGAATCCAGGTGAAGACAAACCTCGCACCTAAGCGGTACTGTACCTACAATCTCCTACAACCAAGAGTCACACAAGCATACATATATATATATATATATATATATATATATATATATATATTTAATGAAGGTGTTAGCTCGAGATTAATAACAAGAATCAAGAGGATAATTAAACTTACATAAGAATCGATGCGAAAGCACATTAACAGGTACGCACAATAATCATAATATCTGACTACAACATTACCTCATGGTAATTCAACCATTCAAGAATGCCACATAAAAAGTCAACCAAGGTCAAACCGGTTTTACAAAGTTGACTAGGGTAGGGGCACTACAATACCCACCTAGGTTCAGTGGAGCCTTAAGTGTAGAGGGATTTGGTCTTCGACCATCCCTGTTCATTGGCCAAAGCTAGTTGGATTAGTTGAGGATTAGGCAAACCCTTAAGTTTTCCAATCTATGGTTTTGTTCACCAACAAGTGCTCCTTGGGTTGGTTCCCTAAATCTTTGTAATCCAATTTTTACTTGTGAGACTAGATTGGAGTAGTAGTCTCCAGCAACATTTCTCATTGAGGTTTTTCCCATATTGGGTTTTCCTCATATATCTGGTGTTGTGGGTTGCATTTGTGTGATTTTTCTCTTTGGTTTCCTTTTTGGTTTACTGGTTTGATTGTTTAGTGCTTAAGATAATAACCGGTATTCTGAAGTTGCTTTAAAAGTCAAAAAGTTTAGGAACCACTGATTCACCCCCCTCTCAGTGGTACTGTGTGTTCAATAGGAGAAACATCCAAAGCTAGGACAATAGAAGAGTCACAGTCAATATACTCTGGATATTTTAGTGAAAGAGAAGCAGAAATGACACTCACACTAATAAATGATCTCTTAGAGGTTTTAGTATGCTTAAAAGGATCATAACCAAGCTCAAGTGTCCTATCACAGAAGTTATTTTCCAAGGGAACCTTGATCCCTTGTTCTTTAGCACTACATCCATTACCATTGTATTCGCATCTAGATAGGATGAAAAAACCAGTACCATAAAGATTAGCCATTTTTGCAGAAGAAGGAGGATTTTCATAAAGTGAAGGGTCAAAGTCCTTTGGGGCAGAAATGGGAGACAAAGTCTAGGAAGCCACCACAAAGTTATTACTCAATGGCTCAGACAAAGAAGATTGCACCTTAGGTTCTCTAGGTGGAATTTTGTATTCCCCTATGAAAGTAGGATTGAAATAGAGAAATCCCCAATCATCTTCTGCAAGAACCTTCTTAGGAGAAAATGTGTTCCTAGTAGTAGAAACAGGCTGAGAAGATTCTCCCTCAAGAATATTAGGTTTACTTGAGGAAGTATCAAGAATCGATTCAAATGTAGGAGATAAGTTTGATGAAGTACTTGCATTAGTAGGACTAGAAACTTTAGAGGATTTATCTAAGACAATTTGGGAAGAACCAATTGAAGAGGATTTAGAACTTGATGTTTGTAGACAAGCCTAGAGACTTGTGTCACCTAGCAAGGTATGTCTTATTGTTGTAAATGAATTTAATTTTCCTATGCAATGTAGAGGAGATAGATTGCATGCTATGAATCCAAGGTCACCCTTACAACAAGTTATACATCAATTATCCAAACATGACATGGATAGGTGTGGGTAGAGAAACAAGACCTACCTTAATAGTCAAGGTAATGATACCTAATGAATATTTAGCAACATTGTCAAAGCCTCAGATAGTAAGAGGATCGGGCTTAATAAGAGATGTATCAACATTGATCTTATGCAGAAAGTTAATGCTAAAAATGTTAAGGCTAGAGCCATTATCCAATATTGTTTGCTTTATTACACTATAATTTATGATAACCATAATCATCAAAGGATCATATTTTTTTTGAATTTCACTAGAGGGTAGCTCATCTTTTGTAAATACAATCTGAGCCTTAGGTGTTTTGATAGAATTAATCAAGGAAGCCATATTATTAGATGTCAGTGTAGGTGGGACATTTAATGTTTTCAATGCATCTTGTAGCATTCCATGATGAGTTGAAGAAGTTTGAATCAAATACCAGAGGGATATCTTAGCAAGAGTATCTTTAAGTTGTTCAACTAGCTCATAGTCCTTACCAAGAGTTTGCAAATTGCGAGGCGCTTGAGGAAGAATGGGTTGAGGATCAGGAAGAGAAGTTGGAATAACTAGAGGAGGATTAGGCTGCCTATTGTTTCTCGTATTATAGGTATGGGCAATTGCATTATAACTCTCCTTAGTTATTTGTTTGGTGTAAATATAAGGACTCTTAGTGGGATTCCTTCCTTGAACCGTAATTATGGGTTTGTTTGGAGTGCTAAAGAAATCATGACTATATCCACCTTTAACTATGAAAAGAGGTTGATTAGGAAGTTGTGAAGATGGAGAAGGACAAGCACCTTGGACCACAAAAAGAGGTTTTCTATGTTTATTCACATTGATCATATTGATTAACCTTTTAGATGCATTATTCTTGTTTGAAGCTTTAGGCAAACACATAAAGTCATCAAGGGAATCATCCAATAAAGCATGATCATAGTGATTGAAAGGTTTATCTTTGGACTTAAAAGGAGACATAACCTCATAAAGGGAATTGTGAAGGTCAACCATGTCATTAGATTTAGTGCAAGAATCGATAGAAATGCCCATGAGAGGAATCATTCAACTTATCTTTTTCATCACCACAAAATGGCATAGTAACAAGGTTGATTAGTTTTTGGAAAAATGAGGGTTTAGAAGGCTTAGGGTTTGAAAACTCATCTAGAGCTTCATCCAATTAATCCTTACTAAACTCACAATCAACAAAATTGTATACATCATCAAAAGCATGAACATCTTGCAGATAGAAATCTGACATTTTGAAATGAGAATTGAAAACACACAATGCAAGAAAATAAAGGGAAATCACTTTTTTTTCTTATTTTCTTGAATTTTTTGACTTTGTTTTTGGAATTTTATGTTTATAAAAAAAAATGAAAAGATAAAAAATCTAGATATAACAATGCAATGCAATGAAAATGCAATTGGGTTCACGTCGGGTTCACCAAATATGTGTAGGGGAAAAAGTGAGACTAAGTATGGAAACCCTAATCCCACTCTCATACACACTCACAAAATATGAAAGAGCCTAGGGAGGTGACACACTTCGGGCTACTTCTTGTGTGGAAGAGAGAGATGAGGATCGCCACTTAGGTTTTTCATTCCCTTGTTGTAAATGAGAGAGATGAATGATTCAAAATGCAATCTAACCTAGGATGCAAGTAAGAAAGCAAACCTTAATTTGGAAATGTAGATCAAAGGACAAATAATACACTACTGAAAAGTACATATTAAGAGGCAAAATTAGAGGTGCACCTATATCTTAAATCTGAGCAAAAATTTCCAGGACCAGGGTGTATCACCATTGTCCCGATTCTGCAAGCCTGAAGCAGCATCTGATAGGGTGAGTTCTAAGGCCTGCAAGACACTGTTGTGCCAAATCCTGCTGACAGAGGATAGGACCAAGGTACCACGGCCCTGTCCTAGGTAGGACTAGGGTGCCATGCCCTTCTCCTAGGTATGACCAGGTACCACACCCCTATCCTTGGGGTTTCTAATTAAATCTTCACTCAAGAACTGTCTTTGTGTGCTCATCCGGTCCTGAAACTTCTGATGACACTCGGATCCGAACCTGTATCTAAATCTACAAAATAGGGTTTTGGGTGGCTATATGGAGTTTTTCCTTAGTGAAACCCTTGTTTTAGTGTTTTCCATCTCCAAAAATAGCCGATAATGTACTAAAAATGTGTGTGCAATAACCTTGTGTGTGTGCAAGATCCTAAAATGAAAGCGAACAATCTAGAGCAACTCTAAAGAGTAAACCCTAATTGCTTACAATTGACAAAGTAAATGATCCAAATGCATGATGCAAAGTGATCTAAAGCATGAATATGAATCAAAATTAAGCTTATGAAAAGACATGAAAATAACATGAAACCATACCCAACCCCAAGGGAGAGGTACAGGCCAATCTTCAGTCGGTGATCTCCTATTGTTCTCCTACATCTTCAAAAGCCCCCAATTGATGAAATGATGGTTGATGAATAAATGTTGAATGTTGTTGAAGACTTCAAAGATCTACTCTTTCACTGCAAAGAAGGCTCTTTATGCTCCAACAAATTATTCTTAGATTCTTAGAAGAAGACCCCTTCAAATGAAGAAAGAGAGCTCTTAAGTATGAAACCCTAGATCTTAATTTCATCTTTAGGCCGACCTAGGATTTGAATTTCCTACCAATATTTAGGGGTTAAGCATTATTATATCTTAGAATTATGCTCCCAAAATTTTGGGAAAAAAGTCGAGGACCATGTGCATTCCCGCCACGATTCGACCAACTTTTCACCAAATTTTTTGGGCCGTTAGATATGATGATATTAGGGTGAATCCCAAAGTTACAACTGATTTCAAGATGTTTTGATATGATAAATAAAGCCTTAAAGGTAAAAATAAGACATAATTAGGGTTAATGATTAAATGATTCATTGGAGGAATTAAATGAAAAGGGGCACGCTTAGGGTAAAGGGCCCAACTTTATAACATGTAAAGTGATGAAACATGACTTTAGATTTAATTAAATTAATTAATTAAATTCTTAAAGGGGAATTAGAAATGCAAGATGCAAGACACACTAAGGCGGGTGCTAACGTAAGCGTGAAATTATACCACCCTAGCAAGGGTGTACAATTTACAACACTACAAATCCTGTGTGTTGCAGATGAGCTAACGCAGTTTAAAGGGAATCTGGTATATTGCATTTAGATGTTTCATCCTCATTTGCACAGGTCCACATGATTTTTTGATTGAGATATGAAATCTGGTATTGAGGATGTTATTCAGTTATTTGTGTTATTCAATATTCTTGTTTGTGCTTCGTATTGATGTAAAATTGTAATATCTTTTATAGTGGATGTGTGGGATATATTATAGATGTTGATGCATGTCCTTAGTTTGATTGGTTCATGATTTGGAAATCTACAAGTGAATCTTTTAGGTTGATAGTCAGTTATGATGTTGTTCTTGAGATCTTATAGAGAGATGATGATATTTATAGTGATCAGAGTTGTTGCGGTTGTTGTGCTGCAATTTATGTTGCTTGTGAATATCTCTAGATTGTGTTATATGTGTATTGGTGGTCCACATTGATTATTGTGTGTGTCATTGAAGATTTTCTTTGTCTAGTGATGTTATTCATGTTATTTGATATTCTTGGTGGTTGTAGCATGTTGCGGATGATCGAGGCATAATTGTTGGAGGTGTTGTGTGTTTGCGGTATTGATTTGGGTCCAGACTATGTCTTAGCCGATATTGTTTTGGCCTGCATGTATTGTTTTAGCATGTGAGGTTATTATTTTGTTATTTGTGTTGAGGGTTTAGCTGAACTTGAAATATGGGTTGATGACTTGCATAGATAAATGTAATAATAATGTAAGATGTATGTCTGTGATATTTGAGAGTGTGTATGATTGAGTTGCATGTGTGAACAAGTGATTTTATCTTTCAGAAGTATGAAGGAGAGAAGAGAAGTGTTGCAGAGTAGACTATGTGCTTAACCAAAACTGTACTAAGGCATATGGAGATGTTGTTTTCATAGTTCATGTAATACACATTGTTGTTCGAATATTTTTTTAAGTCAGTGAGGCTTCCTATAAGGGAGTGAGCCTTCCCTAAAGGTTGTAGCCTTTATGGGTTTTGTTGGCATTCTATACTCTTATGAGAATAGGTGATGTTTTCATTGATGGTAACCATCTGGAAGCCTTCTAGCATTCATCTGGTAAGCTACCGGCAGTTATCAACACTAGCATAGACATCTACATACACTGACAATAGCAACAATGCATACCGACAGGGAATAAACTTTTTTTTATTGTAAAAAAATGTAATTATCTTTCGTAAAGACGAGATGGCATATTGTAATAGACTCACATATTTGTATGAGATCTTATAGGTCATTCAGTAGGCATAGAGAATATATGGATAATATTTTTGTATAAGGAGATATAGTTGACAGTGAAGGTTTTGGTTATAGAATGAGCTTAAACTGGTACTAAACATGGCATAGTTGATTCTGATTTGAAGCAGTACATTGTATTGGATTTTATAATCCACTTTTGTAGTCAGTGTGACTCTTATTGAGCAGTGAGCTCTAGGTAGTTGGCCTCCCTGCACGTGCAAGCCCCTCATTGTAAGTAATATTTATTCATTGGCCAGTGAGTGAATATTGTGGGTCACAAATCCCACTGAGGTTTTTCCCACACCGAGTTTCCTCGCTAAATATCTTGTGTTATGGTGTGTTCTATATGTTGTCTCTGTTATTCTTATTTATTGCATTAATTCTTATTTACCAGTACACTATTTTGGGATGCAAAGTTCTTAATAAGTCTAAATATTCTACTAACCGGTTAGATACTGATTCACCCCCCCCCCCCCCATCTTAGTATCTTTGGGACTATCATTAATCCCCACAATTGATATTAGAGCTTGGTCCTCTATTTTGAAAAGCCTAATAGCTTGAGGAAGATTCTGACATCGGTAAGATGGAAAAATTAAGAAAACAATTGGAAGGAGCCCTTGTAGATTATGATGTAGAGAAGTTGAAGAATATTAAACTTGAAGATGACCTGAGGACTGCATAGGAATTCATTCAAGGACTTTAGGATAATCTTACTATAGCTCGAAATAAAAGAAAAGAACTTCATGAGAAGATGCAAAAAGATGACGATGAAAAGGAAACTCTTAATGAACTTGTGAACAAGTTGAGATTAGAAAACTGTAACATGAAATATGAAATGCAAGACATGACTATGAGGTTTTGTAAAGACATTGAAGACAAGAAGAAGAATGAAGATGACTTAACTAGGAGACTTAATGATGCTGGAAATGAAAATCTAAGACTCAGTCATGAAAATGATATGCTAAAGACAAATCTAATTCACATGCAACATGATAAAACTAAGCTTATAAGACAAAAGAGAATTCTTGAAAATGAGTTGGCTACTGCAAATCAACACAAAGAGAAATTCAAGAAAAGTTCAGAAGAACTTGATAACTTGCTAAAAAGTCTAAAACCTATTGGAGATACAAATGGACTTGGATTTGAAGTTGGAGAAAGTTTCGGTACTGCAAAAAATCATGATCATAGTAAACCAGTAAGACAACCTAATGCTTACAAGTTTAATGGCAAATGTTTCAATTACAACAAATATGGTCATAAATCAAATCAGTCTAGATTCAGAAACAATGAGAACATTAATGTACCCACCGATCAATGTTCCAAATACAATGAAGTTGGTCATAATTCAGAAAACTGGATAATGAATTGGAGATGTTATGTTTGTGGAAGATCTGGGTACTTATCTAATCAATGCAGAACACAAACCGACATAGGATATGGAAAGGCTATTCAGAAGAATAATGTGACTTGTTATGCTTGTAACAAGATTGGACATATTTCAAAATTCAATAGAAGCAAGACTTCACCGACAAATAATAAAGGATCTAGTTTGAAAGGCAAAGAAAAGGTAGATGAGCTAAAGCAAGAATTTTCAAAACAATGGATTAGGAAGACATATCAGAATGTTGATTAGACTAATTCTTCACTGGTAGAATAGAGTATTACTCCACTAGCAGGAGATTCTTCATCCCACTAAGAAATAACCCTTTGGGGGTATTGCAAAAAATTGAATATCATGCAGATTACCCTCGGTTGATGGTGAGAAGATAGATTTCTTCTTTACCGGGAGATGTGTTAAGTTTTCACTTAACCGATGAGCATTTAATGCGGTTCTTGAGAGAAAAGTCATTATAAATCATCATATTTCCCTCATTTTTGATTGACCGAGCATTGAAATTAGTAGAGAGCACAAAATTTGAGTGAAGGCATTCAAGGCGAAGGTGTGAAGCTCTTTCTATCAAGCATTCAGATATCTTCAGGCAGCTAAAGGTATTTTTCAATGGCTTCTTCTTCTGCTCCCGAATTTATTGTGAACCCTACTATCGTGGAAAACATAAAACGCCCTAGGCCTCTATTCAAAATTATTCCCGACGTAGCTAAGAAAGATGATTCCATAGGGGATTTTTCAGAAATTCCTAAAGGTGTAGCTTATGTTGAAGACCCTAGGATATATACATTACAACATTGAAGAATTAGGTTCTGAGGAATTGTTGAAAATGTATACAACTGTAATTTGTGATGAAAATGGCATTGTTAAACCTGAACACAAGATTGTTGAGACTTTAGGTTTTGTTGAAATATTGAATATCCCCAAATTTATGGAGAAAGTAGTGAGAATTGTCCTAAGTAGGGCACATGGAGAATTTCTATGGTTGGATTCTATTTGCAAAAAAACTCAGCAAGCAATTAGGGCAGTTTCTGGTTTACCCTCAACCGGGAGAAGACGAGACAAAACAAAGAAAGTTCCTAACAACAAATTAATAACCCTAATTGGAGGAACTTTATACAGTAGATCACTAGGAGTGAATGACCTCAAAAACATCAATGTGAGATTCATAAGTATGATACTTGGTTACAAGACTACAGACGCAAATAGACTTAATTCAGTTTCTAGTCTTTGCATTAATAGTGCATATGAAATGGTCAACAACAATGCAATGATTGATGTGTGTGAATGGCTAAAAGATGAACTCATTGATAATTTGAAAAAGATTAAAGGAGATAAGAAAGGAACATTTCTCTTTGGTAATATTTTAGTATGCTTAATGCTATATTTCACTAAGGAAATTCTTGGTATATGATCAAAAGACTTTGGATATGACATACTGGTAGGAAAACAATTACATGAAGCTTTTACCAGCATGGGTAATGCAAAGGATAATGACATAACCGAATACTTTAAAGTTTTTCTGGCTAAAATGAAAACCAAAGAAAGACTACCACAAAGTGTAGTGGACAAATATAACAAAGAAATCTATTTTGTAATCAAGAAGGATGGGACATGGATGGAAGTTGTACTTCCTCAAACTATCTGGGTAACTGAAATGGGTTATGAGGTAGATCTCAACATCATTGAGACTTATGCAAAAGCTTTGTTAGATGCACGTAGAGAACCAACAAATTTTTTTTTTGTAGTGCTGAATCTATTCAGAGTGGTGTACAAACAATGAAGAAAAGTAAGAAAAGAGAAAAGTATATTAGGGATGCATTAAAGAAGGTCAAGGAGATAAAAGAAAATGTTATGAACATTTCTCGGATAACGGCTAGTGAAGTGGAAGGACTACAACCAGAGGCACACATTTCACCGGTTGGCACATCTTCTAATAGTGAGATACCAACTGAATTCAAAAGTGTTGAAAGGAAGAGAAAACCTTCACCAGTACCCTCTCCTTCACCCAAAAGAACAAGAAATTTAAGAAAGAAACAACAAGCAGTAAGGCAACTAGCTAAGAAATTAACTCCCAATAAGAAATAGAAACCTCTCACATCTTTATTAGATGATTTGTTAAATGAAATAACTAATGATGGAAATATGGCTAATGTGTGTAAATTTTACAATTCATTTAATGATTCTAACAAGGAAAGAATTGAAAATAGTATAATTTTACATTTGGATATATACAAGAAAGTCTTAATTGAAGTTGTGGATGACTTGCCTAATGAACTGTATAGAAGATTAGATGCAAAGAGGATTGCAGTGATGGAATTGGATAAAAAACTATAAGTTGAAAAACTTCTAGGTGTATATTCAGTTAACTCAAAAGAGGAGATTGATGACCTAATTTGTGAAGCTAACAGATCCATTTTTGCTAGTGGTCACCGACAAGTAAGTTTAATGGCAGGTAGAGTAAATGAGATTGTAGAGGAGACTGCTGATAAATGGGCCATAATTTTTGTGGAAAAAGAAAAACAAGAGGAATTGAACAGGCCAAAGACAATATTCAAAGTATATCAGAAGGATAAGGACAAAAGGAAAGGTAAAGTTGGTGGAATACTGAACATCAAGATAACTGACAATTTTCCACTACCTTTGGATACTGCACTGGTACACACTAATGATCCACCTGTTATTGACAGTGAAGGTATCACACATGATAATACTAATCCTGAATCTGAAATACTATTCACCATGAATGTGGATACTAAGGAAGTGAATATTGTTGTGGATAAGGACACTATAGAGGCAAAGGATGATAATGTTGACAGTGGTGACATTGCTGAGAAATTGTTAGAGACTGTTGAGGTTGAGATACAAATAGAGCAATCCTTACAAATAGAGAAACCATTGGAAAATAGAAAAACTTCTAAATGAAAAGATGTTGACTTAAGGCCACCTGAGACACAGATACCGAGAACTGAGAAACCTACAAAGGTATAGGTAAATACCATGGCAGAGAAATAATGCATACAACAACGATAGCGATAGCAATGCATACCAGCATCCCAGCCGACAGGGAATAAACTTTTATTTATTGTATTTAAATATAATTATCTTTTGTAAAGACAACACGGCATATTGTAATAGACTCATATATATGTATGAGATCTTATAGGTCATTTAGTAGGCATAGAGAGAATATATGGATAATATTTTGTATAAGGAGATATAGTTGACAGTGAAGGTTTTGGTTATAGAATGAGCTTAAATCGGTACTGAACCTGGCATAGTTGATGTCGATTTAAAGCAGTACTTTGTATTGGATTTCAAAATCCACTTTTGCAGTCAGTGTGACTCTTATTGAGTAGTGAGCTTTAGGCAGTTGGCCTCCTTACACGTGCAGACCCCTCATTGTAAGTAATATTTATTCATTGGCCAATGAGTGAATATTGTGGGTTGCAAATCCCAATGAGGTTTTTCCCACACTGGGTTTCCTCGTTAAATATCTTGTGTTATGGTGTGTTCTCTATGCTATCTCTGTTATTCTTATTTGCTGCATTAATTCTTATTTACCGGTACACTATTTTGGGATGCAAAGTTCTTAATAAGTCTAAATATTCTGCTAACTGGTTAGATACTGATTCACCCCCCCCCTCTCAGTATCTTTGGGACTATCATTAATGCCCACAATTGGTATCCAAGCCTGGTCCTCTATTTTGAAAATCCTAACAACTTGAGGAAGATTCTGACACTGGTACAGATGGAAAACTTAAGAAAACAATTGGAAGGAGCCCTTGTAGATTATGATGCAGAGAAGTTGAAGAATATTAAACTTGAAGATGATCTGAGGACTACATAGGAATTCATTCAAGGACTTTAGGAGAATATTACTATAGCTCGAAATAAAAGAAAAGAACTTCATGAGAAGATGCAAAAAGATGATGATGAAAAGGAAACTCTTAATGAACTTGTGAACAAGTTGAGATTAGAGAACTGTAACATGAAAAATGAAATGCAAGACATGACTATGAGGTTATGTAAAGACATTGAAGATAGGAAGAAGAATGAGGATGACTTAACTAGGAGACTTAATGATGCAGAAAATGAAAATCTAAGACTTAGTCATGAAAATGATATGCTAAAGATGGATCTGATTCAAATGCAACATGATAAAACTGAGCTTATAAGACAAAAGGAAATTCTAGAAAATGAGATGGTTACTACAAATCAACACAAAGAGAAATTCAAGAAAAGTTCAGCAGAACTTGATAACATGCTGAAAAGTCTGAAACCTAATGGAGATACAAATGGACATGGATTTGAAGTTGGAGAAAGTTTCAGTACTGCAAACAATCATGATCACAGTAAACCAGTAAAACAACCTAATACTTACAAGTTTAATGAGAAATGTTTTAATTACAACAAATAGGGTCATAAAGAAAATCAATGTAGATTCAAAAACAATCAGAATATTAATGCACCCACCGGTCAATGTTCCAAATGCAACAAAGTTGGTCATAATTCAGAAAACTTCAGAATGAATTTGAGATGTTATTTTTGTGGAAGATTTGGGCACTTATCTAATTAATGCAAAACACAAACCGACATAGGATATGGAAAGGCTTTTTAGAAGAATAATGTGACTTGTTATGCTTGTAACAAGATTGGATATATTGCAAAATCTAGTAGAAGCAAGACTTCACCAACAAATAATAAAGGATCCAGTTTGAAAGGAAAAGAAAAGGTAGATGAGGTAAAGAAAGAATTTTCAAAACAATGGAGTAGAAGAGAGATCAAAATGTTGATGAGAGTAATTCTTCACCGGTAGAACAGAGTATTACTCCACTGGCAGGAGATTTTTCATCCCACTGAGAAGTAACCCTTTGGGGGTGTGAGATTTTGTCAAGATCAAGAGGTAATGGAAAGCACAAATAAGAGAGAACAAAATAATGATAGGAATAAACTGTATTCTATCAAGAGAAAATACTGATCAACTGGATCATCAATCAATATATACAATGAATATGAGCCTGCTTATATAGGCAAGGCTATATGGATATGTGAGCACACAAACATGACATGTGGCTCAATAAGAAACAAGGGTAGGTTGGAAATAGGTGTGGGTAGGTAGGAGAAACAATATAATGTTCCACATGAGGTGGATCACCCACTGAATGTGGAGTGTAACAACAAGATCAACACTATAAAAGGTGGAAATTATCCTACACATACTATCCCAATGTGGCACAAACACCCAAGTGTCTCATACCCAAACTACTATGAAATGCATTTCCTAAGTAAACTTAAGTAAAGTGTAATAATATCTAAGATGAATAATTATTTACACCCTACAAGGGGTATTGCAACAAATTGAATATCATGCAGATTACCTTGGTCGATGGTGAGAAGATAGATTTTTTCTTTACTGACAGATGTGTTAGGTTTTCACTTAACCGACAAGCATTTAATGCAGTTGTTGCGAGAATCTCATTATAAATCATTGGATTTCCCTCATTTTTGATTCATCAAGCATTCAAATTAGCAGAGAGCAGGAAATTTGAGCGAAGGCATTCAAGGCGAAGGTGTGAAGTGATTTCTTTCAAGCATTCAGATATCTTCAGGCGGCTAAAGGTATTTTTCAATGGCTTCTTCTTTTGCTCCCGAATTTATTGTGAACCCTACTATCATGGAAAACGTAAAACACCCTAGGCCTATGTTTAAAATTATTCCCAAAGTAGCTAAGAAAGATGATTCCATAGGGGCTTTTTCAAAAATTCCTAAAGGTGTAGCTTATGTTGAAGACCCTGGGATATATATACATTGCAACATTGAAGAATTAAGTTCTGAGTAATTGTTGAAAATGTATAGAACCGTAATTTGTGATGAAAATGGCATTGTTAAACCTGAACACAAGATTGTTGAGACTTTAGGTTTTGTTAAAATATTGAATATCCCTGAATTTCTGGAAAAAGTAGTGAGAATTGCCCTAAGTAGGGCACATGGAGAATTTTTATGGTTGGATTTTGTTTGCAAAATAAATTGGCAAGCAATTAGGGTAGTTTTTGGTTTACCCTCAACTGGGAGTAGACCAGACAAAACAAAGAAAGTTCCTAACTTCAAAGTAATGACCCTAACTAGAGCAACTTCAGACAGTAGATCACTAAGAGTGAATGACATCAAAGACATCAATGTGATATTCATAAGTATGATACTTGGTTACAAGACTACACATGCAAACAGACTTAATTCAGTTTCTAGTCTTTGCATTAATAGTGCATATGAAATGGTCAACAACAATGCAATGATTGATGTGTGTGAATGGCTGAAAAATGAACTCATTGATAATTTGAAAAAGATTAAAGGAGATAAGAAAGGAACATTTCTCTTTGGTAATATTTTAGTATGCTTAATGCTATATTTCACTAAGGAAATTCCTGGTATAGGACCAAAAGACTTTGGATATGACATACCAGTAGGAAAGAATTTACAGGAAGCCTTTACCAGCATGGGTAGTGCAAAGGATAAGGAAACTATAGAGGTTAAGGATGAAAATGTTGACAGTGGAAACATTGCTGAGAAACCGATAGAGACTATCGAGGTTGAGATACAAATAGAGAAATCATTACAAATAGAGAAACCATTGGAAACTAGAAAAACTTCTAAAGGAAAAGATGTTGACACAAGGCTACCTAAGACAGAGGTACATACCATGTCAGAGAAACTAGCAATCACTGAGACACCTAAACAATCAGACAAACCTTTATTGGTTGAAATGAAAACTCAAACTGATCCACCAGAGGTTAACACAAGCAAAATGGTTACAAATATTGGAAGCACATAGGTAATTAAGGAAGTTGGTCAGACATCTAGCACTTCATCAAGTGAATTCAGACCGACAAATGTTACTGAAGTAGTTTTGGACTCTATCAAGAAAATAATAGACTCTAATGCATTGGCTTACAAAGCAATTGATGACACCATACCTATTATTAAGCTGATTGCACCGAAATGTAACATAGATCATGTAAAGGATTCTTAAGGTAAGTTGGACACATTGTCAAAATTCATTGCTGACAATGTAATAACGGTTGATAAAGTGAATGAGGACACCTTCAAAGTTAAAGTTGAATAAGAGAAGGATAAATTCTTTGAGGACACAATAAATAAGTGCATAGAACACCTGGATACACTATTACCGACACTGAACACTACAATTTTGGAATATAAAGAGCTGTATAGAGAAACATGCAAACCACATATTTTGACAGAGGACATAGAAAATGAGATAAGAAGAGTACATAAAGAAATAGATGACATAGCTGATAACATAATTGGTTCATCCGAACCTATATCAGTTATTGAGAAAGAAATAGAAGTTTTTGAGGAGAAATAGAAGGCAAGGATTAAGTCTAGAATCAGAGAACTTAAATATAAACTTGGTCCTATGTTGGACAATCTTATCTCTCCGAGAAATGAAATCTCTAAGGCATTACTTCAAGGAGGAAGATCACCAGAAGAGCACATGCATAATCTCACTGACATGATCCAATAGGTTGAGGAAACCTTGAATGACAACAAAAAATTCATGCAGAGTCTTAATTTGGTTTTGGCAGACATATTTCATATTGTAACGAACCGGTTACAAACTTTGAGGTGAAAGTTTTGCACTTGTTTGACAATTTTGACAACCTTTGTCATTGATGTCAAAGGGGGAGTAGTGGAGAGAGAAAAATACTTATTCAGAGGAGATCATCTACTCAGGAGGAGCACATATTTTTGGTAACTTATTTGGCTTTAGTTTTGGAACAGTTTTTGGATTTTTCTCATGAGTGTTGCCATCAATGCAAAAAGGCGAGATTGTTGGCATTCTACACTCTTATTAGAATAGGTGATGTTTTCATTGATAGCAACCATCTGAAAACCTCTGGGCATTCATCTGGTAAGACACTGACAATTACCGGCACCGACATAGAAATCTACATACATCGGCAAGCACTTCACCGACAGCAGTAGTGACAACAATGCATATCAACACCCCAGCCGATAAGGAATAAACTTTTATTTATTGTATTTAAATGTAATTATCTTTTGTAAAGCTGACATGGCATATTGTAATAGACTCATATATATGTATGAGATCTTATAGGTCATTCAGTAGGCATAAAGAGAATATATGGATAATATTTTTGTATAAGGAGATATAGTTGACAACGAAAGTTTTGGTTATAGAATGATCTTAAACTGGTACTGAACCTAGCATAGTTGATGTTGATTTGAAGAAGTACATTGTATTATATTTCATAATTTACTTTTGTAGTCAGTGTGACTCTTATTGAGAAGTGAGCTCTAGGCAGTTGGCCTCCCTGCACATGCAGGCCCCTCATTGTAAGTAATATTTATTCATTGGCCAGTGAGTGAATATTTTGGGTCACAAATCCCACCGAGGTTTTTCCCACACCAAGTTTCCTTGTTCAATATCTTGTGTTATGGTGTGTTCTCTATGCTATCTCTGTTATTCTTATTTACTACATTAATTCTTATTTACAAGTACACTATTTTGGGATGCAAAGTTCTTAATAAGTCTAAATATTCTGCAAACTGGTTAGATACTGATTCACCCCCCCCACCCTCTCAGTATCTTTGGGACTATCATTAATCCCCACAATTGGTATCAGAGCCTGGTCCTCTATTTTGAAAAGCCTAATAGCTTGAGGAAGATTTTGACACTGGTACAAATGGAAAACTTAAGAAAACAATTAGAAGGAGCCCTTGTAGATTATGATGCAGAGAAGTTGAAGAATATTAAACTTGAAGATGATCTAAGGATTGCACAGGAATTCATTCAAGGACTTCAGGAGAATCTTACTATTGCTCAAAATAAAAGAAAAAAACTTCATGAGAAGATGCAGAAAGATGATGATGAAAAGAAAACTCTTAATGAACTTGTGAACAAGTTGAGATTAGAGAACTGTAACATGAAAAATGAAATGCAAGACATGACTATGAGGTTTTGTAAAGACATTGAAGACATGAAGAAGAATGAAGATGACTTAACTAGGAGACTTAACGATGCTGGAAATGAAAATCTAAGACTTAGTCATGAAAATGATATCCTAAAGACAGATCTGATTCACATGCAACATGATAAAACTGAGCTTATAAGACAAAAGGGAATTTTGGAAAATGAGTTGGCTACTGCATATCAACACAAAGAGAAATTCAAGAAAAGTTCAGAAGAACTTGATAACATGCTGAAAAGTCTGAAAACCTAATGGAGATACAAATGGACTTGGATTTAAAGTTGGAGAAAGTTTCGGTACTGCAAACAATCATGATCAAATTAAACCAGTAAGACAAGCTAATGCTTACAAGTTTAATGGAAAAAATATCAATTGCAACAAATATGGTCATAAAGAAAATCAATGTAGATTCAGAAATAATTAGAACATTAATGCACCCATCGGTCAATGTTCCAAATGCAACAAACTTGGTCATAATTCAGAAAACTGCAAAATGAATTGGAGATGTTATGTTTGTGGAAGATTTGGGCACTTATCTAATCAATGCAGAACAAAAAATGGCATAGGATATGGAAAGGCTATTTAGAAGAATAATGTGAGTTGTTATGCTTGTAACAAGATTGGACATATTGCAAAATTCAGTAGAAGCAAGACTTCATCGACAAATAATAAAGGATCCAGTTTGAAAGGCAAAGAAAATGTAGATGAGGTAAAGCAAAAATTTTCAAAACAATGGATTAGGAAGATAGATCAGAATGTTGATGAGACAAATTCTTCACCAGTAGAATAGAGTATTACTCAATCGAGAGGAGATTCTTCATCCCAGTAAGAAGTAACCCTTTGGGGGTATTGCAAAAAATTGAATATCATGCAGATTACCCTCGGTTGATGGTGAGAAGATATATTTCTTCTTTACAGGCAGATGTGTTAAGTTTCCACTTAATCGGTGAGCATTTAATGCAGTTGTTGAGAGAAAAGTCATTATAAATCATCAGATTTCCCTCATTTTTGATTCACCGAGCATTCAAATTAGTAGAGAGCACAAAATCTGAGCGAAGGCATTCAAGAAGAAGGTGTGAAGCGATTTCTTTCAAGCATCCAGATATCTTCAGGCAGCTAAAGGTATTTTTTAATGGCTTCTTCTTGTGCTCCCAAATTTATTGCAAAGCCTACTATCGTGGAAAACATAAAACACCCTAGGCCTTTGTTCAAAATTATTCCCGAAGTAGCTAAGCAAGATGATTCCATAAGGGATTTTTCAAAAATTCCTAAAGGTGTAGCTTCTGCTGAAGACCCTAGGATATATATACATTGCAACATTGAAGAATTAGGTTCTGAGGAATTTTAAAAAATGTTTAGAACCATAATTTGTGATGAAAATTGCATTGTTAAACCTGAACACAAGATTGTGGAGACTTTAGGTTTTGTTGAAATATTGAATATCCCTGAATTTCCAAAAAAAGTAGTGAGAATTGTCCTAATTAGGGCACATGGAGAATTTCTATGGCTGGAGTCTATCTACAAAACAACCTGGCAAGCAATTAGGGCAGTTTCTGGTTTACCCTTAACCGGGAGCAGACCAGACAAAACAAAGAAAGTTCCTGACAACAAAGTAATGACCCTAACTAGAGCAACTTCAGATAGTAGATCACTAAGAGTGAATGACATCAAAGACATCAATGTGAGATTCATAAGTATGATACTTGGTTACAAGACTACACATGCAAACAAACTTAATTCAGTTTCTATCTTTACATTAATAGTGCATATGAAATGTCAACAACAATGCAATGATTGATGTGTGTGGATGGCTAAAAGATGAACTCATTGATAATTTGAAAAAGATTAAAGGAGATAAGAAAGGAACATTTCACTTTGGTAATCTTTTATTATGCTTAATGCTATATTTCACTAAGGAAAATCCCGAGATAGGACCAAAAGACTTTGGATATAACATACTGGTAGGAAAATAATTATAGGAAGCTTTTACCGGCATGGGTACTACAAAGGATAACAACATAACCAAATACATTAAAGCTTTTCAAGCTAAAATGAAAACCAGAGAAAGACTACCACAGAGTGTAGTGGACAAATATAACAAAGAAATCTGTTTTGTAATCAAGAAGGATGAGACATGGATGAAAGTTGTACTTCCTCAAACTATCTGGGTAACTGAAATGGGTTATGAAGTAGATCTCAACATCATAGAGACTTTATGTAAAAGCTTTGTTAGATACACCTAGAGATCCAACATAAATTTTTTTTGGTAGTGCTGAAATTATTGAGAGTGGTGTACAAAACATGAAGCAAAGGAAGAAAAGAGAAAAATATATTAGGGATGCATCAAAGAAGGTAAAGGAAAACATGGAAAATGTTATGAACATTACTAGGATAATGGCTAGTGAACTGGAAGGACTGCAACCGGAGGTACACATTTCACTGGTTGGCACATCTTTTGATAGTGAGATACAAGTTGAATTCAAAAGAGTTGAAAGGAAGAGAAAACCTTCACCGGTACCCTCTCCTTCACCCAAAAGAATAAGAACTTTAATAAAGAAACAACAAGCAGTAAGGCAACTGGCTAAGAAATTACCTCCTAAGAAGAAACAAAAACCGCTCACATCTTCATTAGATGATTTGTTAAATGAAATAACTGATGATGGAAATATGGCTAATGTGAGTAAATTGTACAATTCATTTAATGATTTTGACAAGGAAATCATTGAAAATAGTATAATTTTACTTCTGGATATATAAAAGAAAGTCTTAATTGAAGTTGTGGATGACTTGCCTAATAAACTGTATAGAAGATTAGATGCAAAGAGGATTACAGTGATGGAACTGGATAAAAAATTAAAGCTGAAAAACTTCTAGCTTTACATCTGGTTAACTCAAAAGAGGAGATTGATGACCTGATTTGTGAAGCTAACAGATCCATTTTTGCTAGTGGTCATCGACATGTAAGTTTAATGTCAGGTAGAGTAAATGAGATTGCAGAGGAGACTGCTGATAAATGGGACATATATTTTGTGGAAAAAGAAAAACAAGAGGAACTGAACAGGCCAAAGAAAATATTCAAAGTATATCAGAAGGATAAGGACAAAGGGAAAGGTAAAGTTGGTGGAATACCAAACATCAAGATAACTAACAATTTGCCACCACCTTTCGATACTGCACCAGTACACACTGATGATCCATTGGTTACTAACAGTGAAAGTATCACACATGATAAGACTAATCCTAAATCTAAAATACTATTCACCATGAATGTGGATACTCAGGAAGTGAATATTGTTGAATAAGGACACTATAGAGGTTAAGGATGATAATGTTGACAGTGGCAACATTGCTGTGAAACTAGTAGAGACTGTTGAGGTTGAGATACAAATAGAGAAATTATTATAAAAAGAGCAACCATTGGAAACTAGAAAAACTTCTGAAGGAAAAGATGTTGACACAATGCCACCTGAGACAAAGATATGGACAGCTGAGAAACTTATAGAGGCAGAGGTACATACCATGGCAGAGAAACTAGCAATCGCTGAGACACCTAAACAATCAGACAAACCTTTACTAGTTGAAATGCAAACCCAGACTGATCCATCAGAGGTTAATACAAGAAAAATGGTTACAAATGTTGGAAGCACAGAGGTAATTAAGGTAGTTGGCCAGACATCCGACACTTGATCAAGTGAATTCAGACCGACAAATGTTACTAAAGTAGTTTTGGACTCTATCAAGAAAATAATAGACTCTAATGCATTGGCTTACAAAGAAATTGATGACACCATACCAATTATTAAGTTGATTGCACCAAAATGTAACACAGATCATGTAAAGGATTGTTTAGGTAAGTTGGACACATTTTCCAAATTCATTGCTGACAATGTAATAACGGTTGATAAGGTGAATGAGGACACCTTCAAAGAGAAAGTTGAAAAAGAGAAGGATAAATTCTTTGAGGACACAATAAATAAGTGCATAGAACACCTAGATACACTATTACTGGCACTAAACACTACAATTTTGGAATATAAAGAGTTGTATAGAGAAACATGCAAACCACATCTTTTGATAGAGGACATAGAAAAGGAGATAATAATAGTACATAAAGAAATAGATGACATGGCTGATAACATAATTAGTTTATCTGAAGCTATATCAGTTATTGAGCAGGAAATAGCAGGTTTTGAGGAGAAATTGGAGAAATTTGAGAAAGGGAAGGCAAGGATTAAGTCTCAAATCAGAGAACTTAAATATAAACTTGGTCCTAAGTTTGACAATCTTATCTCTCTAAGAAATGAAATCTCTAAGGAATTACTTCAATGAGGAACATCACTGGAAGAGAACATGCATCATCTCACTGACTCGATCCAATAGATTGAGGCAACCTTGAATGGCAACAACAAATTCATGCAGAGTCTTAATTTGGTTTTGGCAAACATATTTCACATTGTAACCAACCGGTTACAAACTTTGAGGTGAAATTTTTGCACTTGTTTGACAGTTTTGGACAACCTTTGTCATTGATGTCAAAGGGGGAGTAGTGGAGAAAGAAAAATACTTATTCAAATGAGATCATCTAGTCAGGGGGAGCACATCTTTTTGGTAACTTTTTTGGCTTCAATTTTGGAACAGTTTTTGGATTTTTCTCATGAGTGTTGCAATCAATGCCAAAGGGGGAGATTGTTGGCATTCTACATTCTTATGAGAATAGGTGATGTTGTCATTGATGGCAACCATCTACCAGCCTTCTAGCATTCATCTGGTAAGCCACCGACAGTTACCGACACCGACATAGACATCTACATACACTGGCTGGCAATTCTTCGGCAGCTGCAGTGACACCAATGCATACCTATACCCCAGCCGATAGGGAATAAACTTTTATTTATTGTATTTAAATGTAATTATCATTTGTAAAGCCGACATGACATATTGTAATAGACTCATATATATGTATGAGATCTTATAGGCCATTCAATGGGCATAGAGAGAATATATGGATAATATTTTTGTATAAGGAGATATAGTTGACAACGAAGGTTTTGGTTATAGAATGAGCTTAAACCGGTACTGAACCTGGCATAGTTGATGCTGATTTGAAGGAGTAAATTGTATGGGATTTCATAATCCACTTTTGGAGTCAACGTGACTCTTATTGAGTAGTGAGCTCTAGGCAGTTGGCCTCCTTACACATGCAGGCCCCTCATTGTAAGTAATATTTATTCATTGGCCAGTGAGTGAATATTGTGGGACACAAATTCCACCAAGGTTTTTCCCACACCGAGTTTCCTCATTAAATATCTTGTGTTATGGTGTGTTCTCTATGTTGTCTCTGTTATTCTTATTTATTGTATTAAATCTTATTTAGCGGTACATTGTTTTGGGATGCAAAGTTCTTAATAAGTCTAATTATTTTGCTAACCGATTAGATACGGATTCACCCCCCCCCACTCTCAGTATCTTTGGGACTATCATTAATCCCCACAATTGCTATTAGAGCCTGGTCCTCTATTTTGTAAAGCTTAATAGCTTGAGGAAGATTTTGACACCGGTATAGATGGAAAACTTAAGAAAACAATCGGAAGGAGCCCTTGTAGATTATAATGCAGAGAAGTTGAAGAATATTAAACTTGAAGATGATCTGAGGACTGCATAGGAATTCATTCAAGGACTTTAGGATAATCTTACTATAGCTCGCAATAAAAGAAAAGAACTTCATGAGAAGATGCAAAAAGATGACGATGAAAAGGAAACTCTTAATGAACTTGTGAACAAGTTGAGATTAGAGAACTGTAACATGAAAAATTAAATGCAAGACATGAATATGAGGTTTTGTAAAGACATTGAAGACATGAATAAGAATGAAGATGACTTAACTAGGAGACTTAATGATGCTGGAAATGAAAATCTAAGACTCAGTCATGAAAATGATTTGCTAAAGACATATCTGATTCATATGCAACATGATAAAACTAAGTTTATAAGACAAAAGGGTTCTAGAAAATGAGTTGGCTACTGCAAATCAACACAAAGAGAAATTCAAGAAAAGTTCAGAAGAACTTGATAACATGCTGAAAATTCTGTAACCTATTGGAGATACAAATGGACTTGGATTTGAAATTGGAGAAAGTTTCGGTACTGCAAATAATCATGATCACAGTAAACTAGTAAGAAAAACCTAATGCTTACAAGTTTAATGGCAAATGTTTCAATTGCAACAAATATGGTCATAAAGCAAATCAGTGTAGATTCAGAAACAATCGGAACATTAATGCACCCACCGGTCAATGTTCCAAATGCAACAAAGTTGGTCATAATTTTGAAAACTGGAGAATGAATTGGAGATATTATATTTGTGAAATATTTGGGCACTTATCTAATCAATGTAGAACACAAAATGACATAGGATATGGAAAGGCTATTCAGAAGAATAATGTGAGTTATTATGCTTGTAACACGATTGGACATATTACAAAACTTAGTAGAAGAAAGACTTCACCGACAAATAATAAAGGATCCAGTTTGAAAGGCAAAGAAAAGGTAGATGAGGTAAAGCAAGAATTTTGAAAACAATGGATTAGGAAGACAGATCATAATGTTGATAAGACAAATTCTTCACCAGTAGAACAGAGTATTACTCCACTACCAGGAGATTCTTCATCCCACTAAGAAGTAACCCTTTGGGGGTATTGCAACAAATTGAATATCATGCAGATTACCCTCGGTCGATGGTGAGAAGATATATTTCTTCTTTATAGGTAGATGTGTTAAGTTTCCACTTAACCGACGAGCATTTAATGTGGTTGTTGAGAGAAAAGTCATTATAAATCATTGGATTTCCCTCATTTTTGATTCACCGAGTATTCAAATTAGCAGAGAGCATGAAATCTGAGTGAAGGCATTCAAAGGCAAAGGTGTGAAGTGATTTCTTTCAAGTATTTAGATATCTTTAGGCAACTAAAGGTATTTTTCAATGGCTTCTTCTTGTACTCCCGAATTTATTGCAAACCCTACTATCAGGGAAAATGTAAAACACCCTAGGATTGTGTTCGAAATTATTCCCGAAGTAACTAATCAAGATGATTCCATAGGGGCTTTTTTGAAAATTCCTAAAGGCGTAGCTTATGTTGAAGACCCTAGGATATATATACATTGCAACATTGAAGAATTAGGTTTTGAGGAATTGTTGAAAATGTTTAGAACCATAATTTGTGATGAAAATGGCATTGTTAAACCTGAACACAAGATTGTTGAGACTTTAGGTTTTGTTGAAATACTGAATATCCCTGAATTTCCAGAAAAAGTAGTGAGAATTGTCGTAAGTTGGGCACATGGAGAATTTCTATGGTTGGATTCTATCTGCAAAATAACCTGGCAAGCAATTAGGGCAGTTTTTGGTTTACCCTCGACCGGGAGCAGACCAGACAAAACAAAGAAAGTTCCTAACAAAAAAGTAATAACCCTAATTGGAGAAACTTCAGATAGTAGATCACTAAGAGTGAATGAAATCAAAGACATCAATGTGAGATTTATAAGTATGATAATTGGTTACAAGACTACACATGCAAACAGACTTAATTTAGTTTCTAGTCTTTGTATTAATAGTGCATATGAAATGGTTAAAAACAATGCAATGATTGATGTGTGTGAATGGCTGAAAGATGAACTCATTGATAATTTGAAAAATATTAAAGGAGATAAGAAAGGAACATTTCTCTTTGGTAATATTTTGGCATGCTTAATTCTATATTTCACTAAGGAAATTCCTGGTATAGGACCAAAAGACTTTGGATATGACATATCGGTAGGAAAACAATTATAGGAAGCTTTTACCGGCATGGGTATTGCAAAGGATAACAACATAACCAAATACTTTAAAGCTTTTCAAGCTAAAATGAAAATAGAAGAAAGACTACCACATAGTGTAGTGGACAAATATAACAAAGAAATCTATTTTGTAATCAAGAAGGTTGAGACATGGATGGAAGCTGTACTTGCTCAAACTATCTGGGTAATTGAAATGGGTTATGAGGTAGATCTCAACATCATTGAGACTTATGCAAAAGCTTTGTTAGATGCACCTAGAGAACCAATAAAAAAAGTTTTTCATAGTGCTGAAACTATTGAGAGTGGTGTACAAACAATGAAGCAAAGTAAGAAAAGAGAAAAGTATATTAGGGATGCATCAAAGAAGGTAACAAAAATCAAACAAAATGTTATGAACATTACTGGGATAATGGCTACTGAACTGGAAGGACTGCAACCAGAGGCACACATTTCACCGGTTGGCACAACTTTTGATAGTGAGATACCAGCTGAATTCAAAAGAGTTGAAAGGAAGAGAAAACCTTCACCGGTACCCTCTCCTTCACCCAAAAGAACAAGAACTTTAAGAAAGAAACAACAGGCAATAAGGCAAGTGGCTGAGAAATTAACTCCCAAGAACAAACAGAAATCGCTCACATCTTCATTAGATGATTTGTTAAATGAAATAACTAGTGATGGAAATCTGGCTAATGTGAGTAAATTGTACAATTCATTTAATGATTCTGACAAGGAAAGCATTGAAAACCATATAATTTTACATCTGGATATATACAAGAAAGTCTTAATTGAAGTTGTGGATGACTTGCCTTATGAAGTATATAGAAGATTAGATGCAAAGAGGATTGCAGTGATGGAATTGGATAAGAAAATTAAAGTTGAAAAACTTCTAGCTATACATCCAATTAACTCAAAAGAGGAGATTAATGATCTGATTTGTGAAGGTAAAAAATCCATTTTTGCTAGTGGTCACCGACAAGTAAGTTTAATGGTAGGTAGAGTAAATGAGATTGCAGAGGACACTGCTGATAAATGGGACATATCTTTTGTAGAAAAAGAAAACAAGAGGAATTGAACAGGCCAAAAAAAACATTCAAAGTATATCAGAAGGATAAGGACAAAGGGAAAGGTGAATTTGGTGGAATATCAAACATCAAGATAACTGACAATTTGCCACCACCTTTGGATACTTCACCTATACACATTGATGATCCACTGGTTACTAATAGTGATGGTATCACACATGATAACACTAATCCTGAATCTAAAATACTATTCACCATGAATGTGGATACTCAGGAAGTGAATATAGTTGTGGATAAGGATACTACAGAGGTTAAGGATGATAATGTTGACAGTGGCAACATTGTTGAGAAACCGGTAGAGACTCTTGAGGTTGAGATACAAATTGAGCAACCATTAGAAACTGGAAAAACTTCTGAAGGAAAAGTTGTTGCCACAAGGCCACCTAAGATAGATATACTGACAACTGAGAAACCTACAGAGGCAGAGGTACATACCATGGTAGAGAAACTGACAATCACAGAGACACCTAAACAATCAGACAAACCTTTACTGGTTGAAATGCAAACTCAAACTGATCCACCAGAGGTTAACACAAGCAAAATGGTTAAAAATGTTGGAAGCACAGAGGTAATTAAGGAAGTTGGTCAGACATCTGACACTTCATCAAGTGAATTCAGACCGACAAATGTTATTGAATTTGTTTTGGACTCTATCAAGAAAATAACAGACTGTAATGCATTGTCTTACAAAGCAATTGATGACACCATACCAATTCTTAAGTTGTTTTCACCGAAATGTAACATAGATCATGTAAAGGATTCTTAAAGTAAGTTGGACACATTGTCCAAATTCAATGCTAACAATGTAATAACGGTTGATAAGGTAAATGAGGACACCTTCAAAGAGAAAGTTGAAAAAGAGAAGGATACATTATTTGAGGACACAACAAAGAAGTGCAAATAACACCTGGATACACTATTACCTGCACTGAACAATACAATTTTGGAATATAATGAGCTGTATAGAGAAACACGCAAACCACATCTTTTGATAGAGGACATAGAAAAGGAGATAAGTAGAGTAGAGAAAGAAATAGATGACATAGCTGATAATAGAATTGGTTCATCCAAACCTATATCAGTTATTGAGAAGGAAATAACAGGTTTGGAGGAGAAATTGGAGAAATTTGAGAAAGAGAAGGCAAGGATTAAGTCTCAAATCAGATAACTTAAATATAAACTTGGTCCTAATTTGGACAATCTTATCTCTCTGAGAAATGAAATCTCTAAGGCATTACTTCAAGGAGGAAGATCACCGAAAGAGCACATGCATCATCTCACCGGCATGATCCAGCAGACTGAGGCAACCTTGAACGACAACAACAAATTCATGCAGAGTCTCAAATTGGTTTTGGCAGACATATTTCAGATTGTAACCAACCGGTTACAAACTTTGAGGTGAAATTTTTGCACATGTTTGACAATTTTTGACAACCTTTGTCATTGATGTCAAAGGGGGAGTAGTGGAGAGAGAAAAATACTTATTCAGAGGAGATCATCTTCTCAGGGGGAGCACATCTTTTTGGTAATTTTTTTGGCTTCAGTTTTGGAACAGTTTTTGGATTTTTCTCATGAGTGTTGCAATCAATGCCAAAGGGGGAGATTGTTGGTATTCTACACTCTTACGAGAATAGGTAATGTTGTCATTGATGGAAACCATTTGGCAACCTTTTGGCAACCTTCTGGCCTTCATCTAGTAAGCCACTGGCAGTTACTGACACTGACATAGACATCTACATACACCGACAGGCACTTCACCGATAGCGGCAACAATGCATACTGACACCCCAACCGACAGGGAATAAACTTCTTTTTATTGTATTTGAATGTAATTATCTTTTGTAAAGCCGACATGGCATATTATAATAGACTCATATATATGTATGAGATCTTATAGGTCATTCAGTAGGCATAGAGAATATATGGATAATATTTTTGTATAAGGAGATATAGTTGACAGTGAAGGTTTTGGTTTTAGAATGAGCTTAAACTGGTACTAAACCAGGCATTGTTGATGCTGATTTGAAGCAGTACATTGTATTGGATTTCATAATCCACTTTTGTAGTCAGTGTGACTCGTATTGAGTAGTGAGCTCTAGGCAGTTGGCCTCCCTACACGTGTAGGCCCCTCATTGTAAGTAATATTTATTCATTGGCCAGTGAGTGAATATTGTGGGTCATAAATCCCATCGAATTTTTTCCCACATCGGGTTTCCTCGTTAAATATCTTGTGTTATGGTGTGTTCTCTATGCTGTCTCTGTTATTCTTATTTGATGCATTAATTCTTATTTACCGATACACTATTTTGGGATGCAAAGTTCTTAATAAGTCTAAATATTCTGCTAACAGGTTAGATACTGATTCAACCCCCCCCCCCCCTCTCAGTATCTTTGGGACTATCATTAATCCCCATAGGTTTCTTATTTAAGAAGTGAGCTCTAGGTAGTGTGCTTCAATGCATGTGCATTCCCCATTGTAATATTTACAATTACTCTTAACATTGTATTATCTCATTGTGGGTAGGTTCCCACCATGGTTTTTTCCTTAACCAGGTTTTCCATGTTAAAAAACTTGGTGTTACATGTGTTATTTATGTGGCGTTGTTTCATGCTTTAACTGTTAACTATCAGTTTTGATTTGTGGTTTAAGTTGTAGTAATTTTTGTACAAACTTATTCATCCCCCCCTCTCAATTTGCTACATTGTTGCCAACAATTGGTATCAGATCTAGATCCTCCAATAGAACCTTGACTTCTTGAGGAGATCCAGGATGGAAACTGTTTCTTTTAAGAAGGATAGTCTAAGATTTGATGGAACAAACTACACTCTCTGAAAAAGCTAGATGCAATGTCATTTGAGATGCATTGGAGAAGAGTAATAGAAAATTACTAAGATTGTATATAATGTTCCTCAGAATGGTCCTACTACTCCAGATGAGATAAAGGAAGAAGAATACAATATTAGAGCTAAGGAAGCATTGTTGAGTGCCTTGTCAAATTCTGAGATGACTAATGTGATGGACTTAGAGACTGATCATGAGATCTGGATAAAATTGGAGATTGTGCATGAAGGTGATAGTCGTATGAAGATTGCCAAGTTGCAAAGCTTGAAGGGTAAATATGAGAACTTGAAGATGAGTGAAGATGAGAACATTACTTCTTTTATGCAAAAAAGTGAGTGAGCTTGTGTGTAGAATCAGATGTGCCAGTGGAGTATTAGAAGAATATGAGATTGTTGCTAAAGTGTTGAGATCCTTGCCTCCTACTTAAAAACATAAAATTGATGCTATTGATGAGATCCGAACCGTGTTACATGTGACAAGAGACATGTTGATTGGTAAACTTGTTGCTTTTGAGTTGAGTGAGTTTGGAGACTCTCTTCTTAAGACTGAATCTACATTCAAAGCTATTTTTTCTAGGAAGCAAAGATATGATCCGAGAGAAAGTTCTATAGGAGTATCTAGATATGAGAAAGAGATGGAAGATGAAGAAAGAGAGCTTGAGGATATTGAAGCACTTATTGCCAGAACATTGCCTAAAGGTGCTAGTAAGTATGAAGGAAAGTTACCTCTTAAATGTTTTTCATGTAATAAGATAGGACATTTTGCATCAAGGTGTCTAGAAAGAGATAGAAATCCTAAGAAGCCATTTAAGCAATTTAAACCTAAAAATTAGAAGAAGTGTTATTATGTTGTTGATGAAGGTGTGACAAATGATGAGTCGAATAAGGGAAATTCAGGAGATGAATTTGTATTCATTGCTATCAAGGAAGATGATCCAGTGACTAGAGATTCTGTAAGCTGCATTAATGAGGAGAAAGCTTTGGTTGCTAAAGTTGAGGAGAGAGATGAATGGGTAATTGACAGTGGTTTCTCTCATCATATGACAAGTGATAAGAGTAAATTTGTAAATTTGGAAAAGTATGATGGTGGTATAGTGAGATTTGGTGATAACAAAGCTTATGTAATCTAAGGTAGAAGTTCTATTTCTCTTGATGGTAAGAAAAATATTGACGATGTGTTGTATGTTTAAGATTTAAAGCATAATCTTTTGAGTGTTGGTCAGATGGTTGATAAGGGATATAACTTGCATTTCAAGAATGACAAATGTGAGATCTTGAGTAGCTCCAGAACTGAGATTGCCTCAGGTACAAAGACTAAAGCTGATATCTTTCACTTGAATGTTGGTGTTAAAAGTTGTTTGATTGCTCATATTGATGAATGTTTGTTATGGTATAGAAGAATCTATCATGTAAATTTTTATTGCATGGTTAAGATAAGCTATACTCAAGCAATTAGAGATCTATCAAAGTTAATAAATCCTTCTAATTTGATATGTAACAAATTTCAATTAGGGAAGAAGACAAGAGTTACTTATAAGATAAAATCATATAATTCTAATGGATTATTGGATCTTGTGCATACTAATTTGTGTGCTCCTTCTAGAGTGATAAGTTTTCAGGGTGATAGGCATTTCATGTTGCTGATTGATCATTATTCAAGAATGATGTGGGTTAAGTTCTTAAGGGAGAAGTCTGAAGCATTGGAGAAGTTCAATATTTTTAAAGCTAGAGTTGAAACTAAGATTGGATTGAAGCTGAAGTGTTTGAGATTTGACAGAGGTGGAGAATTCACTTCTGTTGAGTTTAATGCATATTATGTTTTTCATGGAGTTAAGAGACATTTATCTGCTCCTAGGACACGACAATAGAATGGTGTTGTGGAAAGAAAGAATAAAATAGTACAAGAAGTTGCTAGAACCATGATGATTGAAGGAAATATTCTGCATGTGTATTGGAGAGAAGCTGTAAGTACTGTAGTATATACTCTTAACTGAGTAAATGTCAAAGGTGATATTGGTAAGATTCCTTATGAGTTATGGTTTGGTCATGCCCCTACTATTAGATTTTTTAAATTTTTTGGTAGTAAATGCTATATCAAAAGAGATGAAGATCTTAGACAGTTTGATGCTAGATGTGATGAGGGAATATTTCTTGGTTATTCTACTAAAAGTAAGGCCTACCAGTGTTATAATAAAATATTGAGAAAGATAGTTGAAAGTGATAATGTGAAGGTTGATGAAGGTAATGTAAGACAGATTAGATCTTGTAGATATGATTCTAATGATCAAGATGCTAGTTCCGATAAAAGAAACCAAGTGCAGACCCAAAGTTAATTTCAAATTTCTCCAAAAAATCCTGAGAATGAAGGTGTAGATGCTAACGTAAAAGAAAGAGTTCAAAAGCCTAAAATTCAAGAAAATCCTAAAGCTCCCAGGTATGTGAGGTTTAATCATTCAAAAAATCAGATTATTGGTCATAAAAATAAAGTTATGATGACTAGGAGAAGACTTGCTGAAGAAATTTGTTTGATTTCTAAGATTGAACCTAAGAATGTTGATGAAGCATGTGAAGATGAAAATTGGATTAAATCTATGGAAGAAGAATTGAATCAGATTGAAAAAAAGAATACATGGATTCTTGTTCCTAGACCTAAGGATAAAAATGTAATTAGAACTAAATGGGTATTCCGGAATAAGTTGAATGAATAGGGTGAAGTTGTTTGGAATAAAGCTAGACTTGTTTGTAAAGGTCCCAGACAGAAGGAATTGACTATGCAGAGACTTTTGTTTTGGTGGCTATAATTGAAGTTGTTAGATTATTTTTTGCCTATGTTGCTCACAAATATTTCAAGGTTTATCAGATGGATGTCAAATCAACCTTTCTTAATGGTGAATTGGAAGAAGAAGTCTACATTGAGCAACCAGATGGATTTCAGCTAACAAATGAAAACGACATGGTTTGTTGGTTGAAGAAAGCATTGTATGGATTGAAGCAAGCCCCTAGAGCTTGGTATGCTAGATTGGATAAATATTTGATGAAGCTTGGATTTAGTAAAGGTACTGCTGATAGTAATTTTTATTTCAAGATTGATTAGAATAATATTTTGATTGTTGAAGTTTTTATTGATGACATTATCTTTGGAGGAAATGATTGCTCATGTAAGAAATTTGTTGAAGAGATGCAGAATGAATTTGAGATGTCTATGATTGGTGAGATGAAATTATAACTGGGATTGGAAATTATTCAGTACGTTGAATAAAGATATTTTTATATCTCAGTCGAATTATGTGAAGGAATTGTTGAAGAAATTTGGTTTTGAGGACTCTAAACTAGTTGGTACACCTATGGTAATTGGATGTAAGTTGACAAAGGATGATGATTCACCGAAAGCTAATCAGACCAGATATAGATCTATGATTAGTGGTTTGTTGTATTTGACTCAGAATAGACCTGATATAATGAATGATGTGTGTCATGTTTCTAGATTTCAAGTTGATCCTAAGGAATCTCATGTTATTGCTATAAAAAGGATATTGAGATATTTGAAAGGGACAGTTGATTTTGGTTTGTCGTATTCTAAGAATGATGACTTTACTTTGAGTGTTTTTACAGATGCTGATTGGGCAGGTGATATTGATGACTGGAAGAGTACTACTGGTGGTGAATTCTTTTTGGGTAATAATTTGGTTTCTTGGGCAAGTAAGAAGTAGAATGCTATTTCCTTATCTACTACAAAGGTTGAATACAATGTTGCTGCTAGCAATTGTACTCAAGTAATTTGGATAATGTAGATGTTGAAGGATATAAGAGTTATTAATTATGAGCCTATTGTTATATACTATGATAACTCAAGTGCTATCAATATTTCAAGGAATCTTGTGTTGCATTCCAAGACAAAGCATATATCAATCAAGTTTCATTTTCTGAGAGAGAAGGTGAATAAGAAAGAAGTCAAATTGGAGTATGTATCTACAAAGGAACAGATTGCAGATATCTTTACGAAGCCTTTGCCTAAAGATACTTTTGAGTATCTCAGAGAGAAGTTAGGGGAAAGTTTCCCTCCTAATGAGAACTAAGATGCATGGATTTGCATCAGTCTGATGAACTTCATAGAGATACTTTATGCTCAGGATTAATAAGTGAGGTTGCTACTCAGGGGAGTAGTCAATGTTGGTGTTAAATGTTGGTTCAAATGTACAGATTTGTGGGGAGAGAATCCTCTTTCATGAACCTTTGTCATTGATGTCAAAGGGGGAGAGAAGCATGTGAAAAATTGTGAGAGAGTAGAGCATTTTGAGATTTGAGTTGTTTGTCTAAGGGGGAGCTAAGCCTTGTGATTTTGAGGGAGATTGTTGTGAGTTGATTTCTTTCTTTGCATTGATTGTTTTTCACATTTGTATGTTTCCATCAATACCAAAGGGGGAGATTGTTGGATGTTGCTAAGAAGTTTTCTGGAATAATGTATTGTCATTGATGTCAATATATTCTTTTGTGCATTCCAGTGTTGTAGTTTGGTTGAATGAGTTGGTTTAGCCTATGTGTTGCAGATGAGTTGATATAGTTTAAAGGGTTTCTGGTATATTGTCTGTAGATGGTTCATTCCCATTTGTAGAGGTCTGCATGATGTTTTGATTGAGTTATGAGATCCGATATTGAGGAGGTTATTTATTTGTTTGTGTTATTCGGTATTCTGGTTTGTGCTCTGTATTGTTCTAAACTTGTAATATCTTTTGTTGTAGATGTGTGGGATGTATTTTGGACATTGGTGTGTTTCCTTAGTTCAATTGGTTCTGATTTGGAAATCCACAATCGAATCTATTAGGTTGACAATCAGGTATGATGGTGTTCTTGAGCTCCGATAGAGAGATGATGATGTTTCTAGTGATCTGAGTTGTTGCAATTATTGTGGTGCAATTCATGTTGCTTGTGAATATCTACAAATCATGTTCTATGCATATTGGTGGTCCACAATGATTATTGTGTATGTTATTAAATATTTTCTTTGTCCAATAATATTCTTCATGTTATGCGACATTCTTGGTGGTTGTACAATGTTGTGGATGATCAAGGCGTAATTATTGGAGGTGTTGCATGTTTGTGGTACTAATTTGGGTCTAGAATATATCTTAGCTGACATTTTTTTGGTCTACATGTATTATTGTAGTGTGATAGGTTATTATTTTGTTATTTGTGTTGAAGGTTTAGCCGACCTTGAAAGATAGGTTGATGAATTATATAAATAAATGTAATAATCATGTAAGATGTATGTCTGCAATATTTGAGATCATGTATGATTGAGTTTTATGTGAGAACAAGTGATTTGATCTTTCAAAATTATGAAGGAGAGAAGAGAAGTGTTGCAAGCAGATTGTGTGCTTAACCAAAACTGTACTTAGGCATATGGAGATGTTATTTTCACAGTTCATATAATCTAGATTGTTGTCTAAATATTTTTGTAAGTCAGTGAGACTTCTTGTAAGATAGTGAGCCTTCCCTAAAGGTTGTAGCCTTTCTAGATTTCTTATTTGAGAAATGAGCTCTAGGCAGTTTGCCTGAATGCATGTGCATTCCCCATTGTAATATTTACATTTACTCTTAACAGGGTATTATCTCATTGTGGGTAGGTTCCCACCATCATTTTTCCCTTAACCAAGTTTTCCACATCAAAAATCTTGGTGTTATGTGTGTTATTGATGTAGTGTTGTTTCATGCTTTAACTGTTAATTATCAGATCTGATTTGTGGTTTAAGTTGCAATAAGTTTTGTGCAAATTGATTCACCCCCCCTCAGTTTGTTGCATTGTTTTCAATAGGTCCGTAATATCCATTTGTTATATCCAAAAAATATTTATCTTCATATGTGAACATGATTAAACATTCAATATCTTATTTTCATCTATCCACTTTAGTTCTATATTTATTCTTCCATCATTTATCCTTTCATCAATAATGTTTCGAGAGCTCACTCATGTTACATTTTTTACAAGATTTCCCTCTTGATGGGGCATATCATAACTTTCTCCATATCTCATCATTTCATAAAAAATCTTTTCTTTTCTTTGAAACAATGCTACTTTGAATATTGTCTCGAAGAGGGGCAAAATGTATACACCCAGAAATATCTGCTTCACTCATATCACCTAATTTATCTAATCATCATGTAGTACACACATGCCACCACCTTATCACCTAACACCTGACAAATTAATTAAGAAACAATAAATTTTCATTCATCAATTTATCCTTTTTCATCCTCTTGTATTAAATATTTTTTAAGTATTTAATTAATCCATTAATTTATTCTATTTAACCCCATTATTAAATAATTTTTAATAGTTTAATTAATTTCATCAATTTCTTCTAGTTCACAATAATTAAATAATTTTTATTATTTAATTAGCTACTATTTATCCCATACTTAAATAACTTTATTTTATTTATTTAATTATTTTTTATAAATTTATTTCCTCTAAAAATAAATAAAAATATTTATTTATTTTCCATCATGCATATGAATTAAACAATTTTAATTTTATTTTCACCAATTAATTCTACATGCATTGATTATTTAATTCTATTGATATCTATATCTCGTTAGTAAACTAAAACCAAATCTTAGTTTACTTGCTAATTATTCCTCCACACGTCTAGTTTGCTTATCTATGCAATCAATTAATTCCTATTTTTAGCCTTCAATTCCTCTCAATCATTCTAATCCATTGATTCCTCTAATAAATCCCAATTGTTGATCAACCTTGGGTCTAATCTATAAATCAAACCTATCTCTCATCATTCATATCAAATTTGAGAAATCATCCTCATATCATGTATCTATCAAGTATCAAGTATCAAGTATCATTCTTGTAGACCCAACAAATGCATCCATCATTCTAATGAAATCAAGCAACCAACATGTCAACAATTCAAGCAAATATAAAAAATAATTATAGGAGTTAAGGAAAAATAACTCTACAGCTCCCAAGAATCACCTAGATGAAAACCTATCACAAAAGGAGAGAAGAAAAAACAAAGCTATGGAGGCCAAAATTCAATGATCCAGAAAAGAGGAGTCATATTGATTGTACAAGAATAATGTAATACAATTACAAATTACAAAGAGAGAATCCTTATAAAAAGATACTAGAAACCCTAAAGGAGAAAACCCTAAAGAATTATAAGATGCCTAAGTTTAGATTAAGCATAGAGTATAATAGACTAATAATTAAATAAATAATTATTATCTACAACATGATAACTCTAACACCCCCCTTTAAGATGAACTTAGGGAGTAGCTAAAAACAACGAAGGACTAAAAAATGCATGTAAACAAAATGCATGAAAGTAACAATGGGTCTTGACAACTAGGCCTGATGAGGTACCCAAGTACAAAAGATCTCTCACAACTGAAGCAAAAGAGAAAACCTCATGGGAAAAAATCCTCTCCTAAAGAGAGAAATACAAGTGAAGGACTGAAGAAGCCTCCAAACAAGAGAATGTCCTAGAAAAAAAGGAACAAAAGATGAACATGAAGAATACCACTGAAGCATGAATCTACAAACACTATTGAAGAATAACTATCAATCTGAAGAACCTCCACTAAAATAGAAGATGATTAGGTGGAGAAGACTGTAATCTACATGAGTGCCCTCAAATAACACTACTCAAATTAGATGGAAAACAAAGGTAAACAACTGAACTCGAAGATACAGATGGCAAAAAACACCAAAGTTTGAAGTGCTGATCAATCGAAGATAGAGGGTTGCCTCCAAAAAATAGGAATGAAAGAGTGTCCATATGGTAAATGATCCATCTCACCAAAATGCATAGGTAACCAGCCACTACATCCACCTAGTACATAGGAACAAATACTAAATACATATCTCACTCCAACGAACCAAGGAAGCATTAGAACCAGCCACCAAGAGGAGAAACCCCCCCATAATGCTGACAAGGGAGAGGTGGCATGTACACTGAAACTGAATGCCAAAAAAAAATACATGACAAAGAATCAAGAACATTGAGAGTGCAGCAGAAAGTACAAACACATATAAAGGCTAGTGTTGTGGAAGGAACACTCACTTGACACACATCATGAGGCTAATGTCGTTGAAGGAACACTCATGCAACAAAGGTAGATGGAATACAAAGGTAAACATCAAACCCCCCCATGGAACTTTATAATGGAGTGCGAGTACAATAAGGCACAAGATGTGAAAGATCCTAAGCATGCAAAGCATAGTGGCACTTTATCTTAGTGTGTTTGCAAAAAGAAAAATGCTTACAAAATGATGTATATAATGCTCAAAAAAGACAAAAGGCTGGAAATACACAAATAATAGCCAAAGATGAGTCATCCAACACAAAGAAAATGATCCCAGGAGGTTAAACATCCAAAATATTCACCAGAGTGTATAAATGAAAAAAATGTACTTGGAGAAGAATCTAGAAACAAGAACCATACCAGTGGAAAGCGCATAGAACCAGCTTTCCAATGATATCTCGTGTGCCAAAAACGGAGTCCTGATGCTCAAGATATGCCTCCTGGAATGCAAAAAAAGAACTTCTGGCTTCGACATCAAAAAAAGACATCAAATCAGCAAAAATAGAAGATCAAACCTCCAGATCTAAAAAGAGATCGAAGAGAAGCGATATAAAATTTTCCAAAAAATGACTCTGTTTGCCCAAGTTAGGGTGAAAAAACCACCTCCCTATCCAAAAGGCTTGCAAGAGGGGCTAGAGTGGTGACTGGATAGAGTTGTCGGTGGAGGTGGCACGTAGGTGGTGGTGGTTAGTTGGCGGTCAGCGGTGGCAGATTGCGGTCGGTGATCAAACCGCTAGCGGTCAGCGGCAGTGGTTACTGTTGGCCATAGCGGTTAATGGACTGTCGGACCTGCTGATGGCCACAACGGCTAGAAAAATATCGATGACAACAAGCACTATGGTGGCTATGGTCACCACGATGGTTAGGGAACCACATTGTCCTAGGAATGCCATTAAATTTCCTAAACAATTCTTTTTTTTGCCTCGATCCACGTGTAAAAGGGGGTTGTATGACCCTAAGCAAAAAAAGTTTGCCCTGGAAGTCAACTTTGTCCAAATTGGATAAATTACATATGGAAATATTAGTTTTAGGGCGCTCTGAGCACAACCGTGTGGTTCATTTGAGCCCAAAATGCCAAGAAAAAGAAGGGTACACTTAGATCCAATAGAAAACCTCTTAAATATGAAACCCTCAAAGCTCCAAAAAATTCTTTTAAAAACAAGAACATGTAATAGCAGATCTGGAGCTTTGATACCATATAGGAGTTGAGGAAAAAACAACTCTACAACTCCTGAAAATCACCTGCATGCAAACCTGTCATAGAAGGAGAGAAGCAAAAACAAAGCTATGGAGGCCTGAATTCAATGATCCAGAAAAGAGGAGTCATATTGATTGTGCAAGAATAATGCAATATAATTACAAATTACAAAGAGAGAATCCTTATAAAATGATAATAGAAACCCTAAAGGAGAAAACCCTAAAGAATTATACGATGCCTAAGTTTAGCTTAAGCATAGAGTATAATAGACTAATAATTAAATAAATAATTATTAGCCACAACATGATAACTCTAACAACAGTGGAGATAAGAAAGGTTTGTGTAAAGGTAATAGGGTTTTGATTTGTTATTTGTTTCATGCATTTATCTTATGTTATGTTAAGTGATTTAATTTATTATGAATTGGGTTTCATTGAGTTCCTCATTTTGATTATTCATGATTTTTTGATCCACATTGAACAATAATGAATAACCATCAAAATATCCCAACCATTTAAGTTCAAGGATCTAAAAGAATTGTATACAACATCTACAACTAAAAAAATGTTTACAACTATGACAACACATTTACATAATAGTAAAAGCACATATACAATTGCATAGTTAGATTGTCAATAATCTAAGTAGTAGTTTTTAGAGAAAATATCCCAATAGTGGTAGTGTCTTAACAAACATAAATTCAGAGTACTCTTTGTTAGATGCAATGTACCACTGAGAGGGGGGATGAATCAGTGGTTCATAGACTTTTCCCTTTATCTATCCTATGTGTGTATACTAGTTATCAGATCTAAGAGAAAACTAACTTACTGGATAGATGGAATACTAACACAAATGCAATCACACATGAAAGAGACATCACATAACACCAACATATATGAGGAAAACCCAAGATGGGAAAAACCTTGGTGAGAAATGCTGCTGGAGTCTACTGCTCCAATCTATCCTCACAAAGAATATTTGATTACAATGTTTAAGGCACCAACCCAAGGGGCACCAACCCCTGCACCGAGCTCCAACTTAGTGGTCTACTATGAGTATATTCAATTACAAGAGTAATAGTCTCATTCCAAATGAATTTTGTAACTCTTCTGCAAATCCCTTTATTGGATCTTCTATCCAATTCACTGTCGATTATCTGATCACCCTCACACTACTGCAGCCTTATCTCCCACTGCAACCTTACCGGTTCAACCTCCTCTACTTCTTTTCAAGTTCTTCTCTCTACCGGTTCTTCTCTCTGTCGGTTCTCTCTTCTCTCTGCTACACTATTGATCTCCACCGGTACTACTTTCTGCTGGTTTTTTCCTTGCCTTCTTTGCAATCTTTTGCAACTCTTCTTTACTGGTTCCGTCACTACCAATTTACTCCTTTGTTGGACTCAATGGCTAAATGTTGGTTCTCTCTTTATTTCCAGTTGAACACTTCAACCCTATTCTTTCTCACACTCAGTCTCTTCTTCTTCTTCTTCTTGGTTAACACTTGACTGATTTCACTTCTTCAGCAGCAATACCCTCTCATCCAGTGACAAACCTCATCAATTTTGGCTTGCATATTTATAAACTGGTTTTCTCACCAAAAGCCAATTCAAACTTTAGGTGGTTAGGGTTTCCTCATCAACCTCAAGGAAAACCAAATCCAATTGGATCTCATCTGATTTGATTCCTTAGATTGATGAACTACAACTCATCAATCAATCCCACCATTGTCATGCCTTCTAGAGAACACCTTCCTCATTTGGCAGTTTGCATTTAACTTGTTAGCATATTTCTTGGTCGATCACCAAGAATGGCTTCACGGTACCCTTCACTTGCCTTAATCTGGTCAAACAGCCTGTGCTGGACCTCTGTTGTTCGTCTGACCTCAAGCCGCAAACCTTTGCTACGTATCTCATGAATCACGCAGTCAACATAAATGTTGAATTGTCACCATCTACCTCATTGCCTAAAAATTCACTGACTTAACATGCCTACCTGTGCATGCATTTCACTTCACCTCCATGTGGCCTCTTTGTCAACATCCAACTTTTCTAGATCATCCTTGTTGGTATGGATGGATCACTGACCAACTCCATTATCAGGTTGTTTTTCCGATTCTTTAACCTTGTTGATATCTCCCACTTTATTGGTTAACCATCATGTTTGTACTTTGTTTCTCTATCGGTGGGACACCTTAACCGGTCACCAAACATGCCTATTCATAGCATGCTCATCTTCATCAGGAAGGAGCACAACACTTAGCCTCTTTGCTATCTTGCTGGTTCTCATACTTACCAGTAGGCACCATTGATGACACCATGTCATCAACCTTCAACTGTTTCCATCGAAGGCATCTGCATGCGGTTTCTCTCTCTCTATCTGTAGCTTCTCAAACTTGCCTTCTTCATCATCGGCTCATAACATATCTCAACCGGTTTTTCCAAGTGACAAACCCAACACTTCCTTTACTCTTCCTTTTCTATCCCAGTGGCAAAACATGCAAACTATTTATGATCCAGTGCACATCTTTGATTTCATGCACCTGAGGCATCTTTGTGATTCACTAGTAGATCCAGTATGATCCTTCAAACACTTGCCTTTAACTCTTTTGCCTTATCTCATGGAACTATGATGCACACTTTGCATAATAGGAGATAATCCCCACTTACCAGTGGGAGTGGATCCTTGTCATCTGCATCCTGCAATGCACCAATGTGGCTTCCCTGTTTGAGCAGCATATCTTCAAACAGGCACATGTGATCCGGTTGGGGCCCATTCAATATGAGTCAACTCTTCAAATGGTGACTGCATCTTTATCTGGTGGGAGTCCTACTTATTTACATCCACACAACATATCAATGACCTATATATCCTTCTCCTTTGGTGTTGATATGATTTAGATAACATTCTGCCTCTTCATCACAATCAACAACCCAACATCTTGCCCACTCACAAATGTCATCATTTACTGATTGTTCTATCATATTGGTCTCTTGTCCATATCTTCCACACAAGTCAAACACTAACTTGTGTACCAATGACTCCAATGGTCATTGTACTAAATGACATCCTCTCCCTTACTGGTGACCTACAACACTAGGTGATATCAAAGATATCACATCTAGTATGCATCAATGACAATGTTGCACATACATCTCTTATACCGGTAGCCATCCTATATCGGTTGACATCAATAAAAACACAATGCCAACACTCTTTGTCTTCCATGTGTTCTTTTCACCTTTTGACATCCATCCATAGTTTTGACTATACCTACACCTTAAGAAAACAATACCATTACTTCTAGAAAATATAAGATAATTTGAAATATAAATAGAAATGTAAACATATCTCATGACATAAGTAGATGAGTGATAAAGATGCATTCTTAAGATAAAATCTGTAATATAAAAACAAATGTAAATACATTCTAGATTCCTATAAGGTGGTGAGAAAAAGGTGACTTGGATTCTTAAAAAAATGCAAGATACATGTAAATCACAGTGATAAACACACACTAATTAAAGTTGTATAAACACACAAATAGATATATAGATATACATGTATTTATAACTATGTGTATATATCTATAGGTATGTTTGTAGGCTACTAATGTTAATATAATTGATGTAGTGCAGAGGATTTACCAAGATTTTGGAATGATTGACAATGTGGTGACCATGAAGGAAGTCTTGTAAAAAATGATTAGGGTGAAAATCTACATATAAAGTCATTATCTATTCAAGCTAGAAATATTATTGTGTATAGTGAAATGTAACTCTATTGTAAACCCATCAAAATCCTAACCATAAGCCTAAAATCTATAAATAATTCAACACCACCAATAGAACTCTAAATCAAGTGCATGCAAATGAAATAAACTGATGTACACTTTCTCACACATGATAAGCTTGAATCCATTATTCTTTAATCCTTTAAGACCTTGTGGACAATAGTATTTGTTCTCAACTTTAAGCACTAGCACAAGATGACATAAAATAATGAAGTGTGTTTGATTGATGATGCAAGTATGATAAAGGAAGAAATGGTAGCTAAATGATACTATGAAGTCTTAAGAAATTACTCTCTATATGCATACTAGGTAGGTGAGAAAATGGGGGAAAGACTTATTTTATAGAAATCTCAAAAGAATCAAGGGTTTAGACTTAGAGGTGAAAGGAGAATGAATATGATTAATAGGTTTGAGTGAAATGGATGAATGAAATAAAGAGGTGGGATGAGAGTGAATAAGTTAAGAGGTTAAATGAGTCAATAGATGAGATAAAGAGGTGAGTTGACTTTTTTATTTAGAAAATAGGTGTCTAGATTCAATGAATGGGTGATAAGGCTTAAGTTAGACATATGAAGGGGAGACACCTGCCACACGACTAAAAATTTAGATTATGATCCATATGAATAGGTTGAAGGGCTATGATTGGATATAAGAGGATAATGCGTTAATTAATTAAATAAAAATATTTAATCAATTATTAGATGAAAAATGTGGGGTTTGAAAAATTAAATAAATAAAAAATATTTATTTTACTATGAGAAAGAAAAGGATAGAGAAATAATAAAATAAATTAAAATATTTGTTTAATTAATAGAGGAATAATGGTAAAATAATTAAATAAATAATAAATATTTATTTAATTAAGTGAGGACATTTTTAGGTGTCTACATTTTTCCCCTCTTTAAAGACAATGCAATTTATCATATTATTTCAAAGAAAGAAAATCTAGGTGGTACGAGCCTCAAGATGCCCCAGTAGACTGAGGTAGGGAGTTGATATGTTCCCTTAGGAGTATAGGTGGGTTAGGAGAACACACGTGATCTTTTGAAAGGAAAGATGGGGGACAATGCTAGAAACAAATAAAATAGATGATGATGAATGAAGGGGACTATGGACAAGGAGATAGAGAATCAATGGACTTAGAATTAGTTATGGATGAGAGTGGATATGGTTATGGGTAGATAGATAAGATGATGGTGATGAAGAATTGTGCTTAATATATTGCTATCTCATCATGGAGTGTTATTATTTTGTAAATGAATATATTTTTATAGAGGCATGTAAAGACCAAGGTGATGATGTTATCCCTTTACATAGATAGACACATTGTAGACAAGAAGTGTCCCGACTCATACTAGTGACAATAGAACCCTGTCGAAATATGTGAGAAAGTAACCACATAACAAGATAATATTGATGCAAGAAAGAGTTATATGACCTTTAACTTGCATGGGATATTTTAATAATGCCAAATGGAACCCCAATCACACACATGGAACTTAGTTGCACCAAAAATAATATCAAGACAAATTGCAAACAACAATCAAAATGATAAAGATCATGAGCCATCCTTATCTCTCTAATCACTTGTGGATATCCTCAAGTAGAATAGGAACATGATACAAGATAAATCAAATAAAGATAAGACTCATTGGACCAAATGATTCAACAACCATTTAGATCTAGTTACCAAAGTCAAGTGTCCTTGAGTATGATAATGATGGTGAATAGTTTCAGGAATGAAGCTTCTCATCTAATATAAGTGCATGGTTTCAATAATGAAACAACCTATATAAGAAATACAATAGATTAAAAGGATAATGTCTGGTTTTTAGATTGAAACTGATGCAAGTTTGGGCAGAATGAGTTGTTGATGTGTTGTCATTTATGTCAATATGCTCTGGTTGTCATTAGTGAATGGTTGGTATAGTTGATGTTGAGTTTACTGTATAGTTGTGCTATGAGATTTGCTCCATGTTTATTCTATATTTTACATCTATTCTTTCCATTTGGATATGTTGTTAAGAAGTGCTTAAAGAAGCTAGATCCAAGATTTGGTACTTTGGATTGTAGTGCTAACGAATTTGTGTTCACTAGTGTGTGATGGTGTTTGACAATGTTTTCATGTGAAATGCTTGCTCCGCATTTCTCTGCTTTATGTTTTCTAGTGTTATTTTTTGGAGATAAGTTGCTAATTTCCTTAGCTTTATTCTATTCAGTTGGCATGAGTTCTTGGGTTCTAGAGGCATGGTTTCAAATATTGATGGTGTTTACTCTAGGTTTGGCCAACCTTGCGTGTTTACACTTCACATTATTTCTCTTATGATTATGGATTGTTGTATAATGTGTATGATGTTTATTTTGGTCCTAGTTAACACATGTTATGGTCCACTTTACATTATTTTCCATTGTAGGAATGTTTAATGCTGACCTAGTGTGAATTGTGTTCAGTTAAGATGCTTAGCCGACCTTGGGAGATTTTGCATATGTGAGGATGATATAAATAAATGATAATTTTTTGAGGATGATAAGGTGAAATGAGAGTGTGCGCAATGGACAAGAAGCGAGTCATGACATATGTGTATGTGATGAAGGTGTATGAAAGAGGATCTATCTTACTGATTGTTTAAGTTGGGGAAAAGTGTTGAGAAGTGTGGACTTTCACGTGTTAGCTATTGGAAGAAGTGAGGCAAAGCTATCTACAGATGTTACAGTTGTAGAGGTATATCAGTGGTGGATTATTTCTCTTTTATTCTTCTTCATCTAGGTAGTAAGCCCTCCAGTAGTGATCCTTTCTTTATTTTTTTTGGATAGTGAGCCCTTTTCCAGTGAGCCTTTCTTTGTAAAAATCACCTAAACCAATGTCACCCTAACAAGTGTTCTTTTGTTGAGAATTATATTCTCAATGGTTTTTCCCTTAATAGGGTTTTACATGTCAAATCTGGTGTTTAATTGTGTATGGTGTATTATGCTTTTCATGTTCATATCTTTATGTGGATTATGTGATAAAGTTAAGATCCTTTGGATCTGATTTAAGGAAAATATTTTAGAGTTTCATGTACAACTGATTCACCCCCCCTCTAATTTGTCTTGTATAAGATCATTTAACAATTGGTATCAAAGCTTTGGTTCAATATTAACCACTTGAGGAGATCCTAATGGTACACAAACCAACAATCCCTATGTTTGATAGATCTGACTATGCTTTCTGAAAAGTGAAGATGAAAGGTCACCTGATTTCTCTTGGTTATAAAGTTTAGAATTCTGTTACACAAAAGTATATCAAATCATTGACTAGGGTGAATACTTCAATTGAGATAAAGGAATTTGAAGATAATGAAAAGGTAAGGTTTGTTATGTTTAGTGCTCTTTCTAAGTTTGAATTAACAAAAGTTGTATCTTTGGAATTTTCTCATGATGTTTGCAATAAATTAGAAAAGACTTATGAAGGAGATGGTATAGTCAAACAAGCTAAGTTGCAGAATGCTAAAACTAAATATAAACTCTTGCAGATGGAAGAAGAAAACAATATAGCTAGCTACATACAGAAGATAGATGACGTTGTTAATGAGATTATAGGTCTTGGTGGTAACTTGTCGGAAGATGAACTTGTGAAAAACGTACTCAAAACTCTTAGTAAACCTTATAGCTCTAAGGTTTCAGCAATAGAAAAATCACAGAATCAGAACAAGTATACTAGAGAATACTTGTATGGCTCATTACTTGCTTTTGAGATGAGAGAATTTGGTTCTACTCATGCAAAAATAGAAACTCCATTTAAGGCTACTAAATCAGCAAAAGATGAGGAATTTGATGAAGAGAACTTTGATGAGATTGAGGCAGACTTTATGAGAAGAATGAAGAAAGGAACCAAAATTTACAAAGGTAAGTTTCCCTTTAAATGTTTCAGCTATGGAAAGATAGGTCATTATGCATCTAGATGTCTTGACATAATTGTAAATCAAAAGAATAAGGAAGTCAAAGAAAAGTTCAATAGGAAGGCTTATCATGTTAGAGAAGATGCAAATATTTTTGATGATGAATCTGATTATGAAGAAGACAGTGAATGTTTGTTCTTGGCAGTAAAGGAAGAATCTTGTTATGCTAAACTTAGCAAAATTGTGAAGGAAAAATCTTCAAAATATGCTACTAAAACATAAGGTACTATTGCATCTACTTTTCATGCTATAAAAGATAAAGATGAATGGAATATTGATATTAGACATTCAAATCATATGATTGGTGACAAAAGTAATTTTTTCTAGCTTAAAAAATACCATGGAGGTGTTGTTAGATTTGGAGGTGAGTAGATGACTATGATAGTTGGAATTGGTTCTATCAGTTTTCATGGCAAACATAATACTGACAATGTTTTCTATATTAAAGGATTAAATCATAATCTTTTGAGTATTGGTCAAATGTGTGGAAATGGATATAATCTTGTTTTTTAGGATGGTGGGTGTGAGATCAGAAAAAGGTTCAGAGCTGCGATTGCAGTAGGAAAGAGCAAAGATGAAAATATTTATCAATTGAGGATAGCTGGTGGATATTGCTTGATGGTGCAGATTAATGAGAGTTGGTTATGGCACTAGAGGATTTTTCATATTAATTTTGATAATTTGGTGAGGATTAGTTTATTTCAATCTATGAGAGATTTGTTAAAGGTTACAAAGCTTGGTAATGCTATTTGCAAAAAATATCAAGTTGGAAAACAAACAAGAAGAGATTTTAAAGTTAAGGAACAATCTTCTATTGGATTGTTGGAATTAGTGCTCACTGATCTTTGTGGTCCAACTAGAACAAGAATTCAATAAGCTGACAAGTATTTCATGCTCTTAATTGATGATTACTCTAGAATGACTTGGGTGGCTTTCTTAAAAGAAAAATCTAAAGCTCTAGAAAAGTTCAAGAAATTCAAGGCTATGGTTGAAAATGAGACAGATAGAAAAACCAAATGTTTGAGGTCTAACAAAGGTGGAGAGTTTACTTCTGATGAGTTCAATACTTTTTGTGAGAATAATGGGATAAAAGACATTTTTATGCTCCTAGGACGTCAGAACAAAATGGCGTGGTTGAGAGGATGAATATAACAATTCAAGAGGCTACTAAAATAATGATGAATGAGGAAATTCTACTAGAAATCTTCTGGATATAAGGAAAACATATTGTACTATACACACTTAACAGAGTACAGATTATAAGAAACTATGGAAAGACATATTATGAACTATGGTATAGAATGACTTCGTATGTTAAATATTTTAGAGTTTTTGGAAGTAAATGTTATATCAGAAGAGATATAGAGAATTTGGGAAAGTTTGATACAAGAACTGATGAAGGTATATTCCTTGGCTATTCTACTAAAATAAAAGCTTACAAATGTTATAACAAAAGACTAAGAAGAATTGTTGAAAGCAAAAATGTGAAAGTTGATGAAGACACTTCAAAGAATACACTTGTAGGGATGTGATATGAATCAGATGAGTCTGCCAGTAAACAAGAAGAAGAAAAGGCTAAAGAGACAAAAGTGCAGAATGATAAGGAAGATGCTTCAAAAAATTCTTCTAAGACTTTGAGGTATGTACAAAAGAATGATTCAGAGAAATAGATTATTGGAGACAAAAATAGAGGCGTTATCACAAAAAGTAAAGCGATTGAAGAACAAGTGAACTTATGCTTAATTTTAGAAACAAATCCAAAGACAGTAAAAGAAGCTTGTAGTGATCAGCATTGGATGAAAGTTTTGAAAGGAAGAATTGGAGCAGATTGAGAAAAATGAGACTTTCAAACTTGTCCCAAGACCAAATGATAAGAATATGATAGGAACTAAATGGGTATTTCAAAACAAATTGGATAAAGATGGACACATAGTAAGGAATAAGGCAAGACTTGTATGTAAAGGCTACTGATAGGCAGAAGGAATAGATTTTAAGGAAAATTATGCTCCTATGGAAATAATGAAATCTATCAGAATGTTTCTAGCTTTTGCGGCACACAAGGATTTCAAGGTTTATCAAATAGATGTGACTTTTGCATTCCTAAATGGAGAATTGAAAGAATAAGTGCATATAGAACAACCAGAAGGATTCAAGCTATCAGACACTACAGATATGATCTACAAATTGAAAAATGTTTTGTATGGAATGAAGCAAGCTCACAGAGCTTGGTATGCAAGACTTGAAAAGTATTTTCTAAATAAATGATTTCCAAAAAGTATAGCTGACAATAATCTCTATTTTAAGCTTGAGGAAAATGATATCTTGATTGTAGTTGTTTATATGGATGATATAGTATTTGGAGGAAATGATGGCATGTGCAAGAAGGTTGTTGATGAGATGAAATAAGAATTTGAAATGTCTATGATTGGGGAAATTAATTTATTTCTTGGTTTACAAGTTAGTCTGAAGGATGATGGTATCTTTATTTTATAATCAAATTATGTTAAACAAATGTTGTTCATAATTTTGTAATGGAAAATGCTAAACCTATATGTACTCCTATGGCTACTAGTTGTAAGTTGAGAAAATATTTTGAATCTCTAAAGACTGATGAGAGTAAACACAAATCAATGATTGGAAGATTATTGTACCTCACTACTACTAGACTAGATATCATGTATGTTGTTTGTCTTGTAGCTGGATTCCAGCAAGATCCCAAAGAGACACATGTTGCTATTGTGTAAATAATTTTCAAATACTTAAAAGGAATAGATGGCTATGGATTGTGGTATCCCAGAAGATCTAAATTGAATTTGATTGCTAATACCAATGTAAATTGGTCTAGTTGTGTGGATGACAGGAAAAGTACAAGTGGGGGTGTATTTTTCCTTGGACCTCGGTTGGTTTCTTGGTCTAGTAAGAAACAAGATTCAGTATCCCTGTCTATTGATAAAGTTGAATATATTATTGTTGAAACTTGTTATACACAAGTGTTACAGATGAAATAAAATTTGAAGGGTATTAAAATATTGTTTGATGAGCCAATTTATATCTTTTGTGACAAGACTAGTGCAATAAATATTTCTAAGAATCCGGTAGCATTCAAGAATGAAACACATTATAATCTGGTATCACTTATCGAGGGAGAAATTTTTGGAGACAAGTTGAAGCTTGATTATGTACCTACAAAAGAACAAATTTCTGATATCTTTACTAAAGCGCTCTCTAAGGATACTTTTAAAAATCTCTGGGAGAAATTGGGGGTTATTGTCCCTCCTTTTTAAAACTAGATGCATATAGAGGTGCATTAGTCTATTGAACTTCATGAATATTATTATTCTGGACTAATGATTGGAGCTTCCTCTTAGGGGGAGCTAAGTGCAGTTGTGAGTTTTTGTGTTTGGGCCTTTGTCCTTGATGGTAAAGGGGTGAGAATGAGAAGTTGGGAGAGAATAAGAATATTGGCAAAGGGGAGAATAATTTATTGGAAAGAATTGAAAATTTGGTATGAGAGTTGTTATTATTATTGTTGTTGTTGATGTGTTGTCATCAATGACAAAGGGGGATATTGTTGCAAGTTTGGATAGAATGAGTTGTTGATGTGTTGTCTTTGATGTCAACATGTTTTTGTTGTCATTAGTGACTAGTTAGTATAGTTGATGTTGAGTTTCTTGTGAAATTGTGCTATGAGATTTCCATTTCATTTATTCTATACTATACATCTATTATTGCAGTTTGGATATATTGTTTAGCAGTGTTTAGAGATGCTAGATTCAGAATTTGGTGCTTTGGATTGTAGTGCTAAGGAAGTTGCATTCATGAGTGTGTGATGGTGTTTGATGGTGTTTTTGTGTGAAATGCATGCTCAACATTTCTCTACTTTATAGTTTCTAGTGTTCCGGCTTTGGAGATAGGCTGGTAATGTATTTAGCTTCATTATATTTAGTTGGCATGAGTTCTTGGGTTTTAGAGGCATGGTTTCAGAATTCAATGGTGTTTACTCTAGGTTTGGTTGACCTTGGATGTTTAAACTTCACATTATTGCTTTGATGATTATGGATCATTATATAAAAAGTATGATGTTTATTTTGGTCTTAGTAAAAATGTGTTGTGGTCCAATTTACATTATTTTCCACTGCGAGAATATTTAGTGCCAACCTAGTTTGAATTGTGATTGGTTAAGATACTTAGCTAACCTTGGGAGATTTTGCATATGTGAGGATGACATAAATAAAGGATAATTTCTTGAGGATGACAAGGTGAAATGAGAGTGTGTGCAATGGAAAGGAAGTGATTCATGCATATGTGTACGCAATGAAGGTGTGTGAAAGAGGATCTATCTCTTTGATTATTTGAGTTGGTGATAAGTGTTGTTTGAGTTGGTGAAAAGTGTTGAGAAGTGTGAACTTTTATGTGTTATCTACCACATGCAATAAGTTGAAGGTATCTATAGATATTATGTTTGCAGAGGTGTATTAGTGGTGGATTCTCTCTCTTTTATTCTTCTTCATCTAGGAAGTGAGCCCTCTAGTAGTGAGCCCTTTGGTAGTGAGATTTTCTTTGTAAAAATCACCATAACTAGTGTCAACCTAACAATTGTTCATTTATGAATAATTGTATTCTTTGTGGTTATTCCCTTAACAGGGTTTTCAACATCAAATTTGGTGTTCCGTTGTGTGTGGTGTGTTCTTCTTTTCATGTTCACATCTTTCTGTGGATTAAGTGATAAAGCTAAGTTCTTGTGGATCTAATTTAAGGAAAATATTTTAGAGTTGTATGTACAACTGATTCACCCCCCCCACCCCTCTCAATTGTCTTCTGTGTAAGAACATTCAACATAAACATCTCATATAAGACAAGTGTCTAGTTTTGAGGACGTAACAACCTACATAAGACAAATGATAGTTGATAAAGATTGGTAATGTTGATTAGGTAATTGATCAATTAGGTTGCAGGATAGCTTGGCATTTTGTCTATTGATTCATGATTTGTTAGACTCAATATTTTGTGTAATTTTTTGATTGTGTTTGTTCAAAGTGGTAGTGTCTTATAAATAGACAATTTATTATGGATGATGGCGGTGATGGTGTTTCATTAGATGATGATAAGACATGGGTTGAATTTTATTTGGATATTGTTGGATTTTTGAGATATTTTATGTTTTTGATTTTATTTTTTCCTTTAAATTGCTCTTTCTTTTTAGAGTTTTAATTTTATGAAAGTTGTCTAGAGTTGGAATCCAAGAAAACTAAGAGGGGGGGGGGGGGGTTAATCAGTGTTCTGTTAGATATAATATTTGAAACCTTATTAACAAATCCACTTAATAACTAGTATGCATAAAAAAAAGTAACAACAAGTAATATCAATGCAACCACATGAATCTACACCATAACATAAAGATTTATACATGAAAAACCTCAAAGAGGAAAAACCACAGTGGGATTGGAGACCCACAATATCTATCCACTAGCCAACTGAATAAATATTACAAGAGGGGCTTGCACATGTAGGAAGGCACGCTACCTAGAGCACACTATTCATCATACAAGGAGCCTCACTGACTACAGATCCAAAGTACTGGATTACAAAGAAAACTGAACTCAGAATGAGCATCTGCTATGTTGGATGAGTTCCGGTTAAAGAACTGTTTGTACCGGTTATACTGTAACCTTCCTTGTTGGTAGCTTAGATCACTTCCTAAACCTCTAGACAAATAATCAAGATCGATTGCAGATCATTACATTTGCATTCTATCGATCAATATTTCGCTAATATACAATCACATAACCTATCATATCTCTTATATGTCATATCCTCAAAATGACCTAACCCAGACTGACTTATATACCCAATTACATGAATAAACACAAATACGTTATGTTGTATTACAACCATATTACAAATGATAAGATACATGTCGGTCCAAACAAAATATAAACATGAAATAATATGACTATTGACGCTTCCATGCTTGTCGGATCAATCTCTTATGTTGGTCTTAGAATACCAGTTTCAAGTTTTCTTATTACATGCCTGTCGGTTACCTTGATTTCCGGATCTCCCATGAAGTGTGTCACCAACAATGACAACACCTACAACCCAAATGAGTGTCAATTGCCAACAATCTCCCCCTTTGACATTGATGGAAACACTCATGTAAAAAATGGATCATTGAAGTGTTGTATCGGTTCCTATCCAAAAACTGATCTCTAAAGACTGCTCCCCTTGAGCTATATATTACTTATTATGTCCCTTGACATTTTTCACATCCACCTCTCCCTCTTTGACAACAATGCCAAAGAACAAGGCAAAAAATAAGAAATGAAATTTTGTACAAAGAAAAATTGTGATACCGGATCTAAATGTACTTGAAAATATCTGGATAAGAACCCTTCAAAAATGCCAAATAAGTATCCCAGTTGGATTTTAGAGTTCCCAAAATTGATACAAACCCGTTCAGAATATAAGCGTGCGGTTCTTCTTCTATTAGGGTTGTTGGTGTGGGTATATTCATCTAGTCCATACATTCCCGCTTATGAAGTATCAAAGTATGAAGCCAGGGACTTACCAAACCTCTCAATTCTCTGACCTGCTAGATTAATTTGTCCTTTTTGTTCTTTAGGGCTGAAATTTCAGACTCTAAAAGCAAAATTTGATCATCAACAGATCTGGTCAAAGATTCAGTACCATCAAAAGTGACTACAAGTTGTTCCAACTTGTCCTTATCTGTGTTAACTTTATTATCTAGGCCTATTGTAAGTTTTGACATGTTAGTGCAACATCGGTATATGTGACTACATTGATTAAGAGCCTCATCAATCCTTATCATCTCTTCTATCAGCTTAGCTTTGTCGGATGTGATCATATTATCATAGGTGACCTTTCTAGTTGTATTATACCTTTCCACCAACTGCCAGTTTGACACTCGTTGGAGAATTTTATACTCTTTTGCAATATTCTTAGTCAAACCTTTCAACTTACCAGATGGACTAGCTACCTGATCAATCTTGCATTTCGATGCAAGCTTTTGTAAAATTGGAATAGCTTTCTCCATAACCTGCTTATCTTTTAAACCTTCCTTCCTCAATTTCTAAGCCGCAACAAACATCAATTCAAAACTACTCGTTCAATATTCTTTTTCCCAAAATGACCAAAATCTTCTTGACTGGATGAGTCAAGTGCCAACAATGAGGTACCAACAACCAGTGAAGGTGTCAGTACCCTAACCTCAGTCTGATCATCCTCTTCTTCCTTCTGATCTATTTTATCCTTTATCTCCTCAGCATCGATGGCTTCGCCACTTGGTGCAATTATTTTTGCAGCCTCTACCTCATGAATTTCAATTGTATCAACATCAATTACTGAAGGAGGATCGTCTTATACTGGTATGTTAATCTCTATATCCTATACAAGTGTTATTGCCAAAGGAATATCCTTAGTTGTTTTCCATTTCAGAACTAGTGAATCTCCACCTAGTGTACCTTTACCTTTAACATCAACCCGGATGTCTGGAATGTCAGAATTAGGTGGAATATCTGATGATGTAAAGAAATCAGGTTTATCCATAAAGAATTTAACCCAAGCCTCATGAATTTCCTTCATAATTTCATTTACTCTCCCTACCATAAGAATTACATGCCGGTGTCTACTTCAGAAATTGTTTTGTTTGTAAACTCTAGACACTGTTGCATCTCTTCATCGGTTATAGCACCACAAACAATTAACAATTCTTGAACCTTAATATGCTTATCCTCCTCAATAGCCGATAACCTCCTAGCATCTAACTTGTTATACAAATCTATCGGTGTTTGTTTTTCAATCTCAAGTATGGCTTTCTTATATATGTCTAAGTATAACAAAATTGATTCTTCAATCTCTTTTTGTTCCTTATCATCCATATCACTATAATAGTGTTGTATGTTAGTCAAAATACCATCTTTTGTGATTTTATCAATTAGTTCAACAACAAAAAGAGGAGAAATAACAATAACAATTTTACCAGATTCAAGAGTTTTATCAAGGTCTGATTTCTTCTTCTTACTGGGGGTGGGAGCAGACTTCTTGGCCGGTTTCCTTTTCTCAGTAGGCTTCCTCTCCTTCAAAATTTTCTTTTGTGCTGTCGGAGGAGTGAATTTGGTTTTTAGTAGCTTCCCTTCTATGGGATTTTTCCTCTGAATCCTCATGCAGATCTTAGGAATCTTTGGGTTTTCTTCTTCAGTCTCAGAGCTAGATTCAATAGGAGCAATAAAGGTCTATGGTTTCTTCCTCTTTGATATACCCTTGCTGGTTTGTGCTTCTAGAGAAGCTTGTAAAGTTGTTGGAGGAGATGTCTCTGCCAAACCAATGATTTGTTTGATCTCAGAGGACATGTTCTGGATGGTGTTCAACCTTCTTTATTTGTCCTTCCCTTTTCTTCTTACTGAAACCTATCTTTACTTCAGATTCCTTCTGGTTTGCAATAACAAAAGTTTTCTCTTTCTCATCAACTAGGGCATCTATAAGAATCTTGGCTTAGAGATCCAAGATCTGTGCATCAACCTCATAGCCCATTTCAGTAACCCAGATAGTTCTAGGTTGCACTGCCTCCATTAAAGTTTCATCCTTTTTCACCATGAAGCATATGTCAATAGAGTATTTGTCAACTATATGCTTAGGTATCCTTTCCCTCTTCTTTATTTCTTTCTGAAATGCTTTGAAATAACCCCACATAATGGAGTCTATGTCCTGTCCCAAATTCCTCAAGACATCCTTAATTTGTTTTCCTACCAGTATATCAAAGACCCATTGTCTCTTACCAGTTCTCAGTATCTCATTCAAAAAGAAAAGTATTAAACAAATAATGAGATTCCCATACCAAAATGTACCTTTCCATTTTCCCTTAATCTTTCCCAAATTTGAAATCAACTCATCACATATCCACTGACAAAGATCATATTTCACATTTTCCTTTACCATCTTGTGTGCACAGTAGATACAGGAACTAGAAATAGAGTTCAACTGGTTTGATTGAGTTACCTTGTATCCAATTACCATGCTTGCAAATTGAACATCTTTATCCCTGATGGTGCTAATCCGCATCAATCGGTTGTCAAAGATGGCATCGGTTAGCTTGTTCACCTCATTGTTAGAAATCTTCCTCTTGCCTGGTGTCTGTCCAGCCTAGGGTAAACTAGTGGTAGCATGAATCACCTCCTTGGTGATTTTGTAGAGTCAGTCAAGCCATATGAACTCACCATGGACTTAGCTCAGCTTATACTGAATCATCTCATCCTCGAACTCAGGCATCTCCAGAATATCAGTGAAACCCCGATCCTTCAGAATTTAAAATTTTGGTTTGATCAATCCATCCTTGTTCAACAAAGTAGACAAGTATATTGATTTAATCTCTGATGATCCTAGATCCTCCAGAGTGCAGTGAATATATGCTCTCACATCTTCTGCATAAAGAACTCCGTCAGGAACCCTAGAAAATGTGTTGATTGAGTCATCGACCTTTGCAATTTGAGGGTATTGCTTAAATTTTGGACGTGGACAATTTGTAATGTCCACCACAATAGGGGTAGCCACATCTGATGGAGTAGGAGTAGATCCAGAAGCCATCACGATTCAGAATAGTAGTGTGAAAAATAGAGAAAATACCTCTCAACTTAACCCAGTGAAAATATTTGAAAATACGCTCAGAAAATATTGGAAATTGCTGGAAAATGCTCTTAATCACCTTGATCGCCTTAAACTCGCTCTTCTTTGCTATGAGTGTTGTGTGATAAAAAATGAAGCAACTTATCCTTTTATCCTACAAAACCCTAATTCCTTAATGACATTAATGCATGCCGACATATCATACCAGATTTAAAATCCATTATCTCAGTGTCGGTTGTCTTCTAAAATGAATTCACCAAGATCTGAAACAAGCTTTCAGACCACTACCAGGGGTAATGTAGACTTTGTCACTCATTTGCCTCCCCCTAAGGCTAATGCCTTAGTTACCAGATGTGTTTCCTGCCAGTGCAGGAACATTCTTCTCTGTTGGTTGAGTAACTAGTGAATTTGCCTCTGTCGGTTTAGATTTCCTAACCCACTGTTTAGCATGAGCTTGTTGGATTTCATCAACCTTTTTCTTTCCCTTCTAATTATATGTGTCATTCCCTTTAGGTGTATTCTTGCTTCTACAATATTTAGAAATGTGTCCTATTTTGTTGCATGCATAGCAAGTAACATTCTTTTGAATTGCCTTGTTGAGTCCTTGACTGTTCTTTGACCTACATTGATTAGCCATATATCCAAACTTTCCACATGCATGACATCTCACATTCATTCTACAATATTCTATCCTATGACCATACTTATTACAATTTGAACACTGATCAAGAACTGCATTATGATTTTGATTTGCTATATTCCTACATTGACTTTCTCTATGACCAAACTTACTACAAACAAAGCATCTACCATTAAATTTGTGTGCATTGGGTTGCCTTACCAATGATTTCAGATTTTGGTTGTCTAGTAGATTCCCCTGATTTGCAGTACTAGAGCTTTCTCCATGCTCAAATCCAAGACCTCTAGTGTCTCCAATGTCTCTTTGATCCTTCAGTAATTCATCAAGCCTTGCAAAGCTAACCCTGAACTTTTCTTTGTATTCATTTGCAGCATCTAGATCACTTCTTAGGACCATCACCATTCTTTCTAGCTCTTGCTCATTGTTCTGTGATTACACCAACTCAGTTCTCAACACATCATTATCATGCACCAGTCTAATGCATTCCTCAAATTTGTCTTTCAGACATATAGAAAGATTTTCTTCATTCTTCTTTTGGTCTTCAATTTCTCTGGACATCCTCATGGTCATGGCTTGCATCTCATTCTTCATGACATTATTCTCTGGACTCAGCTTCTGACATAACTCCTTAAGGGCATTCTTCTCTTCATCATCTGGATTTTTCTAACAGTTTCTTTCTTTTAGATTGAGCAAATGATAACCTCTCTTGTAGGGTAAGGATGAATTCCTTTACAGAATTCAACTCATCTTGTAGCTTCAAGTTCTTCAACCTTTCAATATCATAGTCTTCAAGTGCTACTTCAAGTTCCTTTTATAGACTCATCTCCATGGATTCTAGATACAAGATCTTCCTTTAGTTGTTAGACTTATTTAGAGGCACCAAGCTCTAATACTAATTGTTGGAATACAAGAACACTGAGAGGGGGGTTGAATCAGTGTTCTGCTAGATATAATATTTTTAACCTTATTAACGAATCCACTTAATAGTCGGTATGCATAAAAGAAAGTAACAACAAGTAATATCAATGCAACCACATGAATCAATACAATAATACAAAGATTTATACGTAGAAAACCTTAAAGAGGAAAAACCACGGTGGGATTGGAGACCCACAATATCTATCCACTGGCCAACTGAATAAATATTACAAGAGGGGCCTGCACATGCAGCAAGATACACTACCATCACAAAAGGAGCCTCACTAGCTACACATCCAAATTATTGGATTACAAAGAAAAATGAACTCAAAATAAGCATCTGCTAGTCTGGATGAGTTCTAATTAAAGAACTATTTGTACCAGTTATACTGTAACCTTTCTTACCGGTAGCTTAGATCGCTCCCAAACGTCTAGACAAATAATCAAGACCGATTGCAGATCATTACAATCATATTCTATCGATTAAGATTTTGCTAATATACCATCACATAGCCTATCACATCTCTTATCTGTCATATAGCCTATCACATCTCTTATCTGTCATATCCTCAAAATGTTCTAACTTGGACTAACTTATATACCCAATTACATGAATAAACACAAATGCCTTATGTCTCCTTACAACCATATTACAAATGATAAGACACATGCCCAAAAAAAATATAAAAATGAAATAATATGACCGTTGTCGCTTCCACACTTGTCGGATCAATCTCCTATGTCATCCTTAGAATACCAGTTCCAAGTTTGTCGGTTACATGCCTGTCAGTTCCTTGAATGCCAGTGAAGTGAATTCCGGTTACCTTGATTACCGGATCTTCCATGAAGTGTGTTGCCAATAATGACAACACCTATAACCCGGATGAGTGTCAATTGCCAATAGTCTAGATCATTGGTTGAGGTATAGCACATATATCAAGATTTATTCTCAAGCAAGTTGTATTTATTTTCCCTTAGTGTCTAGCAAGGCACAATGAATTATGAGCAGACGAATGATCTGATGGGATGAAAATGGATAAGTGAAGGATGAAATCATAGCTGATTTGATTTTCAAGGACTATCTTGTGATGGGATAACAAGTTTATCCAAGATAAGGGATTGGATGTGGAAATTTAAGATGATGGAATGATGCATTGGATGTCATGTGGTCCACATGAATGGACATCTCAAGAGGTTTATAAAAATATATTTTTAATTTTATGTCCTTAGTTTTGATCAAAGATCAAAGGATGGATTTATATGGGATGGAGATAAGATATAGATAGGATAAGTAAGATAAAAGGTGTTAATGGATGATTGAAGTAATAAATAGATAAGATAATGTATATGGATTGAAGGGTGTGGAAAAGGTGAAGTAGATAGGATGTATGATGAGATCAAAGGTGGAAAAGGGTATATGGATGTAGATAGGGTGAGTGAGGGATAATGGATGATGATGAATAATGGAGGATGTGGTGGATAGGATAGCATGGATGAAACTTGCTCACACTTGAGAATAATGGATGACACATGATGCATGTTTTCTAGGCTTTTATCATGGTACTTGCACAAGGTTCCAGAAGAGGTGGTTTTCACCATTGGACAAATTATTTCTCTTTACTTTTTTTTTTCATTTTTTTATTTTTCAACTTTTTGGAAGATAATGTATGTATGATAGGAGATGGAGGATGGACTCAAGCATCTCATTATTTGGATTATACCCCTAAAATATGTGCTACAATGAACCATGACTATTGAAAGTATTCTCAAATACATTGGTGGGGTAATGGTAAGGGGAGATGAAATGGATGATAAGATGGAATAGGGCAAGGATTTATGTAAAGGATTGGATGAGAAGGATGAAAAATAGGTGTCAGATAATGGATGGGGTCTTGGAATATTTATTTAGAAGTGGATAGAAATTTTGGCAAGATCAACATTGGAACACACATTGAAGGGTGGTGGAGAGATGGAAGAAAAATATATTTTGGATTTTAAGATTTTGATGGAGAAGTGGATGTGGTTTTTGGAACATAAGGACCCAAAATGGATGAAGACGATGATTAGGTATCTAAGATAGTGGATATTGGGACATAGGGACCCAAAATAGATTTGAAAGGTGGGATATGTTTAGATGGAGTGAAGAAATCCTCTGGGATAGTAACTTTGGATTCCAATTTTTCTTTTCTTTAAAATATAGCTCTTCTATGAGCAACATGAGAATCCACATAATTTTTATTTTTCCCTACTTTGTGGTTCTTTGGAATGCATTGCTTCTATGAGAAATTTCGGAATCCGCATAGTTTTTTATTTTTATTTTCTATTAATGGGCCTTTGCATCCTCTTGGAAATTTGTTTTTTCTTTTGGATAATATTTTTTCTTTGTTTCTACATGTCTTTTAAATGGGGCATGTTTATCTTTGGATCAATGTGGATTTTTGGACTCATGGTTTTCCATGGGTGGAAAGGAACGATATCAAGGGTTTTTGGATGAGTTCATGTAGGTGGGTGGTTGGAATGTTATCAAAGATGTGTTCCTTTGTTGATCTTGATTTATGGTAGGGTAAGTGGATTGTGAGCTATGGGTGATATGGATAATGGAGGGAGGGATATAAGGAACTAAGATGGATAGAAGGGATGAAGGCTTTAGTTTTGGGACATAAGAACCCAAAATAAATTTCGAGGATAGAGAATGTATATGTTTGGATTTAGATGGAGGAATTTGGGATTTAGTAGGGATACCAACATCTTGAGAGTTAACTATGTAGCCAAGGCCATGATAATTATGATTTGATTTAATATGAAGGGGTTCAAATTGTGATGTTGGTGAAATAGGATTCACAAGTCTATACATGTAAACAAGGAATACATTTCATGCCCATGGGTTACATTGGAAGGAGAATGATCCACTAGGTTCAAGATTATTCAAGAACAAAGTGGACATAACAATCTTTTTTTGTGGATGGAAGATGACTTCAAATTATAATTGATGAATACAAGAAGTAGGTCTAAATATGTTAAAATGATATTTTTCTTTAAGAATAGAAATACAGAGAACTAGAAAATCAATTTAAAAAAAAAAATGGAATGGTAGAGTAGACTGAGGCTAACCTACAATTTAAATTTCAAGTAGAAATGGAGGGAGAAAGGCAATCTACTGAGCCTGCTCCTAGGACTATGGTGATTTTCTCAGCCCATTCCCAACAGTTTTAGTTTTGATGAATTGTAGACTATAACCCTCCTCCTGCTCATCATGGTACCTATTTTTGTAGGTTAGTCACTTGTTCCTACATAGAAAAGAGAGAAAATATTAGGTAGAAAGGAGTTTTCCTAAGTCAAACCTCTATTTTGTGAGTTAACCTTGAAATTGAATTGAATTGAACTTGAATTGAAAGCATGTTGTTAAGTAGCATAGGATAGAACTAAAAATTGAATGCTTATACCTTCATAAAACTTCTTGATGTTGAAATTATCATGAAGATGTTGATGTTGACTTTAATTTAGTTGACTTTAGGTATGAAATATTATGGATGCCATCACAAATGGATATATTTGCAAATTACTCCTAATCTTCAATACCTTGATGCTTGATCTCTTGCTCTTAGAATTGAATTGTATCTTGTCATTTCCTTTTGTATTTATATCATCAAGCTACCTAAAATGAGGGAGGATACCTTTCTTGTATACTTCTCCCAATCATTTAGAGCTGCAAAACTTGGAGAAAATTGACATGAGAAAAGATTTCTCGCTCAACCTGTTGATCATTAAGTGTTCAAGTTTGGGGCCAAAAATGGGAGAGTGTGGTGCCTTGGTTGTCTCACTCCTAGGAGTATGTTTCCCTAAGCAACTTTCTCCCTCCAATGTGGACCCAAATTTGGACCTAAGGTCCAAAATGAGTTGGAGAAGTTGAAATGAAATGCTAAATTGGGTTGGATCAAGCATGTTGGGCATGGAAGGCTAGGAACACTAAAATAGGGCCTAGATAAGTAAAAAAGTACATAGGGATGCAATTTATGATGCTACCTTAATATACCTTGTTCATGAATACCTAACTCTTTTCCTTGATAATGCATGTTTTGATAAATCATTTTACCAATGCGATAGTTGTTACTTTTGAAATAAGATGTGAGTCCATTTTGAGGTGGATATGGTATGGAAGGAATGATAAGATCATGAATTAGAATGGATTGGATTAAAGTGGATGAACCAAGTTGATAAGGGGTTCATGAATATCTTAGATAGGGGCAATGAGATCTTGAGGAGGATTAGGATCATGAGGGGGAAGAGGAGAGATGATGAGATCTTGAGGTGGATATGGAGGATTATGACAATGAGATGAAGAGATAATTTTATCTCAACATGGAAGAGGATCATTAGATTGAGTTGAAAGGGTGAGTTTCTCTTGATTTTGAATACGATAATTGGAAATGATGGAAGGAATATCATGATCTTACTTAAGAACTATATTAAGAATGAGACATGGAAGGTTATTTTTCTCTTGAAATGGAAGGGGATCATCTTGGATGGAATGAAAAGATATGATGGGATCATTATGAAATTGTAGGGAGATGGGATTTTGGTAAAAAATTGGATGGAATTGGATTTTTTTGTATCTTGATCTTGATTTATTTTAGGACTTGTTTCTTCATACTTTATATTATCCTCTTGACACATATGCAATTCTAATGATGGTGTATGAGTTTGGATATACATGTGGGATTCTTGGATATAGTCCATGTTTTGGCATGATAGGAATGGATTTTAAATGGGAGTCTTTTAAGTGGGTTTGATTTTCAATGGAGTGTATAGTGGAATTGCATCTAGGATTTTTGAGTCATAGAAGTAATATATATCAAGAAATGGTTCATCTTGGATTTCTATTGTGAATATCCCTTGGGGGTGAACTTGAAAGGTGTCATCATTGGATTTATTTTTTGTTGGAGATGGTGTGGATTGCTACTGTAAAGCTTTAAGGGATGAAGGATTGGTGGGAGAGATGAAGGCTACTTGTGGGCCAATTTCTTCTTGATATCCTATCATGGAATCACATGAGGTAGATGTGTCATTGGATTGAATGTTTTGGAATGATCCATTGCTAGACATAAGTGGATGGTTTTGATCATGCTTAGAAAAAGTATCTTGACACATGCTTAATTCTTCATTAGGTCAATTATTAATATTTTGTTCAATAGTAATGTTACCTTGATCAATAAGATCTTGAATGAGATTTTTCAATTTTGAGTAAATAAATTTTTTTATGTCCTTTGGTCCAATGGTATTCACAAAAGACACTATTATTCTACCATGAGGGTTTGGATATTGTTGGTTCAAAGTGAACAATTTTAGGTAGCATGATGGTGTTGACTAGACAAATTTTATTAAGTAAGATTCAATTGGTTATCTAGGATTAACATATTTGTTAGGTCCCAGAGACAACTAAGAGGGGGGGGGGGGGTGTGAATCAATTGTCAAATAAATTCAAAACAAAAACAACTTACCCAACTTACTGCTTAATGCGGGTGAACTAGTATTTTATACCGGTGGACAGATTTATCAGATAATTGCAATACCGGTAAAGATTAATGCATGAAACAAAAAGACAAAGTCATCCACAACACTTAACACCAATATTTGTACGTGGAAACCCTGTAAGGGGAAAAACCACGGTGGGAAACATTACCCACAATCAGATGATACTACTACAAATAGTAAGTGTATACAAATGGGGTCTGTACATGCAGAAAGGCCAAGAGCCTAGAGCTCACTGCTCAAACACAAAATAGGAGTCACACTGACTACAATTGGATGGTTAAATCCAATAAGGATGTACTGCTCAAAATAGAATCTTCATATGCTAGATTTAGTACCGGTGTAGTTCTGATATGCTTTCACAAAAACCTTGCTTCACCTTCAAATGATGTCTATGTGTATAGCTTTGCTTAATCTCGCATATACCTTCACACAATCCTTCTTCGCATTCCACATCCGATCTTACAAATAAGATCTTACATTTATATCATAACCTAGGACCAAGTCAGCTCTAAGAGATTACAATAAATTCAATTTACAAATAAATTAATGCCCAATGCAATAACTGATTCAACATGTCAACTTAATGCATTTACAACAATAATAAGTCATCTCCATAGTGTGCCATTCTGATCTGGAAAAGATAAACCTGCCGGTGTATAACCTAGACCAATTTGCCGGTAATAACAAATATGCAAATACGAATATGCTAATAAATGATTTTCCAAGACAAAGTGTCCAAACAATGTCTTCAACATAACCAAGTGTTTTCCATGCCATTCCAAGTGTCGGTGATCATTATATCCTCCCGGTGTACCAGATGTCAATGACTGTGCATAAGTCATTTGCTTGCCAGTGAATGTTGTTGAATCTCCAAAGTGCCAGAGTCGATAAGGTTTAGTAGGTGTTGACATCAATGAAAAAACCATACCAAAATACCAACAATCTCCCCCTTTGGCATTGATGGCAACACAAGATGGAAAAACCATCAAAGTGCCAAAACAAAAATGCCAAATACCAAAATACCAATAATCACCAAAATATAAGTAATCTTTCTCAAAGTAACAATCTATCCCCCTGAGAGTGACATGTGTTTCCTTGTGTTTTTCCATACCAATCTCTCCCCCTTTGACATCAAATGTCAAAGTTACTACAAAGCCAAGTTCATTACAAAATACCAACCAATTTAGTATACTAACTACTCCCCCTGAGAAGTAGCTTCCTCATCAAAGCCAGAGTAAAAGATTTCTCTATTAATTTTGCCGGTTGATGACAAACATCAACTCTCTAAGTATCTATCGGTGGGGGAATGACCCCAAGCTGATCTCTAAGATATTCAAAAGTCTCCTTAGGTAGAGGTTTAGTGAAAATATCTACAATCTGCTCTTTAGTATTCACATAAACCAGTTTTATTTCTGTTGCTTCAATATTTTCCCTTAGAAAATTCAGTTTGATGGAAACATGTTTGGTTTTAGAATGTAGTACCGGATTCTTAGATATATCAATTGCTGCACTGTTATCACAATAGATAGTTATAGGTTCCTTGCATTTTACCTTTATGTCTTTCAACATTTGTTTAAGCCATAGTACCTGTGTACAATTAGTTGTTGCTGCAACATATTCTGATTCTGTTGTTGATAAGGATGCACAACTCTGTTTCTTACTCAACCAAGAAACTAGTCTGCTTCGAAGAAAAAATGCTCCGCTGGTGGTGCTTTTTCTATCATCCACATCTCCTACATAGTTTGCATCTATGTATGCACATAATTCAAATTTTTCATCTCTAGGATACCATAATCTAAGATTTGTAGTGCCTTGTAAATACTGAAAAATCCTTTTTACTGTTGATTCATGATTTTCTCTCGGATTACTCTGAAATCTTGAAACAATACATACTGCATTCATGATATCAGGTATGGTCTGTGTTAAATACAATAAACCTCTTATCATAGATTTGTACCTAGTTGGATTAATAGGTGTAGATTCATCCCTGAGTGATAGTTTGTCATTTGTAGTCATAGGTGTGCTTACCGGTTTAGAGTTTTCCATCCCAAATTTCTTTAGTAACTCCTTTAAGTACTTGGATTGACTCAAGAATATACCATTATCAGTATGTGAAATCTACAATCCTAAAAAGAATTTTATTTCTCCAATCATAGACATTTCAAATTCTTGCTGCATTTCAATAGAAAAGTCTTTGCATAATCCATCTTCTCCTCCAAAGATTATATCATCAAAAAAAACTTCAATAGCCAAGATTTCATCATTAGTCACTTTATAATATAAGTTGCTATCAACATTACCTTTAGAAAAACCAATCTTCAAAAGATACTTATCCAATCTTGCATACCAAGCTCTTGGAGCTTGTTTCAATCCATACAAAGCTTTCTTTAACCTACAAACCATATCTTTGTTATTTGTTAAAGAAAATCCATCAGGTTGTTCAATGTAAACTTCTTCAAGATCTCCATTTAGAAATGCACATTTAATATCCATTTGATATACTTTGTAGTTCTTATGTGCTGCAAAAGCCAAAAATAATCTGGCTACCTCAATTCTAGCTACCGATGCAAAGGTCTCATTATAATCAATTCCTTCTTTCTGAGAATATCCCTTACACACTAGTCTTGCTTTATTTATGATAACCTTACCATCTTCATTAAGTTTGTTTCTGAATACCCATTTTGTTCCAATTACATTTTTATCTTTAGGCCGAGGAACTAATGTCCAAGTGTTATTCTTCTCAATTTGTTCTAATTCTTCTTCCATAGCTTTAATCCAATATTTATCTTCACATGCCTCATTAACTGATGATGGTTCAATTTTAGAAATAAGACATACCTCTTCATTTTCAAATCTTCCTCTTGTCATAACTCCTTTATACTTGTTTCCAATTATCTAATCTTCAGAATGATTCAATCTTACATACCAGGGTGTCTTTGTTTTCTGTTGTTCCTCAGTCATAGTGGAATTTTTAGATGATACCGGTGTAACTGGATCTTCATTCTGTACCAGTGGGTTCAGTGTAGGCTCATTTGTTAGAATTTTTGTTGCCGGTTTAGAATCTATATACCTTGAAGTTCCTCTGAATTGTTCATCAATCTTCACATTTGTACTCTCAACAATTTTCTGCAATCTTTTGTTAAAACATCTATATGCTTTACTCTTAGATGAATAACCAAGAAATATTCCTTCATCACTTCTAGAATCAAATTTCTCAATATACTCATCTCTTGTAATATACCAGTTGCTTCCAAATATTCTGAAATATTTAAGAGTAGGAGTAATACCAAACCATAGTTCATGAGGGGTCTTACTAGTTTCACCTTTGATGTGAACTTTGTTGAATGTATAGACCATTGTACTTACCACCTCTCTCCAATATACATGTGGTAGGTTTTCTTCTGATAACATACTTCTAGCTGCATCCAAGATAGTTGAGTTTTTTTTTTCAACAACTCCATTTTGTTGTGGTGTCCAAGGTGATGATAGCTTTCTTTTGATTCCATTCACTTCACAGAATGAATTAAATTCCTTAGATGCAAATTCTCCTCCTTGATCTAATCTTAGACATTTGATTTTCTTACCAGTTTCATTTTCTACCATAGCTTTGAACAATTTGAACTTCCCAAGTGCTTCTGATTTTTCTCTGAGAAAAGTAACCCAACACATTCTAGAATAGTCATCAATGATTAGCATGAAATATCTATCACCTTGCAAGCTTTTAGTTCTAGCTGGACCACATAGATCAGTATGAATTAAGTCAAGAGCATTATTGGATTTTTTTGGAATAATTTTAAAGGTAGTTCTAACTTGTTTTCCAAATTGACATTCCTTACATACTGTATTGTGAGGTTTGACAATTTTAGGTAAATCTCTAACTGCCTTAGTAGTACTGATTTTCACCATGCAATCAAAGTTTACATGACAAACTCTCTTATGCCATAGCCAACTTTCATAAATATGTGCAATCAAGCATGTCTTTTCACTGTTATTCAAATGAAATATATTACCTCTAGTTTGATTACCGGTTGTAATTTCTAAACCAGTTCTATTCATGATTTTGCATTTTCCATTTTTGAATTGTAACTGAAATCCTTTCTCAAGTAATTGACCAACACTCAAAAGATTATGCCTTAAACCTTCAACATAGTAAACATTGTCAATATTATGCTTACCATCAAGAGATATTGTACCTTTACCTTTGATCAGACAAGCTTTATCATCTCCAAATCTCACTAGACCTCCATTATATTCTTGAAAGTTCAAGAATTTACCTTTATCACCTGTCATATGATGTGAGCATCCTGAATCAATGATCCATTCATCCTTTACTTCAATTTTAGCTGCCAAGGCCTGCTCTACCGGTTGGACTGTAGGTGTCGGTTGATCTTCTATTATAGCAACAAAACCCATCCATTGTCTGCCAGATCCTCATCTGAATCATCAGTCACTCCTTCATTAGCAAGATAACAAGATTTATCTTTATTCTTCTTAAATTTGTATCTTTGATATTCAGGGTTAGGCTTGTATGTTCTTCTAGCTTCTTCTCTTAGTCTAGCATGTCTATTAGGGCATCTTGAAGCCATATGACCAATCTTATTACAATTAAAACATTTAAAGGGTGCTTTACCTTCATACTTACTTCCAACTAAACCTTTAGGCATTTTCCTTGCAAATAGTGCTTCAAGTTCTTCATTTTCTTTCCTGTTTTCTTCAAGTTCTCTTGCATAAAAGGCTTTCCAATCAGATTTGTCAAATGATGATGCAAATGATGTTGATGCTTTAAAGGCTAAATCTGTCTTTATAGTAGCAACAAGACCAAATTCCTCAATTTCAAAGGCTGAAAGTTTTCCAATCAATGTATCTCTAGTTATTGATGTATTAGGCATTGTTCTTAACTCATTTATAGTAGTGACCTTCATTTTATATGCCGGTGGCAATCCTCTTAAAACTTTTGAAACAATTTCATCTTCACCTAAGGTTCCTCCACAACATTTAATACCCAAAACAATTTCATTAACTCTTTCCATAAAAGTAGATATCCTTTCATCTTCTTCGATTTTTAGATTTTCATACCTGACCCGAAAGCTTTCAAGCTTTGCAATTTTGACTGTGGAATCTCCTTCATTCAGTGTTTCCAAATGATCCCAAATAGCTTTAGCAGTTGATCTATCTGATAATCCCATGAATTTCTGATCTGTTAATGCGCTCAAAAGTGCTTCTCTTGCTCTGCAATCATTTTTCTTCATCTTTGGTCAAGTTAGGTGGATTAGGCTGGCTTTGAGTAGGAGTAGTATAGCCATTCTTTGTAACATCCCAGATGTCCTTTCCAATTCAATTTAAATGTGTCTCCATTCTGTTCTTCCATATGCCATAGTTGGTTCCATCAAGTTTAGGACTGTCCTTCCTGAAATAGTTAGTAGACATTGGATCTCCTCAAGTTGTTAAACTTCTGCAAAAGAGGACTAGGCTTTGATACCAATTGTTAGGTCTCAGAGACAACTGAGAGGGGGGTGAATCAGTTGTCAAATAAATTCAAAACAAAAACAACTTAACCAACTTACTGCTTAATACCAGTCTTTTATATCGGTGGACAGTTTTATTAGATAATTGCAATACCGATAAAGATTAATGCATGAAACAAAAAGAAAAAGTCATCCACAACACTTAACACCAATATTTTTACGTGGAAACCCTATAAGGGGAAAAACCACGGTGGGAAACCTTACCCACAATCAGATGATACTATTGTAGATATTAAGTGTATACAAATGGGGTCTGCACATGCAAAAAGGCCAAGCACCTAGAGCTCACTACTCAAACACAAAATAGGAGTCACACTTACTACAATTGGATGGTTAAATCCAATAAGGATGTATTGCTCAAAATAGCATCTTCATATTCTAGATTCAGTACCGGTGTAGTTCTGATATGCTTTCACAGAAACCTTGCTTCACCTTCAAATGATGTCTGTGTGTATAGCTCTGCTTAATCTCGCATATACCTTCACACAATCCTTCTTCGCATTCCACATCTGATCTTACAAATAAGATCTTACATTTATATCATAACCTAGGACCAATTTTAGTAGGTCGGCTCTAAGAGATATTACAATAAAATCAATTTACAAATAAATTAATGCCCGTTGCAATAACCGATTCAACATGTCGGCTTAATGCATTTACAACAATAATAAGTCATCTCCATAGCGTGCCATGCTGATCTGGAAAAGATAAACCTGTCGGTGTATAACCTTGACCTATTTGCTGGTAACAACAAATATGCAAATACGAATATACTGATAAATTATTTTCCAAGACAAAGTGTTCAAATGATGTCTTCAACATAACCAAGTGTTTTCCATTCCATTCCAAGTGCCTGTGATCATTATATCCTGCCGGTGTACCAGATGCTGGTGATTGTGCATAAGTCATTTGCTTGCCGGTTAATGTTGTTGATTCTCCAAAGTGCCAGAGTTGATAAGGTTTAGTAGGTGCTGACATCAATGACAAAACCATACCAAAATACCAACAATATTTTCATTTTGATGTATGAAGAATTTTTGTTATGGGTTTTTTGTGTGGAGGAATGTGTGAGTGGTTTTTAGGATTTTTCATGGGGATGGATGTGGTGGTATGGATAGGTGATGTTGTTTGTTCTTATAAGGGATTAATGAATTATAAGTTATGTGGTGGCGATTGGTTTGATATACATGGATGTGAGAAGTTTGGATGATTTTGGTACATGTGTAAGTAGGATTAATATTAATTATAGGACCTGGTTTGGATGTCCCAAGGTTGTTGATGAAAATATGTCAAAGGCTTCTCTATATCTTAGATAAAAACATGGTGATGGTATGGTTAACTTTACTATGATGGATAGACACAAGGCAATGGATAAAAGAGGAAGTAAACTAACTAAGAGATAATTAAATCCAAGCCAATATATCCAACTTAACAAACTAGAACAATATCCTACTCAAGGATGATGAATACCAAGCAATAAAGACCAACTAGTGGTGAAAAAAATGTAATATCTCAATAGGTAAAGATACAATTTTTGGTTTGATGAAAATGTTGGTTGATGGTTTTGGTTTGGTTTGGATGAGAGAATATAATGAGATTTTAAAGTCTCAATGTCAAGTCAAAGATCCTATGGGTGGGATTCTATGAAGCTATGACTCTAAATAGATGCACATTGTGATAGGTAAGAATCTCGAGAAGTCTAATGATATAGAACTAATAATTAAGACCTACTTAGGTACTCTATGTGCTCATATGAACAATAATAATAATTTAGTACTAGAAGATGAATAATTTGTGTAGAAACATGACTCAATGTGATGTTTTGTCTATCAAAAGCACAACATTGTGGATCAAATGCATAGGAATATAGATCAACTGCATAGTGTAGACACCTATTTTTGTCCACTTGATTAAATGAATTTTATATTTGTTTAATTATCATTTATCCAACTATAAATTAAATTCATATTTAATCAATCCTTTCCCCTTTTCCAACTATTAATTAAATTAATATTTAATTAATTCATCCCAACCCTCTTCTTCTATTAATAAATAAATTATTCAATTTATTTGATTTAATTCACTTAACCAAATTCAGACCATCAATTAAATAAATAAATCATATTTGTTTAATTAAATCCCTTCATATTTAAGACATTAATGTTTATTTAAATTCCCCAAATTCCATCTCTCACATTTAAATGAATTAATGTTTATTTAAATCCCTAAAATCCCCTTTCTCACATTTAAGTAAATTAATATTTATTTAAATTCCTAGAATCCCCCCCCACTTGCACTTTCTAGAAAATACAAGTTGCAAGTTAGCCTTCCTCCTAATCATTTCTAAACCCCTATTATTTAGCCTAATCAACCTTTAATGGTTTGCACATTCCTAAACCAAAGGTTAACTCAAAACCCATTGGCTCAAACATTTAGTGGCTTCCTTTAAAGTCTTCAAGCCTTTAATGGTTTCATTCTAGAGTCTTCTCAAGCCTTTAATGGTTTCCCTTAAAGTCTTCAAGCCTTTAATGACTTCCTTCTAGATTCCTCTTAAGCCTTTAATGACTTCCTTCAAGTCTTCAAGCATTTAATGCTTTATCCCCCTTTTTCTCATTTATATAAATTAAGATTATTTAAATAAATTCAAAATTCACATGCATATTTAAACAAATTAATATATATTTAAAATATCCATCCAATGCAAGTTTCACATCTTATTTGAAATAAATAAATTTTATTTTAATTAAAATCATATTTATCCTCACCCACTTGTATTCTCCTACAATACCCACTTGCATACCTAAGCCTCCTAGATTCTTCCAATCCCTTCTAATTAGCCTAAACCCTTTCCTAAACATTTGTACATTTCTAAACAAAGAAATTATGAAGGAGTCCCTTTTCAAACCATTAAAGGCTTTCTCCCTTCTACAAGTAACCTCTAAAGTCTTCCTAAGCCTTTAATTATAATTCACCTTTGACCCTTAGTTAGAGACTTTCTCTCTAACTTAACCATCCATTTAACCCACAAGTCTCTTCAAGCATTCATTTCTTTGACCATGGTTATCCTTTAACCCTTGTACAAGATTTTATTCCTTGGATAAAAGCTTTATCCACTAACTTAGCCCTAACCAAACCCCCTAGGGTAACCCTTATGTCTCCTCAGGTATTTAATGCCTCTTCTCTCTCCTCTCAAGCCTCCTCATGATGACAATTGTCAACATGGGATTGGTTTGAAAGTATCACATGGATTGAGGATCATGCAATCCTAGCCCTTGTTAAGATAGTTCAATCTTAACCCTCCAATTGCCAATTTACTCTATAAATAGGACACATCCTCTCAATATCAAGGCTACACATGATCAAGGTTATTTTTCATTATCAAGGTGATTACAATATCAAGTCATACAAGTCTCCCTCAAGCATTTTTAGATCATAATCATATTAGTATAGAAATCATAAGAAAGATAGCATAGTAATTTATCCATCATATAATGTTAGTTTCATTATCATAATCATTAATCTTGATTATAAAATTGTTTTGTTATATCATCATAGATCTTAGTTGCATAAGCATATAGATCAATTTATCATAGCACTCATCCTTTGAGTTGTTGTTCCAAGAGTCAATTGCTCGATGATTTGAGAGAAAAATCCATGACTTGAGGAATCCTTGAAGATAGAGGACAATGGAACAATTTTTAAATAGGATGGTTGTCTAACTTGTTTTACCAATTTATCCTTTTGTATGTAATGTTTCATTGGTGTGTAGCTTAACATTTTGATTGTTTGACAGTGACACTTCTATGCACATATTTTTGGCAGCCCTTGTGGGGTGTACCCCCAATATTTCTAACAATTTGTGAGTAGGTACAAGTGCAAGTTTTTGACAAAACACCAGAATGGCGCATAGGATTCCAATAGTAGAGAATTCAATGTATACTTTAGCACATTGGACTTCTATAATAGCGCTTTTGGATTCTAGGGTAACACATCATGAAACACCTTTAACGCATTTCTTCTTTTTTGTCTTCTCTTTTTGTAGTGCATAAAAGAATTAGTATAGGGCATAAAAATTATTGGCCAACACATAGGGAGTTTGTTTTAGTACATAGGTTTAAAAGTTTAGCGTTTTTAGTATTTTAGCGCATTGGGTCTCTGTTTTAGCACATCTGTAAAAAATAGAGAGTCAAAATTTGTAACACAAAGAAAAATTTAGGCTGGGTAAGCCCACAAAATTGACTAATTTTTTTTCAAAGGATTTTTGTAGGTTTTAACCTTGTTTGTAGGGATGAAGGAAGTTATACTAGTTTTATTTTACTTTTTGTTACAAGTATGTTTCATTTCTTGTTTCAAATGGTTTAAAAAGAACTCATCTTTCATTTTTCAAAGGTTTTAAAAAGAATCATGAATTTAGAGTGCTCTATAAAAATAATTTTAGTCTTCTTTTGTGCATAAAAAGAACCTCACTTTTTCCTTTCTTGCAAAAGGTTAAAAAAAACAACAAACAAAACCTTTATTTCTGCAATTAGATCACACTTATCTTGGTTCAATATAAAAAGAATAAACAAATTCCATTTCTTGTTACAAAGGGTAAAAATAACAACTCACATTTCATTTGTGTGAGGTAAAAATAACCAACCATATTTCCATTCTTATAAGGTTTTTCAAAAGTTTTTTGAGGTTCAAGTATTGCAATTTTTGGTCAAAAGGAACACTTCATTTTGCTATCTTGGTTAAAAAGAACACCATTTTTGTTGGAGAAACATCTCCAAGTAGCAATTAAATCACATTATAATAAAGGTATAAAATGAACAAACCACGTCTTCTTTGTTTTGTGATAGGCATATGTTATCCCCTTAATTGGGTGATCAAAATGCCAAACTCATTTTCAATTTTCTCAAAATAGGATAAATCCTTTAGCAGGCCTAGTCTCTCAAGAAGCCCATAAGATAGGTGAGAGGGGAATGACCTAAGTGGGGAATGACTAATGCCAAGTATTCCAACCTACTATAATCAAATGTTGATTGTGATGAAAATCACATCTAACGATTTTTCTCATTGATTAGTCTTCCCCCAGTATCCTTGAGATACTTAAAGCCTTTGTTTTAAAGGTTGGGAATCCTCCTAAGGGATTTTATCATTGAAGACCGAATGAAAGCCTTACTAAAAATCTTGAAGAGTAGAAGCCTCACCGATTTAGTTGTCCAAACATTTCTTGTTGGCATTGTGTTGTCATTGATGTCAACTAGTATAGGATGCCAACTGATATAGGAGATTGATGACCAGTGTTGTCATTAATGAATATTAGAAATGGTGATGGTGCCATTGATGTCTTATAGCTTAGTAGGTAATTGGTAAGGAAGAGAAGGTCATCTAACATCATGGCCATTGGAGTCACCGGTACACAAGTTATTGATCGACTTGTGTTGAAGACATAAGGGGTGCAGACCGGTAAGTGACATGTTGGTTGTGCATAGTTGTCACCAACAAGAGAGAAAGATGTTGGGCAGCTGATTGTGATGAAGAGGGGGAATGTTACATATATCACATCAACACCAGAGGTGAAGTATATGTAGGCCACCAGTATGTTATGTGGACGTCAAACAACAAGACTCCCACCGGATAAAGATGCAGTCACCATTTGAAGAGATGATTGACAGTGAATGTGCCCCAACCTGATCACATGTGCCTATTTGAAGATATGTTTCTTAAACAGGGAAGCCACATTAGTGCAATGCAGGATGCGGATGATAAGGATCCACTCCCACCGATAAGTGCATCTTATCTCCTATTATGCATGGAATGCATCATAACTTTCTTTGAGATAAGATAAAAGAGTTGAAGGTAGGTGATTAAAGGCTCTCACTAGATGAATCAGTGAAACATTAAGTTTCCTTAGGTGCATGAGATCAAGGATGTGCACTGGATCATATAGGTAGACAATGATGAGTTGTCAGTATAGAGGTTAAAGGATATGGTTGTCAATATGACAAAGTGCAGATGCAGAAGGATCCCATCTGATGAAGATGTGCATGAGGTAGGTTGGCATGTGTGCTGACTAGTTTAGGTGCTCCACCAGAAGAGAAGAAAAGTGCAAGGTTGAAGGTAGAATGGTTAGGGTATAACCGACAGGGTCTATGAACTAGTAGATGAACCCGGTTGTGTGGTTGGTCAGTGATATTTTCTTGACCAACATAGAAGACTTAGCAAAGGTGGATACCAATAAAGGGGCCATGTAGAGGTGAAGTGGCATGTATGCGCAAGTCGGTGTTATGTGTTGGTGAGGTCATTGGCGACTGGTCCAACATTTAATGGCAATTGCTAATCTCAAGGAATGAATGTAGAGGATTGCATCTCAAGATGAAGGAAACATCAGAGATTCAAAAAAGACTGATCTTGCAGATCAAAGAGGATAAAGGAAACTGCATCACTCACGTGATCGATTAGACAAAAGGCTGAAAAACATGCTACATACGACTAAAGAGAGAAGACATATTTCACAAGGTAAATAGATGGGTGATGCTCATTGATTGAGTGTTGAACGTTGATCAAGGACATGATATTAGATTGGATTTGATATGTCATGATGATCAGAGATCAAATCGGATTCAGAATCAATGCATGGCAGAAACCCTAGCACACCAATGTTCAAACTCACCTCTTGGCGAAAAAATATGGCTATAAGTATGTGAGCCAAAGATGTTGTTTAGGGATGCTAAATGATAGAGTGGGTTGTTGTAGGAGAGACAAAATCAGTCAAGTGCTCAACAAGAATTAGAGGAGAGACTGTGTGAGAGAGAGAATAGGGTTGAAGAGTTCAACCAACAACAGTAAGGCAACCGATAGTTTGCAAATAAGTCTGATAGAGGAGTGCACTAGTGGTGGTAAACCAATAGAGGAGGAAAAGAAGATTACAGAGAAGCCAAGAAAGTAATGAAAAACAATCAGACAACATACAACTATTTGAGTGAAGGAGACCGGTAGTGACCAGCAGCTGTGTGACAGAAAGGTTGGAGAACCGATAGAGAGCAGAACTAGCAGAGAGTAGAACCAATAGAGAAGAAGAAGAGGTTGAACCAACAAGGGTGCAGTAGAGAGTAAGGTTGCAATAGAGAGTAGGTTGCAACAAGAGATAAAGTTGTTGCAGAGAAAAGGTGAATAGAGAATTGACATAGATTTTTTTAGAGGTGAACCGGTGGAGAGACATACATAAGAGTTACAAAGTTCTTTTGTAACAAAGATATTACTTTTTAATCTAATAAATGTTATTATAGATCATTGAGTTGGAGCTCGGTGCAGGGATTGGTGCTCTAAAATTAGGGGTTGGTGCTCCTTGGGTTGGTTCCCTAAAGAAGGAGTGGTACTCCTTGGGTTGGTTCTCTAAATGTTGTAACCAAATGTTTTACTGTGAGGCTGGATTGGAGCAGTAGTCTCCAACAACATTTCTCACTGAGGTTTTTCCCATCTTGGGTTTTCCTTGTACATATGGTGTTATGTGGTATCCCTTTTATGTGTGATTGCATTTGTGTCTTTCTCTCTTATAACTGATATGTCTGCTTTATGTTAGATCTGTTAATCAGTTTACACACATAGGTTAGAAAAGGGCTAAGATTGAAAATCACTGATTCACCCCCCCTCTCAGTGACATCTTGTGTTCAACATTTGTAATATCATAGTGTAAGGGTGGGGAATAATCCACCCCTGAGACACTCACCATACATCTCCTAAGAAAACAATCCAATTGAGAAGCAATTCTCTTTGGTTCAACTTCTGGAAAAAGGCAAAAAAATGGTCGCACCCTTGGGTGTGACAGGGTTGTTTGAGTTGAAGGAGTATCAAGATGTGAGATATTGATATTATTAATGACCCTTGAGATTAAAAGAGTCTTATTGATGTGTCTTTTTTTCAAACTAGTGAAAAACAAAAGGGGATTTGAAAAGATCCATAGAACATACACTTATTGTTTAGATTATAGGGCAATGCAAGTCAAAACATGTTGTCTTATTGATTGATGATATGTTTTAAATTTATGTTTCAAAAGATCATCCATTAAACTCTTATAATTTTTAATCCAAAAACACAAAATTTCAAATCAAAGGGTTTGTTTAACGCATACAAGAAAAATAGTAGCGCGTAGACAACACAATATAGCACATAGCTAGAAGATTGTAGCACATAGACAAAGAACAATAGCACTTAGGAATCAAACAATAGCACATAGAAGAAAAAAATAGCACATTATTGGAATCTAAGAACACTGAGAGGGGGGGTGAATCAATGTTCTACCGGTAAATAAGAATTTAATTCCTTTAGATACTTTTCCAATTAACACCCGGTAAGCATACAAACAAGATATAATGAAGAACAAAACAACCACAGGAAATAATACCATAACACCACAGATTTATACGTGGAAAACCTCAAAGAGGAAAAACCATGGTGGGATTTGTGACCCACAATATCTATCCACTGGCTAGTTGAATAAATACTACATATAAGGGGCTTGCACATGCAGGAAGGTACACTTTCGAGAGCGCACTGCTCATCACAAAGGAGCCTCGCTAACTACAGATACAAAATACTGAATTACAATAAAAAAATTATTAACTCTGAGTGTGCATCTGATATATTGGATGAGTTCCAGTTTAAGAACAGACTATACTGTTTAACACTATCATCTTCCTTACCGATATCCTAATTCGCTCTCCAATCCTCTTGACAAACAACCAAGGCTGACTACAGATCATTACATTCGCATACTGTCGATCAGGATCTCGCTCACATAATTGCATAAATCCTATATCATCTATATCCAAAAGTGACCTAATAGACCAACTCATATACCCTTACATACATGAATTCCTCATGTCAGCTTATAATCATATTACAAAAGATAAATATATGTCAGCTGAAAATAAAATATAACAATTAATCTTTATGATAGTTGCCACTTTAACCTTTACCAAATCAATCTCCTATGTCAGCCTCCAAATACCAGTTCCTAGTTTGTCGGTTTTCCTTGCTCTTCAATATGTCAATTTTATTAAATGTTGAATGTCAATCCTTGAATACCGATGGATACCAGATAAGTATCTGACCCAAAATGATGTGTGTTTCCATCAATGAAAACACCATGAGCCTGGATGATTGTCAATTTCCAACAATCTGTCCCTTTGGTATTGATGACAACACTCATGTGAAAAATGAATCATTGAACTATTGTTCCAGTTTTTGTCCAAAATATTCCCAAAATTGATCTCAGAAATCTACTCCCCCTGAGCTATGCATTACTTCTTATGTCCCTTGGATTAACATTTTTCACATCCAACCTCTCCCCCTTTGACAACAATGCAAAATCTGAAGCAAATAATAAGAAATAAATGAAATCAAAAATATTGTTTATCAGATCTAGATGTACTTGAATATATCAGGGTAAGCACTCTTCAAAAATCATAAGTGTCCTAGCTAGTTTTCAATGTTTCCAAAATTGATACAAACCCATTAAGAATGTAAGCATGCAATTCTTCTTCTGTTAATGTGTCTGGTGTGGGCTTACTCATCTATTCCATGTATTCCCTTCTGGGAAGAAATAAAGTGTTTAGTTAGGGACTAACCAAACCTCTCAATTCTTTGGCCCACTAGATTAACCTGTCCTTCACCTTCTCCAAAGCTGAAATTTATAATTCAAAAAGAAAAATTTGACCATCAGTAGTGTCAATCAATGAATGAGTACCATCAAAATTATTTACAAGTTGCTCAATCTTGTCCTTAGCCACCTTTATTCTAACTTCTAGGTCTATTGTTATTTTTTCAGTGTTAGTGCAAGACCGATATATATTGCTACATTGATGAAGTGCTTCATCAATCCATTTCAACTCTTCTGTCAATTTGACCTTATCAAATGTGATCATGTTATCATAAGTGACCTTCCTAGTTGCATTATACCTCTCAACCAACTACTGGTTTGACACTTTCTATAGAGTTTTGAACTCCTTGACAATGTTCTCTATCAAACCCTTTAGCTTGCCGGAAGGGCTAGCCACCTAACTGATCTTGCATTCTGGTGCAAGTTGTTGTAGGACTAGAATGGCTTGTTCAATTACTTGTTTATCCTCTATTCCTTCCTTTATTAGCTTCTAAGATGCAACCATCATCAATTTTGAACTGCTTAATTGCTCAATATTCTTCTTCTCAAAATGGCTAAAGTCCACTTGACTGGATGTGTCAAGTGCCAACAATGAGGGACCTACGGTGATTGTGTTGGTATCCTGACTTCAATCTGCTCAACTTCTTTTTCTTTCTCCTCTATCTTTTGATCTTTTTCTTCCTTTTCCCACTCCTTGGCAAGGGTGGCTTCGACACTTGGTGCAGTTATTTCTTTTGTTGACCCTATATCATGAATCTCTACAATATCTACATCAATAGCCAGAGGAGAATTGTCCTCAATATCTGCTGATATATTTTCCTCTACATCCTATACTCTTAGAGTTTCTAGAGTTTTTTCCTTAGATGCCTTCTCTTTTACCAAAATTTCAGGTGACTCACCTATCTTTCCTTTGCCTTTCTCATGTGTCGGTATATCAGGAATATCTTTCTTAGTTAAAGGTTCTTTGTAAGTATTCAAAAATTTAGTCCATGATTTAACTGTTTCCTTTTTCACCTCATTAATTCTGCCCAACATTAGACTGTTGACTTGATGTTTACTCTGTAATTCAGTCTTATTGGTTTTCTCAATCATTTTTTCCATTTCCTCTTGGTGCAGGGATTCACATAGATTTAACAAGACTTCCACTTTCATCTCACTAGCATTTCCATTGTTCATAACCTCCTACCATCTATTTTATTGTATAAATCTATCGGTATGTATTTCTCTAACTCCAAAAGTGATTTCTTATGCAAAATTACTGCGTTTTTAGTCTGTAACTGCTCATCATCATCCATATGTACATAATAATGTTCACATTACTCAAGTTCCCTTCGACAATTATCTATTCAACTAATGCTTCTACTGATAAAGGTAGAATAACCTTAACACTCTTACCGGATGAGGGAGTTGCCTCTCTAACCAATTTCCTTCCCTTCACAGATTTCTTTCTAGTTGTCAGAGGGGTTGCTTTTTCTTGTTGTTTTTTCCCTTCCTCAACCTTCTTTCGTTGGACTCATATTGATCAAACTTTGGTAGCATATCTGACAAATTTTCTTTGAATCAACATGTGCACACATGTCACTTCAAAGAGGGGCAAAATGTAGACGTATAAATCAGAGCAGTTTCCTAAATAAATATTTAATATTTATTTTAACCCCATTCCTCCTATTAATTAAATTCTATTTAATTAATTTCTTTGCATTTGTCTATTTGATTAAATGAATTATTCAATTTATTTAATTAAATTCACTTAAACCTTTTCTAGCCTTTAATTAAATAAATCACTTTATTTAATTAATTCCCCTTTCTCCCTTTTTAATTAAATTTACATTTAATTAAATTGATTCTTGCAAATAAATAAATCTAATCTATTTATTAAAATCCCTCACTTGTATTTATGCAAGTTGGATTTATTTTGGTTGAAATAAATAAATTTTATTTTGATTAAAATCCTTTTCTTCCATCCACTTGCATTTTCCTACATCTCCCACTTGTTTCCTAAACATTCTTCTAGAACCCATCTAATCTTAATCAATTAGCCTTAATCCCTCTTATTCTACCATTTCCCTAAGTTTGAGGAGGTCACTTATCAAATTTGGAAGAAAGTCTTCTAAATGCATTAAAGACTCTATTTCTTCAACAAGCTAACTTGTTGATTTCCACCAAATTTGGAAGGACTCTTACAAATTTGTCCCCAAAGTCTTCCTAACCATTAATGGTTAACTCAACCCTTCTTGCATGGTTAGAGACTTTCTCTCTAACTTAACCCTCAGCTAACCTAAGGGTCCCATCAAGCATTCATGGCTTTAACCTTGGTTATCCATTTAACCCTTGCAAAAGATTTTACCCCTTGGGTAAAAGCTTTATCCATTGGATAAACCTAACCTAACCTTAACCCTTACCTCCTAGGGTAACCTTCATGTCTTCTCAGGCATTTAATGCTTCTTGCATCTCCTCTCAAGCAACCCTTTGTTGACAATTGTCACCATTTCATTAGTGAGAATTGTAAACATCGATTGATTAATTTTCAATCCTGGCCCTTGTTAATATTATTCAATCTTAACTATCCATTGCCCTATTTTCCCTATAAATAGAGCTCTTGTTCCTCATTTTCAGATCAACAATCTTTTAGGCATCTACATTATAGTCTAATTTACTAAGCATTTTAAGCCTCTCTTTGTTTAGAATATCATCATAGCATTTAGGAGTATTTTTCATATCATAGAATATTCATTGTAGGATAATTTGCTAATATTTTATTATATGATCATCTTCATACTAGCCTAATCATCATAGTTCTAATATCATATATATCTTAGAATGCATTCATGCATATAAATCAAACATAATTTGTTCTTGGAGTTGTCATTTCTAAGTCACTTTTCTCAATGATTTGAGAGAAAAACATTGATTTTAGGGATCTTGTTAGATAAAGAATAATGGGACACCCCTTGGGAAGTTGAACTACTTCAGTTAGTTCAAATACTTTCACCAAGAGTCTCATTGGTGTGTGGGTCATTTGATTTCAATTTATTTATTTTCATCACCACATTTTTCTGCATATAATTTTTTGTGTGGATGTATACATGTTGTGATTGATGAAAATGGATATATATGTGCTTGCATATTCTAACCTTTGATGCAAGAGTAAATAAGTTGTAGAAGCAGGCGAGTTAAGCCAGATGGAGAATCGTGCCATGTAAATAGTTAAGAGATATTTCAAGGCGGTTGAGAGAGTTTAAGACAGTGAAGAATATGGTGTTTGAGTGAAGCAGAAAAGGAATAGCGAGCAAATACCGGACCTATTTATGAGTGTCTTCAATAAGCAACGATCTAGTAGAAACTGTCAGGCTATATTCTTGGCCACATGATAACGAAGTCGCACAATCTCTATGGTCAACTTCTTCTTCTTATTGTAATAAATGTTTCTACCTAGTTTCATGGGCACAATCTAAGTAGTTGAAATTTTGCTATAACTTTCTTATAAATAAAGATCTGCACCTCTTCATAGAGGTTAGACAGAGATAGAGTTTTCAGAGTTAGAAGTATTTTCTCTTCTTTTATGTATTGTATCAACTTTTGGAAATGATGAATAAAGACTGTGTTATTCTGAGCATATAGAATTGTTTTGAGATCTAGATACACTCATCCAAGGGGGCCCACTTGGTGAGTATTCTTGTGTAATTGTTAAGTTAAGTTTTCTTTTGCTGCAGTAGATGTTCTGGTAATTGATTGTTCCTGCAACCATTGGAACCAAATCCCATAACTATTCCTGTAGCCAAAGCAAACAAATTAGTCCTTGTTTGGTATCTTTGAACTTAGACAAAATTTTTTAAAGTCATTTATTAATGTTAATATTTCTTTTAGGCATTCAGTTGTTATATTTCTGCATGTTTATTTTAGTATATTTAGTTGTTGTAGTAGAATAGAGTGTCTTACTAGAACTATGCATAAACAATGCAAGCCCATTTCAAGTAATACGTCCTTGGCTTGACAAGTAAATGAACCTCAGTCATGGAAATGATAGCTACTCAGAATGGATGACCAATCCTTGAGTTAATACTTTAAGTCTAGTTATTGTTCTAATTGGCAAGGTAGACATTTTTAGCATCATTGTCGAGGATGGTGCCAAACTAAGAACCTATCATAGTCATGAATTTTCAAGTTTTTAGTATAGTTTCTTTTGTTAGTTTGGTCAGTTATCAATCATTTCTCATGAATCTACATGCATAGACAAACAAGAGATTCTCATGGTAGATTCCATCCTAACCATCCTGAGCATAGAAGAATCAATCCATATGAAGCACTAGATGTAAACCATTTTGCTACACTTTATCAAGCCCTAGAAAATTTGAATCATCCTGCATTTGAACTTTTAGAGAAAAACCTTTATTTTCTCTTTGGAACACCTGAAGAAGATCCTTGCCATGTAGCTTCTCATCAGGGACCAATGCAAGGAATAGAAGGTGGAGCTAATCCACCTCCAGGCAAAGGTAATCCCCCACCTCCACCTATTAATCTGACATTTAAATTCCCCATTTCCGACTTGCATGATAATTCTTACCTCAAGAACATTCTAGCTTCTTCTTTGCCTAAGTTTTATGGACTGGTGACAGAAGACCCCGATACTTTTTTGTTTGGATTTGATGTCCTCCGTAGGAGTTACGTCTATACAACAGATGCCTATAGACAAAATATTTCCTACTACTTTGAAAGAGTCTGCTTTGAGATAGTTTATGAATCTACGGAGTAGTACAATCAATACATGGGAAGAGATGAAACAATTATTTCTTGATAAATATAAAGATTATTGTTGGGGAATTGACTGACATGGAGATTGACACAAAAGGAGGATAAGAGTCTAGAGGATTATCTCGGGAGATTTCTATTATGTGTCAAGAACTCCAAGCAAAGTACTTTAAATGAAGAATCTCTTAAGTTGGTATTTCTGAGAGGAATCGGTGAAGAATGCATGGATGCCTTAGATATTATGGGAGGTGGAGACATAACTCAATCAACATGGAATGACATTGGCCAAATTTGTCAAAAGTATTCCAGATCCTTTTCTAAGAAGAATAGATGTTCTAAGCTAGTAATGTCTTCATCAACAACCAATAATGGAGTGTCACGAATGGAGATCAACCATCTTCTAAGGGATTTTAAAGAGGATATCATAAATAATATGGCCACTCAGTTAGACACACTTCAAGCTAAGAAGAAACATGAGGAAGTTGAGGCAATGCTTGCAGAATTCTATCCACATTGTAGGCAGAAGAAGAGGGACTGTAGATGTAAGTTGGTTGCAAGTCTTGATGTGGACTGAGTTTAAGCCAATACATGGAGATGATGAACATTTTTTTTATGTTGCTCAAAGAAGGACAAATTTCCCAAGACAAGGTATGCCTCCTGATCCATTGTCTTTTTCAGGTTATATTGGGAATTTTTATGAACAAAATAATCACTGGCAACCTCCATATGCTCAAAATTTTGGAAATTATTCACCACAAAATTGGTATAACCCTCAAAGCCAAGGGGAAAAAATTTCAAATCTATCTCCACAATGGCAGAAGCCATAGGGAAATCAGTCTTAATCTCAGGGAAAATGAAAGCCATCACAAGGGAATTGGCTACCTGCTCCTTAATAAAGAGGAGGTCAACAATGGTCAAATCAATCTTCTGGGTATCAACAACTACTAAAAAAGCCTCAAGAGCCTGCTATAATGCCACCTCCTACTCCTAATTCTACCCCATCTAAACCTACATAGCTACCTGCTCAACCCATGACAAATCCTAATAGCAAGCCCCAACATCAGCAACAAGTATATTCAGTTGATCTTAGTCAGCACCTAACATTTTCTATGTATATAAGTGATATTCACCTTAGATCCAAGACCACATTGCCTAACCCGTCCCCTCCGGTTATAATTGAAGTATCAAAGGAAAAGGAAATACTGAGTCCAACAACTAAAATACCTCAAAATTAGTAGCCTACCAGTTCACCTTCTGTTAATAAAATTCTCCCATTTCCTCAAAGGCTGCAAACCGAAGAAAGTAATGAATAAGAGGATATACATTTTGATCTTATTTATCAGTTGAAACACATATGTGTTTAGATTCCATTATTGCAAGCTATTAAGGATGTCCCTATCTATGGTAAGGAAATTAAGGAAGCATGTTTAAAGACCCATAAATAGTTCATGTAATGGGTCAATTGGCTGATATTATGTTGGGCAAGGTTTCAATACCTAAATATTCTGACCCTGGTAGTCCTATTGTGAAAATAGTCATTAATGACACCCAGATAAAGAATGCTCTAATAGATTTGGGAGCAGCCATCAATGTAATGACTAAGGATATCATACCAAAACTTATTATAACTAGTCTCAAACCTTCTCCTACGGTCCTACACCTTGTTGACATCTCTACAGTTTAACCTGATGGTGTGGTTGAAGATGTTGTGGTTACTCTATATTCTTGGGAATATCTGACAAATTTCATGATATTATCCCCCAAAGCTACATTGGGAGGATATCATGTCATCTTAGGGATACCCTGGTTTGCTATAGCTGATGCATATATTGGATGTTGATTAGGGGACATGACTATTTCTAATGGAAATTCCACTAAAACTCTTACCCTGTATTCATCGGCTCAACCCCAACTTGATCAAGAGCACTTTGTTTGGCCTGATGTCAGGGGGGGAATTAGAAGGAGAAGTCAACACTATTAGTCATCTTATGATTATTAATAGAGAATCATTTATACGACTTCAAGATGAAGATTCTCTGCTTTCTCATATTCTAGAAAATCAATATGGTTTGGAGCAGCAATCACAGGAGCTAACATCATGTATTACGACATTGGATTTTCCTGTAGCCATTGACATATTACATACCTTGCTACTGCAGGAGGTCTACACTAATTATCTTTCTAAAGTAGAACAGATAGATCTTACTATCAAAGTGGAAGTTTCTCCAGATAAATGTTTGAATATTAATAATCAGCTCACAAAAATTCAAAAGCTAACACGGGTTGATTTGATCAAATGTCATTAGCAAGATGCATGGGATTATAGAGATATGAAAGGGATAGATCCTAAGATTTGTACACATTGAATTTATATGAAAGTAGACTACAAACCAATAAGGCAACCACAAAGAAGAATCAATCCTACATTAAGGGAGATAGTTAAAGAGGAACTACAGAAATTGTTAAATGTTGGATTTATCTATCCTATATCAGATAGTCAGTGGGTGTCACCTCTAGTCATAGCTCCAAAAAAAGGAGGAAAATGGTGATTATATGTAGATTATAGAGCTCTGAAATCAGAAACTAAGAAGGATCATTTTCCATTACCATTTGTGGATTAATTATTAGATTCTTTGGCAAGGAAGTGGTACTTTTCATTCTTGGATCGATTCAGTGGCTACAACCAGATTCAAATTGCTCCAGAGGATCAGGAAAAGACTACATTTACTTGCCCCTGGGGGACGTATGCATATTTTATTCTTCCCTTTGGGCTATACAATTCTCCAGCTACTTTTCAAAGAGCAGTTATTAACATATTTTCAGATATTTGCTAAGATTGCATGGAGATTTATATGGATGATTTTACCACTTATGGATCAGAGTTTGAGGAAGCATTGGAGAATTTAAAGAAAGTTTTACAAAGGTGTGAAGATTACAATTTATCCTTGAGTAGTGAAAAATTATTCATGATGATGTAGGAAGGAATAGTTATTGGACATCACATTTCTACAGCTGGAATCCAGGTTGACTTAGACAAAATTAAAGTCATCCAAAACCTTCCTATTCCCACAAAGAAAAAGGTGTTAGTAGTTTCTTTGGTCATCTTGGACACTATCGAAGGTTTATTAAGGACTTTAGGAAAATGGTAAGACCTTTATATTATCTTTTGACTAAAGATATGGAGTTTGATTAGACTCTCGCATGGCATGAAGCTTTCTTGAAGCTCAAATACGCATTTACTTGGGAACCTATACTCAAAGGTCCAAACTAGTCATTACCTTTCCAAATTCAGTCATATGCATCAGATTATGTTATAGGAGCAGTTGTGGGCCTGAAGATGGATAATTTAGAGAATACAATTTATTTTATCAACAAAATTTTGCAGGGACCTAAGCTTAACTATACTGTCGTGAAAAAGGAGATGTTGGTAGTCATATATGCACTTAACAAATTCAAGCATTATATCACAGGATATCCAATATATGTGCATAGCGATCATATAAAAATAAGATATCTTATGAACAAGCCTTCAATCACAAGAAGATTAGCTAGATGGTTACTGTTGATGCAGGAATTTGATATTATAGATGTTGATAAACAAGGTAAAGCTAATGTTGTTGCAGATTATCTTTCTAGGATTCAATTGTACGACAATATTGAAGCAATAGATGATTCTTTCCTTGATGAACACTTGTTCTTGATAAAACCTCATAATCCCTAGTATGTTGATATCGCAAATTATTTAGTTGCTAATAACTTTTCTTCTCATTTTTCTCCCAAGGAAAAACAATTGTTAGTTGAGAAAAGTTTATATTTCTCTTGGATTGTTGATTGTTTATTCTATAATGGACCCGATCAAGTCTTAAGAAGGTGTCTCTAAGAGGATGAAACTTATGATATTCTTCATAGATGTCATGATGAGCCATGTGGAGGACATTTTGCTTCTAAGAGAACAACACTTAAAATCCTTAACACATGGTATTATTGGCCAACTTTATATAAAGATGTAGCTAAATATACTAGAAAGTGTGATAGATGTCAACAGATGGGTAGGCTCACCAGATCTAATGAAATTCCATTATATTCCCAAATACTGGTTGCACCATTTGACAAGTGGGGATTGGATTTTACTGGACCAATTGATCCTTCTTCAATGGGAAATCCTATATTCTAGTATGCATTGATTATCTTACAAAATGGGTGGAAGCAAAAGCAATGATACATGCAAGAGATAATAAGGTAGTTGAATTCCTCTATGAGGAAATATTTACAAGATATGGAATGCCAAGAGAAATTGTTACAGATCAAGGACCACAATTTACTTACACACTAATCACAGCTCTGGTTAATGAATATAATATCAGGAACAAGAACTCCACTCGATACCATCCTCAGGCAAATGGTCAAGTAGAAGTCACAAATAGGGAATTATAGGCTATTCTCACAAAGATAGTATCTCTTCATAGGAAATATTGGTCAAATAGACTTCCCAAAGTCATTTGGGCATACAGAACCACATGGAAAACAACAAATGGTTTTACACCTTTTGAAATGGTATATGGAAAATCAGCCATGATGCCCATTGAGTTTGAACATAAAACTCTTAGGACAACCCTGCAACTGAATATGACTCTATTAGAGGCACAAAAAGACCGCATCATGCACTTGAATGCTCTAGATGAAATAAGAAATATGGTTGTTCATCACATAGAAGTTATTCAAAATCAGCGTGCTAAGTGGCATGACAAATATATTAAGGAGAGGAAATTAAAAGCTGGAGATTAGGCACTTTTATATGATTCCAGGTATAAGGATACAATGGGAAAGTTGCAAACATGTTGGTTAGGCCCATATGAAATTGTTGAAGTTTTTTAAAATGGAGCAGTTTAGTTAGCAATAATAGACCCAGTAAAATTCAAAATTTTGGTCAATGGTCATTGATTGCGTATTTATCACAAGCCTACCACAAAAGAAGACTTGCTGCAACAATTTGATATCCAAGAAAAGACCACAGTTCCTACAGCCTCTGCAGGGGGCCTTTTCGGCTTGGAATCTTAAATTCCTTTTTGCATACAGTCATAATAAATATTTCCATATTCAATGGAAATACCATTCTCCATTAATAAATATTTTTCCATCCACATCATCCCATTTCATCTCTTTTTCTGCCACATTACCCACTTCATGTGACCTCACCTTATATAATGATTAAATAACTGTTTGATGCAATATGCATTAGCATCATTTATTTTTCTTTAATCATGCATTTATTTATCCATTATGATAATTACTCTATGTGATTCACAAAATCCCCATTCCTTTCCCACTTTGTCCTTTTTCACATGTGTCATCTTAAGTTGGGGGGGGGGGGTGTTTTATGGTTCAATCTACAGTGCATGATTTTTTGTAAAGTGATGTATCTTGTCCATGGTGTGTTTTAATTTTTGACATCATTTTTGAATGAGTTTAGTAGTGATGTGAAATCCTATAGCATGAGTGAGTATACCTTTCTTGCCGCCATTGTTGTTATAAAGTACTGAAGGATGAATAAAATTATACGGTTCATGATTTTTTAAAAAATTTGCAAGGTATCTCAACACTTTGAATTTTGTTGTAGCAGATTTTTCTGTCATCAAGATAGCCATGGGAGGTGTGCCTATCCGCCATAAGCCTTTGACTCATGAGGTCTTGCTACAGGATAACCAGTGTGAACCATATTTCCAGACTTATAGATGGATTGATTATATTATTAAATTGATATATTTTAATGAAGAGATTGCATAGGAATTTATGCATACATTCAGTGAGGGAGAAGCTTTTTTGAAGGGTTTACAAGTTATAGCTATAGAATAGAGAATAGCGGAGGTCACAGGGTTACCGCAGGATGGGGAATTATTTCCTGAAGCTAAAGATGCAAGAAGTGCAAGGGAAAAAATCACTCATCCAAATGATGGGCCTCTTAGTGTGGATAAGAAAGGAACAAAGAGGATGTCTCTTCCAGGAGAATGGCCGCAAATAGCATATCATGTGATGAAGTATTTGAAATGTTATGGTAAGTATTCTAATCTATATTATGTCCACTTCAAGTTATTGAGCCATTTAAGGCATGGCCAAAGAATGAATATCCTAAATGTGTTGTATCACCTCATTTCTAATAGTGCAAAGGAGACACGGAAAGGTAATACCCATTCTGTGAGTCATCAGGGGTTAATCAAATTATTGGTAGAGTGTTCTCTTAGGGATGTCTCTCAAATTTCATGGGGTGAATTTGAAGATATTATGCAATTTGGAGAAGGTAATGTTCCTGTTGCGGAAGGAATTGCGGCTCAAGAAGAAAACATCAAAGAAGCCTCATCTTCTAGGGTTTTTATGGCCGTTGAACCTCCTATTAGCAAAGAAGCTCTGCCTAGCACAAAAAGAGTTGTAACTAGACTAAGCATTGAGTTGCCTACAACTCAAATTCAGAGTGGGGCCGCATTTCATAAAAGAAAGGGTAAATCAAGAGAAGATGCAAAGGAATAAATTGTTGAGCGACCTCAAGAAGTGCAGGCTTCTATTGTAGCCAAAAAGAGAAAAGCGAAGAGTTTTCTTGTGGTGAAACCTCCTATAGCCACACAAAAATTCTTATTAAGAAGAAGTCTGAGAGTTAGGTAGAGATCTCAAGCAAAAGAAAGTGTGGACGAGGTCATTTCTGTTGAATCATCAGAGCTAGGGCACGATAGTAAAATAGAGAGCCAACCGCATGAAGAACATGAAACATAAGGATCGACAAACTTAGCCTGAATTGCAGAGTAGTTAACAAAACCAAGTGATAATATTTTAAATCCTTAGGTAACTGCTCATAGGCTTCCTTCTTCTCTTACTAGTTTATATGTTTCACTTTCATTTTATAGAGAATGGGAAATAGAAAAAGCTAGGATGTAGGGGATAATTGACCAACAACAAAAGGAAATTGAAAAGAGGGATAAACAAATTGTTGAGTTACGAACTAAAGTAGATACTATGGAAAACATGATTCCTGAGTTAATGCAATGTAGGGCTCCGCCAAGAGTTTACGCCTTGTATCTAAAGGAACAATATTTGTGTTTTAAACTAAACCACAGTGTTAGGGATTTAAGTCCTTCTTTGGAGACTCTGTGGGAATTTTATAGTTTTTACCAAAGCTCTCCCACAACCATTAAAAATTTGTTATGTGACTTGGATCTGCACAATTACGCTATCTCTTCTGACAATGAATGGAATCTTCTGTTCTATATTGGAGATATTCAGCTAAAGGCATCAATGTCTTGGGTATATAATGAAATTAGTATGGGAGTACACATAGGAATTTGGAACTTGATTGTCCACTGCCACTCAGAGCCGAAGCTAAAAATCCATGACAAATGTATTATGATCAAGGAAAAAATTATTGAATAGATCTGATATCATAATCCAAGTTGTACCAATGAGGGAAGAAGTGTTTCAAGAATATGAAAATTTGGATGGAACTGAGAATCAGGTTGCAGTTGGACATCTGGCTCAACGTTGGAATAGTCTTCCAGAGGATCTAAAGCAGGGTGAACCTCATTCATTTCCTAAATATCATGTAGCAATACAAAGAGCTTCCAAGTATATCCACTTGGGCAGGACAAAAAGCAATAATTGGTTACCTTTGATATTTAAGCCACCCATTCTTATGTGACCACTGATGGGATGCAGAGTCATAGATAAACCATATAACGAGACTATGGAAGAAGCCAGATGGGCTAGATTGGAAAATATGAAGGGATTTTATTGGAACCTAGCTATAGGATGCACAAGACAGGGTACCATAGGTGATTTTCAAGTTAGTGCCCATGTAAAGAATTTTCCTCTTGCTGGAGAACAAAAAAAGACATTAAGTTAGGGGGCAATGATGAGCTAAAATAATAGCTCAATTATATATATGACTGATAAGTTTTTCCTATGTTTTAAGTTGCATAATGGGATAATGTGAAGGTCATAGGATATATTAGAGTTTTGATTGTGTGCATATTAAATGATATCTAAACCCACTGAACATTGTATTGTTTTAACAAAATATTCCTATACCTATGCGGATTAATATGGTAATTTTATATGTGGATGTATAAACGTTGTGATTGATGAAAATGGATATATATGTGCTTGTATGTTCTAACCTTTGATGCAGGAGTAAATAAGTTGCTGCAGAAGTGGTCAAGTTAAGCCAAATGGAAAATCATGCCATGCAAATAGTTAAGAGATATTTCAAGGTGGTTGAGAGAATTTAAGACAACAAAGAAGATGGTGTTCAAGTGAAGAAAAAAAGGAATAGCGAGGCAGTACCAGAACTATTTATGAGTGTCTTCAGTAAGCAGTGATCTAGTAGAAACAATCACATTATATTCTTGGCCGCATGATAACAAAGTCTCATGATATCTGTGCTTGACTTCTTCTTCTTACTATAATAAATGTTTCCACCTAGTTTCATGGGCACGATCTAAGTAGTTGAAAGTTTGTTATAACTTTCTTATAAATAAATATTTTCACCTCTTCGCAAAGGTTAGACATAGACAGGGTTTTTAGAGTTAGAAGTATTTTATCTTATTTTATGTATTGTATCAACTTTTAAAAATGATGAATAATGTTATTCTGAGCATATAGAATTGTTTTGAGATCTGGATACACTCATCCAAGGGGGCCCACTTGGTGAGTATTCTTGTGTAATTGTTAAGCTAAGTTTTCTTTTGCTGCAGTAGATGTTCTGGAAATTGATTCTTCCTAGAACGACTGTAACCAGATCTTGTGATTGTTCCTACAGCCAAAGTAGACAAAGTAGCCCCTATGTTGTTAGCTTTAAACTTAGACACATTTATTTATTAAGAGTCATCTATTAATGTTAATATTTCCTATATCCATTCAATTATTATATTTCCGTGTGTTTATTTAAATATATTCAGTTGTTGCAGTAGAATAGAGTGACTCTTACCGAAACTTAGTGCATAAACATTGCAGGCCCATTTCAAGTAATAAGTCCCTGGGTTGACAAGTAAATGAACCTTAATCATGGAAATGATAGCTAATCAGAATGGATGAATAATCCTAGAGTTAAGACTTTAAGTCTAGTTATTGTTCTAATTGGCAAGGCAAACAACATCCTCAACATATAAGACTCCATCGAGAACCCTAGAAAATGCTCCAACAGAATCATCAACCTTCGCAAACTAAGGGAATTTCTTAAATATGGACCAAGAATGATTCTTAACATCAATAATAGTAGGGGTAGAAATGTCTTCCAAGGCGGGATCAGATGCAGATGCCATTGAAAATGCGAAAAGATAGCTCAAAAACTTGAAAATACCTTAAAAACTTCACCGGTGAAAAACTCTTGAAAATTCATTCTGAATGCACTTGAATTCACTTAGAAATTCTTAGGATCACTTTGAATCACCTTTAACTTGCTTTTACTCACTCTAAATTCTTGGTGGTGAAAAACAAGTTACTTTTTGCCTTTTAACCTGCGAACCCCTAATTCCTTATTGACATAAATGCTTGTCGGCATATCATACCGGATCCAAGATCCATCATATCTGCACCAGTAAACCTTCAGAATGACTTCTCCAATATCTAAAACAAGTTTTTAGACCATGAAAAGGGATTCATGCAAGATTTATCATCGATTTGCCTCCCCCTAAGGTGAATGCCTTAGTTACCAAATGAGTTTCCTACTGATGCAGGAACATTTTGCTCTCTCGGATGAGCATCTAGGTTATTTGATTATGTCGGTTGATCCTCATACTTTCTAATATACTTCTTCTCATGCTCCTTTTGGATTTCATCAACTTTTTTCTTTCCCTTCTTATTGCATTTGTCATTTCCTATTGATAGGTTCTTGCTTCTACAAAATTTAGCAATGTGTCCTACTTTGTTGCATGCATAACAAGTGAAATTGTTCTTTTGAATTGCCTTGTTGTAACCTTGATTATCCATATTCCCAAAATTTCCACATGCATGGCATTTTACATTCATTCTACAATTTGTTGTCCTATGACCAAACCTTTTGCAATTGAAACACTGATTGGTAAATGAATTGTTATTTTAATTGACTCTATTTCTGCATTGACTTGCCATATGACCAAACTTTTTCAAACAAAACATCTGCCATTAAATTTATATGCATTGGGTTGTCTTACTAGTGACCTCTGATTTCGGTTGTCTGGTGGATTCTTCTTATTATTCTTCTGACCGGATGCATCATCTTGATTTGCAATACCGGATCTTTCTCCATGCTCAAATCAAAGACCTCTAGTGTCTCCATTATCCCTTTGATTCTTCAATAATTCATCAAGCTTTGCAAAATTGACCTTGAACTTGTCTTTGTACTCATTTGAAGCATCCAAATCACTTCTTAGGACTATCATCATTCTCTCCAATTCTTGCTCATTGTTTTGAGATTGCACCAATTCAGTTCTCAACATATCATTCTCATGTGCCAACCTAATGCATTCTTTAGATCTGTCTTTCAAAGATTTGGCAAGATTTTCTTCATTCTTCTTTCGGTCTTCAATCTCCTTGGACATCCTCATGGTTAGGGCTTGCATTTCATTCTTCATGACACCATTTTCTTGACTCAACTTCTAGCATAGTTCCCTTTGAGCATTCTTCTCTTCATCATCTTGATTTTGTAAGTGTTCTTTCTTTTTGTCTTGTGCAGATGACAACCTCTCTTGTAGAGTAAGGATGAATTCCTTTGTAGATCTCAGCTCATCTTGCAACTTCATGTTCTTCAATCTTTCAACATCATAGTCTTCAAATTCTACTTCAAGTTCTTTCTCCAAACTCATCTCCATGGATTTCGGATTCAAGATCTTCCTCAAGCTATTAGACTTATTCCAAGGCACTAGACTCTGATACCAATTGTTGGAATCCAAGAAAACTAAGAAGGGGGTTGAATCAGTGTTCTACCCATAAATAAGAATTTAATTCCTTTAGATACTTTTCCAATTAACACCCAATAAGCATATAAACAAGATATAATGAAGAACAAAACAACCATAGGAAATAACACCATAACACCATAACACCACAGATTTATACGTGGAAAACCTCAAAGAGGAAAAAACAAGGTGGGATTTGTGACCCAAAATATCTATCCACTAGCCAGTTGAATAAATATTACATATAAGGAGCCTGCACATGTAGGAAGGCACATTGCCTAGAGTGCACTACTCATCACAAAGGAGCCTCACTAACTACAGATACAAAATATTGAATTACAATAAAAAAAATTGAACTCTGAGTGTGCATCTAATATGTTGGATGAGTTCTGGTTTAAGCACAAATTGTACCGGTTAACACTGTCACCTTCCTTACCAATAACCTAATTCGCTCTCCAATCCTCTTGACAAACAACCAAGACCGACTATAGATCATAACATTCACATATTGTCAATCAGGATCTCATTCACATAATTGCATAAATCCTATATTGTTTATATCTCAAAATGACCTAATAGACTGACTTATATACCCTTAAATACATGAATGCCTTATATTGTCTTACAATCATATTACAAAAGATAAATACATGTCGACCCAAAATAAAATATAAACATTAATCTTTATGACCGTTGTCATTTTAACCTTTGTCGGATCAATCTCCTATGTCAGCCTCCAAATACTGGTTCCTAGTTTGTCGGTTTTCTTAAATGTCGGATGTCAATCCTTGAGTACCGGTGGATACCGGATAATTATCTAACCCAGAATGATGTGTGTTTCCATAAATGACAACACCATGAGCCTGGATGAGTGTCAATTGCCAACAACCTCCCCCTTTGGCATTGATGGCAACACTCATGTGAAAAATGAATCATTGAACTGTTGTTCCGGTTCCTATCCAAAATCTTCCCAAAACTGATCTCAGAAAGTTGCTCCCCCTGAGCTATGCATTACTTCTTATGTCCCTTGGATTAACATTTTGTACATCCTACCTCTCCCCCTTTGAAAACAATGCTAAAGTTAGGGCAAATAATAAGAAATGAATGAAATTAAAATTAGTGTTTATTGAATCTAGATGTACTTGAATAAATCAGGGTAAGCAATCTTCAAAAATCCCAAGTAAGTGTCCCAACCAATTTTTAATGTTGCCAAAATTGATACAAACCCATTAAGAATGTAAGCATGCAATTCTTCTTCTTTTAATGTGTCCAATGTGGGCTTACTCATTTGTTCCATACATTCCCTTTTGTGAAGCAATAAAGTGTTTAGTCAGGGAATGACCAAGCCTCTCAATTCTCTAACCCGCTGAATTAACCTATCCTTATCCTTCTCCAAAGCTGAAATTTCTAATTCAAAATGCAAAATTTGACCATCAATAGTGCCGGTGAATGACTGAGTTCCATCAAAACTATTTACAAGCTGCTCAATCCTGTCCTTAGCCGCCTTTATTCTATCTTCCAAGTTTGTTGTTATTTTTTCACTGTTAGTGCAAGACCGATATATACTGCTACATTGATGAAGTGCTTCATCAATTCATTTCAAATCTTCTATCAATTTGACCTTATCAGATGTGATCATTTTATCAAAAGTGACCTTCCTTGTTGCATTATACCACTCAATCAACTATTGGTTTGACACTTGTTCTAGACTTTTGAACTCCTTGGAAATGTGCTCTGTCAAACCCTTAATCTTGTCAGAAGGGCTAGCCACCAAACTGATCTTACATTCCGGTGCAAGCTGTTGCAGAACTGTAATGTCAATTACTTGTTTATCCTCTATTCCTTCATTAGCTTTTGAGCTGCAACCATCATTAATTATGAACTGCTCAATTTCTCAATATTCTTCTTCTCAAAATGACCGAAGACAATGAGGGACCTACAATCGGTGATTGTGTTCATATCTTGACTTCAATCTGCTCAACTTGTTTTTCTTTCCCCTCTACATTCCGTTCTTTTTCTTCCTTTTCCTTCTCCTTGGCACCGGTGGCTTCACCACTTGGTGTATTTATTTATTCTGTTGACCCTATATCATGAATCTCTATAGTATCTACATCAATAACTAGAGGAGAATTGTCCTCAATATCTACTGGTATATTTTCCTCTACATCTTGTCCTCTTAAAGTTTCCAAAGGTTTTTCCTCAAATGCCTTTTGTTTTATTAAAATTTCAGGTGATTCACCTATCTTTCCTTTTCCTTTCTCATGTGTCGGTCTATCAAGAATATCTTTCTTAGTTAAAGGTTCTCTGTAAGTCTTCAAAAACTTAGTCCATGATTTAACTGTTTCCTTTTTCACCTCATTAATTTTGCCCAACATTAGACTGTTGACCCAGTGTTTACTCTGGAATTCAGTCTTATTGGCTTTCTCAATCATTTTCTCCATTTCCTTCTGGTGCAAGGATTAACATATATTTAACAAGACTTCCACTTTCATCTTACTATCCATTTCCATTGCCAATAACCTCCTAGTATCTATCTTATTGTATAAATCTATCAATATCTATTTCTCTAACTCCAAAAGTGATTTATTATACATGTGAAGGTGCAAAATTACTGCATTTTCAGTCTGTAACTACTCATCATGATCCATATGTACATAATAATGTTCAACATTACTCAAGTTCCCTTCTACAGTTATCTGTTCAACTAATGCTTCTACTGATAAAAGTGGAATAACCTTAACACTCTTATCGGATGAGGGAGTTGCCTCTCTGACCGGGTTCCTTCCTTTCATAGGTTGATTTTTGGTTGCTAGAGGGGTTTCTTTTGCTTGTTATTGCTTCCCTTACTCAACATTCTTTTGTTGGACTCTTAGATATACCTTAGGGATTATGAAGTCTCTTCTTTAGTCTCTGAGCCTGATACAACTGGAGCAATGAAATTTTCAGGTTGCTTCCTCTTCAACACACCTTTCCTTGATGCCAGTGAAGCTTGAGTTGTTGCCGATGTGGAATATTTTCCTATCTTTTTCTCAATATCACCGGTGAGCTTTTCAACAACATTTCCAACTCTTTTAATCTAACTCTCTCTCTTCTTTCGATTAATGTCAATTTGAACTTCCAATTCTTTCTGCTTAGCTATCCCAAATGTCTTTTTAGATTCATCTATAGGGGAATATATAAGCATCTTTGAATATATCTCCAAGATGTGTGCATATACTTCATATCCCATCTCAGTTATCCATACCTTCCTAGGCTGAACAACTTCCATTAGTGTTTCATCCTTCTTGACCATAAAGCATATCTCAGTGGAGTACTTGTCAACAATATGTTTTGGTACCCTTTCTCTTTCATTCATTTCCTTCTGAAAAGCCTTAAAGTATCCCCACAAGGTGAATTCTCTACTCTGTCCCAAATCATTTATAGCATCCTGGATCTTCTTTCCTACAGGGATATCAAAGGCCCATTGCCTTTTGCTGGATCCTAGGACTTCATTGAGAAATAATAGCATTAAGCATTCAATAAGATTTCCATACTGGAATATACCCTTCTATTCCCCTTTAATCTTCCCAAGGTTAACAATCAACTCATCACGCATCCATTCACATTGATCATAATTTTCATCTCCTTTCACCATTTGATATGCACAATAAATGCAGCTGCTAGAAACTAAATTCAACCGGTTAGACTATGTTACCTTGTAACCGATTATCATGCTTGCAAATTGTACATCCAAATCCTTGATGGTACTGATCCTCATAGATCGGTTGTCATATGTAGCGCCAGTTAACTTTTTGATCTCATTGCTGGATATCTTCTTCTCTAGCTTCATTCTAGTCTGAGGAAAACAGGTTATTGGCTGGATGGCCTCCTTAGTTATCTTATATAGTCAGTCCAACCACATAAATTCCCCATGAATTCTATTGAGCACATACCAGATCATCTCATCATCAAACTTGGGTAGTTCCAATATGTCGGTAAACTAAGAAAATTAAAATAAACTCCTAGGAGACCAAAAGTTGAGGCAAGCCATAATGATGACAATCCTTTGAATACATTAACACAAAAAATCCAGGGCCTTCAACAACAAATGAAAGACATGTAAAGGGGAACAACAAGGAGATATACCTTGGAAGACATTTGGCCCTATCCATTTGATCAAAACTTGAACATCATACCATTTCCACCAAACTGTTAAATTCCAAGATACAATAAATACAATGGCAAAACTGACCCACAAGACCATGTGAGGGAATTTTGCACCATGAGTTTGGAATTTTCACATGACGAGACTTATTTAATGAGATTATTTCCAAGAAGTTTGGGTGGACAAACCATGGAATGGTTCTCAAAACTCTCACCAGGTATTAGGACATTTGAGGAATTGGTTGATATCTCAATACTCATATAATATTCAACACCAAGTCACCATGCTTGACCTATGTAATACAAAACAAAAAAATGGTGAAATATTCCTTGCCTTCTTACAAAGATGGTCACAATTGTTTGCTAGCTATCCTTGTCCTATTCCTAAGAAGGCAAAAATGGATATTTTCATTGATACACTGAACAATGAAATGTGATATAGAATCCAATTGCAATGTCCACCAAGTTTTCAAAAGATAATAGAAAATGGTCTCAAGATTGAGGAAGCCCTAGTTAAAAGAGAAGTGTTAAAATTATTTAAAGAAGGCACAAACTTTTACAACAATTATAACAACACCAATAGCAATGATGAATCCAAATTCTAGACACGAAACAAGAACATTGTCAATGATGGTGTGGTTGATGCACATACACTCAAAACAAATCAACCAATCTTGAAATTATCAGGAAGTACACCCTTGAAAAATATAGATAATGCCAAATCTAAACTATTACATGCACAATATCGACAAAAAATCACACCTTTGGGGAAGTCACTTCAATCAATATTTAAAGAGCTCCTTGCAAACAAGCTCATAACATTGCCAAATACCCAGGATTTTAAACCAAAAGTCAAACCAGCGTGGTGGAAAGACACATTATTGTGATTTTCATAGAAGAAAAGGTCATAGAACTAATGATTGCCAAAGATTAAAACATTTAATTTAAGACTTGCTCGATAGAGGTGGCATAATTGTGGATGAACACAAAACAAATTATGATCATAGATCATTCAAAGATCCTCTTCCTAATTACGAAAAGGGAGAACCATCTTCATCAAATGATAAAGGGAAGAAAGTGAATTACATCTATGATAATGTTATCAATCACATTTCCACATTAGATAATCAAATCAATGTCATTAAGATCAAGGATAAACAAGAATACAGATAAGTAAATGTGACCACACGAGCACAATCTAAGTATGTATTGAAAGGAAACACATCTAAAATATCTATTATCCCTTCAAATCAATACAATTTAATAGATCAATTACAAAGAATGCTAGAACAAATATCTATTGGATGTTGCTGAGAAGATTGTTGGAATGATATATTGTCATTGATGTCAACATATTCTCATGTGTATTCCAGTGTTGTAGTTTGGTTGGATGAGTTGGTTTAGCCTATGTGTTGCAGATGAGTTGATGTAGTTCAAAGGGTTTTTGGTATGTTGTATGTAGATGGTTCATTCCCATTTGCAGATATCTGCATGTTTATTTAATCAGTTTATGAGGTCCGATATTGAAGATGTTATTCAATTGTTCATTTTATTCGGTTTTCCTAGTTTGGGGTCCATTTATGTCTTTAGTTGTAGATGAGTGGGATATATTATGGATATTGATGTGTGTCCTCAGTTTGAATGGTTCATGATTTGGAAATCCACAAATGAATCTTTCAGGTTGATAGTCAATTATGATGGTGTTCTTGAGATCCAGTAGTAAGATGATGGTGATTCTGGTGATCCAAGTTGTTGCGGTGCAATTCACATTTCATGTGAATATCTCTAGATCGTGTTCTATGCGTATTGGTGGTCTGCATTGATTATTTTGCGCATTATTGAAGATTTTCTTTGCCTGATGATGTTCTTCATGTTATGCGACAATCTTGATAGTTGTAGCATGTTGTGGATGATCAAGATGTAATTGTTGGAGGTATTACGTGTTTGCGGTATTGATTTGGGTCTAGACTATGTCTTAGCCAACATTTTTTTGGTCTGCATGTATTATTGTAGCATGTGAGGTTATTATTTTGTTATTTGTGTTGAGGGTTTAGCCGACCTATATTTTATGGGTTGATGACTTGTATAAATAAATGTAATAATCATGTAAGATGCATGTCTACGATATTTGAGAGTGTGTATGTGCGAACAAGTGATTTGATCTTTCAGAAGTGTTAAGGAGAAAAGAGAAGTGTTGTAGAGAAGACTATGTGCTTAACCAAAATTGTACTCAGGCATATGGAGATGTTATTTTCACAGTTCATGTAATCCAAATTGTTGTCCATTTTTTTTGTAAGTCAGTGAGTCTTCTTGTAAGGTAGTGAAACTTTCCTAAAGGTTGTAGCCTTTCTAGGTTTCTTATTTTAGCAAGTGAGCTCGAGGTAGTGTGCCTGAATGCATGTGCATTCCCCATTATAATATTTACATTTACTCCTAACAAGGTATTATCTCACTGTGAGTATTCCCACCGTGGTTTTTCCCTTAATGAGGTTTTCCATGTCAAAAATCTATGTGTTATGTGTGTTATTGATGTAGTGTTGATTCATGCTTTAACAGTTAATTATCAAATCTGATTTGTGGTTTAAATTACAGTGAGTTTTTATGCTAACTAATTCACCCCACCTCTTAGTTTTCTGCATTGTTTTCAACAATTGGTATCAGAGCTAGATCCTTCGGAAGAAGATTTACCGCTTGAGGATATTTGGGATGGCAACCTTTCCTTTCAAGAAGGATAGTCTAAAATTTGATGGAATGAACTAAACCCTTTGGAAAAGTTGGATGCAATGTCATTTGAGATGCATTGGAGAAGAGCATTGGAAGATTACTAAGAATGTATATAATGTTCCTCAGAATGATCCTACTACTCCGAGTGAAATAAAGGAAGAAAAATACAATATTAGAGCCAATGAAGCATTGATGAGTGCCTTGCTAGATTCTGAGATGACTAATATTATGGACATAGAGAATGCTCATGAGATTTAGATAAAATTGGAAACCTTGCATGAAGGTGACAGTCATGTGAAGATTGCTAAGTTGTAGAGCTTGAAGAGTAAATATGAGAACCTGAAGATGAGTGAAGATGAGAACATTACTTCTTTTATGCAGAAAGTGAATAAGATTGTGTGTGGAATAAGATGTGTCAGTGGAGTATTAGAAGAATCTGAGATCATTCTAAAGTGTTGAGATCCTTGCATCCTACTTACAAACATAAAGTTGTTTCTATTGATGAGATCCTAACTATGAGAAATTTGACAAGAGACATGTTGATTGGTAAGCTTGCTACTTTTGAGCTGAGTGAGTTTGGAGACTCTCTTCCTAAGACTAAATCTGCATTCAAAGCTACTATTTCTGGGAAGAAGAGATATGATCTGAGAGAAATTTCTACAAGAGTATCTAGATATGAGAAAGAGATGGAAGATGAAGAAAGAGAGATTGAGGATCTTGAAGCACTTATTGCCAAAATATTTCCTAAAGGTGTTGGTAAGTATGAAGGAAAGTTACCTCTTAAATGTTTTTCATGTAATAAGATGTGACATTTTGCATCAAGGTGTCTAGAAAGAGAGAAAAATCCTAAGAAGTCAATTGAACCATATAAGCCTAAATATCAGAAGGTGTTATTATGTTGTTGATTAAGGTGTAACAGTTGATGAATCAGATAAGTGAACTTTAGTTGATGAATTTGTGTTCATTTCTATCAAGGAAGATGATCCTGTAACTACACATTCTACAAGCTGCATTAATGAGGAGAAAGCTTTGGCTGCTAAAGTTGAGGAGAAAGATGAATGGGTAATTGACAGTGGATTCTCTCATCATATGACAGGTGATAAGAGTAAATTTATAAATTTGGAAAAATATGATGGTGGTATAGTAAGATATGGTGATAAAAAAGATTGTGTAATCCATGGTAGAGGCTCTATTTCTATTGATGATAAGAACAATACGGATGATGTGTTGTATCTTGAAGGTTTAAAGCATAATATTTTGAGTGTTGGTCAGATGGTTGATAAGGGATATAACTTGCACTTAAAGAATGACAAATGTGAGATATTGAGTAGCTCCGGAACTAAGATTGCATAAGGTACAAAGACTAAAGGTAATATATTTTACTTGAATGCTGGTGGTAAAAGTTGTTTGATTTCTCAAAGTGATGAAAGTTGGTTATGGCATAAAAAGATGTATCATTTAAACTTTGATTGTATGGTTAAGATATGTTCTACTCGAGTAGTGAGAGATCTACCAAAGTTAATAAAGCCCTCTAATCTGGTATGTAAGGAATGTCAATTAGGGAAGCACACAAGAGTTACTTATAAGAGAAAACAATATAATTCTAATGGATTATTAGATCTTCTAGAGTAAAAAGCTTGCAGGGTGACATGTATTTCATGTTGTTGATTGATTATTATTCAAGAATGATGTGGGTTACCTTCTTAAGGGAGAAGTCTAAAGCATTGGAGAAGTTCAAGATTTTCAAACGCAGAGTTGAAACTTCAGACTGGGTTGAAGCTGAAGTGTCTGACATCTGATAGAGGTGTACAATTCACTTCCAGTGAGTTTAATGCATATTGTGAAGATCATGGAGTTAAGAGACAATTATTTGCTCCTAGGACACCATACTAGAATGGTGTCATGGAAAGAAAGAATAGAATAGTTCAAGAAGTTGCTAGAACCATGATGATTGAACAAATTGTTCCACATGTGTTTTGGAGAAAATTTGTGAGTACTATAGTATCCACTCTTAACCAAGTAAATATCAAAGGTAATATCTGTAAGACTCCTTATGAGTTATGGTTTGGTCATGCTCCTACTGTTAGATATTTTAGATTTTTGGAAAGTTTGATGCTAGATGTGATGAGGGAATATTTATTGGTTATTCTACTAAAAGTAAGGCCTATCGGTGTTATAATAAAATATTGAGAAAGATGGTTGAAAGTGTTAATGTGAAAGTTGATGAAGGTAATGTAAGATAGATTAGATCTTGCGGATATGATTCTGATGATTAGAATACCAGTTTAGATAAAGGAAAGAAAGTGCAGACCCAAAGTCAACTTCAGATTGCTCCAGAAAATATTGAGAATGAAGGTGTAGATGCCAATGCAGAGGAAAGAGTTCAAGAGCCTGAAATTCAAGAAAATCCTAAAACTCTCAGGTATGTGAGGTTGAATCATTCAAAAAATCAGATTATTGGTGATAAGAATAAAGGTGTGATGACTAGGAGAAGACTTATTGAAGAAATTTGTTTGATTTCTAAGATTGAACCTAAGAGTGTTGATGAAGCATGTAAAGATGGAAATTGGAGTAAATCTATGGAAGAAGAATTGAATCAGATTGAGAAAAATAACACATGGATTCTTATTCCTAGAGCTAAGGATAAAAATGTAATTGGAAATAAATGGGTATTTTGGAATAAGTTGAATGAACAGGGTGAAGTTGTCTGAAATAAAGCTAGACTTGTTTGTAAAGGTTATTCATAGATGGAAGGAATTAATTATGAGGAGAATTTTTCTCTAGTAGCTAGAATTGAAGATGATAGATTATTTCTTGCCTATGTTTCTCACAAATATTTCAAGGTTTATCAGATGGATGTCAAATCTGACTTTTTAAATGGTGAATTGGAAGAAGTCTACATTAAACAACTAGATGGATTTCAACTGACATATGAAAAGGACATGGTTTGCTGGTTGAATAAAGCATTATATGGATTAAAGCAAGCCCCTAGAGCCTGGTATGCTAGATTGGATAAGTATTTGATGAAGCTTCGATTCAGTAAAGGTAATACTAACAGTAATTTTTATTTTAAGATTGATCAGAATAACATTTTGATTGTTGAAGTTTTTGTTGATGACATTATCTTTGGAGGAAATGATTGCCTATATAAAAAATTTATTGAAGAGATACAAAATAAATTTGAGATTTATATGATCGGTGAGATGAAATTCTTTTTGGGGTTGAAAATTATTTAGTTGGATAAAGGTATTTTCATATCTCAGTCTAAGTATGTGAAGGAATTGTCGAATATATTTGGTTTTAAGTTCTCTAAACTTGTTGGTACACCTATGGTGACTAGAACTAGACTTGATATAATTATCTCATGTTACTATTATAAAAAGGATATTCAGATATTTGAAAGGAACAGTTAATTTTGGTCTGTGGTATTCTAAGAATGATAACTTTACTTTGAGTGTTTTTACAAATTTTGATTGGGCAGGTGATGTTGATGACCAGAAGAGTACTACAGGTGGTGCATTCTTTCTAGGTAATAATTTGGTCTCTTGGGCAATTAAGAAGTAGAATAGTATTTCTTTATCTACTGTAGAGGCTAAATAAATTGGTGCTGCTAGCAATTGTACTCAAGTAATTTGGATGAAGAAGATGTTGAAGGATATAAGAGTTATTTATGATGAGACTATTTCTATATACTGTGATAATTCAAGCGCTATCAATATTTCAAAGAATCTAGTGTTGTATTCCAAAACAAAGCATATATCAATCAAGTTTCATTTCTTGAGAGAGAAGGTGAATGAGGAAGAAGTCTGATTAGAGTATGTATCTACAAAGGAACAGATTATACATCTTTTTACAAAGCCTTTTCCTAAAGATACTTTTGAGTATCTCAAAGAGAAGTTAGGGGTAATTTCCCCTCCTAATGAGAACTAATATGCATGGATTTGCATCAGTCCAGTGAACTTCACAAAGATATTTAATGCTCTGGATTGATGAGTGAGGCTAATACTCAAGGGGAGTAGTCAATGTTGGTGGTTAAGATTTGTGAAGCTAATTCAAAGGGGGAGAGAAACCTGACCCTTGATCCTTTGTCATTGACGTCAAAGGGGGAGAGAAGGATGTGAAAAACCTTGAAGCATTTTTGAGTTATTTGTCTAAGGGGGAGTTGATCCTTGTAATTTTGAGGGAGATTATTGTGAGTCAATTTCTTTCCTTTCATTGATTATTTTTCACATTCATATGTTGGGGAGATTGTTGGATGTTGTTGAGAAGATTGCTAGAATGATTTGTTGTCATTGATGTCAACATATTCTCCTATGTATTCCAATGTTACATTTTGGTTGGATGAGTTGGTTTAGCAAGTGTGTTGTAGATGATTTGATGCAGTTTAAAGGTTTTCTGGTATGTTGTTTGTAGATGGTTCATTCCCATTTGTAGAGGTTTTCATGTTGATTTGATTGGTTTATGAGGTTTGGTATTGAGGATGTTATTCAGTTGTTCATGTTATTAGATATTTTGGTTTGTGCTATGTATTTCTCCATAACTTTTATATATTTAATTGTAGATGAGTGGGATGTATTCTGGATGTTGATGTTTATCTTTAGTTTGAATGGTTCATGATTTGGAAATGCACAAGTAAATATTTTAGGTTTATAGTCAGTTGTGATGGTGTTCTTGAGCTCCAATAGTAAGATGATGATGATTCTGGTGATCCAAGTTGTTGTGGTTGTTGTGGTACAATTTACGTTGCTTGTGAATATCTCTAGACTACATTCTATGCTTATTGTTGGTCCATTGTAATGCCTGCCAAAATACCCTAAAGAAACTAAACTATAATATACAAGTGGAGATAAAAAATTACTTAATTGACATCTAATAACAACTAATGTAACATATAACATCTCCATATTTTTACATTCATTAACCAATTAACCAATATGAACATATATCATTACTCATTTCATCAAATAATGCAAGCAGAAATAACACAACATCAATAATCTTTCTCAAGGGTACTTTAACATCATTACTTAATTCATTTCCACAATAACATAGTACACACACGATAGGTATATTTCACCTTCATTAATGCATCATATTCTAATCCTTTAACCATGAGATATGCAAACTACAACATTACTTATTCCTCATGATATGCAGAATTGCCTTTCTACCAATGCATCTATGTGAAACATTCATATTTACTAGATCCAAATAATATCTTCTAGCATATTCACTTATTAATCTATGAATATTCCTCTTTCAAGTTTATTTAACATTCTAACCAGCCTCTAAACATTCCATGAAATAATACAACTAATCCATAATGCAATTCCATTCTATTCTAACTATAATCCACTCTATTTCCATGATTCATAAAATCACATCTCTACAATAGTACAAATATAAATACGCCTTAACTTTAGTTTCCAACTACAATTCATCTTACAAATAAAAGTACATTAAATACATTATGAGCATAGCTCTTTCTACTATACTATTCCATCTATTATATACAAAAATATTACATTACATACATTCCATCTTATCCATCACATAAATCTGATACAAGGTACATCCATAGTACATCATGAAGAAGAATCCACATCCACACAAGAAGAATCCAAGAGAACATCCCAATGGCTAAAAAGAACCAACCTCTCGACCATGTGGAACCAAAGGAACCATCCCCCCATGCTAGGAGATGACACAAGGTCCCAACACACACTCTAAACCTAAGAACACACCTATAACCAAGGAGACTAACCACACAAGGACTCTCAAGCAAGAACTCACACATACAATAAGAATGAACTCCCAGAGGCATAAAAATCATCAAGACATAAATGCATCCAATAAGCATAATCATACATCATAAAGGGGAAAACACATGTAGGACTGGATTGTCATCACATGCCATCCTCATAACATAATAATATAATAACACAAGGCACTACCCTGATGGACATGCTGAGCCATCTCAAACTATGAGAGACTAAGGGAGATTATCTTACCATCTTCACGGCCTTCTCATGCTTATCCTAAAACATCCTCCCTAGGACTAATTCATGAGGCACAAATCAATTTATCATCTTATTAATTAATCTAACTACCCAACCCATCAATTATTAGGTTATCACTTATTTACAAATCACGGAAAACTCCAATGTGCCCTGGTGGTCTAGACTTCATGCATCCTTACAAGGAACCTCATGCAAGCCTATCTCTCGTGACCCCAGTCATCACAAGAAAGCCCAATCCTCCTAACATGTCCCAACAATAAATCACAAGAGGCTCTACCAACACAATTACATGAAAATAATACTCAATATCACCAGCAACTTCCACACATACTCTTACAACATAAACAAGTCTACAACAACATCAATATAGAAAAATGAGCCTCTTGGCTAGCAATAAACAAAGGCATATCAAGCCATCAAATTCCGCCATTAAATAAAGGATAACATCATAGCAAGGCCTACTTATTTGCTGGTCCAAAACAACATAGTAATCACCTCAATCATCGATGGCCTATCCACATGGAAGAGAGTCTAAATATTCACAATGCATAGAGAAACAAATATACTCAAAACCATCAAAATGCATCAAAACTGATCAAACCCAAACTGGGAAATATTAAAAGACCTCAAATAAAGCCCCTGGTACAAAAATCAATTTGGAAAAATACCTCAAAAATGACCAAAACTTATAAAATACAAAACACAGACAGGTTAGCACTTTTGCCCTGTAGGACAATGCTTTTTCCAAAAAGAACAACGATTTTGTCAAGAAGAACAGTGCTTACACATTTGAGAATCATGCATATGCATCATAAAACAACGCTTATGTTTCCAGATTCATGCTTATGCTTTCTCTGATAGCGCTTATGTTGTGCAGAGTAGTGCAAATGCAATACAGAACAACACTTTTGCATAATAAGACAATGATTTTGCACAAGACTTACAAAAAACTTAAATTTTTTTTGGGTAAAATAATAAAATCTAGACTTAATGAAAGGGCTTGAAAAACATATGTACAGAGATGCCTAGAAACAAGGAATACTTGGGTATAAACGAAATAAATCAACTCAGACTAAAAACCAAGGTTAAATCAAATATCTTCACAAGAGTTTTCACAGAACCAAGAACGACATACACATGAAATAGCAAATACATATTTTCCAGCAACTATACAAAACTCAAATAATATAAAGTTTCCTCCCCAAATATTAAATAAATATTAAATCACAAATATTAAATAAATATTAAACAACAATAAAGCTCATCAATTATTAAATAATCATAAAATCAATAAACGTTAATTGTCAAATAAATATAAATCTCAAATAATTAAATATTCAAAACTTATAAATTAAATACATTAAAATAAAATTTACCAAATATAAAATTACATATCAAGAGCCACATAATTACTCTAACATAAACAAATAAGTCGACCAGCATAAACTGAACTCACAATACCAAAAGACCAAGCTTATTAACTGACATAGCGAATTATGCCAAGACGCTGACTACTCACGGTGAACAACTTAGACCTAGAGTATGTGAGGGGAAATTCATTCCATCTCCAAACCACATAAGCCATTGGAACTAAAGACATTCTCAAACCTGTGAAGCCAGGTGGATTCAATGTCTGGTACTTACAAAATCCTGCAACCACAAAACGACAATACAACATATACATATACATATATAGAACAAGCAAGTGATAGAGAATCGCGACGACACATCCCGCTTGCAATGAGTGATGTGGAATCATCTCTATCACGAAGATAGTCAAACAATAGTTGAACACATCTCATAAAAATCTCATCATATGTAATCATGAAGTAGGGTTAGCATAATCATAATCATTATCAAAACCATGATAAATCTAATCTATCAATAATTCATCACATAGTGAGCATATAAAATCCATCGAGTACATATATCATCAAATCACATGATCAATCATGATAGTACCAACATCTGTATAGATAATCAAAATAACATATGTCCAATAGTGTCTAACATCAATCATAAGTCACTGAAGCACATGAGTAATCATCATCCAAATCATCAAAATATAGTCTAGATAAGTCTATCAAGCATAATATAAAAGTCAACTCTAGTCAATATAAGTCAAATCAAGGGTGGACACTACATCCACATTGATTATTGTGCATGTTATTGAAGATTTTATTTGTCCAGAGATGTTCTTCTTGTTATGCGACATTCTTGATGGTTGTAGCGTGTTTTGGATGATCGAGGTGTAATTGTTGGAGGTATTTTGTGTATGCGGTATTGATTTGGATCTAGACTATGTCTTAGCCGACATTGTTTTGATCAACATGTATTGTTGTAGCATGTGAGGTTATTATTTTGTAATTTATGTTGGGGGTTTATCCGACCTATATTTCATGGGTTGATGAATTGTATAAATAAATGTAATAATCATGTAAGATGTATGTTTGCGATCTTTGAGAGTGTGTATGATCAATTTGTATGTGAGAACAAGTGATTTGAGCTTTCGAAAGTGTGAAGGAGAGAAGTGAAGTGTTGGAGAGAAGACTGTGTGCTTAACCAGAACTGTACTCAGGCATAGGGAGATGTTATTTTCATAGTTCATATAATCTGGATTATTATCTGAATGTTTTTGTAAGTTAGTGAGATTTCCTATAAGGCATTGAGCCTTCCCTAAAGGTTTTATCCTTCCCAGGTTTCTTATTTTGAGCAGTGAGCTCTAGGAAGTGTGCCTAAATGCATGTGCATTCCCCATTGTAATATTTATATTTACTCATAATAGGGTATTATCTCATTTTGGGTATGTTCCCACCATGGTTTTTCCCTTAACCGTGTTTTCCAGGTCAAAAATATATGTGTTATGTGTGTTATTGATGTGGTGTTGATTCATGCTTTAACTGTTAATTATCAGATCTAATTTGAGGTTTAAGTTGCAGTGAGTTTTTGTACAAACTGATTCACCCCCCTTCTCAGTTTGTTACATTGTTGCCAACAATATTCATACTATAACTCCTTAAAATCTCACCTGCACACAAGGATGTTCTAGAAAGAGCTCTAGTGGATACAACAATACCAAACAATTTGAAATATTGATTGATTCCAAGCCATGATGCGGCATTTAACAACACCTCACAATCTATCATTTTTAGAAAATGATGAAGTCTCCTTGAGTCCTCCACATAAAAATCCACTCCATATTGAAGTTTTAATCCATAAACATCATGTCAAACATGTATTAATAGATGGAGGAGTTGGTTTAAACATTTTTACTTTAAATCTTATCCTTGCATTGGGTCTCTCAGAAAATGCTATAAATCTTAAGAAAAAGATAACCATCAAAGCATGTGATGATGAAGAAAGATCTTAAAAAGGATTAGTGTTATTGCGTATTCAAGTGGGACCAATTCAAAAGGATATAATTTTCCAAGTCTTGGATATGGAATTGACCTATAATATACTCTTAGGTTGACCTTGGATCCATGAAATGTAGGCAGTATCATCTACCTATCACCAATGTGTGAAATTATTCTACAATGGACAAGAAATATCAATATCAGTCGATTCTTATCCTTTTCAGTATTGCAATAATCTCAAGGCAGTTCAAGATGACTTTGTACCACACAAAAGGAAGCTCTAGCTTTCACTTCATCAAGTAGTGAAACACAACTCAAGGCTTTATCAATAGATTTTGAGAAAAAGATGCAGTTGAAAGATAAAGGTATGGGAGAATATTCTTTTGAATATTCTTCCTATCTATCAAAACTACTAGTTTCACCAAGATCTCATGGATAACCATCAACATCTAAGAAACAATATTCACAACCTATCAAGCTCTTTTATGGTACATTTGTCAAAGCAAGAACTCTAATAGAAGAATCTGATGATAAAGACATATTAAACTAGCTATATAATGATGAAGAAGAAACCAAAGAAGCAACTTTGAACATTAAAGAACAAATAAAGCAATATGGTGAAGGGTTCAAAATCATGCAAAAAATGGGATATGATGGTCATGGTCCTATTGGGAAAAGAAAAGAAGGCATTCTAGAACCCATACAACTTCCTACCCAAAATGCTAAATACAAATATGAACTAGGCTTTAGTTAAGACATTCCAGTTCGCAGACAAGAAGAAGTAGCTTGAAAGCAACAAAACAAGGAAATAGTTTGAAAACAAAAAGAAAAAGAAGAAATCCATAAATAAAAAGAAGAGGAATATGAGAAAAAAAACAAGAACTTGCCATCAATAAGGAGGAAGCTACTCAAAATCTTTATGAGTAGATCCATAAATTGCAAGCTAGCTCTGACACAAACTCAAATGAGTGGGAATGGGATTCACCTAATGAAATGTCTTGTGATGAGAAAGACATTGATGTCATCCAAACCTATGCACCTATACTCTATGAAGTACAAATCTTAGGGTCTAGACCATTTGAATTTGGATCACAACATATCAATGACTCTAGTGAGGATGATCAAATTTAGAACGAGATAGACAATTTTGAGGAGAGTACTATCATAGAACTTGACTCCGCTATCACAAATCTTGACAACATTTCCATTGTGAACCTTATAGCCTTAGATATAACTCCACCAGATGACTCCTTACCATTGGTACATCCTGAACTCATCAAATGGGAACAAAACAAACCTCTTAATATACCTGTCTTTCCCCATGACAATTCTATTGTTAACTATCTTCGTTCAGGCAATTCAGAAACATGTTCCACCAATGGATCTCATAACAAAGATTACAACTAGGGGAGTGCCAAGTCTCTTGGTCACAAAATAAATAAAACAAAAAATCAATCTAATGGTGAAAACCATTCATTGGTAGTATTAGTTCATAAAACAATAAAAAGAAAGGGCATATCCTGTTGTTCTCAAAAAAGAGAAAACCCAAGTTCACCTGCAATTTACCTATGAAGTAGCCAATTTCAATCAATGAAATACTTCAAGGCTTGGGACAATATAACAAGGATAAAAATCCTTCTACTCTTTAGGCTCTGCAAAACCTAGGTGGGTGTACCTTTGATGAATAAAATTAGACCAATGACACACAAGACATCATCAACAGAAGCAAATAGATCTCATTAAAGGTTCAAAGACAGGGAGGGTATTGTAGATAGGCTAAATCTACATTGACAACTCGACAGGTTTGAACATGAGACAAGTGGAACCAATTCTACAAAATAGAAAAGAAAGATATTATGATTTGATTCTTTTAAAATGTTGCAAGTAACCTCTAACTGTAATAGATCAGTGCCTCAATCTGGGCATAGAGTCAATACAAATAGCTACAAATGAAATCCAAGCTACAAATCAAATCTACTGAAAAATATCCTTGTATTAATGCTTGACATTAATAAATTTTAAACTCAAATAGAGGATCATACATATCCAAATATTAATTCAGAATTCACAATTTTTGCTCATCGAATTTAAATCCTTTCTGTAAACGATACCTGAGAACAAGAATTACACTCTCTCATGGGAGGATAAACCCAAACTCCCTTGAAGACTGGATTTATTGAATTTGAAAAAATGCCTGAAGACAATCCAATGGAACTGCATATATGCCTTACATATATGCGACCTGCAACTAAAAATTTATAGCCAAATGCATGTATTCAATGACAGAAGAATGAGGACATTCAACAATTACAACCTAGAAAATTAAATGCATAGCGAGATTTTATTTTCTTCCTTGCTTCTCCTTGTAGAGATAATTAAACTTAACCACCAGAACTATTGTCGGCTTGTCGCTGATTCGCAAGGACTAACCTTCGAGCACTTTCCCATCATGGTATAGCGACATCCGTCGGATTATTTAGAAACTGTTCGATCTTTAAATTCCTTCAGTACTTAGCTGCCCTTACTTAACCACCTGGCTTAACCGTCTACCTGAACCGCCTGAACTAGCTCGTCGGTGGTGGTTTGTCATTGGGTCATGATGAATAAAGTTCTTGCAACTTTCAATTGTGGTATAGTGACAATCGAAGTTCTTGCAACTTTCAATTGTGGTATAGCGACAACCACTAGATCAAAATAGACTCACCCGACTTTTAAGGACCCCGAAAGATACAAAGGAAAAGACATAGGACTTAGGAAAACGTTGCAAAATATTTTAAAATTATTCAAAACCCGCCCAAGCATAAACTTAAAAGGGCCTCATTTCAATGATGCGGTGACCCTTCCACTTGAGTAGAAAAAGTAATGGACAAATAGAAGTGACATGGAGATAATGGGACACAAAGGTTTATTTTTTTCAAATGGTTTTGAAATTCCCAAAACCCTAAACCCTTATATTTTCTCTGAACTTTGACAAACCCCAATAGCTAAAAGGCAAGATTTTCAACATATTTTAAATAGTGATACAATGACTCTGATTGGGGATGGTTGGATGAAAGACCAACACAAGAACTTGGAATCTTTGGTTAAGTAGGCCACCCAAAAAGAGATCATTTGTCTTCTTAAATTCTCCAATAAGCTTCACTCTCCAAAATAGGGGTTCCTTATTCTACCCGAACAACAGGGTATTTTATTGAAAACAGACCTACAATTGATTATAACTTGCCCCAAACAATCATAGCATTTACCTCTGTCAAAAATCTGATTCTCATCACCTGATGTCATGATCCAAATGAAGGCACTTTTCGACAACAACTGAGCACAATACTTATGATTAACCCCTTCCATCATATTACTGTAGTAACTGGTGTGCATGCCTTTTTCCTGATTTGGAAGTTTATAGCCACACAATATTTCAACAAAGGTAAAACCATGAGACCAATCACTATAGAGGTCTTCCCACAAGCTGCCATACATTTCACTATCCCAATCAATTCTATCCTTTGCAAGGGTATCATCATGCTGAATTTAAAAAATAAAACATTCATTTTCTACATTGTAGTCTTCATTGGCACATGCCTTATTATCATTTAGATTCATAGAATGAGGGACATTAATAACCGATTGATATAAACAAGGAACATAAACATTTTGGTCCAGGTATGGTACTTAACTATGCTGAGCACACTTTATATTATCCTTTTTCATCAAACTCAATACAACAACATTCTCAATTCCCAATCACGGAAAATAATGCATACTTTTGGCTGAAGCAACTCCTCAGCTAAGTCTTTCTCATTCAGACTTACATCCACCTGAAAAACTTCCATTTGTGGTCTGAAATAATCATCATATAGCCCATGCCTCTTATCTTCATCATGAAATAACTTTTCACAACACATGCTATTGTTGCTGGCAACTTTATCAGCATCAAAAATTTGTTCAGCACAAGGGGAAAGTTCAACATTTTCATCAATGACATCAGCATTATGAACATTTATATCAAAGGCAAAGAACTCCATATCCAGTTCAAACATGCCATCAACATTCACATCCTCTTTCTAGTATGTCCCACTTTGAAAACCTTCAAATGTAGGTTCATCCAAATCTGAAAGTGAATTATAATCATTATTCTCATTTTCATTGGAATTATCTTGGCGAGGAATATCAGCCTGTATATCAGGGTAACAATGAACTTCAACGGTTTCATCATTGTTACTGGCATATAAGTAATTATCCACATCTTCACAAGCAACAAGCTCTTCATCAACATATGCAGAAATATTTTCAGGATTATGCACATCAATATTTATGTCAATAAAAAAATTGATGTTGTCTTCAGTTGTATCTTCATGATTGTAGTTCTCACATTCTTTTGCTGATAATTCCTTATCATAAGACTTTTGTTCAACCTCTGCTGAAACATGGTGAGTATTTGAAATTTCCTTCATGTTATCATTAATTGATGCATTCAGGTGTTCAATCCTTTCAAGAAGAGTTGCATGCTACCATTCAACACTTTCATGTTTACCATGATATACATTAGTAACATGTAAAGACCAATCCTCCTCACCATCATTGTTTTCATCATCATCATCCTTATGAGATGCATGATTAACTTTATCAGATGAATTCCTAGCATGTTCACTTAAATTTTCACATTGCAGGTCTTCATTCATAACTCTAAGGCTCTCCAACATTTGAACTTTCTTGTCCACAACTTCAAGAGCTTCTCTAAGTTCTACAATCGTCTGCAATTGCCCTGCACTTTGTTGTTCAATGTGACATTCTTCATAAATTTGTTCATCAATGTGGGTTGTATTCTCATTGCAATCATGTGTACTATTAAAATTTTCTGAATTAATTTTGTGCACAACTTTCATATTAGAAAGATCATCAACATGATTACAAGAAGTGAAATCTGAAAAATACTCTCATTTCATCTTCAACACAATTGGCATTATCAATATCTATATGAGGATCAACCATTGTTTGCACCAAACAACTTTGATTTTCATTTGGAATTAAATTATCAGTGTTGCCAACACAAGTATGAACACCAAAGGTCTAAACATTACTTCTCACTTCACACTTAATTGCAGCATTACAAACATTATGATAGCGGACACCAGTAGATAAAAATCCTTTAAGAATACCATATTTTAAGTTTTTCTCTATGTCCATGGCTATCACAAAAGCCTAATGTAATGTCTTTGACTCTTTATCCCTCAACCTGTAACTCATCTTACTTCCAAATGCATCCAAATAAATCACTAAAGACACTTCGTCATTTAGTCTATACCCTTGTGGGATCTCAACCAGTGCTTTGGAAAATTTGATATTGAAGGCAGGCACTAATTCACCTTCCTCAACTCTAATCTCCATCAACTTCCTCAACATATCATTAAAGTATGTTCTCTCAGCAAACTGCTCAAGAAAAGATGCAACTAATTCTTCCCATGAGGGAACAAAATCTTCCTACAAAAATGAGAACCAAATCCTGGCATCCCCTTTCAAGCTCTGCACAAACAACTTCATGCAAATATCCTCATGATAGATATCATAATCATTCATTAAATCAACAAAGTTTTGCACATGCATTCTTGTTGATTGTTTCTAGTCCCCATTAAACAATAGTAAGTGCTTCCTAATGTCACTTGGAATGTGATTTGGGTAACCAGGTATGCCATCAAAATAGAATGACACATAACCTTTAATAGATAAATTTCTACAATAATTCATTACTAGATGCAACCTTGTTTCAATGCATTCACTATTTTCAATCAATAAGAAATATTGCAGCTAGAGTCTACCTTCCCTATTATTTAGAATACTTCACCCATGCTTTTTAGGTGACAAGAGCATGCAACCTAACTTATTCCTTTTCTTTTTTAGTGCTGAAATTCACTTGGTAAGGAACAAAATTTATTACAATCTTTAATACCAATTTTGGCAAATACCTGGATATTGCAGCTGCTGCTCTGATATTTGGTGAGATCTTTCTCATATCTTCTAAAATTGTACACTGATCTTCATACAGATTCACCACCTCCTTCACAGAGGAAAATATCTTCAATTAAATTCTAGGATCTTCAATCTTAAAACCCCAAGCATTTGTTAAAGCTTTGTTGTAAGTTCACCAAATCTCTTAAAACTTTCACAATAATGCACATTGGTGTAGAGATATTTTAGAGTCGCCACTCACTGCTGTGAGAATTCATAAAATCATTTATAGAACATGAACAGATCTAGACTTACATAAATATAAGAGGATAACATATTTTTAACACTTTACTGACTCTTTCCTCAAATGGACATGGCTGGACTAGCTGGCTTTAATTGTTGATAGACAAAGAGTGTCTCAATTTGAATCCCATCAACACAAGTTATAGCATATTCCCCAGCAAAGTCACCATTTTTGTTGTTCTCAAAAAAGAGAAAACCCAAGTTCACCTACAATTTACCTATGAAGTAGCCAATTTCAATCAATGAAATACTTCAGGGCTTGGGACAACATAACAAGGATAAAAATCCTTCTACTCTTTAGGCTCTGCAAAACTTAGGTGGGTGTACCTTTGATGCATAAAATTAGACCAATGACACACAAGACAACATCAACAGAAGAAGATAGATCTCATTAAAGGTTCAAAGACAAGGAGGGTATTGTATATAGGCTAAATCTACATTGACAACTCGACAGGTTTGAACATGAGATAAGTGGAACCAATTCCACAAAACAGAAAAGAAAGATATTATGATTTGATTGTTTTAAAATGTTGCAAGTAACCTCTAACTATAACAGATCAGTGCCTCAATCCGGGCATAGAGTCAATACAAATAGCTACAAATGAAATCCAAGCTACAAATTAGATCTACTAAAAAATATCCCTATATTAATGCCTGACATTAATGCATTTTAAACTCAAACAAAGGATCATACATATCCAGATATTAATTCAGAATTCACAATTTTTGCTAATCAAATTTAAATCCTTTCTATAAAGGATACCTAAGAATAGGAATTACACTCTCTCTCATGGGAGGATAAACCCAAACTCCCTTGAAGACCGGATTTATTAAATTTGAAAAAATGCCTGAAGACAATCCAATGGAACTGTATATATGCCTTACATATATGCAACCTTCAACTAAGAATATATAGCTAAATGCACCTATTCAATGACACAAGAATGAGGACATTCAACAATTACAACCCAGAAAATTAAATGCATAGGACTGGAACCCCTCTTGGAAATCTCGCTTCGAGAATTTATCAAAATTGGAACCCTTACAAATGAGAAGAATTCAGAATAAGAAGGAAGAGAAGAATTCTAGATTCCATCTATCAGTGACAAGTGTCCCACTCCTTCTGAAAATATTCTTTCCATCACTCTCGTCGAAACCGTTCTCCAAATATTTGACAAGTTTTAAAACTGATAGCAAAAACAAACTTCTCATTTTGTGAGATTTCTAACGGTATATCACACTTGTATATTCGGGTAAAAATAACCCATCCAGTGAATTAATCTCAGATGCCTTTCTACACAACCAGTCATTTGAATTTTTTGAATTTTCACATGGTTGGAACTATAAGTTTAACCTTGATTTATTCCATTTTTGCGCCCCACCACGTGTCACCTCTGGAGTCCCTATCCTACCACCTTAGCATAGTCAGACTCACCATCGGAAAGAAGCTCTCCCTTCTCATCTAGCCACAATGGAAAGTCTAACGATAAATTTCCCATCGCGACCTATCAATCACCATTGGATCATCTTTTGATCTGCTCGCTAGTGAGGTCTCTAGTTTTTTGGGTGTTAGCATTTTATGCTAGCGAGCTGGAGACGGTTAATGAAATTTCTTTGGTCGTGAGGTCTCAATTTTGTTTTTTCCACTCACCCCTTTTGTTGGGCCTTCCCCGTGTCAGCCTCTGATTCGCTTTGAGTCCTTCTAGGTGCCATCTTAACCACCATGTCACCTTAGGATAGAATTGGGCCCACGTTGTCACCAAATCGTGATGGGTATTCATCAAGCTATTTCTCATCATGGTATAGCGACACCCATTGATCTTCCTTGGATCTTCTCACCCGTTAATCACCCTTTTTCTGCACGTGCTTTGTCGTTGATGCACGATGAGTTTAGGTCATGCATCTTCTCATTGTGGTACAAAAACCACTGTCAGATCATCTATGATCACCGTCCAATCTGCCTGACCTGCTCGACCTTTAGATTCTTCTTTTCCAGCCTATCGCAAAATTTGGATGCCTTCAGATGCATGCGCATGCAAGGTCCACCTGGGCCACGAGCTGCCTCTTGCCAAAAGAACTTGTCTTTTGGACACATAACATGCATAAGATATTGTATATAAATATTAAAGTTTTCTGCCCAACAACAAATGTGGGATAATGCATTTGGGCATTCCCTTATCGTAGTTTCTACATTTTACATGGATGTCAACCAGGCATTTGAAACTACAACATTTGACAAAACCCTCTATCATATGCTAGGAACAATTCCAAATTTGGTGCAAGAAATATCTCCTGGAAACCATAACACTGATATTTGTAGGCAAGCTCAAAAAATGCTGCCACCTGCCTTAACCGCTTGCATTAACCGTCAACACATGACATATTAAACTTAACCGCCAAAACTACTGTCGGCTTGTCATTGATTTGCAAGGACTAACCTTTGAGAACTTTCCCATCGTGGTATAGTGACAACCATCAGATCATTTAGAAACTATTTGATCTTTAAATTCCTTCAATACTTAGCTGCCCTTACTTAACCGTCTGGCTTAACTGTCTACCTGAACCGCTTGGACTATTCCGCCGCTAGTGGTTTCTCATTGAGTCATGATGAATAAAGTTCTTGCAACTTTCAATTGCAGTATAGCGACAGCCTCTAGATCAAAAGAGATTCACCCAGCTTTTAAGGACCCCGAAAGATACAAAGAAAAAGACATAGGACTTAGGAAAAATTTGGAAAATATTTCAAAATTATTCAAAACCCACCTAAGCCTAGACTTAAAAGGGCCCCATTTCAATGATGTGGTGACCCTTCCACTTAAGTGAAAAAAGTAATGGGAAAATAGAAGTGACATGGAGATAATGTGACACAAAGGTTTTTTTTTTCAAATGGTTTTGAAATGCCAAAAACCCTAAACCCTTAGATTTTCTCTGAACTTTGACATACCCCAACATCTAAAAGGCAAGATTTTCAACATATTTAAAATAGTGATAACATATCCAATGGTGAAAACCTCTCTAAGGCACTGAAGGATGAGAGACTTGACACTCTTTGCGAGCATTATCTAGAGGGATCACCAATATTGATTGAACCAATGCAATCAATCAAAATTGGCAGGAAAGACCATACACCTGGCCAAATCATTGATAGAACAAGAACAACCCAATTTCACCAAGTTCTTCAAAGAGAATCAAATCAATTTTTCTTGGTCATATGCTGATATGCCAAGGATAGATCAATATTTGACCATGCACCGTTTATCCATAGCTCTTAGAGCTAAGCCAGTAAAGAAGAAGTTGAGAAATATGAACCCACATGTAGCACTTATAGTCAAAGCAGAATTAAAAAAACTACTAGATGTAGGAATCATTTGGCCAATTGAATATGTAGAGTGGATTTCCAACATTGTACCAATATCAAAACCAAACAAAAGCATCAGAATATGCACAAATTTTAGATATCTCAATAAAGCTTGTTCGAAAGATGACCTTCCTTTACCCAGTGTAGACACCATTTTTAACTTAATAGCAGAACATGTCATGTTATCACTCATGGATGGTTTCTCAAGTTACAATCATATCAAAATAGTACCTCAAGACCAGGACAAAATAGGTTTCACCTACCCATGGGGTACATATTATTGGAACATCATGCCTTTTAGATTGAAAAATGCGGGAGTGACTTATCAATATGTTATGACCATAATCTTCCATTACATGATGCATACTTTCATGGAGGACTATGTAGATGACTTACTGGAAAAATCATTCACAAGGGAAGGAGATCTAGAGATCCTGGATAAAATCTTTCAGTGGCTAGAAAAATTCAATGTGTGGTTAAATCCAAAGAAGTGTGTATTCAGAGTTACATCAAACAAACTCCTCGGATACATAATATCAACAAAAGGCATTGTGGTGGATCCAACAAAGGTCCAATAAATCATGGAGATGTCACCTCCCAGAAATATTAGTCAATTAAGATCTCTACAAGGAAGGCTAAAATATATTCAAAGATTCATCATTTAGTTGGCCGAAAAATGTCTATATTTTACTCATCTCCTACACAAAAATGTTCCTTTCTGATGGGAGGAAAGGTGTGAAGAATCCTTCAACTAGTTAAAGCATTATCTAATAAATCTTCCTATCTTGGTACCACCAGTAAAAAAAAAACTACTTCTACTCTACATATCAGCTACCAAGGTATCTTTAGGAGATTTTCTAGCACAAGAAGATTCTACCAACAAAGAAAGAGTTGTTTACTACATCAGTAGAACATTGAGTGGTTATGAATGTAACTACACATTCATGGAAAAGGATTGTTTAGTTGTAGTGTTTTCATCCCAAAATTTGTGACACTATATGTTATCTCACACATTCAAGATAATAGAAAAAATAGACCCCTTAAAATATTTACTCAACAAGGCTACTCTAATAGGCCAACTTGCAAAGTGGGTGATGATATTGAGCGAGTTTGGCATTCATTATATGGATAGAAGAGCCATCAAGGGCCAAAAAATTGCAGATCAGTTAGTTGAAGCACCATTACAAGATAATCAACCAATGCATATTGAATTCCTAGATACAGATGTCCTAGCAGTTACAACACAACCATGGGTATTATACTTTGATGGATCCTACACCCAACAAGGATCAGGTATTGGACTCCTACTCGTCACTCCTCAGGGGAAGACAATCCCAATATCTTACAGGTTGATGTTCCCTTGCATAAATAGCATAGATAAATATGAATCCCTAGTCACTAGCATCAAATTAGTTGTAGAATGGAGGATCACAGAGTAACAAGTCTATGGGGACTCTTAGTTGGTCATCGATCAGGTGAATTATGAATATCAAATAAAAGATGATAAGATAATGCCATACAAGAAAATGGTGAATGATTTTAATAAATACTTTGTTGAGATCAAATTTGAACAAATTTTAAGACTCAAAGCTATAGATGTAATGACAACCATCACCTCTCTCTTAAAAATACTAGAAAAGAAGAGTCATTATGAGTTCCTTGTGGAACAATTTTTTTCCCTTGCCTATGATAATATTGGCAAGAGACACTGCATTAATGTTTAGATGTTGTCATTAATGGGAACTAGTGTCAGAAATCCAATCCACAGTTCATAATTCATTCATACCGAAAGTTTGATTGAGGTTCGGCGAGAATAACATGACATATGGTAGAGTGTACAATTTTTTGGTTGGTGGATAATTTTCGTTGAGTATTTTGTCTTGAAGATCTTGAAGAAGCATTGTGGATGTGTAATATGCTTTATGCTAGGTTTGTGGCCTCCAATGTTAAGTTTTGAGTGAGTTGGAAGGTCCAGTATACAGGTTTTCCAGCAAGAACAGTGTTCATCAATAGTAATGCGTGGATATTCATTGTGTGGATCATGTGAAGTAATTTTGGTGATTTTTTGTGGGTTCGGGGATGTTAAGTCGACATATGGGAAGTGTGTGGACAACTTGTTTTTCTCCACTTGATTGTTTTGGATCACATTGAGATGACTTGGATAACACATTTTATTTGTGTGTTATGCATTTTTGGGCCAACAAGAAGAAGACCTAAAATATTGATGTGGATATATAAGACCAATTGATATGATCATTTTTTGTATCAATGGATTGTGTGATGTGTGTATGGGAGATTGTGCATAGTTTTGTGTGCGCAAGTGAAGGATTTGAGCTCCAAAATACAATAAAATATCAGAATAGAGTAGTGTTGCAAAACATAGTATTTTGTGCTTAACCAAAACTATTTTTGGCATTTCTAGATGTTTTTTATTAGTTCAGACATTCCAATGATTATCTGTAATCATTTGTAACGCAGTGATCCTTCTGGGGTTGTAGCCCTTATTGTAATTTGAGAAGTGAGCTCTAGACAGTGTGCTTGAATGCATGTGCATTCCCCTCATGTAATATTATTATACTTCTAACAAGGTATATTAATATTGTGGGTCTCAATCCCGCCGTGGATTTTCCCTTAACCGGGTTTCCATGTAAAAATCTTGGTGTTATGGTGTTGTGGTTATTTTCTTTGTGTTTCTGCACTCTACTTCTATTCATTTGCATAAAGTTGTTTAAAGGACAGATTAAGAATGTTAAAAATTACAGAACACTAATTCATCCCCTTCTCAGTGTTCCTCGATTCCCAAAATTGGTATCAAAGCCTATTTCCTCGAAAGATGCCTAACATCTTGAGGAGGATCTGAGAAAGTGAATCAATGGATTCCAGTAGTCTTAAACATCATCTTATTGTAGCGCATTAAGATCTTGATAAAGCCCAAGCTAAGGTCCGGCAAGTGAAAGTAAACCTTAAGGATGATGAGAACTTCATTAAATCATTAAAGGATTAGTTTAACAAGTCAAGGGAGAAGAGAAAGGAACTTGTTGATAAGTTGAAAGAGAAATAAAGTCAAAGCATTGATGAAGAAGCCCTGAAGGAGAAGAAAAAAGAGTGTGAGATAATTGCTAGAGATAATACAGTCCAGAAGAATGAGATCGAAGCCATTGTGATGAGATTGACATAAGAGATTGAAGAAAGGGAGAAGAATGAGGAGAATCTTGCTCATTCCTTGAAAGACATGATAGTTCTGATACTTAATGTAAGTACAAATCTAATAGCTAATAAAATGAGAGGGGGGGGTGAATCATACAAACTTAATCTTCCATAAAAACAACAGATTCAACCTCGGTAACATATACTTCAGTAATATAACCAAAACTGCTAAACATGCAAACTCAAAAGCATATAAACATCATAACACTCATAACACCAGATTTAACGTGGAAACCCAAATAGGGAAAAACCACTATGGAATTTCAGACCCACTAAGAAATATACTCTTCTAGAGTATGCTCGGTTAAAAGCAAATCCTGATAAAGATTACAAACACATTGCTAGATGTGACCCGGTTAAGGGATTTACCTCAGATCTGTTAGGATCTTCACCTTGTTAGAAGTGACCTTGTTAAAGGATTTCAAACACTCAATTAGAATGTCACCTTGCTAGAGGGTTTTACAAATAAGACTGTTAAGTCCACTCAATTAAGATATTTTCTATCACTTTACAAAATAACAGTAATAAAAATCTATCTGCAACTTCACATCTAAAATGCTAAAGCAGATTCTTATTTTCTCAATACAATAGGACTAATCTTGTCCATTTGCTGGGCTCTATACTCTGTTATTCAAACAGGTTTTCAAGCTTCTGTGCTCGGTAATAATTATGTAGCATCCCTGTGCATACACTTGCCTGCATACATTGTTTATCAACAGTTCCTTATTTATAAATAATTTGCCAACCGCTTAATCTCCTTGATCACATTTCCCATGATCAATCATAGCCACCATATCTTCAAACTTTGACTAGGTTCAATGTATCCTTTGATCTGAAAATGTTTTACCCCACCTTGGAACTTGCATACATTTCTTGGAACTTGTGCTAGGGTATTGCGGTTCAATCTGAGCTATAGATCTTCTTGCTGATTTTCCTTTGGCATAGATTCTTTAAGAAACTTCATGCACGACATACCAATCATTCAATCATAGCCATCTCATCAGCTTCCTTCATTAAATAATGCTTTTATTCATTCAATGCATTCTGTTACTATTCAGTTGCAACTCGGTAAATACTAAACTTCACTCAGTAGACATTCTGCCTTCATTAACCGATAGCGATAACCTTAGGGTTTACCGACTAGGTTCTTTGCTTGGTAACATGGTATAGTATTAACCTTACAATCAATAACATATGTAGGATATCAAAACAATCTAAACATCATGATCTCATCATTGTCTAACTCAGTAATAGTTGCCCATTGAATAACTTATTTCTCCCCTTATTCATCACATTCTTTCTATGTCTTTTACCGACATCTTTATACTCATCAAATCATACTTTTTAAGATATGGCAACATCATACTGAATTAGAAAATCAATTTCTTGACATCAATGACAAAATAATAATATTAAGACAGTAAACATCCTTAATCAGTTATATCCATAATCATCAACAACCTTCTCAATATCCTTATTGAAATACCAACAATCTCTCCTTGTCTGTTATAATGCCAACAATCTCCCCCTTTGGCATTGATTGCAAAACCAATTGATTTGACCTAATTGATTCAGATTGTTGTGAGATTTTGAAATGCTAAAATGATCTCCCCCATACATTAGTACCCATTCCTTTTCTCCGGTCTTCTCCCCCTTTGACAACAATGCCAAAAGTAAATAACTAAAACATAATTTCTTCCTATATGAAGTGATTTCCTACTGTTATGTGTCAACTTAGTCTCAGTCAGAGCATTTTGTTTTCAATTCCTGTCCCCTATATTGTTTCCTGTATTGTTTCCTGTACACCTTTAGAAAACATCCTAAAGTGTGTAAATCAGCATCAACTCCTAAAAGATATTCTGTAGAGTCATCGAATTGATGCTTTCACCGAACTCGGTCAGTGAAAGAAATATAGGGGTAGGACCCCTAACTTACTTCTGAGATACTCAAAAGTGTCCCTTGGTAGTGGCTTGGTGAAGATATCTACTATTTGTTCCTTTGTGCTAACATACTCCAACACCACTTTCTTCTCTTGAGCTTCTTCTCTAAGATAATGATATTTGATAGAGATGTGCTTTGTCTTAGAGTGCATAACAAGATTCTTTGAAATGTTAATGGCACTAGTATTGTCACAGAATATAGTTACTGGCTCGGTAACTTTCTCATTTATACCTTCCAATAGTTGTTTGATCCATGCTATGTTGGTACAATTCATTGCTGCAGCAATGTATTCAGCTTATGTTGTTGACTGTGAAACACATCCTTGTTTCTTGATAAGCCAACTCACTAGTCTTTCTCCTAAAAAGAAAGCTCCTCCACTTGTTCTTTTCATGTCATCAATGTTGCTTGCCCAATTAGCATCAATATAAACTTTTAAATCAAAATCATTTCTTTTTTGATATACTAAGCCATAATCTTCAGTGCCTTTCAAGTATCTGAAAATTCTCTTGATTGTTGTCATGTGTGTTTCCTTAGGATCTGTAGAGAATCTTGCAACTATACCTACTGCATGTGCTATAACTGGCCTATTGTGAACAACATATTGTAGCTTTCCAATCATGGATCGGTAAAGTGTCTCATCAACAGATGCAGATTCATCATTCTTTGACAGTTTACAGTTGGTAGTCATAGGAGTACTTACTGGTTTTGAATCCTTCATTCCAAATTTCTTCAAGATTTCCTTTATGTACTTGGATTGAGTAATGAAAATCTCATTTTTCATTTGCAGTATTTGTAAACCTATAAAATACTTTATCTCACCAATTAATGACATCTCAAATTCTTTGCTCATTTAATTTCCAAAGTTCTTGCATAAAGAGTCATTTCCACAAAAGATAATATCATCAACAAATATGGCTGAGATCAGTATTCCATTTTCATCATTCTTCATGTACATATTGTTGTTTTCACTTGTTCTTATAAAACCAATCTTGATTAAATAAGAGTGCAATCTTTCATACCATGCTCTAGGTGCTTGTTTCAAACCATATAAACTTTGTTCAATTTACATACCTGATCTTTATTATTGTCTTCAACAAATCCTTCAGGTTGTTCAATAAAAACTTCTTCTTCTAATATACCATTCAGAAATGCAGATTTGACATCCATTTGATATACCTTGAAATTCTTGTAAGCAGCATATACCAACAATGTTCTTACTCCTTCAAGTCTTGCCACAGGTGCACAAGTCTCACCATAATCAATTCCTTCTTCTTGGGCATAACCTTTGCAAACTAGTCTTGCTTTATTTCAAATGACCTCACCTTTTTCATTCAGCTTGTTTTTTAAGATCCACTTTGTACTGATTACATTTTTGTCCTTCAGTCTTGGGACCAGTGTCCATGTGTCATTCTTCTTGATTTGATCAATCTCTTCTGTCATAGCATGTATCCAATCTTCACAGTTAAATGCCCCTTTCACTATTCTCGGTTCAAATTCAGATATCAGACATGTGTTCTGTCTCAGTTTGTTCCTTGTCATCACTGGATCATCCTTATCTCCTATAATCTGACTTGATGCATGATGTCTTCTGACATACTTGGCTAATACAGGCTCGGTAGGCTCTGTATGATCTTGTTCATCACTCGGTAACTGGACATTCTCTTCATTTCCTTCTACAGTTTTCTCGGTAGGACTTGTTGGTTGAACATAGACAAATTCATCATAATCTTCTGGTTCCTTGGAATTTCCTTCATCATTTCGATCTTCAAATTCATCAATTTTCACATTCGCACTTTCTACTATTTTGTTAGATGATTTGATCAGACATTTAAATGCTTTACTTCTAGAAGAATAACCAAGAAATGTTCCTTCTTCACCTTTCTAATCAAACTTGCCATTTCTATCATCCTTGTGTACATAGCATCTACTTCCAAATATTTTAAAATAACTTACATTAGGTTTCTTGTCATACTAGATTTCATATGGTGTCTTCAAAGTTCCTTTCTTTAGTTGTACTCAGTTCAGGGTGTAAACTACTGTGCTTATTGCTTCTCTCCAAAATGTTTGTGGCACTTTTTTTTCAATCATCAGGGTTCTGGCACAATCCACAATAGATCTGTTTCTTCTCTCAGCAATTCCATTTTTTTGTGGAGTTCTTGGTGTAGAGACTTGTCTTTTAATACCATGAACATTGTAGAATAAGTTGAACTCATCAAATGTGAACTCTCCTCCTCTATCTAATCTAAGACATTTCAGTTGTCTTCCTATTTTATTTTCAACTCTTGCCTTGTACCATTTAAATATTTTAAAAGCTTCTGATTTTTCTTTTAAAAACATTACTGACATCATCCTTGAATAATCATCCACAAATAATATGAAATATTTATCACCATAATAACTTTGAACTTTCATAGGACCACAAAGATCAGTGTGCACAAGATCTAAAATTCCCTTTGAAGTGTAGGACTTACTTGTAAAGCTTGATCTTGTCATTTTGCCCATCTGGCATCCTCGACACATAGCATTCTCAGGATTTTCCAAACTTGGTAGACCTCTTACTCAGTGCTTCTTGCTTATTTTGATCAGATTATCAAAATTTACATGACAAAACCTTTTATGCCATAACCAGGTATCATCTATCCTTGAATACAGACACTTGTTTCGAGTTGAGTCAAGGTGAAATGTGTTACCTTTTGTTTGTGTCCTGGTAGTAGCTAACTTTCCATGCTTGTCATGAACTTTGACAATTCCTTTCTGAAATTCTATTCGGTATCCTGTATTGTTTAGTTGTGCTACACTCAACAAATTGTATTTCAAATCTTCAACCCAATAAACATCATTGTATCTTGCATTGTCAAGAAGTGTTATAGATCCTTTACCTTTTACCAGACATGGTGCATCATTACCAAATCTTACATAGCCTCCATCATAGTCTTCTAAGATAACAAACTTGTGTTTATCACCTATCATGTGATGTGAGCATCCACTATCTATGATCCAATAATCATTGGTATTTATGTGAGCTATTAGGGCTTTTTCTTCATACCTTTCTTCATCTAATCCATCTTTGATAGCCACATAAACTACCTCCTCTGTATCAGTTTCATTTGATTTATCATCATTGGATTCCTTATCGGCTATTAAGCATGACTTTCTATCTCTTCTTTTGAAGTCTCGGTGTCTTGTGTAATGATTATCTTTCTATATGTCATCTCGGTAATCTCTCTTTTCAGTAGAATCTTTGTCAGGACAATTAGAAGCAATATGTCATATCTTATCACAATTGAAACATTTCAAAGGTAGTTTTCCTTTATACTTACCTTTGCCTCTCAGTAACCTTCTGGCTAATAGTGCTTCAAACTCTTCTTGCTTTTTTATTTCCTCATATAATTTGTGTACTTTCACCATGTTTTTTCAAAATCTTTCACTTGCTGCACTGTGATCCCATTTAGTGTACTTACTCATTCTATCATTGTAATCATCAGATTCACCAATATGAAAAGAACTAAATGCAGATTCACCTTTATTTACCGATGACCCACTGTTATCAAAGTTACTTAACTCAAATGCATGTAGCTTACCAATAGTAGCATCTAAAGAAACTGGCATATTAGGTACAAACCTTAATTCATTGATTGCAGAGACTCGGATTGCATAAGCCAATAGAAGGGTTCTTAATAACTTACTTGTTATATCCTTTTCTTCAATAGTTCCACCTGCTCGTTTGATTTGATTGACAATCTCCTTTAGTCTTGTACTATACTGGGTTATGTTCTCACCTTCATTCATCCTCATAGATTCAAGTTGTCCTCTTATACTATCCACTTTTGCTCTTTGAACATGTTCATCTCCACCATACACAGATATGATCTTGTCCCACATTGCCTTTGCATCATTGCAGCCTTCTAGATCATTAAATTTTGAATCGATCAATGCAGATGTTATTTCAATCATTGCTTGAATATGTTCTTTCTTTTCTTTTATCTCTTCCATTATCAATGGATAGGTGCTCGGTGTAATGAAATCATTCTCCAGATAATATACAACATAATCTCCAACTCTTGATAGGTGCAACTTCATCCTTTTTTGCCATGTAGAGAAACTTGACTTGTTCAGCTTTGGTGCATCCCTCTTATACATCTTTGGATCTTTGCCTCAAGTACCTTTAAACTTTTTCTTCCAGAGTCCAAGGCTCTGATACCAATTGATAGTTCTGATACTTAATGTAAGTAAAAATCCAATAGCTAATAAGATGAGAGAGGGGGGGTGAATCATAAAAACTTAATCTTCCATAAAAACAACAAATTCAACCTCGGTAACATATACTTCAGTAATATAACCAAAACTGCTAAACATGCAAACTCAAAAGCATATAAACATCATAACACTCATAACACCAGATTTAACATGGAAACCCAAATAGGGAAAAACCAATGTGGGATTTTGGACCCACTAAGAAATATACTCTTCTAGAGTATGCTCGGTTAAAAGCAAATCCTGTTAAAGATTACAAACACATTGCTAGATGTGACCCGGTTAAGGGATTTCTCTCAGATCTATTAGGATCTTCACCTTGTTAGAAGTGACCTTGTTAAAGGATTTTAAACACTCAATCAGAATGTCACCTTGCTAGAGGGTTTTACAAATAAGACTGTTAAGTCCAATCGGTTAAGAGAATTTCTATCACTTTACAAAATAACAGTAATAAAAATCTATCTGCAACTTCACATCTAAAATGCTAAAGCAGATTCTTATTTTCTCAATACAATAGGACTAATCTTGTCCATCTGCTGGGCTCTATACTCTATTATTCAAATAGGTCTTCAAGCTTTTGTGCTCGGTAATCACTATGTAGCATCCCTATGCATACACTTGCCCACATACATTGTTTATCAACAGTTCCTTATTTATAAACAATTCGCCAACCGCTTAATCTCCTTGATCACATTTCCCATGATCAATCATAGCCATCAGATCTTTAAACTTTGACCAGGTTCAATGTATCCTTCGATCTGAAAATGTTTTACCCTGCCTTGGAACTTGCATACATTTCTTGGAACTTGTGCTAGGGTATTGCAGTTCAATCTGAGCTATAGATCTTCCTGTCGATTTTCCTTTGCCATAGATTCTTTAACAAACTTCATGCACGGTATACCAATCATTCAATCATAGCCACCTCATCAGCTTCCTTCATTAAATAATACTTTTATTCATTCAATGCATTCTGTTACTACTCAGTTGCAACTCAGTAAATACTAAACTTCACTCGGTAGACATTCTGCCTTCATTAACCGATAGCGATAACCTTAGGGTTTACTGACTAGGTTCTTTGCTCGGTAACATGGTATAGTATTAACCTTACAATCAATAACATATGTAGGATATCAAAACAATCTAAACATCATGATCTCATCATTGTCTAACTTGGTAATAGTTGCCCATTGAATAACTTATTTCTCCCCTTATTCATCACATTCTTTCTGTGTCTTTTACCGACATCTTTATACTCATCAAATCATATTTTTTAAGATATGGCAACGTCATACTGAATTAGAAAATCAATTTCTTGACATCAATGGCAAGATAATAATATTAAGATAGTAAACATCCTTAATCAGTTATATCCATAATCATCAACAACCTTCTCAATATCCTTATTGAAATACCAACAATCTCTCCTTGTCTGTTATAATGCCAACAAGACAAATCTTAAGAATGTTGAAGACTTGATAATGAGAATGGACCACTGAAGCTTGACCTGCAAGACTCCAGACAACATGAGGAAGATATTGAAAGGAAGATCATACTTATTAGATATGATCTTTATGTTTCAAATGAGTACAAGGAGAAGTTCTGAATTAGCTCAGCCAAGCTTGATGAGATTCTTGCAAGCCAAAAGAATCCTAATGATACTCAAGGTCTTGGATTTGAGAAGGGTGAAATATCCAAATTAGCACAACTGAACAACTCAAGAAGGCCTCTAGTAAGGAAACCTAATGCTCATAAATTCCTAAGACCATTGTGGATAGATATCAAGACACCATCTATTTTATGGTAGATATCGATAAGTGTTTTAGGAAGCAATAGAGCCTCATATGGTATGGATTATGGCTATGGGTTATGAGGTTGAAGAATATATTTTGGAACTATATGCACAACATTTTTTGATTAAACCAGTGGATCGTAATGAGGAAAGACTTGGAACATACAAAGAGAAGAGCTTAAAACTGCATCAGTAGTTCAATAAATTGATGATCCAAAAGAAGGTGAGGAAGGAGGTAGAGGCTCTTGCAGAGAGAATGGGCATAACAATAGAAGTGGTTTAGGAAGCTAGAGAGAAGAACATTATCTTTGAGGATAAAACTGTGAAGAAGGAGACTAAATCGAAAGCATCTAAGCCCAAGCCTAACAAACTAGAAGCACAACTCCCTCCTTAGGTCCTGCAAATCTTGCTAACAAACCAAAACCATCAGTCAAGCTAGTCGATGGTAGAGAGAAGAAGAGGAAACAAGTCAGATTTGTGACTCTAGATGATGAAGAAACCAAATCAAATGAAGTTTTCAAGGAGGTGAAGGCTAGAGCTACAAGGGCCACCAAAGTCTCTAAGGAGAAACCATTTGGTAGAGCTAAATCCGGTAAGAAATCAAAATCTGAAATTGATGAGATAATAAAGAAAGGAAAGTTTACTATGAAAGCTCCTATAACACTACATAAAATTATAGATGAGGTTATCAAGAATGGAAACTTCAAGCCTTTGACTGAATGGTTTGACAATTGTGATGAAAATTTCAAGAGAGCTTTAGAAGAAGCAACTATAGAATATATGACCATATATAGTAAGGCATCAATAGAATTAATATCTGAGATTTCAAAGACTGTGTATGAAATTTTGGATGCAAGGAGGATAACCATAAGCAAACAAGATGAAAGACTGAAAGAATATATATTAGTTAATTAATGCTTTATGATTACTGAAGAGGAGATTGCAAGGTTACTTAAGCTAGCTAAGGATGAATTTTGGAGTAAGACCAGAGTAAATAGAATTATGTTCAGAAAAACTGATGAGGTTGTGAAGGAAACTGGGAAAATTTTGACAAAATTTTTGCTTGAGAATCAATATGAAGTTAATCTGTAAAAAGGTCAAGGTGAGTCTCATTCAAATTCATATAACGTGCCATCACGGGATAATCCAGGTGATGTAAGTGTTCCAGAAGAAGTCAGGGTTGAGGATGTTGTAGGAGATAAGGAAAAAAGAGGTACAGATGAAGCAGACAAAGCAAATGAGGATAAGGTCAAGGCTGATAATCCTCCAGTCACTGAAGTACCTATGAAGGAAGAAGAAGCAGAGAAGGTTATAGAGAAAGTATAGGTTGAGGTCATGCAAGAAACAATTCTGAAAGCAAGAGACACTGCAAAGGCAATGAAGGAAAGCAAATAGTGGATGATCTATAATTTGTGCAAAAACTAATTAACCTTGACTCTCTATCACCAATTCAGAAGCTTCAGTTAGCATCATTCACTCAAGCTAAGGCCAGTTAATATCTCTTGAGGTCTCATACAAAGGACAATATGTTGCTAACCCTAGTAAGCAATATTTTGGAGAAAATAATGGCCTCATTTCAAAAGGATACTCCAAACACACCATCAAGGTAGTTAAAGATTTTAATCAATTTTGTAGATATGCATTTTGAGTCATTTGAGAAATTAGCTGAGGAGAAGGTTCAAAATGAGTTTAATGCTAAGAGGCTTTGAACTTTGAGTAATATAATGTCAAAAGAGAGAGCCACATTAGGTACTTGTGTGAGGAGTATGCAAGATGAATTGTCTGAAGGTGGCACCTTGTACACATCATGCTTATCACTATCCAAGTTCACTGAGGAGATTGAGAAGAAGTCTTAGGTGCATAAGGATCAACTAGAAAGCATACCTCACTCAATTGATCCTCTGACAGTTTCCTTGTGCACTCATGAAAATCAAGTAATATCAGTGCTTGAGAAAATCAGAAGCTTGAGTTGTGATCGAAGGATTCTAAGTTGGATGTTATACTTAGTGAATTGAAGGATTCTCAAGATGCTTTGGCTAATAGTGTTTCGGAAGACAACAAAATCCCAAGCTTATCTTTTCAGTGGTCTACAAAAAAATTTGGATAGCTTGAAGAAGGGTTGGGACACTCACTTGGAAACATTAAAGAATTCCTATGCAAACATCTTCAAATTTTTATGTATGTAAGGACTGTGTGTACATGTGTACAACATTTTTGGGTTGAATTTTTGCCTTCTGGAACCCTACCTTTATCATTGATGTCAAAGAGGGAGTGTATAACAATGAAAAATGTTGATCTTAGGGGGAGTTGTTGATTTTTTGAGTCTAGTTGATAGATTCTTATTGCAATGTATATATTTTGGTTTTGGTCTAACACTTGGTCATTTTTCACTGTGTTGTCATCAATGCCAAAGGGGGAGATTATTGGAAAGAGACATTAAATTTATGTTCATATGTTATCATTGATGGAAACTTGTGTTATAAATCAAATCCGTAGTTCATAATTCATTCATACCGGAATTTTTATTGAGGTTCGGTGAGAAGAACAGGACATCTGACAGAGTGTATAGTGTTTTGGTTGGTGGGTCATTTGTGTTGGGTATTTGGTGTTGCAGATCTTGAAGAAGCATTGTGGACATGTAATATGCCTTATTCTAGGTTTATGACCTCCAGTGTTAAGTTTTGAGTGATTTGGAAGGTCTGGTACACAGGTTTTCAACTAGAATAGTGTTCATCAACAGTAACATGTGGATATTCATTGTGCAGATCGTGCAGAGTAATTTTTGTGATTGTTTATGTGTTTGAGGATATTAAGAAAACATGTGGGAAGTGTGTGAACAACCTTTTTTTGGTCCACTTGATTGTTTTGGATCGGATTGAGCTAACTTAAGTAACACAAATCATTTGTGTCTTATGCATTTTTGGGCCGATAGGAAGAAGACCTTAAATGTTGATGCAAATATATAAGGCTGATTGATATGATCATTTTTGGTATTGATGGTTATGTGTGATGTGTGTATGGGTGATTGTGCATAGTTTCATGTGCACAAGTGAAGGATTTGAGCTCTAGAATACAAAAAAATATCAGAATAGAGCAGTGCTGCAAAACAGAGTATTTTGTACTTAACCGGAACTATTTTTGGCATTTGTAGATCTTGTTTATCAGTTCAGACATTCCAATTATTAACTGTAATCATTTGTAAGGTAGTGAGCCTTTCAAGGTTGTAGCCCTTATTGTAAATTGAGTAGTGAGCTCTAGGTAGTGTGCCTGAATGCATGTGCATTCCCCTCATGTAATATTATTATACTTCTAATAAGGTATATTAATATTGTGGGTCTCAATCCCACTGTGTTTTTCCCTTAACTGGGTTTCCACGTAAAACTCCTAGTGTTATGGTGTTGTGGTTATTTTCTTTGTGATTTTGCACTCTACTTTTATTCATTTGCATTAAGTGGTTTAAAGGACAGATTAAGAATGTTAAAAATTGCATAACACTTATTCATCCCCCCCTCTCAATGTTCCTTGATTCCAACAGATAATACTGATTCCCAAATAATATGCCACCTGGTGGGTCCTAAATCTCCAACCTATGGGAAAATCTTTACCTATCTAAAAGATAATACCCTTCCACCTGATCTATCCTAGAACCAAAAACAAAACTTTATCTATCAAGTAGCCCGTTACACCCTAACAACTGATACACTTTACCGACGGGATCTTGATGGCACTCTCCTTAGATGCCTTGAAAGGGACAAATTTAAAATCACCTTACGAAAAGTTCACAAAGGTATTTGTGGCACACATTGAAGTGGTCATACTCTAGTCAACAAAATTCTAGCACTGGGATACTATTGGCCAAACATGGTAAGAGAATCCTATCAGTTTGCTAAAAAGTGTCAGAAATGCCAAATCCATGGGAATCTTATCCATGCACTAGCATAGGAGTCACAACCATTCACAACATCATGGCCATTTTGTCAGTGGGGATTTGACCTCATGGGTAATATCCATCCCTTCTCTTCAATTGGGCACAAGTTCATAATCATAGCCACTGAGTATTTCACAAAATGGATCAAAGTTGTTCAATTAACCATTGTCACTAGCAAGAAAATATCCTCTTCCATCTTGAACTACATTATCTACTGATATGGCAATTCCTAGTGCCATTATCACTGGTAATAGTAGACCCTTCAAGAACCAACATGTGTAAGAAATTTGCAAAAGATTTCATATCCAACATCACTTTTCCATACCTTATTATCCTCAAGGGAAATCGCCAAGTAGAAGCTTCAAACAAAACCATTTTGAAAATCCTAAAGAAAACTGTGAATGATATTGGTTGTGATTGGCATGTCCAATTAAATCTTACCTCATGGGCATAACAAACTAGCATTTGTACCCCAACAAGAGACAAACCATATTCACTTGTGTATGGATCAAAAGTCATTTTACCTATTGAGGTCGATTTACCTTCACTCAGAGTATCATTAAAAGGACTTGTTCTAGAAGATGAATATCAGGTGAACAGACTACAAGAATTATAACTGCATGCTTTTGATCATTTGAAAGCATATCTACAAAAAATATCTAGAAGCTATAATCATAGGGTGAAACCAAAAATGTTTCAAGTTGGTGACTTGGTGATAAAGTTGAATCCTCGTAATCAACATAATCGGGAAAAAAGGGAAAATTTGAACCTAATTGGTTAGTTTTGTTCATCATCATATCAACATATGGATCAGGGTCATATCGACTATCTACATCAGAATGGGACCCATTTGACAAGCCTATCAATAGCATTCATCTCAAAATATTCTACACTTGAGTCACTTGATGCACATAAAAGAAAAATTAATAAAATTAAAAAAAAGGCAAGAAAATACAAAAAAATAAATTTAAAAGTCAAAAAATAAAAAATAAAAAAATAAAAAGGTGCAATAAAAGCAAGTAGTGAAAACTTGGTAATAGGTGCTACTTGTGATAAATCAGCTGTTCCATCTATTGATACATATGTTATTCATCGGCTCTTCACAATCATTATCCATATCCATACTAAATCCAAGTGTAAATAATCTACCCTTGTGGTAATATCTCACCATGGCTTGGTGATATCCATAATAAGCATTTGTTTCTAGGTTGGGGGAAAAATATTGAGCCCAGTAGGGCAAGTTCACTTTGATAAGTACAATAACAAACAACCACACATTACTAGGACAACATATCAAAACAAAGGGCACACAGAGACTTAGGGTTGAACAATATAATCACAATTTTCAAAGTTGACTATCAAACTCAACATTAGGATTGGTAAAACAAAAACTCAATGGATGATCTATTTTGAATCATGGTTGGATCACTTTGGCATGATGGTTTCAACTTTTTGTATCTTGATTTTTGTTATCATATCTATAGAACACAAGATATCACTGAGGGGGTGAATCAATGATATTAAGCAATTTCAAACTTTGTGTGCAACCGGTTAAGAGAGAAAACTATAAAAAGAAATCACACACAAAAGCACATCACATAACATAGGATATACGAGGAAAACCCAATGTGGGAAAAACCTCAGTGAGAAATGTTGTTGGAGATCCACTGCTCCAATCCAACCTCATAGTGAAAATGTCTCATTATAATGATTTAGAGCACCAACCCAAGGAGCATCAACCCCTAGTAGTTTATGGGCACCTACCCAAAGGAGAACCAACCCCTAGCAATTTATGGGCACCTACCCAAAGGAGTACCAACCCCTAACTATTTTGAGCACAAACCCCTGCACTAAGCACCCACTCAGTGAAATACAATAATCAACACCTTGTTACAAATGAATTTTGTAACACTTCCAAAAATTCTCTCTGATGGTTTAACTCTTCTTTGTATCACTATTTCTATATTACCAGTTCAGACACTACCAGTTTAGTAGACTATTATGTTTTGTAACAGTTTACCGGTAACCTCAACCCTTGCCAGTTATACCTATCTTGTCAGTTCTTCTCCAATGTTTGGTCACTTCAGTATTTTTCTCTTACACTTAGACTGATCACTCTCTCTTTGCAAAATCTCACCTTCACATAAAACTCTCATGCAAAATTATCAACTTTGCTCTTCGATCTGCACATTAATTTATATCCATTATTTTTTTCCAAAAACTGAGTTTCAAACTTTTCGCACCTAGGGTTTTCTTAACGGAGCACGATCTGTGTCAGATCAAATTAGATCTTATCTCTAGGATTGACAATGTACACCAAATCAACCATCACCACCATTTTGATCCTACCAATGCACGTTTACTATGTTTAGCAAATGAGATCATGTTCATCTGCCTTGAATTTTGTTGACCCATCTATTTTGGTTTGATTTTTTTCGACCCGCAATCTTTTACACTAGATCAATGATTCTTGTAGTCGACATTTAATATCGACCAACTCTGCAACTACCTCATTGATGCACTATTCACTTACCACTGCATGTTCGCCACCTGGAGTCCACGTGTTGTCTATGTTGGTATCTATCTCATTTGATTTGTTTTGATTCAATCTCGGTCACTGATAAACCACACTACCGATATATACTAACCGATTAACCTTGATGTCATACAATATTCTGTTCTGCTAGTTAGGTCATGAAAACCCAAACTGCTTCTGGTTTTGTGTTCATCTCTACAATCTCTATGATCCAACAACCACTCAATTTATTTTCTTCAGTTCTTGTTTGTCTTCCCTTCAATATGTCTCTTTCTTGCTCGTGCTTTCTTACCGGTGGACCTATTTACTAGTTGACAATACACCTACCCGCATGCCAGTAATCATCATGCCAATAATGTTCTTTCATATTAGTAGACCTTCATACTGGTAACATGCTATACCGGTTTGCTATACCAGTTGACATCAATGGCAACATAATGCCAATAATTTCCCCCTTTTGGCATTGATGTCAACACACTCTACAACACATTCTGCATTTCCTCAACTAGTTCATTTCTCCGCTCAATGCGGGCTCATAAATTTGGGATTTTTCCCTCCCTTGACAACAATGACAAAGGGTCAGGGCAGTTTTAGAGTTCTCCCCCTTTGTAGGTAATTTTTGAACTACTATACTCTATCTCTCGGTAGGCTAGACTACCTTCCCTTTCACCCGGCAGTCCAATTTGTGATTTTTATTAAGTACAAATTTAATAGACACTAAAAACAACCAAAACATGGACTAATGAGCACATTCTCCCCCTCAAAAGTTACTCTCTTAGTCAAGCTGATTGTGACTTTGGTAGATAGACAAATTGAATAGACAACTTTCCAAAGCCTCAAACTTGACAATATTGCAACATAAAAATCTGATTTCCTCCTTTGGTACCAAAATTTTTTCTAGCCAGTGAATTGAATACACAAGTGACACAACTATGAAAATCACAAACCAGTTGGTGGTGTGTACTCTCCCCCTATGTGTAGCTCATGGTCCAAGAGATAAAAATATGACTGTGAGCTCCCCCTGAACCACAAATCTTTATACACATTTTAAGTGCATGAAGCAGGTGAAACAACTCCTAACTTGTGGTGTAGATACTCAAATGTGTTTGCCAGTAGTGGTTTTGTGAAGATATCAACCACTTGCTCACCTGTGGGGACAAAATCTGCCTTTACTTCCTGCTTTGCAACCTTTTCCCTGAGTAAATGGTATTTTATTGCAATGTGCTTTGTCTTTGAATGCATAACTAGATTCTTTGAAATGTTGATTGCACTAGAGTTATCACACCAGATAGAAATAGGGTTAGACATTTCTACATGGATGTCCTTGAGAGACTACTTTATCCACAACACCTGAGAACAACATGTATCAACAACAATATATTTTGCCTCAGCAATGGAGAGGGATACTGAATCCTGCTTCTAGTTGTGCCATGAGACTAATCGGTTACCTAAATAGAATGATCCACCACTTGTTCTCTTTCAGTCATCAACACATCCTTCCCAATCGACATCAATCTAGACATGTAAGATGAAATTTCCTTTCTTTGGATACCATAGGCCGTAAATGAGTGTCCCTTGTAGGTACCTAAATATTCTTCTAACTGCATTCACATGTGATTGTTTAGGTGAAACTTGAAATATTTCCACCATACATACTACCTGTATTATATCTGGTCTTGAAGTAGTAGATATAACAAACTACCTATCATGGATCTATACAAGGTCTGATCCACTTCCAGTGACTCATCAACCTTACTCAACTTGCATCCGGTCACCATGGGGGTACTTACTGGTTTGTTGTCTTCCATCTGAAACTTCTTCAACACATCTTTGACATACTTGGTTTGAGAGATGAATATTCCTTTGTCTTGCTAAAAAATTTGCAAACCAGGAAAGTGTGATAGCTCTCCAAGCATTGACATCTCGAACTCTGACTTCATTTGATCAGAAAAATCTTTACACAAGGTATCCTTGTTGCCTCCAAATATTATGTCATCCACATACAAAACCACAATTATCATGTGATTTCTATCTGCTTTAATGTATCTAGATTTCTATCTGCACTTCCCTTTTTGAAACCTTTCTCCTTAAGATATTTATCTAACCTTGAATACCATGCTCTTGGAGCCTGCTTCAAACTACACAATGCTTTCTTCAACCGACACACAATAGTTTCATCATTATGCAACATAAAACCTTCTGGTTGTTCTATGTAGACTTCTTCTTCCAAATTACCATTCAAGAAGGTAGATTTGACATTCATTCAATATACCTTGTATCCCTTGTAGGCAAAAAATCCTAAGAACATTCTAACAGCCTCAAGTCTAGAAATTGGTGCAAATGTTTCTTCAAAATCTATTCCTTCTACTTGAGAATACCCTTTACATACTAACCTTTCTTTATTCCTAACAATCTTACCTTCTTCATTCATCTTGTTCTAGTAGACCCATTTAGTACCAATGACATTCTTATCTGTTGATCTAGGAACTAACTCCCAACTATTGTTCTTTTCAATCCGTTGCAGCTCTTCTTCCATTGCATCCATCCATTTTTCACTTTTGTTGGCCTCATTAAATGTTTTGGGTTCCATTTCAGTCATGAGACAAAAATTTACTTGTTCACTATTCTGAGCAAGTATTCTTCTTGTCTACACACCATCATTTTTATTACCTATAATCTGGTCTTCCGAATGATTTTTCTGCATATATCTATTAGGGGCCTTTTTGGGTGCTTCTTCTGGTTCACTCTCTGATAGCACTTCAACTTCATCACCTAATTGATCATATCAGTAACTCAGTGCTTATCTTCCTTTGTACAAATATTCATCAACTCTTGCATGCATACTTTCAATGACTCTCCTTAGTATTTTATTGTGTCATTTGTAGGCCTTGTTGTGAGTGGATTAACCCAAGAAAATGCCCTCATCACTCCTTGAATCAAAACCACCTATAACATGTTCATCTCTCTTGATGAAGCATTTACTTCCAAACACTTTGAAGTATTTAACTGATGGCTTCTGGTCATACCACAATTCATAAGGTGTCATTTTTTTGTTTGCTCTCACTAAACCTTGTTTAGTGTATATACAACAGTATGTACTACTTCCTTCCAATACATATCCGGTATGTTTTCCTTATTTAACATAGTTCTTGTCATCTCCTTGACAGTCTGGTTTTTCCTTTCTACAACACCATTTTGTTGTGGTGTTATTGGGTCTGAATACTGTTTTCTAATTCCATGCCTCTCATAGTAATTTACAAACTTATTTGATGTGAACTCACCACCCTGATCAAATCTTAGACACTTCAACTATCTTTCAGAATATTTTGAACCTCTCATATACTTGTAATATTTCATGTGGGAAAGTGACCCACGTCATTCTTGAGAAATGGTCAATGAACAACATGAATTATCTTTCACTGGCTAAAGATCTTGTCTTGGTTGGACCACATAGATCTGTGTGTACAAGTTCTAAGGGCCTTTAGGTATTATTTTCTTTGGTTTTGAAGGTTACCTTTGGTTTCTTGCCTCTTAGACATTCATCACAAAAATTACTTGTCAGTTTGATAATTGGTGGTATATGTCTCCCATAACCTTTCTTTCTTACTTTGACCAAATTATCAAAATTTATGAGGCCCAATCTTCTATTCCACAACCAACTCTCATCTACTTGTCCCATCATACATTGGGCCTCATAGCATTCTTTCAGATTGTAAACATTTCCATCTATCCTTTTTCCTTCTGCAACAATATGTCTAGTACTTTCCTTCCTTATCTGACAACGGGTAGAGTCAAAATTGAATTTATCTCTTTTATCACACATTTGACTCACACTTAGAAAATTATTCTTCAGTCCTTTTACATAGTATACATCATGTACTTTTAATGTTTCATCTATATTTAGGGTTACCAAATCTTACTGAAACTCCATTCCAATCTTCAAACTTGATAAACTTCTTTTTGTCTCTGATCATGTGATTGGAACATCCACTGTGTACAACCCATAAATTTCTTCTTTCTACATGCAGGGCAGTCTACACAATTAGACTTGGCTCTTCTTTATTCTTATCTTTCTCAACCCAAATTGGGTTGGCTTCCTTCTTCTTGTCAATGACATTTTTCTGCTCTAGTTTTGCATCCAGTTTCTAGTCTAGCACTGACTTCTTTTGCTTAGAAGTCCTGAGTTTGTAGTGTTTTTCAATATGGCCAAACTTCTAACAGTGGTAGCATTTCACATTGATATGGAAGGATGAATGTAAGAACCTATTGTAGGACATTGACTGATTTCTCTTACATTCATAACTCTTAATATGACCAAAACAATTACATTGATAACAACTGACATTCATCTCTTGGAGTGCAACAAATGAATTTCTACTTTAAAAACTAGTAGGGAGCTTACTCAACAGACTACAATCAGCAATTCTATGACCAAACTTATTACACCGGTAACAGTAACCATGGAATTTTGGTACATACCAGCCATGTTGCTTTGGATCGACAAACCTTGGTCTCACCAACTTTCTTCATCTCACACTGTCAACTTTAGTGAGCCCTTCATTGTCTACCTTTAACTTGTCTTTATGATTAGCATTCTAGTATGATGTGTAAGTCCTCTGGTTCTGAGCATTCCGGTTCATAGGCTAATTTCTTGTAGCTTCAGTGTAGGTTTTCTTTCTGGTATCTTTGCTGACTACAAAGGTTTGCTTCTCTTTACTTTCACTTGAGGAGGTAAATTGTATCTCCTTACCTGATGTGTCTTTGTTGTTTGAACTCTATCCTTATTCAAATCCTATACCTCTGGTATCTTTTCAATTCTTTTGATTTCTCAACATCTTGTCCAAAGCTTCAGTGTTTCCCTCATACTTGCTTCTCATCTTCAACTCATCCTTTCTGAGCCTTACAATTTCTTCTTCCATATTTTGATGCTCCTTTTCCTTCTTTAGAAAATTTGAGGATGTAACTTCACATATCCTCTTGGCCTCTTCCAACTAAAGTTTCAAATCAATTTTTTTTTCTTGGACTCATCCAAGGATTGCTTCAAATGGTCTTGTTCTTCAGCAATAGCATACTTAACCTTCTTGAGTTCTCTTCTCATTTTACTCAATTCCTCATAGTGCACTTATGAGCTCACCTTCCAAGTCCACTTTAGCTTCAATGTCTTCATCTTCATTATTTTCATCAACTAGTTCATATAGTGCCATAGAGAGAATTATTTATCTTTCATCCTCACAACAACCCTCTTCTGAGGCACTTTCTTCATCTGTAACATCATCTTCAAAAGTATATAGGCTATTCTGCTCCTGATAGCCTCTTCTTTCTTGTCGGTAAGCTTTCTTCCTTTTATCCTTGTCGGAAGATTTGTCGATGCTCTTTTGGTTATCTCCACCATTCTTACTATAGGGAAATTTTGAAGGAAAGTGTTCTATTTTACCACAACTGAAACATTTGAAAGGTAATTTTTCTTTGTACTTACTGGATACTCTTTTAAGCTTCCTTACAAATTTTGCAACCTTTGTATCCGAGTCTTCACTAGTTTCTTCATGAGAAATTTCTTCCTTGCCCTTTTTGATGGAGTTGAAGGCGGCCTCTTTCTTTGAAGTTCCTTCACCGGTTGTTCTCATCTCATAAGCAGTTAGGGACCCAAATAGCTCATACATTAAAAAAAAATTCAGATCTTTGGCTTCTTCTATTGTAGAAACTTTTGTATCATACTTAGATGTGAATGATCTAAGTACTTTTTTGACAATCACTTCATCAGATATATCTTCTCCAAGTCCTCTAATAGTAATCAACAATATTTTCTTCATCTTTCATCTTTAGGCCTTCAAGTTGGGCTCTTAGTGTTTGCAATTTAGCCTCCTTAACATTCACATCTCCATCAAACAATCTCTTCAACTTATCCCAAGTTTCTCTGGTGAATGAACAGTGCATGACTTTAACAAAATCATTATCAGACAGTCCATTGAGAATAGAATTCTTGGCCTTGGCATTGTTTTCATATTCCTTCTTAGCATCTCTATCTATAGGAGGAGCAAGAGGGATAGTATACCCATTCTTCACAGACATCCAAACATCAAAACCTAGGGAGGACAAATAGGTTTCCATTCTTCTGCTCCAGAAGGCATAGTTGGTTCCATCAAACATGGGGGATTTGGAAGAGGAGGATTCATTCCTTGCCATTTTATTCTCTAACTAGAATCTACCCAAGCTAGAGAAAGCTTTGACCAACAAGGAACCTAGTGCTCTGATACCAATTCTAGAACACAAGATATCACTGAGAGGGGGGTGAATCAGTGATAATAAACAATTTCAAACTATATGTGCAACTGGTTAAGAGAGAAAACTATAAAAAAAAATCACAAACAAAAGCACATCACATAACATAGGATATACGAGGAAAACCCAATGTGGGAAAAACCTCGGTGCGAAATGTTGCTGGAGATCTACTACTCCAATCCAGCCTCACAATGAAAATATTTGATTACAATGATTTAGGGAACCAACCCAAGGAGCACCAACTCCTATAAATTTATGGGCACCTACCCAAAGGAGCACCAACCCCTAAAAATTTATGGGCACCTACCCACAGGAGCACCAACCCCTGCACTAAGCACCCACTCAATGAAATACAATAATATAAAAGCAATACAATAATCAACACCTTGTTAGAAATGAATTTTGTAACACTTCCAAAAAAATTTCTTTGTTGGTTGAACTCTTCTTTGTCTCACTGATGTTGTCTTTCTGGTTCAGACACTGTCAATTTTAGTAGACTATTATGTTCTGTAACAGTTTACTGGTAACCTCAACCCTTGCCAGTTACACCTATCTTTTTGGTTCTTCTCCAACACTCAGTCACTTCAGTATTTTTCTCTTACACTCAGACTGATGACTCTCTCTTTGTAGAATCTCACCTTTGCATCAAAATCCCATGCATCATCATCAACTTTTATATTCGATCTACACATTTATATCCATGCTTTCCCACCAAAAACTGAATTTCAAACTTTTCACACCTAGGGTTTTCTTCATAGAGAACGATCAGTATCAGATCAAATTAGATCTTATCTCTAGGATTGACAGTGTGCAACAAATCAACCATTACCACTATTTTGATCCTACCAATGCACATATACTATGTTTAGCAAATGAGATCATGTTCATCTGCCATGATTTTTGTTGACCCAACTATTTCTGTTCGATCTTTTTCGAGCCGCAATCTTTTGCACTCAATCTGTGATTCATATAGTCGACATTTCATATTGACCAACTCTGCAACTACCTCCTCAATGCACTATTCACTTACCATTGCATGTTTGCCACTTGGATTCCACGTGTTGTCTATGTCAACATCCAACTCATTTGATTTGTGTCGGTTCAATCTCGGTCACTGATAAACCACACTACCAGTATACACTAACCAGTTAACCTTGATGTCATGCAGTACTCTATTCTATCGGCTAGGTCATGAAAACCTAGACTTATTTAGGTTCTATGTTCATCTCTTCAATCTCTATGATTTGGAAACCACTCAATTTGTTCTCTTCATTTCTTTTTTGTCTTCCCTTAAATATGTCTCTTTATTTATCATGCTTTCTTACTAGTGGACCTATTTACTGGTTGACAATACACCTACCTGTATACCGATAGACCTTCATACTGGTAGCATGCTATACCAGTTCACATCAATGACAACACAATGCCAATAATATCTCCTAAGTAACTCAAGGATGTCTTGAAATAGAGAAGCCAGGAAGGAGCATGATATTTTTCTTTGTCTACTAGCTATGAGGGAATCCTTAATACTATGCAAATTTGTCACAAGATCTGATCGATAATGCATCATCGAGGACATTTCCGATTTACACAGGATGAAGGTTAAGTCTTGCTTGTTATACACAAACAACACTTAGGTCATCTTGGTTCAATTATATCTCGATGCTTGTGTCATTTTGCAATATCAAATCCATGTAAGTTGTACTCAGGTCATCATTGTTTAGTCATACCATTGATGTTTGTACTAACTTTCAACATCTTAAAAGCTTAATGATGATAAAAAGAGCACAATAAATTGACTGACAGAATGACAACATTGCATATTTAGACTTGCATGGTTAAGATAGATTGCATTCATTATCATCTCATTTAATTGCATTCATCCATATCATGTAAAATCAAGTAACATTTGCATTTATCCATATCATTTAAGTACATTTTTTTACATCATCATTACATTCATTAATTAAATAGTAGTACATCATCATATTCCATAGCATTAGCACATGAGCTCATTACATTTTCCATGCATCACATCATCATATATAACATACATAATCATGTAAGAACAATCAAATAGTATCATAGAACATTATCATATACATGAATTTCATCATTGCATCTACAACATAATTCATCATTTGCAATCGCATAATAGAACTAGTCATCCTGCATCATCATCACACTATCATACATATAACATGGTCACATAAACAATAATCATATGGCATCATGTGTATCGTCATACATAAATATCGTCATTGCATCCATCATATACATAATCCTCATCATTATCCATACATTTCAAATGCATAATCATCATATAAACATATCCCAGTAAAAATATGCATATTTGTCACAGCATCATAGAATCATTCAGCATATAGAAATCACATACATACATCCATCATATAAGGAAAGCATAAATAATGTACCATGTAACATGCATCTAATCATCTGTTGCATATTATATCATAAATCAAAAATCAATGTCCAAGTGTACAATGATGTCAAAAATACATGAAAGATACATCTCAGGCCAAACATGAATCATCAAATATCTCCAGGGGCATGCATACATCAAAAAGAGAACACATGGATCTAAGTTGTGCTCGCATCCATCATGAGGTCATACAAATCAATCAAACCTATCAAATCATCAAATCATGAGTTTATATCATTGACACTCATCAATCATGAGGGCAATCAAACTCAATAAATCATCTAACTGAGTGAATGCATCAAAGCAATCAAGAAATTGACATTTTATTGGGAGATCAAATCAAGTTAATCAGCATCAATTATTAATTTATCGATAAATGAATCGGTTGTCACAATACTAAAAATTCAAATATCAATTTGTTTCATCTCCCGAGGGGGATTAAATATGTGAGGCCCTACCCCGACCCATCCTAGCATTTTAGTGATTTTCATGTTGCAACTATTATGGATGCTTTATTTTTAAGCATTATGGATAGAGAACTTTATATGATCCCAGGAATTGGATAACACTGATATATTGATGCTTCATTTCTATGTATTATAGATATACAATTTTATATGACTCTAGAATAGGGTAGAATTGAGGTGTTGTATGTCATTATTTGATTTGCAGGACTTTATTATGATGCTAGAAATATGGTTGCATATCTTATGAATGGATTAAATTATGAAGATTATGATGAATTGCTTATGTGAATTGCTTTGATATGTGGTAAATTGTATTGTATAATGTCAATTCTATGAAAAGTGATTTAATTGTATTCTTAATTATGTGTTTAATATTATATGAGGCTATTGGAAAGTACTAATCTATAAATTGAGATGCGCAGGAAATTATCCATGTGACCATGGAAATATTATGGAGAATCAAGCCTGGACCTATGTATGTTCGTAAAACCAGTGGTTGTCTATTTGGAGAGACAACACCCCATATGTATCATATTTTATTCATAAACGTAATTGTTTGCATGTGTGTAAATTGTATTCATTAAATTTGTTTAAATCATTCAAGGGACAATTGCCATGTGTATATTTGTGATGTGGAATTATTTTTGTAGTGTCACTTGACACATATATTGTATGTTGTGTTGGGAATTGTCATGTCACCTTTTGGAGAGATTTATTTTTGTTTAATTGTTATATTTCCTAATTATCCTTGAAGGTACCAAGAAATCTAGGATAGTGAGCCATAAGGAGGCTCAACTCAGAGTTGACCCGTAGGTTAACTTTAGGTGGACTTTCTAAGGGTTAAACCAACTCCTAGAGTCAATTTTAGAGCATTTTTATTAGGCCTCATGGGGTACCTATGGCTGAAGGCCAAATTTGGCCATGTGTCTTTCCCTTAGGGCTTGTTTAACCACCCAAAAAAGTGGGTTTTCCTAGATGGTCGAATTTCATCTTTAGGAGTGCCATCCTTGGTTAGATAACCTTCATGGTATGTGTCATTCCTCTTCTTGAGGTGCCTTGGTTAGGGAGTGTGTAAGACCTAGGGAAGACCAACCAATGGGAGTCTCTCACTCTATCCAAGAGGTTGGAAGGAGTGAGAGAAGCCTTCTTAGGCTAGAGATTGAGGCTTAGTGAGTTAAGCACCCACTCTCCATTTTTGGCGATTTTGGCAATTTTGAAAGAAAAAATCAGTTTTAGAATAGGAATTTTGGCCAAGCTTTGCAGAAAAGATTTGTGGAATTGGGCTACTCTTCTCCAAGCTATCCCTAGAATACCCTTGGCAGATTCAAGTTTGGTGGATTTCCTTACTTGTATGTTAAAATCTGTTTGTAGGAATGCTTGAATGTAAATGTTGTATCCTTCCTTGCATTGTATTTGTGAAAGTTTTTATGTGATTCTTTTCCCATTTTTGTTATGCATTTTATTGTGTTTTGGGAGTATCCAAGGCCATCTTACCCTTGGGAGGGAAAAATGGTCTTGGGGGTGGAAGGCGTTTGATAGCCTTAGAGTGAGAGGCTCTCATCATGAGAGTGATCTCAAGGTTGTGTCCATATGACCCTTGCTGCATAGTTTTGTTTATGCGTTCGGGGGTCATAAGGAGAGAAAATATGGCATGTATGCCTTGGGGGTCATAAGGATGTGGGGTTGATATGATTTTTGTTGTGTTCTTGGATGCCATGAGTTGGCTGTGATTTACTATCTAGCAGTTCTCCTCAGAGGTACTTGGTCCACTTCCACCCTTGTAAAACATCACATTATGTGATGACATTTCAGCTTTGGGATGGGAATGTGTTTGTTGAGTTTTTCCCCTTGCTTGTTTATGTGTGCTTGAGTGTAACCTGTCTAGGACTTGGTTCTCCAAGCTCGAGGGTGGCTTCTAGTAAGCCTAGGCTAGGAGGTGAGCACCCCATGGTCACAACCTTAAATTTTGAATGCAGGTTGCTTGGAAAAGAAAGCTAGGAGTTGCATATTTTACTTTAGTTGTAGAAAGAAAAAGAATGTAATATTATTTTGTTGAAAAGAAAAGAAGGGAAAGGAAGGAGTTTTTCTGTTGTAATGATATTGTAATGATTTAGAAATCTGTAATATTGACTGTGCCTTAAGATGTATTTTATTGATGTAAGGATCACTTAAAATAAATAAAAGAAAAAAAAAAGGAATGCATTTGCTTAACTCTGTTTGTATAAAGTGCAAGTGAAAGGAAATGTATTGTGTTGTGGTCTATTATTTAAATCTGTATTTTATTTAAATATGTCATGTAACTAAATTCTATCATCTATTACCTCTACAATGTATATAAAGAAAACAAAAGAGATGCAGAAAGAGAAATGGGAATGTGTTAAGTGTATTTTCTTTTTTGGAATATTTAAATGTTGATGTAGTTATATCTATTACTATCATTTTTTTATTTCCTATTTAAACATTGCAGAAGTTAATCTAGGAAAAATTAATCTAAAGTTAATACTGGTATTTATCTATTTTAAGGCAATTTAGAAAAGAAAATGAAAATACATATTTATCCTTAGACAAAGAGAACAAAATATCTTCACTATGCTAAGTTATTTTGGAAAGGAAATGGTTAGTTCAAATATCTGCTATTAGAAATTTAAAGGAAAAAGGAAATGTAGTTAGTTAAATATGTTAGTCTTAGAAAGCTTGCTGTTATGTGTTTAAAGAAAGATATGCAGATTTAAATTTTAGTAGAGAAATCTAAAGATACAGGTAGCTAAGAAATAAAAGAGATTTACTCCTATTTTTTGCTTATAGAATACAGTTGCTAAAACTATTGTAGTCCATATATCTCTTACCTTAAAAAGACACACACACACACACACACACACACACACACACACACACACATATATATATATATACATTTATTTTTTTGCTGCATCAAAAAAAAAGGGGGAAATCAAAACATATGCATATAGGGCAAGCTGGAAAACTTTAAAAAGATTTTACATTAGTATTTTGTTTTGTTTTTTTAAACCAGACATGTATTCAAAGATTTTATTTAAAGAAAAATACTTATATTTATCTATACATGCATATATATATATATATATATATATATATATATATATATATATATATATATATATAACAAAAAAAATAGAGATTTTAATGAGGGGCCGAACCACTATGTTTACACATAGTGGACGGTGTGGGAGGGTGCCGCCACTGTGGGTAAACATAGTGGTCAACACAGCCACACTGTATTCACCATAGTGAATGACACGGACCGCCACTATGGTTACACACAGTGGTCGACACGGGGGCCGCCACTATCGATAACCACAATGGGTGGCTCACAATCGCCACTACGGGTGCCCATAGTGGGCGACACCAGCCACTGTTGTGGGTATCCACAATGGCATCCAGGGAGCCTCCTCACCATGCAAGCTCGGACCTCCTTCGCTTTTCCCCACTCTGGCCGCTGCCTTGCCTCCATTCGGCCGCCACCTCCATGGTCGCCGCCTCACAACCGCCAAACCCTGCACACACACACTAAACTCAGACACACACAAAAAAATATAATAAACCCTAACCCAATTTTGGGTTAGGGTAAAAATTATTAAAAAAAATAAAAAGAATTCTAGATGCTAAAAATGCAACCCTAACCCATTTTCGAGTTAGGGTTAGCATTTAAATAACAAAGATATATTGGAAATGCAACCCTATCCCATATTCAGGTTAGGGTTTGCATATAAAAATCAGAGAGAGAATTTTAATTATAGTTTTTAATTATAATTTTTAATTTAGGGTTTATTTATAAGTTGCAATATAATATTTAATGGGTATAGTTGGTTCATTTTATTAGAGAAATATACATGTATAAATAGGTATAAATGTAGATTTGTTCATCCAATTGTTTATATATATATATAATTTATATATATGCTATATTTTTACATATAGGTATATATATATATATAAGAGGATAAGTTGAAAACCTTTTTAATTTGATTTTATTAATAAATATTAATGAACGCGTAAGTAATAATTAGACCCCTTTTTACTTTTAGCTGAATTTTTAAATTGGGGGAAATAATTTTATATAGTTCTAATATCGCAATTATTGATGTAATTTTATCAAGAATTATTAATAGTATAAATTAGATTTATTTGGCAAATAACATTATTAATTTTGAAACCTTATTGGCTAAATATAAATAATGAATTTTGCATGCGCTCGATTAATTAAATTTTAGATTTAAGATATCCACATCATTATTCAATTAGCCCGGAATAATTTAAATGCAATTTAAATATTTAATTTTCCCTCGACTTTAATTAGCGGCAATTTAATTAGGTTAATTAAATTAACTAATTAAATTGTGAGGACCCTCTTAGGGAATAATTAGTCCTCATTAATTAATGTCACTTTTATGAGTGAGTTAATTAATCCAATGCTAGTGAACAATTCTACTTGCATCTTAGTTAAGACAAAACTCAATTGATTTCATTTTAATATAGACTATTTTGTGAGTTTATGTTGTTAAAAAAAAAAATTGTTGTTCCCTTTTTGCCCAAAAGTTTGGGCACGACATTTTGGTATCAGAGCAAGGTTTCCAACACTAGGAACCTTTCTCCATTATGTTTCACTTTAATTATTTAATTAATTAAATTTTTCCCAAAAAATTATTTTTTTATTTTATTTTATTTTATTTTCTCATAAGGATGCCTCCGACTATGTGAACAACTCGCAAGTGTGGAAGGGGTCCTAGACATACGCATATGGCATGCGAAGATGTTGGTAGGGAGGAACCGGTTCTGAAAGGGAACCCAAAGGCACCTCCCAAACCACTGGTTGACCCAAACCGAGACATCTTATTAGCACTTCATAACCTGATTGAGATAGTGCAAGATAGGCTTCCAGCAGTAGACCGTCATGCAGAAAACCAGAACTCAAGGAGCCTTAGATCAGCAGATAGGGAATGGAGTAGGAGTCCATCTCCTAATCCCATAGAGGGCCAGGCTGAGCATGAGCCTGAGTCCGTTCATCTACCCGGACCACCTCCAGTAGCAACACCTGTGTACTTTGAGAGAGCACGTCGTGAACTAGGGGATCTGATCAGAGAGATTTTGCACCTCCAGCCACTATCTTTAGGGGGATCTACCGATAGGGTAGAAGCTAAGGCTTGGCTTTTGAGCCTAGATCAGTGCTTTGCATTCTATTCTTATGAAAGCAATCTGAAGGCACGAGTTGCAGTCCACCTTTTGAGAGCGATGACCTCCACATGGTGGAGATAGGAGGAATACAAGTGTGGCCTAGCTGCAGACACCCTCACATGAGAGATACCTATCAGAGCACTTCAGGCAGCGTAGGATAGATGAGTTCCATGACCTCCAGCAGAAGGGTCTCTCAAAGACCCAGTACGAGAGCAAGTTCATTGAGCTCCTACCTTATGTGGATTACTTGAAGGATGAGAAGCTTCTTGTCAACCGTTTTAGCAGGGGACTTAATGCTAGGATAGCAGGACCAGTGAGGACGGCCACTCCAGGGAGCCTTCAGGTTGTCATGGAGAAGGCCTTGATAGCCGAGGAGATTTAGGTAAGGCCATAGGACACGAGGGATCAGTTTCAGAACTGAAACCTGGCACCCCAGTCTTTCGGGTTTCAAAAACCCCATTGGAAAGGTAACCACAGAAATGCATCAAGGTCCTATAAATCCCCTCCTCCACAATAGTCATAGCAGAATCAGAGGCAGAGGCCCCCTTAGGGACAGCAGGGCTCCAAGCCCAAGTAGTGGCATTCACAGAGTCCTAGGTGCGACCAAAGAGCACAGGGTACATACACACCTTCAGCATGGCCTCAACAGTCCTCCAGGGGTGGGTATAGTGGTTCGAGCAGGACAGGTGGGCAGCCTTTCTCTAGGCCTCAGGGAGCACAGTTTTAGGCACGTAGTGCTTGTTTCACATGTGGAGCCATGGGGCACATGGCAAGAGAGTGTTCGTTGGGCCATATGGTAGGTAGTCAGAGGATGGCAGCATCAGAGCCTACAGTTGGAGATATGGGCAAGTCCCCTAGAGTCTTCGCAGCGGTTGACAACTGCCAGTAAGAGCACCAGGCCACAGTTATTGAGGCTACAGGTATGATCAGAGGTATCAGTATTTCTATATTGTTTGACTCAGGAGTGACTAACTCCTTTATATCTCCATTGGTTGTGGAGTGTTGCGGGCTAGTGGTAGTTAGGCAAGGTGTCAGTTGGGAAGTGGAGTTAGCATCAGGGGCTAGAGTGTCAGTGGATTTAGAGGTTAGGGGATGTCCGCTCTAGGTTGGTAATACCACCACCTTAGTAGACCTTAGAGTTACACCACTCGGATCTTATGGCATCGTACTTGGCATGGATTGGCTTTACGCCTACAAAACCAAGATGGATTGTCGCCTAAAAAAGATCGAGCGTGAGGATGATCATGGTGCTCCCATAGAAATCACTGGGATTTAGAGGCCCATGTCTCTTCGTATGATTTCCGCTATGTAGCTTAAGAAGAGCATGCGAAAGGGATGCCACTTGTTTTCTATCACCATCAGTGATAGAGAGGAAGAAAATGAGAAGGAGCCTTCCCTAGATGATCATCCCATCCTTGAGGAATTTGTAGATGTGTTTCCAGCTGAGCTACCTGGTATGCCACCTAGCAGAGAGATTGACTTCCACATAGATCTGGTACCAGGAGCCAAGCCAGTTTTGAGAGCACCTTATAGGATGACCACACATGAGCTTAATGAGCTCAAGATGCAGCTTGAGGAACTCTTAGAGAAGGGTCACATTTGTCCTAGCGTCTCCCCTTGGGGTGCACCAGTCATCTTCGTGAAGAAGAAGGATGGGTCCCTTTGGTTATGCATGGATTATAGGCAACTGAACAAAGTAACCATCAAGAACCATTATCCCTTGCTCAGGATCGATGATTTGTTTGATCAACTTTAGGGTACTAAAGTGTTCTCCAAAATAGATTTGAAGTCAGGGTATCATCAATTGAGGATTGTGGAGAGTGATATCCACAAGACCATATTTCACACCAGATATGGCCACTATGAGTTCACTATGGTCCCATGCAGTCTTATGAATGCTCCAGTTGTATTCATGAGTCTCATGAATGGGGTATTCCACACTTTCTTTGACTAGTTTGTGATTGTGTTCCTCGATGACATATTGATATATTTTTAGAATGAGAAGGAGCATGAGGAGCATTTGAGGTAGGTTTTGTAGTGTTTGAGGGACAACCAGTTGTTCAATAGTTTGTCGAAGTGTGATTTCTTTAGATCGAAGGTCAAGTACCTTGGGCATGTTATATCCGGTGATGGGATATTAGTTGACCCATCAAAGATCAGAGCTATTATGGATTGGCCAATGCCAACCAGTGTGATAGAGGTTAGGAGCTTCATGGGTCTAGCAGGGTATTATAGATGCTTTGTTGAGGGATTTTCTAGAGTTTCACATCCCATTACATCCCTCCAGCAAAAGGGAAATAAATTCGAGTGGATAGAGAGGTGTGAGAGGGATTTTTAGGATCTGAAAAGGGCACTCACTAGTGCACCTATTCTTATTGTGCTAGACCCCACGACTGATTTCATGGTATGCACAGATGCTTCCTTGGATGGATTAGGAGCAGTCCTTATGCAGGAGGGTCGAGTTATAGCTTATGAGTCTAGGAAACTTAAGACTCACAAGCTTAACTACCCTACACACGACCTAGAACTTGTAGTAGTAGTACATGCACTTGTGAGGTGGAGACACTTCCTTTTGGGTCATCACTTTTAGCTTCATTCATACCATCAAAGTTTGCAGTACATCTTCACCCAGCCTAATCTTAATGCCCGTCAGAGGAGATGGATGGAGTTTCTATGCGAGTATAATTTTGATGTCCACTACATCAAGGGGAAAGAGAACATAGTTGCAGATGCCTTGAGTAGGAGACGACATGAGGTATACTCCATATCTATGAGCATAGATTTGAGAGACTATATATTGTAGTGGTTTCTAGAGGATGGATGGTATCTTGAGGTTTGTCAGAGGATTCGATCACAGGAGACCCTGGAGGGGAAGTATGTGGATTATTCCTTAAAGTCCAACAGACTATTATGCCATAGAGGGCACATCTATGTACCTTCTCTCAGGGAATTGTAAGAGTTCATTGTCATGGCGGCTCATAGAGCTCCTTATGTAGCACATCCCGGGGTTAAAAAGATGCATGTAGACTTGAGGCAGTTATATCATTAGCTAGGTATGTGACAGCTTATTGTCGAGTTAGTAGCCCGATGCCTTGAGTGTCAGAGAGTCAAGGTGGAGCACCACCATCTAGGTGGGTTGCTCTAGTCTCATGATATACCAGAGTGGAAGTGGGATACTATATCCATGGATTTAATCATCGGTCTTCCCATGTCATCTCGTCGCCATGATGCTATCTTGGTGACAGTTGACAAGTTGACCAAAGTGGCCTACTTCTCACCAGTCCGAACTACCTTCACAACACCAGCAGTGGCATAGGTGTTCTTGTGAGACATTGTCAGGCTTCATGGTGTTCCATGCAAGATTATTTCTGACAGTAATTCCCTCTTCACTTCTTCCTTTTGGAAGGCATTACAGGTAGAAATGGGCACCAAGCTCAACTTCAGTACAACCTATCATCTGGAAATGGATATACAAATAGAGAGGGTTAACTAGGTGTTAGAGGATATGATCTGCATGTACGTCATGGATCCTCAGACCAGATGGGAGGAGTACCTTCATTTAGTAGAGTTTGCCTATAATAATGGGCATCACACTTCTTTGGGGATGCCACCTTTTTAGGCTTTGTATGGTAGACCTTGCAGGACACCTTTGAGTTGGGACCGTATTGAGGATAGAGTAGCCATAGGTCATGAGATGGTTTGTGATATGGAGTAGCAGGTAATTTTGATTAGATAGTGCCTTAGAGAGGTACATGATAGGCAGAAGAAATATGCAGATGCAAAGAGGATAGACCGGAGTTACATGGTTGGGGACAAAGTTTTTCTGAGAGTGCGGCCGCATAAGAGTCCAATCCATTATGGAAAGGGTTCTAAACTTGCACCTCGCTTTGTCAGACCTTTTGAGATCCTTGAGAGGATAGGACTAGTTGCTTATCGCCTAGCTTTGCCACCTAGCCTGTCACGCATCCACAATGTGTTTCATGTTTCAGTTTTGAGGAAGTATATCTATGATGAGTCTCATATTTTAGATTGGGATGCCTTGTAGGTAGAGTTGGATAGGCAGCTAGCTTTGGAGCCCATTCGCATTTTGGCTCCCCGTATGTTGGCCCTTTGAGGTCGAGAGCTGGACTAGGTTAGGGTCCAGTGGGATTGCTATGATGAGGTTACAGCTTCATGGAAGGATGCAGGACGTATGAGATCATAGTACCCTCATCTTTTTGATGAACTCCAGGAGGAAGTTCATGCCTAGAGGGGGACGGTGTGAGACCCTACCCCAACCCATCCTAGCATTTCAGTGATTTTCATGTTGGAACTATTATGGATGCTTTAATTTTATGTATTATGGATATAGAACTTTATATGATCCCGGGAATCGGATAACACTGATATATTGATGCTTCATTTCTATGCATTATAGATATAGAATTTTATATGACTCTAGAATAGGGTAACATTGAGGTATTGTATGTCATTATTTGATTTGCAGGACTTTATTATGATGCTAGAAATATGGTTGCATATCTTATGAATGGATTAAATTATGAGGATTATGATGAATTGCTTATGTGAATTGCTTTGATATGTGGTAAATTGTATTGTATAATGTCAATTCTATGCAGAGTGATTGAATTGTATTCTTAATTATGTGTTTAATATTATATGAGGCTATTGGAAATTACTAATGTTTAAATTGAGATGCGCAGGAAATTATCCATGTGACCATGGAAATATTATGGAGAATCAAGCCTAGCCCTATGTACATTCGTAAAACCAGGGGTTGTCTATTTGGAGAGACAACACCCCATATGTATCATATTTTATTCATAAACATAATTGTTTGCATGTGTGTAAATTGTATTCATTAAATTTGTTTAAATCATTCAAGGGACAATTGCCATGTGTGTATTTGTGATGTGGAATTATTTTTGTAGTGTCACTTGACACATATGTTGTATGTTGTGTTGGAAATTGTCATGTCACCTTTTGGAGAGATTTATTTTTGTTTAATTGTTATATTTCCTAATTATCCTTGAAGGTACCAATAAATCTAGGATAGTGAGCCATAAAGAGGGTCAACTCAGAGTTGACCCGTAGGTTAACTTTAGGTGGACTTTCTAAGGGTTAAACCAACTCCTAGAGTCAATTTTAGAGCATTTTTATTAGGCCTCATGGGGTACCTATGGGTGAAGGTCAAATATGCCATGTGTCTTTCCCCTAGGTCTTGTTTAACCACCCAAAACAGTGGGTTTTCCTAGATGGTCGAATTTCATCTTTAGGAGTGTCATCCTTGGTTAGATAACCTTCTTGGTATGTGTCATTCCTCTTCCCCATTTCATTCCTCTTCTTGAGGTACCTTGGTTAGGGAGTGTGTAAGACCTAGGGAAGACCAACCAATGGGAGTCTCTCACTCTATCCAAGAGGCTGGAAGGAGTGAGAGAAGCCTTCTTAGGCTAGAGATTGAGGCTTAGTGAGTTAATCACCCACTCTCCATCTTTGGGGATTTTGGCAATTTTGAAAGAAAAAACTAGTTTTAGAATAGGAATTTTGGTCAAGTGTTGCAGAAAAGATTTTTGGAATTGGACTGCTCTTCTCCAAGCTATTCCTAGAATACTCTTGGCAGATTCAAGGTTGGTGAATTTCCTTACTTGTATGTTAAAATCTGTTTGTAGGAATGCTTGAATGTAAATGTTGTATCCTTCCTTGCATTGTATTTGTGAAAGTTTTTATGTGATTCTTTTCCCATTTTTGTTATGCATTTTATTGTGTTTTGGGAGTATCCAAGGCCATCTTACCCTTGGGAGGGCAAAATGGTCTTGGAGGTGGAAGGTGTTTGATAGCCTTAAAGTGAGAGGCTCTCATCATGAGAGTGATCTCAAGGGTTTGTCCATGTGACCCTTGGTGCATAGTTTTTTTTATGCATTCGGGGGTCATAAGGAGAGAAAATATGGCATGTATGCCTTGGAGGTCATAAGGATGTGGGGTTGAGATGATTCTTGTTGTGTTCTTGGATGCCATGAGTTGGTTGTGATTTACTAACTAGCAATTCTCCTCAAAGGTACTTGGTCCACTTCCACCCTTGTAAAACATCACATTATGTGATGAAGTTTCATCTTTGGGATGGGAATATGTTTGTTGAGTTTTTCCCCTTGCTTGTTTGTGTTTGCTTGAGTGTAACCCGTCTAGGACTTGGTTCTCTAAGCTCAGGGGTGGCTTCTAGTAAGCCTAGGTTGGGAGGTGAGCACCCCATGGTCACAACCTTAAATTTTGAATGCAGGTTGCTTGGAAAAGAAAGCTAGGAGTTGCAGATTTTACTGTAGTTGTAGAAAGAAAAAGAATGTAATATTATTTTGTTGAAAAGAAAAGAAGGGGAAGGAAGGAGTTTTTCTGTTCTAATGATATTGTAATGATTTAAAAATCTGTAATATTGACTGTGCCTTAAGATGTATTTTATTGATGTAAGGATCACTTAAAATAAAAAAAATAAAAAAAAAGGAATGCATTTGCTTAACTCTGTTTGTATAAAGTGCAAGGGAAAGGAAATTTATTGTGTTGTTGTCTATTATTTAAATCCATATTTTATTTAAATCTATCATGTAACTAAATTCTGTCAGCTATTACCTCTGCAATGTATATAAAGAAAATGAAAGAGATGCAGAAAGAGAAATGGGAATGTATTAAGTGTATTTTCTTTTCTGGAATATTTAAATTATGCTGCAGTTATATTTATTACTATCATTTTTTTATTTCCTATTTAAACATTGCAGAAATTAATCTAAAGTTAATACTGGTATTTATCTGTTTTAAGGCATTTCAGAAAAGAAAATGAAAATACATATTTAGCCTTAGACAAGGAGAACAAAATATCTTCACTATGCTAAGTTATTTTGGAAAGGAAATGTTAGTTCAAATATTAGCTATTAGAAATTTAAAGGAAAAAGGAAATGCAGTTAGTTAAATATGTTAGTCTTAGAAAGCTTGCTATTATGTGTTTAAAGAAAGATATGTAGATTTAAATTTTAGTAGAGAAATCTAAAGATACATGTAGCTAAGAAATAAAAGAGATTTACTCCTATTTTCTGCTTATAGAATACTATTGCTAAAACTATTGCAGTCCATATATCTTTTACCTTAAAAAGACATACACACACAGATATATATATATATATATATATATATATATATATATATATATATATATATATATATATATATATATATATATATATATATATATATATATAATTTCTTGTTGCATAAAAAAAAGGGGGAAATCAAATTATATGCATATAGGGCAAGCTGGAAAACTTTAAAAGGATTTTACATTAGTATTCTGGTTTTTTTTTTTTTTAAATGAGACATGTATTCAAAGATTTTATTTAAAGAAAAATACTTATATTTATCTATACATGCACATATATATATATATATATATATATATATATATATATATATATATATATATATATATATATATATATATATATATATATATATATATATATATATATATATATATATATATATAATTACATATTAAAACATATTTAAAAAAAAAAGAAAGGAGATTTTAGTAAGGGGTCGAACCACTGTGTTTACACACAGTGGACGGCACGAGCCACCACTGTGGTTAGACACAGTGGTTGGCACGGGGGCCGCCACAGTGGGTAACCATAGTGGGTGGCTCACGGCTGCCACTGCGGGTGCCCACAGTGGCCGACATTGGCCGCCGTTGTGGGTATCCATAGTGGCGTTCGAGGAGCCTCCCTGCCCTACAAGCTTGAACCTCCACTTTTCCCCACTACGGCTGCCGCCTCCATGGTCCCCGCCTCACGGCCACCGAACCCTGCACACACACACTAAACTCACACACACAAAAAAAATATATAATAAACCCTAACCCAAAATTGGGTTAGGGTAAAAGCAATTAAAAAAAAAAATTCTAGATGGTAAAAATGCAACCCTAACCCAATTTCAGGTTAGGGTTAGCATTTAAATAACAAAGATATATTGGAAATGCAACCCTAGCCCATATTCGGGTTAGGGTTTGCATTTAAAAATCAAAGAGGGAATTTGAATTATAGTTTTTAATTATAACTTTTAATTTAGGGTTTATTTATAAGTTGCAATATAATATTTAATGGGTATAGTTGGTTCATTTTATTAGAGAAATATACATATATAAATAGGTATAAATATAGATTTGTTCATCCAATTGTTTATATATATATATATATATATATATATATATATATATATATATATATATATATATATATATACATATATACATATACATATACATATACATATACATATACATATACATATACATATACATACATACATACATACATACATATATATATATATATATATATATATATATATATATAAGAGGATAAGTTGAAAACCTTTTTAATTTAATTTTATTAATAAATATTAATGAAAGCGTAAGTAATAATTAGACCCCTTTTTACTTTTAGCCGAATTTTTAAATTGGGGGAAATAATTTTATATAGTTCTAATATCGCAATTATTGACATAATTTTATCAAGAATTATTAATAGTATAAATTAGATTTATTTGGCAAATAACATTATTAATTTTGAAACCTTATTGGCTAAATATAAATAATGAATTTTGTGTGCGCTCGATTAATTAAATTTTAGATTTAAGATGTCCGCATCATTATTCAATTAGCCTGGAATAATTTAAATGCAATTTAAATATTTAATTTCCCCTCTACTTTAATTAGCGGCAATTTAATTAGGTTAATTAAATTAACTAATTAAATTGCAAGGACCCTCTTAGGGAATAATTAGTCATCATTAATTAATGTCTCTTTTATGAGTGAGTTAATTAATCCAATGTTAGTGAACAATTCTACTTACATCTTAGTTAAGACAAAACTCAATTGATTTCATTTTAATATAGACCATTTTATGAGTTTATGTTGTTCAAAAAAAAATTGTTGTTTCGTTTTTGCCCAAATGTTTGGGCACGACAATATGAATTTTATATTTGTTTAATTATAATTTATCCAACTACTAATCAAATTCACATTTAATTAATCCTTTCCCCTTTTCCAACTATTAATTAAATTAATATTTAATGAATTCATCCCAACCCTCTTCTCTTATTAATTAAATAAATTATTCAATTTATTTGATTTAATTCACTTAACCAAATTCAAACCTTAATTAAATAAATAAATTATATTTTTTTAATTAAATCCTCCTCACATTTAAATAAATTAATGTTTATTTAAAATCCCTAAAATCCCATCTCTCACATTTAAATAAATTAATATTTATTTAAACTCCTAAAATCCCTCCCCCACTTGCACTTTCTAGAAAATACAAGCTGCAAGTTAACCTTCTTCCTAATCATGTTTAAACCCCTATTGTTAACCTAATCACCCTTTAATGGTTTGTGCATCCCTAAACCAAAGGTTAACCCAAAACCCATCAACTCAAACCTTTAATGGCTTCTTTTAAAATCTTCAAGCCTTTAACGGTTTCATTCTAGAGTCTTCTCAAGCCTTCGATGGTTTCCCTCAAAGTCTTCAAGCCTTTGATGGCTTTCTTCTAGAGTCCTCTTAAGCTTTTAATGACTTCCTTCAAGTCTTCAAGCATTTAATGATTTATCCCCCTTTTTCTCATTTAAATAAATTAAGATTTATTTATAAATAAATTAAGATTTATTTATTAATAAATTTAAAATTCACATGCATATTTAAATAAATGAATATTTATTTAAAATGTCCATCCAATGCAAATTGTACATCTTAATTGAAATAAACAAATTTTATTTTAATTAAAATCGTATTTATCCTCGCCCACTTGCATACCTAACCCTTCTAGATTCTTTCAAACCTTTCTAATTATCCTAAACATTTTCACATTCTTAAACAAATAAATTAGGAAGGAGTCACTTCTCAAACCATTAAAGGCTTTCTCCCTTCTACAAGTTAACCTGTAGAGTCTTCCTAAGCCTTTAAGGATAACTCAACTTTGACCCTTGGTTAGAGACTTTCTCTCTAACTTAACCATCCATTTAACCCACAAGTCTCTTCAAGAATTCATTTCTTTTACCATGGTTATCCTTTAACCCTTGCACAAGAGTTTATCCCTTGGATAAAAGTTTTATCCACTAACCTAACCCTAACCAAACCCCCTAGGGTAACCCTCATGTCTCCTCGAGAATTTAATGCCTCTTCTCTCTCCTCTCAAGCCTCCTCATGATGACACTTATCAACATGGGATTGGTTTTAAAGTGTCACATGGATTGAGGATCATGCAACCCTAGCCCTTGTTAAGATAGTTCAATCTTAACCCTCCAATTGCCAATTTCCTCTATAAATAGGAATCATCCTCTTAATATCAAGGCTACACATGATCAAGATCCTTTCATTATCAAGTCATATAAGTCTCCCTCAAGTATTTTTAGATCATAATCATATTATTATAACAATCATAAGCAAGTTAGAATAGTAATTTATCAATCATAGAATGTTAGTTTCATTATCATAATCATTAATCTTCATTATAGCATAGTTTTGTTATATTATCATACATCTTAGTTGCATAAGTAAATAGATGGATTTATCATAGCATGCATCCTTTGAGTTGTCATTCCAAGAGTCAATTTCTCAATGATCTGAGAGAAAAATCCATGACTTGAGGAATCCTTGAAGATAGAGGACAATGGAATAGTTTTTTAAATATTATGGTTGTCTAACTTGTTTTGCCAATTTATAATTTTGTATGTAATGTTTCATTGGTGTGTAGCTTAACATTTTGATATTTTCTTTTTCAAATCGAGGTGTGGAGCGAAATGGGGGCGGGTGCAGAGCGAAAAGGAGCAGGAATCCCAAATTTCAAATTGGGGAATGGCGGACTTCCTGGGGAAGGCGGTTTTCTTGGGATTGGAACTAGCAAATAGACAGGAGGACATGCATCTCAAGGGTCAGAAGAGGACAAGGAAATAGTCAAACTGGGTGAGGATAAAGATTCAAAATCTGGGGACCCACTCGATAGAGGTAAAGGTAAAAAATGGTCTTCACTTTTTGGAGTGAAGCCGTTGGCTAAATCTAGGCTCCCAGAAGTTACAAATATCTTAGATCCAGTTTCTGGGCTGGTTGCTATCTCTATTCCAGATAAAGTGGTAGATCTGACTGTAGCAGGCTTATCCATGACTCTAGTGGGATGATTTTCTGGCTTTAGGCCTAACATTGATGATGTGAGGAATTTCATAAGGAGAAAATGGTTTGTAAAAGGTCAAGTGGATGTGGCAGTGCTGCCTAGGGGGTTTTTTTTCTTTGCTTTTAACTCTAAAGAAGATATGAACAAGGCTCTCTATGAAGGCCCATGGATGTTCGACAAGTCAACCTTGGCTCTCTAGAAATGGGTCTCAAACCTCACCCTTGACGAGTCCTTCTTTGTTTCTGTGCCAGTATGGACACGCCTCCCAAGTCTCCCATTGGAATTTTGGAACGAGGAAGTATTCAAGGGTAGTGTGAAATCCTTTGGATAACTTATGTCAATCAATCCGATGATGGCACTAAATCAAGGTTAGTCTTTGCTCACATCTGTATAAATGTTAATCAAATGACATATATGCCCCAATCCATAGAAATCATATCTAAACTTGGAAAATGGACCCAAGCTATTGAATATGAATTGCTTCCATTTGCCTGTTTCCATTGTAAGAAATTGGGGCATTGGGCAAAATCATGTCCACTCAAGAAGAGCAAGGAAAGAAAGACTAATAGCAATACTAAGAACAAAAAGATTTGGCAAATGATTGATAAAAAAAGAGACCCATCAGCTGAGTGTGACCAAAATAAGGATGTAACAGAATTAGTAAATGAAGTCAAGAAGACTGGGAATAGCAATAATGAAAAACAATATTGTGTTTGCTCTAATAACCAAATAGAGAGTTCTAAAGAAGTAGAGCAAGGAACAGATTTGAATAAAAAAAATAACCCAGAGGACCAGGAGGTTGGATCTGTCAGTCAGGAGAAGGAAGAAGCTGCATCAGTCTCTTCATTCTTAAAATCAGCTGAGGAAAACTTTAATGAAGCTCAAGAGTTTAACCCTTCAGATATCGAGCCCTTATTGCTTCTAACCAATGGAAGCCAAAAGCCTCATCTTTGTAAAACCCCTTCTCAAAGTGTGGTAATGGATATTCTGGAAGGGAATCTCCGGATTCTTGGTTAGAGAGAAGGAAAAATGAACAAGGAAGAACTCAATGGAGGGATCTCAACTAGAAGCAAGAATAAGAAAAAGGCAGATGTTGGAAGTCAGAACAAAAAGAAAGGAAGGCCATCCCTAAAACATCAAAGGGAATAGGAAAGTTGGAAGAATCGTGCTGATGGAACACAGTGTTCCATCAAGTCAGCCCTATCTCTGGTTAAAGTATGAAGATAATATCCTAGAATATCAGAGGGCTGAACACCCCTCATAAGCAGGATGTGTTACGAAACATCATAAGAGATCATAAACCGGATGTGGTCCTCATTCAGGAAACCAAGATGTCTAAGGAAAAAGTTGAAAAGATTAGAATTTTCAAGGAAAATGGTGTCATAGGATCTAGCTCGGAGGGAGCCTCTGGAGGAACTATGATTTTTTGGAACCAAAAAACCATAAAAGGTAAGGAAATCATCTCTACTTTTAATAGGAACTCAGTTCAGCTTGAGCATATTAAGGACAACTTTCTTTGGGTGTTATCTAATGTCTACGCGCCTAATACCAAAACCGGGAGAGTTAAATATTGGAGAAGCCTTGCAGATGACAAAGTCAAGTTTGTTGATCAAAGCTAGATTATTATGGGAGATTTCAATACTCCACTCAAAGAGGAAGAGAAGATGGGAGGTCTCCCCTTACAACTTGATGGGAAATAAGACCTAATGGAGTTTATCAATGATCAAGCCCTTATGGATGTGGATCTTTAGGGCATTAATTACACCTAGACCAATAGAAGAACTAGAGCTGACCTGATTCAAGTAAAGTTAGATAGAAATTTAATTTCTTCTGAATGGTTAACCAAGTATAGCTGCTCCCTTGCTTCTATTATCAAAATTGGGTCAGATCATTACCCCATCTCTTTTACTGCCAACTCTTTTTCAGCCAAGAGAAACTTCCCTTTCAGATTTGATAAAGTCTGGCTTTCCCATCCCTCTTTGGAAGCTTGTATTGTTGATTGCTGGAACTCTGAAGTGGAGGGAACGACTCTTTTTAGAATATCCAAAAATCTCAATATCCGAAAGGCTAAAATTAAAATCTGGAACAAAGAGATTTTTTGGGGACATATTCAAGAGCAAAATTCAAGTCAAAACTGAAATAAAGGATGTTCAGGATAGAATCCATGTGATTGGGATGTCTGAAGATCTTAGGATGGTGGAAAATGTTCTTCTATCTAAATACCACACCATTATCACTAATGAAGAGATGTTCTGGAGACAAAGATCAAGAGCCTTGTTCTTGAAGGAAGGTGATAAAAATACCTGGTTCTTTCACTTAACTGCTCTTAAGCACAGGGCGACTAATAGGATATCTAGATTATCCTATAATAAAGGATTCTTAATAGAGGATAATGATATTAGAAAGGAAGCTCTTGAGTAATTTAGCATCCTGGTGGGAGAGGTGGATAACCTGGACATCAGCAATCAAAACACCCTTTTACAAGCTATTCCTTCTATCCTGACTAATGTAGATAACAACCTTTTATCCTATATCCCCTCTAATCAAGAAATCAAAAAGGTAGTGTTCACTTTTCAGGGTGATAAATCCCTTGGACCGGACGGTTTTCCAATTTTTTTCTTCCAAAATTTTTGGCACATCGTGGAGGCTGACATCTACAATGGCGTTAAAGAATTCTTTGGCTCTAGAAGGCTCCTAAAGGAACTGAATGCCACCTTCATTGTCCTTATCCCAAAGATATCTGGTGTTGATTCTCTCAATAAGTTTAGACCCATTAGTCTATGTAACTCTGTGTACAAGATTTTATCCAAGGTCCTGACTTCTAGGTTGTTGGAAATTCTTCCAAGAATTATCTCTATCCAGCAGAATGGCTTTGTCCCCTATAGATAGATTCTGGATTCCATAATATCTGTTCATGAAAATATCCACTCCCTGAAAGTGGTGAATAACTAGGGTTTCTTCCTGAAGTTAGACATGACTAAAGCTTTTGATAGAGTGAGCTGGCAATTTCTCCTTAGAATCATGAAAGCATTTGGTTTTAGTGACAAAGTTATTCAGCTCTGCTCTCAACTTATGGAAACTTCCTCCTCAGCTGTTATAGTCAATGGTTCCCCATCTAGTTTCTTCAAAAGTTCTAGAGGCCTTAGACAGGGGGACCCCATATCCCCTATCCTGTTTACTATTCTTGCTGAATGCCTGGGTAGATTTATTCTTAAAAATGTGGAAGATGGCAATCTTAGGGGTCTAAAACCTTATTCTTCCAATGTTGCTTGTTCTCATGAACAATTCATTGACGATTCTATCACTATGGGGGAAGCTACCATTCTGGAAGCTAAAAATATGAAGAATGTCCTGAATACTTATGAATCTGCCTCAGGTCAAAAAATTAACTGGGATAAAAGATCTCTGTTCTTCATCAATACCCCTGTCCAAAGGCAACTAAGGATGGAAAGAATTCTTGGCTGCAAAATTTCTGAGCTTCCCTCTACTTATATGGGGCTTCCTCTGTGTTTCAAGCTCGAGGATTCCTTCTAGAATAAGATGGTGGACAGACATAACTCAAAACTTTCTGGTTGGAAAGGGGTTGTCCTTAGTCAAGTAGGCAAAGTTACTTTGCTTAAAGCCACTCTCCAAAACCTTCTTGTTTATGCTCTTAGTTTGTTCAAAATCCCCACAAAGTTTGCGAAAGCCATTGAAAGAATCCAAAAAAAGTTTCTTTGGTCGGGGGTGGAAGTCAAAAATAGAATTCCCCTTATTGTCTGGAATAAAATATGTTCCCCTAAGGCCTCAGGTGGGTTGGGCTTAAGGAATATTGGTACTATGAATAAAGTTTTATTAGCCAAACAAATATGGAGAATGAAAGGGGAGGAAAGAGAATGGAACTCAATCTGGAAAAACAAATATCTCTATATGCAACCTTCTGAGGAAGAATTCCTAGATGATTCTTTTATTGTTGAAGGTTCGGCTATATGGAATGTTGTTCAATCTACTAAAAGCTGGGCTGCTACTGGTCGAACTTGGAACCTTGGGGATGGGAGGAGAATAAGATTTTGGGAAGATAGATGGATTCTGAACAAACAAGGATTCTAAGAAGGACTTGACTAAGGACAGGGTAAGTGAGGATAAGGAAAGTTCGGGTAAAGAGTTATTTTTGGATAACCTCAAAAAACTCACTGAGGCGAGACTGGATTATGACAGATGGACCTACGAACTACTGAAGAACCTAGAAAAAAAGGGGAAAAATATGGATGAGAAGAGGGAGGATGACGACAGAGATCAGATAAAATGGAAGCAGAATATGGAGGAGAAGGTTAATTCACTGGAAGAAGGGAGAGAGGCGATGAAAAATCTGTTGGGCATTATCCCAAGTATCCTATCTTCTATCACTAAAAACTTGGAGGATATCGCTAAGGTCTTTGATCATACCAACTCTCCTAAACCGGTAGTATAACTTGACATGGATGATGAGACTATCCAGACTGGTAGCAGTGAAGCTACTCCGGTTGGTGGCACTGCGAAGAGGACCAGGGCTAGTGTCAAGAAAGTTGTGGCTGCTTCTGCAAAGGATCTCCCTAAGCTCAAGGATAACATTAAAGAGTTGCATGGAATTAGCAACACCCTGGCAAACGCCCTAGAAAAAATCAACTAGTTTCTCTTCTGGAGTCTGGCTGGCTTTGTTGGCTTTGTGGGGCATTTGTCGGTTTTCTTTGGTTTTCTACTGGCTTTTCAATGGTCTGTTCCTTTTTGTTTCTTGTCACTTTTTCTGATTAAGTTCCGCTTGTAAAGGGTTTTAGGGCCCCTTCAAAACCTATTTTTACCTTAATCAAAAACATTTTGATTATTTTATGAATCAAATGTGTAGGGATAGAGATCAAATACACAATTCTATGAATCGAATGTGAAGATCAAATGCACATGAACATAGATCAAATGCACAATTATGTTGATCAAACGTGAAGATCAAATGTGTACGAATATAAATCAATTGCACAAAAAGATAGATTAATTACATGGAAAGATGGATCAAATGCACAACTATGTTAATAAAATGTGTAGGAAAAGAGATCAATTATGCAAAAAGATAGATCAATTATGTAGGAATATAAATTAAATTTGTAGGAAGGCTACAGTCTAAGTTCTAACCTTATGTTTTGCCTAAAATTTAATTGTTTTTGTGTGATGAAAAATGATTGCAAAAATGAGAGTGATTAAAAATCTAACTAATTAACCAAGTAAACATAAGACATCAAAACACCTCAAGATTATAACGTTAAAATCAAAACAGAATTAGAATAACAACAAAATGCAAACCAGAATTCGCTTCAATTTGATAGCCCCATGATTTTATGTATGCTAGATGATGTGTTTGAATGCTCGATATCGCTCTATGATATCAAATAAAAATGGATGATTGATGGTGAGTGATAATTCCAATAGAGAAATGATGTGAATATAGAAAAGTGGATCCTTTTCTTAAGAAAGAGCAAGGATTAAATAGGAAAAAGAATGGGAGATGAAGGGTTTTGAAAAAGAGACACTTGTCTTGAGAGAGGACAAGTGTCAAGCCTTGTGGAATAAGATTCAACACAACAAGAAATGACAAGTGTCCCCAAGAGGGACACATGTCTAGGTGAGGAATTACATGTTTCCTCAAGGACACATGTCTATTTGGGGAGTAGCCACCAAGATATTGGAATCTCTTTATATATGAAAATATATTTAGGAATTTGAAATCATATGTGAGGGGAGGTGGTTAGGATTGTCAGAATCAAGGAAAACTAAGAGTGGGGTTGAATCAGTGTTCTACAATCTTTAACATTATTAATCTGATTCTTCAACCATCTACCGCAAATCAACAAAAGAAAGATGCAAACATATAAAGCAAATATCCACAAAACCATAACACCAGATTTATACATGGAAAACCCAGTTAAGGGAAAAACTATGATGGGATTGAGACCCACAATATTAATATACTATCAAAAGTATAGAAATATTACATAAGAGGAATGCACATGCATACAGGCACACTACCTAGATCTCACTACTCAAAAGAATAAGGGCTATAACCCCAGAAGGCCCACCGCCTTACAGTATCTTTTACAAAATATATTTGGAATGTCTAAACTAAAAAATAGCATCTACAAATGTCGGTGTACAGTTCCAGTTAAGCATAAAATACATAATCTTACACTGCTTTGTTTTGTTGTTCTATTATATTCTGGAGCACAAATCCTTTACTTGTGCATGTGAAACTGTCCACACTCGATCAAAATAACTTTCCAAGCCACTATTGATATCCAAAATGATCATATCCGCAAAATCAAATTAAGTCTTCTACATGTCGGCTCAAAAATGAATAATACACAAATGAAACGTGTTCTCCAAGTCGGCTAAATCCAAACCAAAACAATCATGGAGTCCAAAAATAATTGTCCACATGCTTCCCATATGTTGGCTTCCCTTCCTTAAACATAGAAACAACCACCAAAACCGATCCATATAATCCACGCAATGACTATTTACACAAGATTGTTGATGAACATTGTTTTGCCTAAAAAACTGTGTATTGGATCCTCTAACTCACTCCAAAACCAACATTGAAGGACACAAACCTAGAATATGGTAGATAGCATATCCATAATGCTTCCCTAAGATCCGCAACACAAAATATTCAATAGAAATGAAATGTCAACCAAATTACTACATATTATTGGATTTCCTATTCTATCTCACTGAACCTAACCAAAACTCAATCACTCTTCTGGTATGAACAGATCATGAACTATGGATGGGTGCATTAGCATCAGTTTCCATGAATGACAACATCTGACTACCTTTGCAGTGTCTCTTGCCAACAATCTCCCCCTTTGGCATTGATGAAAATACCTAGTGAAAAATTACTAAGTGTCAGAACCAAAACCAAAACACTATACACTGCAACCAAAAATATAACAACCAGACTCCAAAGGTAAAAAGATCCCCCTAATATTAACATTTTTCACTGACCTACACTCCCCCTTTGACATCAACAACAAATATGGGGCTCCATGTGTCAAAATTCAAGCCAAAATTCTATATACATATATACACATGGTCCTTACTTACAAAAACTTGAAAATATCTGCAAAAGAGTTCTTCAATGAATTCAAGTGGCTATCCCAACCCTTCTTGAGACTCTCCAAGATAGATATGAACCCATTGAATAGATAGGCTTGTGTCTCTACTGACTTAAGGTCTGAGGGATCATTGGTAGCCTAAGCATCTATCAAGGCACTAAGAATAGTGTCCAACTTAGGAATAATATGACTCTCAAGCTCACTAACTCTACCAATTCATCTTTCCTTGTCATGGCTCAAACTCCTGATCTTTTCAAGTAAGGATATTATTTGATCTTCATGACTACTCACAAAAACTGACAGTGGATCAACAGACTAAGATTTTTGAGCTAATTGAGTTTCAAGCTCCTTGACCTTCTTGTTAATATCCTCAAGAAATTTAGACAATGATAAACATGATTTATAAATGTTACCACCTTTGGATAAACCGTCTTGCATGCTCTTGACACAAGTATCCAATGTATCTTTATCATCAAAAATAATTCTCTTTAGTGTCCTAAGCCTCTTAGCACTGAATTCACTATGGACCTTCACCTAAGCAGATTTCTCCAAAGAATCAAAATGAGTATCCACCAGATTTATCAAACTCTTCAATTGTTCGGATGGAGTGTCAAACTTAATCTTTACATGGAAAGGAATTATTTTCTCAAGAATATCGGATGCCAAGGTAAGCAGTTCACAATCTTCAGTGTGTGATTATTGGAGTTCATCACCGGCCTTGGCTTGCGAAAATGAAGCTAATTGAAGCTTCTGAATAGGCAATAGAGAGGCAAGGTTAATTGGTCCTTGTACAAATTCTAGATCACCTATAATCTATTTTCTCTTCACTGCCTCTGTAATTTCTCTTGCTACTAAAATAGGTTCTTCTTTTACCTCAACCTTCTCCTTCTCTGCATCCTTCTCGGTATCAGCTTTAGTCGGAGAATTCTGAGTATACTCAACCTCATTTTCTTTACCCACTTCTCCTTCACCCTTATCTGTTGCATCGTCATCTTTGGCATCTTTTGGAACATTTACTTCTTCTTGATCATCTATCCGCACTTTCAAAATAGAGGGAGTATCAACCTTTGTCTTCTCAATTTTTGGATCATCCTGAGTTTTCTTAGGGATAGCCTCATATTGATTATGAAGTAATACCTTCCTCAAAATTGCCTCGGTGTCTTTTATAACTTCACCAATTTTTCCAATCATTATCTTATTTACTCTTCTTTTGCTTCAGAACTAATTCTTTGCTAACTTAAAAATTCTTAAAATTTCTTCCTTAGATATTACAGAGCATAAATTGACTAGCACATATTCTCTTAATATCTCTTCTTCTTCCCTTGCAATTAACCTTCTCTTATCTAAAACATCATGCAAGCTCTTAGGTATTTCAGACATTATTTCTATTAGAGTGTTTCTATATACATTCAAATATTCTACTATAGCTTCCTCTAAAGTTCTTTTAACATTTTCATCAAAATTGTCATACCATTCAGATAATGGCTTTAAATTTCCATTCTTTACAACCTCATTCACAATCTCATTTAGTGACATAGGGGGTTTAATAGTAAATCTTACTTTCTTTATTACCTCATCTATTCTGATTTTTTTTAATCTCTTACCAAATGGTTTCTCCTTAGCAACTTTAGAGGCCTTAGCTACTTTTTGCTTTACCTCCTTCATAGCTTCACCAGACTCTATTTCTTCATCATCCTTTATAGTCAAAAATCTTATTGTCTTCCTCTTTTATCGTTTATCAGATGACTTGACTAATGATTTTTCAGGACTAGAGGAGGGAGAAGTTCTTCTGGGTTGTTTATGTTAGGGTTCCCATAGATACTGAGAGGGGGGGTGAATCAGTATATGACCAGTAATGTGATTTTCTTAAAATAGAACATGCAGAACATAAAGTAACAGTGTACCAGTATGCAAGAAGTAATGTAATTAACAGAATCAAAAACATCCACATGAAAAGAACACCATAACACAAGATGTTTAATGAGGAAACCCGGTGTGGGAAAAACCTCGGTGGGATTTGTGACCCACAATATTCATTTACTGGCCAATAAGAGAATATTACTTACAATAGGGGCCTGCACATGCAGGAAGGTCAACTGCCTAGAGCACACTGCTCAATAAGAAGTCACACTGACTTACAATGAGGATTATGCAAATCCAATGATCTGTACTACTTTACAATAGCATCTTCAATGCCAGATTCAGTACCGGTTCTTGCTCTATTCTTTACATATACCCTTGACCTACAATTCACACATTAGGTCTGCCTTATAATTTTCTTTATGCTTTCTATCCATATCCTACAAATGTCTACAATGATCTCTTTTATATACAAGAGTCATTTTACAATTTGCCAAGTCGGCTTACAATAATAAACAAAATATTACATTTCAAAAATCTTGTCGGCCTCTATGCCAGTATACATCTTTTCTTCTATGTCGGTGCCAGTGCTAGTGTAGAGTGATCTTGCTGATGTCGGTATAATGTCTTGTTTGAATAATGCTTTATCGATAGAATGTCTTGCCGGTGCCATAGGATTACAAGGTTGCCTATGTAATGCTTTGCTGGTATAATGTCTTGTCGGTGCCATAGCATTGCAAGGTTGCCTGTGTAATGCTTTGCCGGTATAATGTCTTGTCAGTGCCATAGGATTGCAAGGTTGCCTGTGTAATGCTTTGCTAGTATAATGTCTTGCCGATGCCATAGGATTGCAAGGTTGCCATCAATGACAAAACCTTCAATCACACACAATGTCTCATTAGAGTGTCCATATGCCAACAATCTCCCCCTTTGGCATTGATGGCAACACTCATGAGAAATTTAAAAAAGATATCCAAAAATGTGTAGACCAAAAATGTTACCAAAAATGTGAGAACTCCCCCTGAGCATATGATCCCTGTGTTTTTGAATTTTCTCATCCTACTACTCCCCCTTTGGCATCAATGACAAAGGTTAGTAGAGTTTGTAGTTGTACCAATCCATAACCTCAACCTTGTAGTTGGGTAGTTATTATCTGAAAAAGATCTCCCAAAATTAAGTTTATGCCATCCATAAACTTCTTATTGTCTTTTATTGTTGTCTCAGTTCTGTTTACTATACCAGTGAGATACTACAAGTGCTCTGTCGGTGTTTTGCTTCCTTGTGTTAGTGCCTCTAAAATTTCCTTCCACAGAGATGCTAAATAGTCCAATCTTGGACTTAGTTTAGATCTCAAATGTTTTGCCTTGTTTATTATTTTCTCTTTCTCTCTTTCCAATTTGAGCAATTCTTCCTCAAAATTTTCTATCTTTTCTTCAAAAACTGATAATGAATCAGGTAAGTTGACAAAATTGTCTGCAAGTTTGTTTATCTCATCCTGTGCCTTGCTTATTTTCTTGTCTACATCTACAGTCAAAAAGTTTGTTTTACATGTATCTTTATACAGGTTTTTGTAGTCTTTTAACAAATTACACAGTTCTGGTAGAAGTGTGTCAAACTCCCTGTTACACTTCTTTATTCCTTCCTCAAAGAATTTTTGTTTCTCTTTTTCTACAATTTTCTTTACAGATTCTACCTTTGTTTGCTCAAAATTTCTAGAAATATATTTACAAAGTGTATCCAACTGGCCTAAAGAATCTTTATTGTCTATATTACAATTAGGAGCTATTGATTTCAAAAATGGAATTGAATCATCTATTGCTTTATAAGCTTGTGAGCTATAATCAGTTATTTTCTTGATAGATTCAAGTAATACCTCAGTCACATTTGATGGTGACCCAACAAACTGAGTACCGGTGGAAGTGACCAAGCTTGTATTGACCTCTGGTAGGTCTATTTGTGTCTACATTTCTTTAAGCACTGGTTTTCCTGCTTCATTTCTTACTGGTGGCATCTGTTCTGGAGCCTTTAGCTCTGTTGGTTCCTCTATTTGTGTTTCAAATTCCATCTTTTTCTCTGTATCTACTGCCAGTTGCTCTGTGTTTCCTGTTACCGGAGGCTCTTTGGCTATACCTGATTTATCTATTGTATCCTTATCCACCACTATGTTGATCTTCTGAGTATCAACATTCACAGTATATAGGACTTCAGGATTAGGATTATTATCCTCTGTATCCATACTCACAGTTGTTGGTTGATCTTCAGTAGTTGTTGTTTTACCGGTGGATTATTTAGAGGAGGTGGGGGTAAGTTGTCTCTAATCTTGATACTTGGTGGTCCACCAACTTTACCTTTCCCTTTGTCCTTCTGATATACCTTAATGGGCTTGGGATTCATATATTCTTCTTGTTTTTCTTTTTCAACCAAAAATATGTCCCAACCATTTTTTGTTTCCTCTGAAACCTCTGTAACTCTACCTGCCATCAGTGAAATTTGCCGGTGTGCAGTGGAAAAAACTGTCTGGTTGGCCTGAGCTATCAGATCATCAATTTCCTTAGGTGATTTAACCGGGTATACTGCAAGTAGTTTTTCTATTTTAATTTTCTTATCCAATTCAATTATTCCTTGCCTTCTGGCCTCAAGTCTTTTGTATAGTTCATCAGGAATTTCATTTAAGACTTGCATCAAAAACTTTTTATACATGTCCATGTGTAATATTACACTCTCCTCAACTTGCCCTTTCTCATCATTCAATAGGGTGTCATAAATTTTCCCTATGTTCTTTAGTTTACCTTCCTCTGTGATCTCATTCAGTAATATGTCAAGAGGGGCCAAGTCTGTGTTTGTCTTTTTCTTCTTTTTGGGTGTCAGCTTCTTTTTAGGTGTGACTTTTCTGACCGGAGATCTCACAACTTGTTGCTTCTGCCTTGTCCTTCTAGGTGAAGGAGTGGTTGCTGGTGAGGGGTCTCTTTTCCTAACAACTCTTTTGAAAGTTGCTGGCATATCTCCTTTTGAGGAAGTACCTAACGGTGATAGATGAGCTTCAGGTTGTTGGGCTGCCAACTCATCTTCAATTATGCTAGTTTTCTTTAATACATCTTCCTTTATGGCTTTTGCTTGTCTGGATCCTTTTCTCACAAATGCCTCAACCTTTTTCACTCTCTTCTTAGATTGAATTTGACTTTCTATGGTCTTAGCACTACCAAACACTTCTTCCTTTGGTTCCCTGGGTGCTTCCAGAAGTGCTTTAGCATAAGTTTCAATGATATGATCATCGGTCTCATAACCCATCTTTGTTACCCAAATTGTCCTTGGGATGACTGCTTCCATCCAGATCTCATCCTTTTTTATTACAAAACATATATCATCCTTGTATTTGTTGACAATTTCCTATGATAGTCTGATTCTTTTGTTCATTCTGACTTTTAATGCTTGAAAATACTCATTGATATTCTTTTCCTTGTTTTCACCCATGTTGTTGAATAAGTCTGATAATTGTTTTCCTACCGGTATGTCAAATCCAAAATCTTTGTTGCCTATACTAGGAACCTGTTTGGTTATATGTAGCATTATGCATACAAGTAAATTTCCAAATCTAAAAGTTCCTTTCTTATCCTTCTTGATTTTGGCTAAGTTATCAATCAACTCATCTTTTAACCATTCACATACATCAATTTTCACATTTTCTTTTACCATATCATGAGCACTTTTAATGCATAAACTGGAGACTGAGTTAAGTCTATTTGCATGAGTTGCTTTGTACCCTAAAATCATGCTAACATATCTAACATTTGTATCGGTCACATCATTAACCCTTAGAGACCTTCTGTCTGATGTTGCACCAGTTAACTTCATTACTAGGTCATTGGAGACCTTCTTAGTCTTGTCAGATCTGTTACCCGTGGAAGGTAACCCTGTTACTGCTTTCACAGCTTCCTTTGTAATTTTGTGCACTGAGTCAAGCCAAAATAATGAACCATGTACCCTACTTAAAACTATCCTAATCACTTCCTTGGGAAATTTAGGAATGCAGAGGATTTTAGTGAATCCTATGGTTTCAACAACTTTATATTCAGGTTTTACATTTCTGGAATTGTCACATATAACAGTCTTATACATGTTTTTAATTTCTTCATCACCTAATTCCTCTATGTTGCAATGAATATACATTCTAGGGTCTTCTGCATAAACAACACCTTTTGGAATTTGGGAAAAAGCACTTGTATTGTCATCTTTCTTAGCTACCTCAGGAACTAGCTCAAACACGGGCCTAGGGCATTTTATAACCTCAACTACTATAGGGTTTTCTATGAATTCAGGTGCAGAGGAGGATGCAATGATGATAAATACCTTTTTCTGCCTTTGGATGGATTGATTGTTGAAGTACTTTGCCTCTTTGCTCGAAATGCCTTAGCTCGGAAATCTTGGCACTCTCTGAAAGTTTGAATGCTCGGTGAAGTGAAATGGAGCCAAAACCTTATTTTATAAAGTCTTTTCTGCTACCTACCACATTAATTGCTTGCTGATAATGTATTAGCTGAACTTTATTTGCCGGTAATGAGTGATTTTTCAACTTCTTTTTTCTAACCGAGGGAATAATAGCACATGTGTCATTAGATTGCCAAACCTTCAAGATAATTTTCTTCAATTAGATGAAGAACATCCTGCAGGTGGAGCATTGCTCTGTCCTGCCGGTGGAGCATCATATTGTCCTGCCGGTGGAGCATTTGTTGGTTCTACTAGTGGAGGAGTATCCCTAATATTTAGATCACCTTTTCTAATCCATTGCTTTGAGAATTCTTGCTTAACCTCTTCAACCTTTTCTTTACCTTTCAAACTAGTACTTTTGTTGTCTACCAGTGTACCTTTACTTCTACAAAATTTAGCAATATGACCAATCTTGTTACATGCATAACAAGTTACATTATTTTTCTGAATAGCTTTCCCATAACCTATGTCGGTTTGTGTTCTGCATTGATTTGATAAATGTCCAAATCTTCCACAAACATAACATCTTACATTCATTCTGCAATTTTCAGAGTTATGACCAATTTTGTTGCATTTGAAGCATTGATCGGTGGGAGGATTGATATTCTGATAATTCCTAGATCTACATTCATTTGCCCTATGACCATATTTATTGCAGTTAAAGCATTTTCCATTGAATTTGTAAGTATTAGAAGGTCTTACCAGTTTGCTATGATCCTGGGTATTTGTAGTACCGGAGCTTTCTCCAACTTCAAATCCAATTCTAGAAGTGTCACCTTTGGGTTTTTTATTCTTCAATAAGGTACCAAGTTCTTCTGAGCTTTTCTTGAATTTTTCTTTGTGTTGATTTGCAGTTTCCAATTCCCTTTCCAAGATTTCTTTTTGTCTCATTAGTTCATTCGAGTCATTCTGAGTATGCATCAGATCTGTTTTCAACATGTCATTTTCATAGCTAAGTCTTGTGTTCTCATTTGCTGCATCACTTAGTCTCCTAGTCAATTCTTCTTCATTCTTCTTTCTGTCAGCAATCTCTTTGCAAAATCTCATAGTCATATCCTGCATTTCATTTTTTGTTGTCATGATCTCTTGTTTCAATTTGCTTATCATATCATTTAGTGATTCCTCTTCATCATTCTCATTTTGCAATTTTTCACAAAGTTCTCTTCTCTTATTTCTTGTAACAGTAAGATTTTCTTGAAGTGCTTGAATAATGTCCTGAGCTGCTTTTAAATCATCTTCTAATTTGATATTTTTCAACTTCTCTGCATCATAGTCAGTAAGAGCTCCTTCAAGTTGCTTCATCAGATTTTCCATCTTTACCGGTGTCAAGATCTTCCTCAAGTTGTTAGGCTTCTGAAAATAGAGGATCAGGCTCTGATACCAATTGTTAGGGTTCCCACAAATACAGAGGGGGGGGTGAATCAGTATCTGACCGGTAATGTGATTTTGTTAAAACAGAACATAAAGTAACAGTGTACCGGTATGCAAGAATTAATGTAATTAACAGAATCAAAAACATCCACATGAAAAGAACACCATAACACAAGATGTTTAACGAGGAAACCCAGTGTAGGAAAAACCTTGGTGAGATTTGTGACCCACAATATTCACTTACTAGCCAATAAGAGAATATTACTTACAATAGGGGCCTACACATGCAGGAAGGCCAACTACCTAGAGCACACTGCTCAATAAGAAGTCACACTGACTTACAATGAGGATTATGCAAATCCAATGATTTGTACTGCTTTACAATAGCATCTTCAATGCCAGATTTAGTACCGGTTCTTGCTCTGTTCTTTACATATACCCTTGACCTACAATTCGCACATTAGGTCTGCCTTATAATTTTCTTTATGCTTTCTATCCATATCCTACAAATGTCTACAATGATCTCTTTTATATACAAGAGTCATTTTACAATTTGCCAAGTCAACTTACAATAATAAACAAAATATTACATATCAAAAATCCTGTCGGCCTCTGTGCCGGTATACATCTTTTCTTCTGTGCCAGTGTCGGTGCCGGTGTAGAGTGATCTTTTTGATGCCGGTATAATGTCTTGCTTGAATAATGCTTTACCGGTAGAATGTCTTGCCAGTGCCATAGGATTGCAAGGTTGCCTGTGTAATGCTTTGCCGGTATAATGTCTTGTCGGTGCCATAGGATTGCAAGGTTGCCTGTGTAATGCTTTGCCGGTATAATGTCTTGCCCATGCCATAGGATTGCAAGGTTGCCATCAATGACAAAACCTTCAATCACACACAATGTCTCATTGGAGTGTCCATATGCCAACAGTTTAGGCTTCAGAGCACATACTTTCAGTTTAGCTTTCTTCACCTTAACAATTTGATCTTCAGAGAGGATGTTCCTCTTTCTCGCCTCTCAAACCACCTTCTTATAAATCCCTATGCTGTTCACATAAGCTTCTACTTCCTTCTTGACTTTCCTTTGAATTTCTGGTTTTTTAAATTATTGGTGCAGCTTCAAGCTCTTCTCAACTTAAGTTCCAAATATCTATTCAAAGGGATCTACCAACTTTCTTAACAAGTGATGTGCATAAAGTTCCAATGTCTTCTCATCAACCTCATACCCCATGGGCATGATCCATATAGCTCTAGGCTCAACTGCCTTTGTTAGACATTGTTCATATCCACCTTGAAGTAAATAGTGTCCTAGAATTTCTCAACTACTATCATAGGGATCCTTTCCCTATCATGCATTTACTTTTGAAAATTCTTTAAGTAACCCTAAAGATTAGCATTCTAGACCTTAGAATCATTAATTTTATATGGATACTCTTTGATTTTCACTCCCATTGGTCTGTCAAAATCCCATTGTACCTATTCAACTCTCGGAACTTCATTCATGAAATAGAAAAACAAGCATAGGATCAAGGTTCCATATTTGAATGGATGTTTCTTGTTTTCCTTAATTTTCTTCAGGCTCTTTATCATCTCACTCTAGAGAAGTTCACATAGGTCATAATTCTTATTTTATTTAACCATTTTATATGAAACATAAATTGTTGTTCCAGATCCAAAATTCTCCCTACTGGAATAGTATACCTTATACCCAATCACTAGTGAAGCAAACTTGATATCATATTCCAAAATATCATTGATTGTCATCACTCTTTGGTCGAATTTTGATTCGGTTACATCCATGATAATTTGTTTCTTCACAACCTTCAATAATGGTATCTCACCAAATAAATACAACCTTGTTACAATCCTAATGACATTCTTCGTGATCTTGAAAGGCTTGTTCAACCAAATGAATTCATCATGCATTCTGCTCAGCACATACCATATCCATTCGAGTTCATTAAACATTGGAAATTTGACATATTGCACAAAACCCTTTTCCTCCACAGCTTTGAATTTGGGTTTCAAACCACCTACCTCATCTATCATTTACTTGGTGTATAAATTCAGCATTTGCATGCTTCTAAGCTCCTCAATATTTCAATGCATGAAAAGCCTAACATCCTCAATATGCAAAATGTCATGTGGTACGGATGAGAATGCACTCTTTAGATCATCCTCCATGGAAATGAATAGATGTTTCTTGAAGTTTGGTTGAGCCCTTTCAGTAATGTCCACAACTAAAGGTGTTGCAATTCCAGAGGCAAACATTTCAAAAAATTTAAACTTCAAATTTGAAAGGTTTTTCCAAAAAATACCTTGATCATCAGATTAAGTTTTAGCCTGAGAAATCTTCTTTCACACTTTAGTCTCTGAAAACAAATTCTTGTATATTTCTCTTCTCTTCTTCTCTTTGAATGCAAAGTGAGAAATGAAGTGATTAAGTTATTTTTTTATCTACCACAAACCTGAATTTTAGATATAATAAATGCACTTTTCCTTAATACTTTCGGATACTCTGTATAGCAAAAATCTTTTGCAAGTCTTCAAATTTTCTCATACTCTTCCAAAAATCCTTCAAATAGATTAGTCATCATCAAATATAACTTCTTCAACCTGCTGAAATCAGGCATAGATCTCAAACAGGGGGTTTATAATATTTTCATGAATACTTCCCCCAAGGCTAGATGCCTTAGCTTAGTTACTGGATGAAGTTCCAACACCGGAATTAGGTGTGAATCCACTTCCTACAATATTATCACTCATCTTCACCCATGTCTTCTTCATTTGGTATTTGATTTTAACAACTTTTACTTTTCCTTTCTCATATGCCTTCACATTTGTGATCTTGTCTTTTGGACCCTTCCTATTCATATTTATGCTTATGCAATATCTTGCAATGTGATCAATTTTGTTGCAATTGTAGCAAACAACATTTCCTTGCATAGGCCTAATGTTCATCTGATTTGCTCTTGATCTGCATTGAATAGAAACATGTCCAAACCTACCACATGCATAGCATCTAACATTCCTTCTATTTTGAAAATTGTGTATCACAGTTCTACATTAATTTGACTTATGTCCATACTTGTTGCATTTAAAAAATTTATTGGAGAAAGATGGACCATTATTATTCATCCTATTTATTCATTTACTAGCCATATGAGCAAAATTATTACAAAAAAAATAGTTACCATTGAAATTATGAGCATTAGGTTTCCTTACCGAAGGCCTTCTAGAATTGTTCTTCTAATGTGTTGATTTAGAGCTTTCACCTTTCTAAAATCCAAGTCCTCTCTTTTCATCTTCACTCTTCTAACTTTCAAGCATCTTATTAAGTTTGGCTAAACTAATCCCGAACTTCTCCTTGTACTCATTTGCAGCTTCAAGATCATATCTAAGAAGAATAATTTGCTTTCCAAGCTCTTCATTAGTTTCATGCAAATCATGTTCTAGTTGACCATTCTCGCAACCTAGTCTATTGCATTCATCAAATCTTTCTTTCAAGGACTGATTAAGATTGTCTTCATTATTCTTTCTTTCCTCAATCTCCTTGGTCAATTTCATCACTATAGATTCCATCTCATGTTTCAGGGTTGCATTCTCTCTTGCAAGCTTCTCACATTCTTCTATCTTTTCCTTCAAGGCTTGGTCATCAATTCTTTGGCTCTCTTTCTCATTTATCTTATCAACAAGTTCCTTTCTTTTTTCTCTTGACTTGTTGAACTGATCCTTTAGTGACTGGATGAAATTCTCAGCATCCTTAAGATTTTCTTTCATCTGTTAGACCTCTGCTTGGGCTTGATCAAGATCCTCAAGTGCCACAATAAGCTAATTTTGAATACTACCAGAATCCATTGATTCACCTTCCAGGATCCTCCTCAAGCTATTAGGATTCTTCTAAGGGACTAGGCTTTGATACCAATTGTTGGAATCAAGAAACACTAAGAAGGGGGGGTGAATCAGTGTTAAACAATCTTTAACATTATTAATCAAATTCTTAAACCATCTAATGCAAATAAACAAAATAAATATGCAAACACATAAAGAATATATCCACAACACCATAACACCATATTTATACGTGGAAAACCCGGTTAAGGGAAAAACCCTGATGGGATTGAGACCCACAATATTAATATACTTTGTCACAAGTATAGAAATATTACATAAGGTGAATGCACATACATTCAGACACACTGACTAGAGCTCACTGCTCAAAAGAATAAGGGCTATAACCTTAGAAGGCTCACTACCTTACAATATCTTTTACACAAGAATTGGAATGTTTGAACTGAAAAATAGCATCTACAAATGCTTGGGTACAATTTCGGTTAAGCACAAAATACATAATCTTACACTGCTCTGTTATGTTGTTCTGCTATATTCCAGAGCACAAATCATTGACTTATGCATGTGAAATTATGCACACTCGATAAAAACCACTTTCCACACCATTGTCGATATCCAAAATGATCATATCCATCAGTTTTTTATATCTGCAACATAAAATTAGGTCTTCTACATGTCGGCCCAAAAACGTATAACACACAAATGAAATGTGCTCTCCAATTTGGCTGAATCTAAAACAAAAAAATCATGCGGACCAAAGAGAATTGTCCACATGCTTCACATATGTTGGCTTACCTTCCTCAAACACAAAAACAACCACCAAAAATGATCCACATAATCCACACAATGATTATTTACACAAGATTGCTGATGAACACTATTTTGCATAAAAACCTATATACCAAATCCTCTAACTCACTCCAAAATCAACACCGAAGGCCACAAACCTAAAATATGGTAGATAACATATCCATAGTGCTTCCTTGAGATCCACAACACAAAATATTCAATAAAAATGAAATGTCAACCAATTCACTGCATACTCAAGGATGACATGTTCTATCTCACCGGACCTAACCCAAACTCAAATCACTCTTCTGGTATGAACAAATCATGAAATATAGATGGGTGCATAAGCATCAGTTGCCATCAATGACAACATCTGACTACCTATGCAGTGTCTCTTGCCAACAAGGATAAGGTTGGTTAGGACCCATGGGTTAAGCTAGGGACTGGGTTAGAAAGTGGTTAAAGGTTAGGAGATATGTGAGGAATTTAATTAATTAACAAATTTAATCAATTAATACGCTAGGGACATGGCATTATTAATAAGATTAATTAAGCCAATATGGATGGGATGTCATATTTAATTAAATAATATGAAGTATTTAATTAACATAAGCAACTAAGTGATTAAATTTGATTAAATTAATTAGTCAAATTTGAGTGTGTACATTTTGCCCCTCTTTGTGGTGGCAATAAAATAGTGTAAGTGCAAAGAAAATAAGACACTTGTGACTAGAAGAAAAGGGGGCAAAGAAAAACTGCCCTAGACTAGACTGATGATGGATGGAGAAGTAGGGAAGGGATGCCCCCTCAAGAGGGTGCATGGGAAATGGGGCCTGGGTGGTGTCTCGAAAGAATCAATACCCCAATGGACAAGTGAGAAGGGGATGATAAACAAAAGCAAGAGGTGAAAATGACACTTAAAAAGGAAGCCATAGGAGGCATATATTCTAAAAAAGGTCCAGAAGGGCTCGAGATGATCAAAATGAGAATTTGGGGCACTTTATATAACTAAAAATGGCCAGATTAGGGTTCATTTGTGCATATTTCTATTGAGAATTGTGAACTTCGGTGAGAGATTTATTTGACTTTAGTGCATTTGAGAGCTTATTATCTGCATGGATGAGATGGCAGAGTAGGAGAGATTGTGGCATCGGGTGGACATGGTGAGGAGGGTCAGGCAATGCTAAGTATCGAACCGCAATGTAGGAGTTAAAAAACACCTCTTGTACTTTCCTTTGAGTCATTTTTTTAGCATTTTTTAGGCTAGATTGTGTGTTCCCATCGGATTGTGTCTGGCAAGTTCGCTAGGGGGAACTGCGGGATCATGACCCCATGATAGCGGGTTCGTAGAGGGGGCAGGAAGGGAACAGATATTGGGTTCCTGATACTGCATGAGTGGGTTTGCGATCTCAAGGGGGAAAAAAAGAAGAGACAATAGCCTCATGAGAAAGCAATCCCATGATAGCGGGTTCACTTTGTGATCAATGGGAATGCATTACTATGGGAGAAGAAATGGCGAGTTTGTGAACCTGTTGGTCAAGGAAAGGGAAAAGGGAAAAAGAGGGGAGGGAAACCAAGGAAATCCCCATCAGGAAAATAGGGGCAAATCACCGAGAGTTGAATGGGAAAGGAAGAAAACCAAGAAATTGACTAGTTGTTGTGTGACTTGTAGTGGAGTGTAGATATACTCATGAGCTGTGAGGGGTGATATACTATGCTAAGACTAGGATCGGAGTTGAGTGTCACAAAGTGGGCACAAATTGATGTGATTGGACTAGATTACTTGGTGTGAATGCCCCACGTGAGGTCTCACATGATGATGTTGACAACACTGTTGGCATATGGACACTCCAATGAGACATTGTGTGTGATTGAAGGTTTTGTCATTGATGGCAACCTTGCAATCCTATGGCACCAGCAAGACATTATACTAGTAAAGCATTACTCAGGCAACCTTGCAATCCTATGGCACCGACAAGACATTATACCGGCAAAGCATTACTCAAGCAATCTTGCAATCCTATGGCACCAACAAGACATTATACCAGCAAAGCATTACTCAAACAAGACAGTGCACCGGCATCAGCAAGATCAATCTACACCGGCACCGACATAGAAGATGTACACCAACACTGAGGCCGACAGGATTTTTGATATGTAATATTTTGTTTATTATTGTAAGCCGACTTGGCAAATTGTAAAATGACTCTTGTATATAAAAGAGATCATTGTAGACATTTGTAGGATATGAATAGGAAGCATATAATAAATTATAAGGTAGACCTAATGTGCAAATTTTAGGTCAAGGGTATATGTAAAGAACAGAGAAAGAACCAGTACTGAATCTAGCATTGAAGATGCTATTGTAAAGTAGTACAGAATATTGGATTTATGTAAATCCTCATTGTAAGTCAGTGTGACTTCTTATTGAGCAGTGAGCTCTAGGCAGTTGGCCTTCCTGCATGTGCAGGCCCCTATTGTAAGTAATATTCTCTTATTGGTCAGTAAGTGAATATTGTGGGTCACAAATCCCATCGAGGTTTTTCCCACACCGAGTTTCCTCGTTAAACATCTTGTGTTATGGTGTTCTTTTCATGTGGATGTTTTTGATTCTGTTATTTACATTAATTCTTGCATACCGGTATACTATTACTTTATGTTCTGCATATTCAGTTTCAAGAAAATCTCATTATCGGTCAGATACTGATTCACCCCCCCTCTCAGTATCTATGGGAACCCTAACAAACACTGATTGAGAGATGGAGAAGTGAAACTACTACCTTTCATTTGTCGACGAGAGATATTATCATCACTCTAGAGGATGTGTATCGGATTTATAGGTTTCTAATATGAGGAGTATGGGGCATAGCATAGACATTAGATTAGGTAGAGGTTGTTAGACTATTGGTTGGCATTGATGTTCTACTACACCATGGTTAGCTTTTTCTGGAGCAGGCACTAGCCCAAGAACCACCTGCTAGGAGGATTTACTTCTTTGTTTGTGCATTGATTAGCAATTACATCTTGCTAGACTGTGGAGGCAGATTGATTGTGCTTGGTATGATCCTTATTGTGATAGAGGTAGTTGATGGAAAATATTCAATGGCCTGGGGGACATTAGTGCTAGCGGAGCTATACAGGGAGCTCCATGACATTGTCTACCATCCTAGACAGAGCTTCGAATATGTAACAGTATTATAGGTATGGGCATGGGAGCACATTGTTGTCACACGTCCATTGGGTAGGCAAGCTAGGGATCCTACACAACCTATGGTATTCAGTTGGGGAGGAGCATTGCTTGATGAAATTGACCATTTGAGAGTCACTTTTGACAAATTAGTTGTGGGTACCATTACATGGAGACTGTACATGATGATAGTTTCATGGCTGGAGGACCTACGACACATCCCCTATATGCCCACTACAAGATATATTTTTGACATATGGGAGTATGTGATAATATTTACAAGCTAGAAAGGGTGCAACAATAGTTTGGATGGGTACAAGATGTACACAAAGCACTTCACAGGTTCCACGTGTGTCATTCGAGAGAGGGTGGCTACGTTTGGGCTATTCTTGCAGGACAGGGCAGGGATCATTGATGGGTGGACTTAATTGGCTCTAGTATAGTGGGATCCCTAAGTGGGCTAGCAGATGTTGGGGTAATAGCAGATGTTGGGGTGATAGAAGTGTATTAGACTTGGTGAGTAGAGGCCAGATCAAGGTCGGTCGGCAGGGTAGGACTAGCACCCCTTAGTGTCAGGAGGGTGTAGATTAGGGTTAGAGGAGGGAGAGTCGGCTAGTATCAGTTGACTAGGATCTCAATAGAGAGAGTCATAGAGGGAAGTGGTCTAATCTAGGACCAAATCAGTGATAGGGAGACATGGATAGGGAGGAGGAGATGGAGGAGAGTGACGAGATAGAGGGATAGGAGGAGAGGTAGGAGATGGGGCATAGGCTATGGAGGTAGACCCATCAACACAGGGATCTACTCAAGGATAGGAGGAGGGATAGGGATGGGGCCAGACTTCCTTGAGGTTGATACCAACTAGGAGGGCCAGGAGAGAGGAGAGAGGAGAAGGATCAATAGTAACATCGAATCCAATAACATGAATCTGTTAGGAATCCCACAGATACTGAGAGGGGGGGTGAATCAGTATCTAACTGGTAATTAGAATTTCTTAACTTAAAACATGCAGAACATATTATAATAGAGTACCGGTATGCAAGAAATAATGCAATAAATAGAATAAAGAACATCCACATGAAAAGCACACCATAACACAAGGATTTAATGAGGAAACCCGATGTGGGAAAAACCTCGGTGGGATTTGTGACCCACAATATTCACTCACTGGCCAATAAGAGAGTATTACTTACAATAGGGGCCTACACATGCAGGAAGGCCAACTGCCTAGAGCTCACTGCTCAATGGGAAGTCTCACTGACTTACAATATGGATTATACAAATCCAATATCTTGTACTTCTTTACAATAGCATCTATAATGCCAGATCTAGTACCGGTTGCTGCTCTGCTTCTTACATAAACCTTTTAGCCTATATTTTGCATAATAGGTCTGCCTTATATTTTTCTTTTTCTTCACTTACAAAATGTCTACAATGATCTCTTTTATATATAAGAGTCATTTTACAATTTTCCAAGTCGGCTTACAAATGTCTACAATGATCTCTTTTATCCCTTGTGTCAGTGCCGGTGTCCTGAGTGTGATCTGTTGATGCCGGTGCACTATCTTGTCGGTGTAATGCCTTGCCAGTGCCATAGGATTGCAAGGTTGTCATCAATGACAAAACCTTCAATCACCTACAATGTCTCATTGGAGTGTGCATATGCCAACAATCTCCCCCTTTGGCATTGATGGCAACACTCATGAGAAATTTCAAAAGTGTATACAAAAATTATCCAAAAAATGTGAAGTCCAAAAATGTTACCAAAAATGTGTGTGCTCCCCCTGAGCATGTGATTCCTGTGATGTTGAATTTTCTCATCCCACTACTCCCCCTTTGGCATCAATGACAAAGGTTGTCAAGATGTCAGTAGAGTTTGTGGTTTCAACCTTGTAACTAGGTAGTTACAATTTGAAATAGATCTACCAAAATCAAGTTTATACTCTCCATAAACTTTTTACTATCTCTTATTGCTGTCTTTGTTCTCTTAACTATACCGGTGAGATGTTGCAAGTGCTCTGTCAGTGTTTTCTATCCTTGAATTAGTGCCTTAGATACTTCCTTCCGTAGTGATGCTAGATAGTCCAATCTTGGACTCAGTTTTAATCTTAGATGCTTTGCCTTATTCACTATTCTTTCTTTCTCTCTATCCAATTTAAGTAAATCTTCTTCAAAAAATTTTATCTTCTCAAAAACTGATAGTGTATCAGGTGAGTTAACAAAATTATCTGCAAGTTTATTGATCTCATCCTGTACCTTGCTCATCTTCTTGTCTATATCTACAATCAAAAGGTTTTTCTTACAGGTGTCTTTGTATAGATTTTTGTACTCTTTTAATAAATTACACAATTCCGGTAGAAGTGTGTCAAAATCTCTGTTACACTTCTTTATTTGCTCATCAAAGAATTTCTGCTTTTCAATTTCTACTTTATCTTTCAATGTCTCTTTCTTTATTTTCTCAATGTTTTCTGTGATATATTTACACAAGGTATCAAGTTTCCCTAAAGAATCTTTATTGTCTATATTACAATTAGGAGCAATTACCTTCAAATTTGGTATGGTGTCATCAATTGCGTTATAAGCTTGTGAGCTGCAATCTGTTATCTTTTTAATTGAGTCTAATGGCACCTCAGTCACATTAGTTTATTTGTAGCCTGATGAAGAACCAACATTCTGAATACCGTTAGTGGAAGTAACCAAGCTTGTATTGACCTCTGGTAGGTCTGTTTGTGCCTTTATTTCCTTAAGCAATGGTTTTTCTACTTCTCTAGTTCCGGTGGCACTATTTCCTTATGAACCTATTCCTGTTTCTATTCCTATTGTTGTTCTTGTTGATGTTCCAGAGCCTTTTGCTCTGTTTGTTTCTCTGTTTGTTGCATTGTCTCAGTCTGGGTCTAAGTCTCTACCTTTTGCTCTTTGTCTTTTGCCGGTCTCTCCTGTGTGTTATCAGTTAGCTCAGCTACCAGAGGCTCACTAGCCATGTCAGTCTTATCAGTTGTATCTTTGTCTACCACAATATTGATCTTTTGAGTATCAACATCCATAGTATATAAGACTTCAGGATTAGGATTACCATCCTCTACATCCATACTTTCAGTTGTCGGTTGATCTTCTGTAGCTATTTTTTTTACCGGTGGAGTAATCAAAGGAGGTGGGGGTAAGTTGTCTTTAACCTTGATGCTAGGTGGTCCACCAACTTTACCTTTACCCTTGTCTCTTTCTTTTTGATAAACTTTTATAGGTTTGGGGTTCCTATTGTAGATAGGAATCTGGAAATCATCAAAGAAAATATAAAAATTAGGCTAGCTCAATCATGAAAACTAAATTGCAATGATAAATCCTAATTACATTCAATAGAGATACATGAAAAACAAGATATTCAATTCAAATGCAAACCATCACAAATGTGAAATGTCTCCTCAAGAATTCTCCATTGTCCTTCTTTCTCCTTCAAATTGCTTTGTTTTGTGGATCTCACCTACAAGTGCATAAGCATAATATGAAAGCAAGATTGACAAGATAGCATAAAGATACTAGAAGCATGATTGATTCGGCCCTTTGATTGAAGAAATTCATCCAATTTATAGATAAGTTGGAGAAAAGACAAGATTAGCACGAAATTGATATTAGAGGCAATTGACTTCAAAAATGGCAAAATTGAGTTGAAGGAAGAAGGTTATGACACCTTCTATGTCATGAATTATGACATATTGCCAATGCAAAGGTTAGAGGACTAAAAGCCTATGACATCTTGCTATGCCAACGGTATGACACATGAGAAATTCATGCTTCCACCGAAGCACAAAAACAGGGAGAGACTAGAGAGAAATTGATTAGGTGGAAATTGAATTTAGCAAATTAGAAAATGAGGTGGAAATTAGGAATTAGGAAAATTAGAAATTGATGAAATTAGAAAAATAAGTGAATTAATTAACAATTTTTCATTCATTAATTAATTCACAAAAAGAGAGGGAATTAATTAGCCAATTAAATAAATATTTAATTGTGACAAGAAGACTTGGGATAAATAAATAAATTATTTAACCTAGAGGGAAAATGGCAAACAAGATTAAATGAATAAATCATAAAACCTTAGAAGATGAATTAGAAATGCAAGAACGACAATTAGGTCCTGACAAAAGATAATTGATATAGGGTCGATTTGATCATGATTCTGACTTGAGAAATGATTTGATTGATAAATGCGCCAATTGACGAGGAACAATAACTAATTGATCCAAATTGACATGATTGAGAAGGACGACGATCGATGACAAATCGATCGCAAAATTGACGAGATTGACAAGAGGAAAAGGATCGATGTCGAATCGATCGCAAGATGACAAGATTGATGACAAATTGATCGCAAAATGACAAGATTGACAAGTTGATAAGGATCGATGTCGAATCGATCGCAAGATGACAAGATTGAAAAGGACAATTATCAATGACAAATCGATTGCAAAATGACAAAATTGACAAGAGGACAAAACCCTAATTCTATCATTGATTAGGATTGACGATGTCCAAAATGAAATCGAATTGACAATGTCAAAATATGCCAAATGAGCATGCACATTGATGTGACAGGATAAAATAGACCAAAATCATGGCTAAAGATTATTATCGACAAGACCAAATTCGAAAGTGAGATAAATGAAGAATGCAGAAGAAAGACTTGATGCTTGCAAATGATAAAGACCAAGTGTGCGACATAGAAGAAATGTTAATGCGACACAAAAAACCTAAAATAAGGCAATGCACCAATGTTAAAGTATGACTCCACAAGCGTTGACCATTTTTAGATGTCTACACCTATATTCTTCTTGTTTTTCTTTTTCCACAAGGAAAATGTCTCGTGCATTTTCTATCTCCTCAGTCACCTCATTAACTCTTCCAACCATTAAAGCAATGTGCCGGTGTGCAGTAGAAAATACTGACTGGTTGGCTTGAGCAATTAGGTCATCAATTTCTTTGGGTGAATTCACTGGATATACAAGTAGCTTTTCAATCTTTATTTTCTTGTCCAGTTCTATTATTGCTTGTCTTCTTGCTTCCAGTCTCTTAAATAGTTCATCTGGAATTTCATTTACTACTTCCATCAAAAATTTCTTATACATATCCATATGCAATATAACACTATTTTCAACTTGTTCTTTTTCATCAGCTGTTAGAGTGTCATATATTTTCTCCATATTTTTTAGTTTCCCTTCCTCTGTTATTTCATTCAACAGTATGTCAAGAGGGGCCAAGTCCTTATTTATCCTCTTCTTCTTTTTGGGTGTCAGTTTCTTCTTATTTGGTGTAGCCTTTCTTATCGGAGATCTCACTGCTTGTTGTTTTTGTCTTGTCCTCCTAGGTGAGGGTGTGGTTGTCGGTGAGGGATCTCTTTTCCTTACAACTCTCTTGAAAGTTGCAGGCATGTCACTTTCTGAAGAAGTACCTACCGGTGATAGGTGAGTTTCAGGTTGTGGAGCTTCTAACTAATCCTCTGTTATATCGGTTTGCTTTAACACATCTTCTTTAATGGCCTTTGCTTGTCTAGAACCTTTTCTTACAACTGCCTCAACCTTTTTCACTCTTTTCTTTGATTGTATTTGGCTTTCAATAGTTTCTGCACTACCAAATATTTCTTCCTTAGGTTCTCTAGGGGCTTCCAGAAGTGCTTTAGCATAAGTTTCAATTATATGATCATCTGCTTCGTAGCCCATCTCTGTTACCCAAACAGTCCTAGGGATGACTGCTTCCATCCAGATCTCATCCTTCTTGATTACAAAGCATATTTCATCCTTATATTTGTCAACAATCTTTTGTGATAACTTGATTCTTTTCTTCATTTTGAATTTTAGTGCTTGAAAGAAATCATGAATATTGTTTTCCTTATCTTCTCCCATATTATTGAATAGTTCGGTTAATTGTTTGCCTATCGGTATATCATATCCAAGTTCTTTGTAGCCTATACTAGGAACCTAATTGGTTATATGTAGCATCAGACATACTAGCAGATTTCCAAACCTGAAAGTTCCTTTCTTGTCCTTCTTAATCTTTCCAAGGTTGTCAATTAATTCATCCTTTAACCACTCACATACATCAATCTTTGCATTATCAGTGACCATATCATAAGAAATCTTAATGTATAAACTTGAAACTGAATTAAGTCTATTTGCATGAGTAGCTTTATACCCTAGTAATCATGCTGATAAATCTCACATTAATGTATGTTACATCATTTCCTCTTAGGGACCTTTTATGGAATGTGGCACTAGTTAGGTTTGTAACTAGGTCATTGGATACCTTCTTAGTTTTGTTTGGTCTTTTACCGGTGGTCGGTAACCCTATGACAGCTTTCATAGCTTCCTTAGTGATTTTGTGGATTGCATCTAGCCATAAAAATTCACCATGTACCTTTCTTAAGACTATCCTAATCACATCCTTGGGGAATTCAGGAATGCTAAGGATCTCTGTAAATCCTAGGGTCTCAATGATGTTGTGTTTATCTTTTACATTGCCAGATTCATCACATATCACAGTTTTAAACATGGTTTTAATCTCTTCATCTCCTAATTCCTCAATGTTGCAGTGGATGTAAATTCTGGGGTCTTCAGCATAAACAACTCCCTTAGGAATTTGGGAAAAAGCACCTAAGGTATCATCTTTCTTTGCTACCTCAGGAACTAATTGAAATACAGGCCTAGGTCTTTTTATCACTTCGACAATAGTAGGGTTTGCTATATATTCAATTACAGAGGTGGATGCCATGATAAAATACCTTTTACTACCTTTAGGATGGATGATTGCTTGAAGTGTTCTTGCCTCTTGCTCGAAAATGCCTTAGCTCAGAATCTTCGCGCTCTTCGTAGGTTTGAAATATCAGTGAAATGAAATGGAGCCAAAACCTCAAATTTATAGTATCTTTTTGCCATCTACCACATTAAATGCATGTCGATTAAGTATTCACTTAACATTGTCTACCGGTAACAAGTAATTTCCAACTTCTTATCTCTGACTGAGGGAATAATAGCACATGTGTCATTAGATTGCCAAACCCTCAAGGAAACTTTCTTCAATTTGATGAAGAACTTCCTGCTAGTGGAGCATTGCTCTGTCCTGCCAGTGAAGCATCACTTTGTCTTGTCAGTGAAGCATTGATCGGTTCTACCAGTGGAGGAGTATTCCCAATATTTAGATCAAATTTTCTAATCCATTGTTTTGAGAATTCTTGCTTAACCTCTTCAACTTTTTCTTTGCCTTTCAAGCTAGAACTTTTGTTGTCTACCAGTGATCCTTTACTTCTATAGAATTTTGCAATATGCCCAATGTTGTTACATGCATAAAAAGTTACATTATTCTTCTGAATAGCTTTCCCATAACCTATGCCGGTTTGTGTTCTACACTAATTAAATAAATGTCCAAATCTTCCACAAACATAACATCTCACATTCATTATGCAATTTTCAGAGTTGTGACCAACTTTGTTGCATTTTGAACATTGACCGGTGGGTGTGTTGATATTCAGATAATTTCTAGATCTACATTCATTTTCTCTATGACCATACTTATTATAGTTAAAGAATTTTCCATTGAATTTATAAGCATGAGCTTGTCTTACCGGTTTGCTGTGATCCTGAGTATTTGCAGTATCGGAGCTTTCACCAACTTCAAAGCTAATTCCAGAAGTGTCACCTTTAGGTTTTTTATTCTTCAGCAAGGTGCCAAGTTCCTCTGAGCTTTTCTTGAATTTTTCTTTATGTTGATTTGCAGTTTCTAGTTCTCTTTCTAAGACCTCTTTCTGTCTCATTAGTTCATTTGAGTCATTCTGAGTATGCATCAGATCTGTCTTCAACATGTCATTTTCATAGCTAAGTCTTGTGTTCTCATTTGCTGCATCACTTAGTCTTCTGGTCAATTCTTCTTCATTATTCTTCCTATCCTCAATCTCTTTACAAAATCTCATAGTCATATCCTACATCTCATTCTTTGTTGTCATGTTCTCTTATTTCAGCTTACTTATCTGATCATTAAGTGATTCCTTTTCATCATTCTCATTTTGCAAATTTTCACAAAGTTCTCTTCTCTTATTTCTTGCAACAGTAAGATTCTCTTGAAGTGCCTGAATGATATCTTGAGCTGCCCTTAAATCATCTTCTAGTTTTATATTTTTCAATTTCTCTACATCATAGTCTGAAAGAGCTCCTTCCAGTTGCTTCATCAGATTTTCCATCTTTATCGGTGTCAAGATCTTCCTCAAGTTGTTAGGCTTCTGAAAATAGAGAACCAAGCTCTAATACCAATTGTTAGGAATCCCACAGATACTGGGGTTAGGGGGTGAATCAGTATCTAACAGGTAATTAGAATTTCTTAACTTAAAACATGCAGAACATATTATAACAGAGTACCGGTATGCAAGAAATAATGCAATAAATAGAATCAAGAACATCCACATGAAAAGCACACCATAACACAAGGATTTAATGAGGAAACCTGGTGTGGGAAAAACCTTGGTGGGATTTGTGACCCACAATATTCACTCACTGGCCAATAAGAGAATATTACTTACAATAGGGGCCTGCACATGCAGGAAGGCCAACTGCCTAGAGCTCACTGCTCAATGGGAAGTCTCACTGACTTACAATGTGGATTATACAAATCCAATATCTTGTACTACTTTACAATAGCATCTATAATGCCAGATCCAGTACCGGTTGCTACTCTGCTTCTTACATAAACCTTTTAGCCTATATTTCGCATAATAGGTCTGCCTTATATTTTTTCATTTTCTTCGCTTACAAAATGTCTACAATGATCTCTTTTATATATAAGAGTCATTTTACAATTTGCCAAGTTGGCTTACAAAGTTTTTACAATAATAAACAAAATATAATATAACAAAATCCTGTCGGCCTCTGTGCTGGTATACTTCCTTTCTTTGTGCCGGTGTTGGTGTCCTGAGTGTGATTTGTTGATGCTGGTGCACTATCTTGTTGGTGTAATGCCTTGTTGGTGCCATAGGATTGCAAGGTTGCCATCAATGACAAAACCTTCAATCACCTACAATGTCTCATTGGAGTATGCATATGCCAACAAAATCTGGTCCCTCAAGGAGGCAGTGACCAAGATAGAGCATAGACAATTTGAGATCATTGTGGAGAGGGATAACCTACACTAGGAGAGGGATACAACAAAGAAGGCGAGGCAACACATGCAAGAAGAGAGGGATAGGCTCCTCTAGGAGTAGGACACAACTATCATAACCAGCAATGAAATGGAGAATGCATGGTGGAGGACAAAGGCGACAGTGGCCAGATACCAACATGAGAGAGATGAGACCAAGCGACAAGTGGGATACAGCGGAGGAGGGGGGAGCTATTGTGCGGGATGATTGAGAGACAGATGGCAAAGATAGAGGCACTATCTCATCATGTTGGGTGGTACATGGCTCAGTATGAGAGAGAAGTACCTGGAAATTAGAGGGATCATTATGTGCCACCATTGAGGGCTAGGGTAGTTGGATCCTCTTGCAGTAGAGGATCCAGGAGGGGTTTAAGGAGATCCATTTGTAGCATAGGTGGATCGATCAAGAGGACCTATTGATGGGTTTTTTGACACACTCACCAATAGTCAGGTAGTTTATGTGAACACTAACCACCTCTCCTGAAAAGCAATAAGTTTTGGGAAACTAACTAATCTAAGGTCTCTATAGTTGGGTCTTGAAGGTGATGGACAGATCAATGGTTGATTCGATTGTACCTATCAAGGGGCATGTTGGTTGAAACAAGTTCCAATAACTTAACTCTTTTTTTTTGTATTTTATGATTTAGATTCTCTTTCAAAATAGACAACAAAAGATAGATCAGGGGTATAATTAAATAAAAATGAAACCAATACAAAAATAACTTAATGAACTATGCAATTAGCACCCTGCAATCTAAATATCATCAATATCATTCAAATCGGCATTCAATAATGGAACTCCAATAAACATGTAAATTCATGCAACCTCACAAATTTACAAAAAATGAATATCACCATAATATTGTTCTCTCACATCAATTCTCATACACCACTTATGCGAGCAATATGATTCATAAAGCAATAAAACATAAGATCAAAACAAGTTGTTGATTTCAAATAATAGACATTACCAGATTGCAAAGAACAAATTCATAGCACATACACATAGATTGGGCAATCTATAAGTTGCTTCATGTATTAACTCCAAAGAATGTACCATAACATATACTCAAACTCATAAAATCTGCATAAAAATCTCTAAAAGAATTTCTAATTGGGCCTCAAATCATCAATTTGTAGACCCTTACAATGAAATAACTTCAATTTATAGAGTTTTGTGAACTACTTTCTAGGAAATAAACCTATCTAAATTAAGCACTAAAAAAGCAAGGAGTTGTAGTTGACATGCAAGTTTCTGCCTTGAACTATAGTTAACTACTATGAAACTATGACTGGGTGAGCATTATGAAAATGGTGTTGCATGAGCCAACACTTTGTAATCATACAAAATTTTCTCAATAATTAAAGTACATATTGGAGCAGTAGTTGAAGTCCCAGTACTAGTGTCGTGCAAAATTATAAAAAATATCATGCTATCATTAGCAACTATATTTTCATCTTTTACCTCTTTTTATAGCTCTTGTAGTTACTAATGAAGCATGCAACTACCTTAGTAGGAGGATCAGCAACATGTTTGATTCTGAACTTGAACTTCTTCAAAATCTCCTCTGCATTCTTACTTTTATCCTCTAATTTCTCTATTATCCATGAAGCCTATTAGCATTGATTCACCAAGTATGTATATCTATCAATTAACTCAACACTAAACTCAGTAGAAGTTATAAAATAACGTGCTACATATGAGTCCCACTGACGGAGTACATTGTCCTCCTCCAAATGTCCAATACAAAGAATACCAAGTCCAAAAATACCTAACAACTTTTCTACAAACTTTTCATATTTATTTATCAAACCAAGGAGAGGAAGATGGATATCTGTTATGTCCTTTCCATACTACTGAATCATCTCCATCTTTAATTATAATATATATATATATATAAGAACAAATTTCCAATACTATCTCCTCCCAAGAGATCTTCCTCCATTATGATATCTTCCCCAAGATTAAAAATCTTATTCAATACTTGATATTGTTTAGTAAAAATGTTGAGCTTTCACTCCCACTGCTGAGAACATGAAGCCAAAGCTCATCCTATCTGCAAGGCTTTCTTATATATCTCCATAATATTTTCCAAAAACAATCTAATTTTAGAAGCATTATTTTGTGCCCATGTTTTCGTTGTTGTAGCTACCTTCCTCTCTTCAATGAGTGTTCTAACATCACATTTTAGAAGCAATGAAGTTGAAGATAAACTGTCATCTACACATACATCCTGTAGCTTACCCATTTCTACAAGTATCTTCTTGTATTGTTCCAATTGTGCCTTAACCTCTAACTAAGAAATGTGTTCTTTCTCCATTTTGCTGCTTACCACACTGGTATTAATTTCCAGAGTATCCAACTCTCCCCACTTGGTCTATTTACCCAATCTAACTTGTGAAACTTGGTATTTTGGGGAGCTTTCCACTTCAACTTGTATAGGAGCTGCAATAATAGCAATCACCTCACTAGAACCAATTCTAGATAGATGATGTATGGTCTTCGCCTTCTTTGTTTTCTCCGGCTCCTCAGTGATGCTTTTTGCAAGGTGATTCTTGGCAATACTAATTTCTTCTTCTTCTCAAAGGTGAAGCATAACCACTATGGTGTGTCTTCATCCTTGTCACCTTCAAGTGCTACGATCTCCACACTGACCTTGTGTACCTTTCATAACTGCTCTTATCCTTCATCTTTCTCTTCCTCTTTATTCTTACTTTTACTCTCTTCCTGCTCAGGAATTTGAACATCTTGGGTTGAAGCACTCTGTTGAGCTTGGTTTGTTTGGAGAGCCATATCAATATTCAATTGTTGTTGTTTATGCAACTCTCCTAACCTTTTTCTCACTTATTCTTCAAACCTTTTATCATCTTTATCTATTTCTTTCAATCCTCCTTCAATTGCTATTTCCTTAAACAAATTTTCTTGGTCCTCAAGAGTTAAAACATGTCTTTCATCATTCTCATCATTAGGCTCATCTTCTTCTTACTCCCCTATAGTCAGTTGCTTCCCTGGTAGATTCTACTCATCCACATCCATAGGATCTAATTATTCTTGTTCAAGAACCTGTGAGTGTTTCTCAAGTCGGACAAATTTATTTCTCTTCTTTTTCTCAGCCTTCCTTCGTGCCAATTATATAATAGGTTATTCATCCTCCTGGTCAAAATCAGAATTAATATTATGAATGGTCACCCTTTTAGTAGTAGCTGTTATTACTTGTATTAATTGGGGTGACGTTACTGATGTAGAAAATGTATCACTCGGTGTAGACATTGGTGTTGTTATAGGGATTGTAGTAGTTGATGATGTAAAAATAGGAGCTTGTTTTGTTGCAGTACGCTGAGGTTAGGTTGATGATGTTGTTGTGTCAGGAGGAGGTTGAGTTGATGTTGATGTTTCTTCATCAGCCTTTCCTTGATCATATTTCTCCACGGCGCCTTCTCCTGGCGTTTGTCAATTAGCAACCCTAATAGGATGTATTTCTACAAGTGGCATAGCTCCTAATCTCTCCCTTATTCCAAAACCTGTTGCTTTCTTCAACAACTCATCTTTTTGCATCTATTTCTTTACTTGTTCTATGAGCTCCTCTGTGGTTGGCACAAGTCCAGTCGCTTCATCAGGTTCTATAGATGTGTTCTTTCTAGAACCAAACCTTGTTTTTCAAGTGTATTCCTTGTGTACCTTTGACTGAGGATTATCAGTGGCTAATTCTTTTTGTTTTCCTTTTGAAGCACTAGGCCGAATCCTCAAACTTAGCCATTGTTTAGTTCTTTTTATAACATTTTTTGTTACTAATTCTATATCTACTTCTTCTTGTCCTGACCATATTATTTTGGAAAGGGGCTTCTTATCAATTCCTTTCTCTTTATATGTTAGGTCTAATAACTCACCATCATCCCTCAATTCTTTAGGAAGATTTGTCTCTATTTCAAAATCTCTTATTTGCGGAATTGTGAGTTTAGAATAACTTTTCTCCCTAACTTCAAAAATGTCTTGAAGGTTCACCCAAAAGTCTTCCAACTTAGGGTTATGCCCATCATATGCTTTTAGAATCATTTTCTTTAATTTACCATATGGATCATAATATTCCTGAGCACAATTAAATTCTTTCAAATGTAAGTCATGTAACTCTTTCTAGGCTGCCTTAGCCACTTGAATATTTGAACAAAAAAAATAACCAATTGTCATGGAGTATTCAACACCCGTTTTGTGCTTTGAAGAGAGTAATGATTGTAATTTGGCCATCCACTTGACATACTCCAAAAGCATCACTCTGCTATTACAATATCTAGGCAACAACATGGGGTTTCCTATGAAGCCACTAACTCTAATATATGTAGAATGTTGATTCTGAAGGAACCAACATCCCCATTCCTTTATTACTATCATCACCTCCAGGCTTATTTTGTACCCTTCCTCGCCTGTTGGCCTTCTTCTTCCCTTCTTCATCCCCAAGTTGTCCCTCTATTTGTAGCCTCAGAGACTTGCCTACCCGAGCAACTACCCAAATAACATAAGAAGTAAAGAAGAACTTCTTTGTTTTAAGCACATCAATCAAATGATTATGTATGTCATCTGATAATATTTGGGCCCAATCATGATATTGTTTTCCAATCAAGATAGTGGTCATAAACTAGAACATCCAAGGGTGAAAATGTCGGCAATCTGGTTTACCAAAAACCTTGCTCAACATGATTATCAGATCCCGCTACGGGTCCTTGAAATCATCTCTTAAAATATCACTTACCTTTAAACCTATCTTTCTCTCTTCTTCGAGCCAATGTTCATTCATATATCTCTTATAAGAAGAGGTATCCTTAGCCCAAACGTATGTAGCCTCCTCCTCAGTAGTCAGTAGCACTTCATAACTTGAAGAAATACCAAATACAAAACCTATCATGTGTGTTGATAAATCTATCACTATTCTACCTTTGTCATTTATGCATTTCCTATTGTCTGCATCATAGAATTGTGCAATAGTCATAATAAACTCTGGGGATTGTACATATTGTGGAAAAATTATTGCTTCCACTAGCCCCGACCTCTTGATCCTCCTATAAGGAGCATCCAACATTGGTTTATCCAATTGCTTTCTAATATCTTCAAGCTCTACGTGACCTACTTCAGTATCAGTCACCCATTTGATTTTGTCTTCCAATTTAGAAGCATAAATCTAGCCTTGGTAGTGGTACTTGATTGTTACAATTAGCTTATCCAAATCTTTAACCTTCTTGTTGGATGTTGGGTCCATTTAATTCCTCTAATATGCAAGAAATAACCAAAAATTAGCCTATCACATAGTCAAAACATCAATTTTATCACCCACTTCAGGACTTTGGGGTTCCAAGGTCGAAAACCCCCTTTAAAGATAACTAACTTCGAAACTCCGAGTTTTCAAGATTAAGATAAGCTAAAACAACAAAGCCCAGAACTTCGGGGTTCCAAAGTTCTGGGGTGAACTTAGTTGAAGGCCCAAAAAGATGTTCCATAACTCCAGGTTCCTGGGGTTCCGAGTTGAAAAAGGTGGCTAAAGGGAAAATACTTTGGAACTTCAGGGTTCTGGGGTTCTAAGGTTGGGTTGAGCAAAACAAAAGGACCTCAAGATTTTGGGGACCTAGAATCATTAGCCTAGGGAACGCAAAAAAAAAACACCAACATGCAAAATTAAAAAAAGAGAAAGAAAAAAAGAAAAGAAAAAGAAAATCTAAAGTAGAAAAACTAGAAAATCTAAACAAGAAAAGACAAAGTGGAAGAAATCCACCAACTTGACAGAAGAAAACACAAGAAACTTAGCAATACGAAGGCACGAACTCGGGAGGTCAGAGCTAAAAATTGGAAAGCTTGAATGCACAAATGAACTTAGAAAAGTTAGTTCTCTCTATTTATACCTCCCCATAAGTCGTTCATACAACTGCCTTAAACACGACCTTGGGCGTCTGGGGTTCCAGACTTTCGAGATGACAGACAACAAAAACCACGAACACACCTCAGGACTCTGGGGTTCCAATCTATGTTTCAACATCAAGTAGGGCACCTCAAGATTCCAAATTCTAAAGTTTCGAGGTGAAACAAGAAACAACTTTGGGATTCTAGGGTTCCGGAATTTTGAAGTTCACAAACCAACATGCGACAAAACATGAAGAACTTGGAATTCGAGACTCCGGGATTCTAAGGCTTTAATGAAAAATAACAAGGCAAGACCTTGAGATCTCGGGATTCCTACATTTTGAGTCTAGACCAAAGACACAAAACAAAGAGCCTACCTCAGGACTCCGAGGTTCTGGGGTTTCGGGGTAGGACTCAAAACAAAGCAAAGGACACCTTGGATCTTCGGGGTTCCAAGGTGCAAAAAGAAAAAACTAAGAAAAGCAAAGCTACAAAAAAGAAAAGGAAAGGGAACCCACATTTTCAAGAAAAGTAAACTAATGGGGGTAGATATGCAGGGCATAACAAATGGCAACTATCTAATAAAAATGACTCTAGGCATTTTATAACTTCAGAATCTTTGATGTAACCTAACGCCTAAGGCTACTATCATTGAAAATAATTTATAAGAGAGAAAACATGCGTGAACTAATGAACAAGCAACCAAATGTACAAGTGACCAAGATCAACTCTTATGTGTGTGTGCATGATTCATTACTCCACCATTCTCAATAGTGAAGATAAACAAAGGAAATTGGGCCCAAGCTACGTAGGTGAATTAAATCAACTTGTTTTGTACAAGGTCATTCTGGATAGAGCTTTGCTACCAGTTGGGCATCCATAGCCCCGACAGAGCTACTTCTAGCTCCTATCAAGCAGCGCTCCACTGCCAGCCACGCGTTCATAGCCCCGATGGAGATTATTTGAAACACATAAATTTAGTTGATGCAAGTAAGTCATTTATTTTCTCTTTCATTTTTTTTTAGATCATTTTTCACATCATAGAATATAGAATGATTATTTCTTCGTAACCTTTAAGCAACTTTCAAACATTGAAGTCTGATTACTGGGTTGGGAGACAGAGTGGACAACGTGAAACATCCTGACTTTTGATTTTTCACTTGGAAATGAGTTCATTTGATATCTTACAAAATTTTCTGATGTAACTTAGTGTGATGGTAGTGCTAAGTAATCAGGTTAACCTTTTCCGATTGAGAGCCAAGAACTCAAATCATAATTAAACCATTATATATCCCCTTGGATGAGTCTAGACAAATATTTCAAGATTAACCAAACAATAAAGAAGTTGTAAAGAGAAAAGAGTTGAAGTTTCTCATCATTCTCCAACCACTCATGCAAAGAACACTTATCCTTTAGAATCCTCGAAATAAACATGTATCCTAACACAACAAAACGAAACGAACAAAACAAAAAAAATGAACCAAAGAAAACAAAAAAGGAAACAAACATGCTGATGAATACTAGGAGGGGGGGGTGAATTAGTATGCCAAAAATCTTTGCACTAAAACACTTACACAGTCTAAAGATAAACTAGTAAAGCAGTCTGACAATCAAACCGGTTACCACACATACAAACCAAAATGCAAATAAAACATTCACCCACAAAAGCAATACAACCATAACACAAGATATTTGACGTGGAAATCCAACTGGGAAAAACCACGGTGAGATGGAACTCACAAGTCACTATCTGCAGAATAGAAACTAGACCGGTTAAGGTCTTACAATGTTCTTCACCAGAACAGATCCTGTTAGGAATCTCAATCTCTGTTAGGAGATAAGTCCGATTAAAGACTACCTTGTTAGAGGATTTTAGATTCACATGTGTGAACCACCTTGTTAGAGGATTTTACAAAGGCTTTGAGGCCTACCTGGTTAGGGGCTACTAACTTGTTAAAGATGTGAGTAATCAAAAAGTGTTTGATCTATCTAATAGCACAAGTTGCTTGGTTAGATCCAGTATTGCTCACAGCTAATGCATTCCAGCATTACTTCAGTCTTCTCTATCTCTCTCTCAGTTACAACTTGATCTTCTCAGATAAAATCGCTCTTCCAACAACTCAACATCCACCTTAAACCTAGCTCAACATTAACCCTTTTCGCAACAACCTAAAACCCTAGACATGATGTCCCTTTTAAAGGAATCTGATTCCATGTCGGTCCAATAGGATTTCTTTACAATTTCCTAGGTTCAATGAACTTAGACATACTTAGTAACACGGCACAGGAATCACCGTCAATGTGTCGGCACCGTCAAACAATCAGTGGATTGGTAACTCATCACAAAATGCCGGTTGGTAACTCATCACAGAGTATTACCGGTTCATACAAAATACCGGTTGCCGGTTTGACAAAAATGAAGACTAGTAAGAATGTGTTGTGCTACTTTGCTTCCTTGTACGGCTTGTGATCTACGAACTGCTTGGGGTCGACATGCCGCTTTAGACCGGGAAACACATTCTGCAAAATCACTACTAGTCTAAAGACTAGAATACAACATACCGGTTGGAACAAATACCAGTTGAGCATGAGCTCATACATATAAAGGGGATCTCAATACAAGTGTGTGTCCATCAATGACAATCACAACATAAACATCAAAAATGCCAACAATCTCCCCCTTTGGCATTGATGGTAACACTTAGGAAAATAAAATTTTGACATCTAAGTGTTTTACAACAAAAACTTGCCATTAACAAAATTGCTCCCCCTAAGCATATACACTATCCCTTAATCAACAAAGTGTATAGCAATTTTGCATTCAGAGCATAATCATCAGAGCATATAGCATATATCATAGCATATATCAAAATTTGAAAATAGATACTTCTCCCTCTGATATACTTCTCCCCCTGATATATCAAAATTTCAAAATTTTAAAACCATCAAAATTTTAAAACCATATACTTCTCCCCCTTTGCCAACAATGACAAAGTACCGCTGAAAAAAAAACTATTTCCATGTATATATAAAAGAGTTTATGACAATAATGAATAATACTTGTCAAAAACCATTTTGTAGTCCTGCAAAAATTGTTTCATGGAAAGAGACCAGGACTCAAGTAGGGAGGTCGCCACTTCCTTCTCTGTCTGCATTTGTGATACTTATTCCTCCATGGCATCTATTGTGCTCAGTTCTTGGGTGACTGTCAGGGCATCCAGGTTCAGATAGCATTTCTGGAGAATTTGCAATCGTGGAAGTAATACTAGTTGAAGCTCCTGCAAATCCCTAGACCTTGTGCTGATCTCTTGCTCTATCTTGGCTGACTGGATCTAGAACCGATGAACGGTTTGCCCATATGCTGCAAAGGAGTCGTAAGGAGTTTTGAATGTGCTTAAGTAGGACTATAAGTCCATTTGAAGCTATTTCTTCTTGGCTAGCACATCATCACAGAACAGATGAGGTTGACAGATTTTGCTGAGTAGCAAGTTTCCTTCATCCAAGGAACTCCTTATGTCCTTTTGATCCTTTAACAGTTCAGTCCTAAGCTCATTTAATTTCTTCACGAGAGAAACATTAAGAGCCTTTTGGTGCTCTTTCTTTACATTGGCCTTTGCTACTTCTTCTAGACCCTGCACTTGATCATCCACTAAAGTACACAGAAGTTTGAGTTGTGCTAGTGATGAATCAGTGTCAGGAAGATTAGTACTGGGGATTAAACCGGTAAGTGTGTCTACAGCTGCCTGAATGATGTCCTATTCCTTTTTCCTGTGAATGATCTCAAGGTGGTCTTGAGAAACCTTGATGCTCTGCATAAGCTCTGACTCACTTGCAGATTGGAGATCGATAGGACTAGAAAGATCAACTAGTGAGGGTTGACTTCCGGTTGCCTTCAGAGTCTCCACCTGAGAGCTTTTGTCCGCTTCTTGTTTCTTGGCTTCTTCAGCTTTCTTCTTTTCTGCTTCTCTTCTCTTCTCTTCTTCCTTGTCTTCCTCTACCTTTTTCTTCTCCAATGCTCTCCTCTTCTACTCTTGCTTTTCTTCTTCTTCCCTCTTCTTCTTCTCTACCTCTTCCTTTTTCTTCTTCTCTTCCTCTTCCTTTTTCTTCTCTTCCTCTTCCTTCTTCTTCTTCTCCTCTTCTTTCTTGTTCTTTTCTTCCTCTTCCTTCTTTCTCTTTTCTTCTTCTTCCTTCTTCTTCTTTTCTTCCTTGTCCTCTTCTTCTTTCTTCTTCCTTTCTTCTTCTTGCTTCTTCTTCTCTTCATCTTTTCTTTTCTCCTCTTCCTCCTTTTCCTGTTTCTCATCTTCATCCTTCTTCTTTTTCTCTTCCTATTCTTTTGCCACTTGCTATGTGTCCACAGCTTGTTCACCACCCTGATCGGCCTGTTTCCCCTATTTAGTTCCCTTAGAAGGTATGTCCTGAGTGACATCTTCCATATCTAGGGCATCGACATCTATGGTGTCGATTGGTTCCTCCACCAAGTTTCCTTCCTCATCAAAAACCTCATCCGGTTTGGAAATAACCGGTTCCTTTTCCACTTGGAGGTTGGCCATTTGAGCTTTATGAGAGATGATAGCATGGGCCATGTGTTGATGTGTATCCTTTTCTACATCATCAACTCTCCCTTCCAACAACCAGAGTCTTCTTCTCCTTGTGAAGAAGAGACCTTTATTTTGATCCAATACATCAAATAATTCTGAATTTGAGAGTTCGGGGAAGTACTGCGCAAAAAATTTCTCCCTAATCTCTTGTTCCTTTTCAATGGCAATGCGCCATTTGTTATCCAATGCTTTAAATAATGAATCTGGTGTTTGAGATTTAATCTCTGATGGTGATCGGTCATTTTTGCATAAATAAAGAATGATTTCCTGTAGTACTTCATCTTTTTCTTCACTATTGAATTCATCATAATAATCAATTAAATCATGAAGTAACTTTCTCCTAATATTCTTTACTGTTCTTTGACAATGTGTCAAAGGTTTGTAAGAGGAGATATCTATATTTACCAGTGCGGATGTTGCCGGTTCATTCTTCTTCACCTTCTTGGTCTGTCTAGCCTTCTTTGGCTATTCATCAGACTCAATTTCTTCGGAGTCTGGTTCATTTGCCTTAGTCTTCCTCTTTATTTCAAAGACTTTTGCCGGTGACCACTTGGTCACTCTTGGAGTTGTAGTGGTAGCTGGTGTCGATGTTGCAGGCACTGCCTTAGCTTTCTTAGCTGCCGGTTCTTTTCCCTTCTTCACCGATGGTTCTTCAATTGGTGCGATCCTCTCCAAGTAGGTTTCGGTTCGCTTAGCCTTTGGATCAAGAGGTGAGGCAATAAGGGTTGAAGCATACCCTTCCAGCATGTCAAACATGACCTCATAGCCCATAGGCTCCACTTCCTCCATTCTAGGCTCAATAGCCTCCATTAGACATTTGTCCACCTGAATAGTGAAACAGATGTCATCTTCATAGTTCTTCACTATGTCACCTGAGATTCATACCCTCTGACTCATCTTTCTTCTAAACTCATCAAAGTATTTGTTCAGTACTTCAGGGTAGCTTGTTCCAATGGCTTGCAGACTTTCCTTTATCTGCTTGGTTACCGGTTGGTCAGGGGACCACTGGACATCTCCTACACCAGGAAAGTAGCCTTGGAAATAGAAAAACAACCCTACTAGTAGTTGTCCAAACTTAAATCTCAGTGAATTGTTCTTTTTGATTGCCTTGAGATTTAACAAAAGTTGCCTCTGCATACTGGTGCATAAGTCAAATGATTTATCCTCTATAATCATCTGGTAAGCAGCATTTACCGCTGCATCAGATACAGAATTAATCCTGCTAGCTGAGAATGTTCTGTATCCTATCACCATGCAGGCATATTTTACAAGTTCATCCTTGATAGGATTAACTATCATACCTCGTGAATCACTTGTCAAACCAGTGAGCTTGGTCATTTCCATTTTGCTTACCATTCTCAGGGCTGACACTTCCCTTGTGTTGTAGAAACTGGTGACTGCATGAATTGCCTCAGGTGTGATATCATGCGTTCTCTCCAGGTACATCTTGTCACCATGGACTCTACTCAAGATGATCCTGATGTGATCCTCTGTGAAGTCTTCCAGAAAATACACCTCATTATGGAGTTTCTTCTTCTCTAAGATACTAAACTCCGGTTTGATCCTTTTGTCCTTTCCACAAAATAGACCTAATTGAGTATGAATGGCTAAGGACCCTAGGTCTTCTATCTTGCAATCCATATAGTCTGAAATTCCTTCTTTGACTATGACTCCAGCTGGAACTTATGACAAAGCATTATACTTGGACTTCCTCTGAATGAAACTTTCTAACTCAATAGATGTGCTTGAACTGGTATGAGATGCGGAAGCCATTGTAGAGTATTTCGAGAACACAAAAAATACCTTTCAAATGCAAAATTAGGGCTTCCTGATTCTACTTTACTTCACTCTCCATTGGATGCCAAATCACCACTTTGAGTTCTCCACTACCGCTTGCAAACTAGATTTGAATCTCTTTCAAAGCTCTCCAATTTCTCAAAATCTAAGCTCAAATCGCCTTTTCTTCCCTCTGCACTTGAAAACTTTTCTTCGCTTGAAAACAGATAGTGAGAAATGATTTGAAAAATGCATTTATACATGTCTCTCACCTACCATCATTAATGCTCCTATATTAGGGCGTAAACCCTAATTTGCCTTTTTACCATTTCTGGTCTTCTGCCAAGTGACAGGTGTAGCATACCGGTTAAGGTCTTTTATCGATGTTAACCGGGGGTTCGAAAGCATTTTGCCATTTGCTCCCCCTAAGCCTTTGAGGCTTAGTTTGTCGGTTCCGGTATTTCCACACTAGGTGCAGAAACCAATTCCTCCTCCAATAATATTGTTTTCTTCTTCCATGTTTTCTTCATGTCTCCTTGAACTTTTTCAACATCTATTTCTCCTTCCTGAGTGACTGGTATATCATCAGATATACTTTTTCTACTTCTACAGAATCTTGCAATGTGACCCGGTTTGTTACAGTGATAGCAAACAAGTCCAGGTGTTCTCCAAGGTCCATTGTACATGTTTCCATTCTTCCTTTTGCATGTTGCAGCAGTGTGATCATGACCATGATAGATCATACAACTTTCTCTCCATCCAGTTGCCACTTGATAACCACCACTTCTTGACTGATGATTGAAGACATTAAACCGGTTATGGTTCCAGTTCGTAAAAGATTCAGGACCAGTTCCTTTGGTCCTCTGAGGATATCTTCCAATGTTATCCATTACAGACCTGCATTCAAATGCTCTATGCCCAAGCTTGTTGCATGCATAACAATGACCATTGAACTTATTGGATCTAGGTACATTGTTGATAAAATAAGGAAAATTATTGTAGGCTTTGCTCCTACATACATTGGTAGTGTGTCCTTCTTTAAGACAGTTAAAGCAAATAGGTTTGAATTTTTGCTTACCTTTTCCTTTGAGTGTTGGTTGCTTCTTTGATGCTTCAGCATTTGTTCCTAAGGATTCTCCTTCCTCATGTCCAGAAAAACCAAGACCATTGGTATTCTTTGCCGGTCTAGATGACTCAAGCTTTTGCTCTAGCTTGACTGTACTTTTGCCAAACTTAGCAAGTATTTCCTTTGACTCAAAGAGTTCCTTGGAAGTAGCAGTGTTTGTCTCCATAAGACTTGCATTTTTAGAGATGGCAATGTTCAGTTCTCTTTGCATGTCTTCTTTTTCCATTCTACTCTCATGAAGGCGAACAGTTAGTGCACTAATCTCATGTTTCAACTTAGAGATCTCATGATCTCTGTCTTTTACCAGATCTTCACCTTTTCTCCAGTTCTCAAGCTCTTGACTGAACCAAATAGTCAGTCCTTCCAACTCCTTTCTCAGATTGGAGTTTGAATCATTCAACTTATTCACTTCAGCAATCATAGCTTCCATGTTAGCTTCATCTTCAGAACTAGTTTTAGATAATTCCATCAGCTTTTCTGCATGTTCTCTTCTTTTTGCTTGAGATGCCTTGTATTTGACCATAAGATCATCATAGGCTTGCTCAGACTTAGTGAGCCATTGAGTAAGTTCCCTCAATGTGTATTCCCCCATATCTCTTTCCAAGTGGTTAAACTTATAGAAAGGTTGGCTCTGATACCAATTGATGAATACTAAGAGGGGGGGGTGAATTAGTATGCCAAAAATCTTTGCACTAAAACACTTACACAATCTAAAGATAAACTAGTAAAGCAGTCTGACAATCAAATCGGTTACCACACATACAAACCAAAATGTGAATAAAACATTCACCCACAAAAGCAATACAACCATAACACAAGATATTTGACGTGGAAACCCAACTGGGAAAAACCACAGTAAGATGGAACTCACAAGTCACTATCTGCATAATAGAAACCAAATCGGTTAAGGTCAGACCGGTTAAGGTCTTACAATGTTCTTCACCAAAATAGATCCTGTTAGGAATCTCAATCCCTGTTAGGAGATAAGACCGATTAAAGACTACCTTGTTAGAGGATTTTAGATCCACATGTGTGAAACACCTTGTTAGAGGATTTTACAAAGGCTTTGAGGCCTACCCGGTTAGGGGCTACTGACTTCTTAAAGATGTGAGTAATCAACAAGTGTTTGATCTATCTAATAGCACAAGCTGCTTGGTTAGATCCAGTATTGCTCACAGCTAATGCATTCTAGCATTACTTCAGTCTTCTCTATCTCTCTCTCAGTTACAACTCGATCTTCTCAGATAAGATCGCTCTTCCAACAACTCAACATCCACCTTAAACCCTGGCTCAACATTAACCCTTTTCGCAACAACCTAAAACCCTAGACATGATGTCCCTTTTAAAGGAATCTGATTTCATGTCGGTCCAATAGGATTTCTTTACAATTTCCTAGGTTCAATGAACCTAGACATACTTAGTAACACAACACAGGAATCACCGTCAATGTGTCGGCACCATCAAACAATCGGTGGATTGGTAACTCATCACAAAATGCCAGTTGGTAACTCATCACAGAGTATTACCGGTTCATACAAAATACCAATTGCCAGTTTGACAAAAATGAAGACTGGTAAGAATGTGTTGTGCCGCTTTGCTTCCTCGTACTGCTTGTGATCTGCCAACCGCTTGTGGTCGACATGCCGCTTCAGACTAGGAAACACATTCTGCAAAATCACTACTAGTCTAAAGACTAGAATACAACATACCGGTTGGAACAAATACTGGTTGAGCATGAGTTCATACATATAAAGGGGATCTCAATACAAGTGTGTGTCCATCAATGACAATCACAACATAAACATCAAAAATGCCAACACATGCAGCAAAAGAAAAACCACGCAACCAACTCAAAAACCCAAGAAAGCAACACAACCAAAATAAAATGACTAAACTACTATAGTACAAGAGATCCAACTCCTCTGAGGTTTAATCAAAATAATGCTTGAGGAACTGACCATTGACAGACAATGGTACAAGTTCTCCAGTCAAGGAGCTCAACCTAAAAGTGTTTTCTCCTAAAATTTCAGCAATCGAATAAGGAACTAACCACAACCTCTCAAATTTATGATGATCACCCTTCTTCTCCTTGGCCTTGTCCCATAGCAGAACTAAGTTAGAGATCTAGAAGGCTTTCACCTTGGCTCTTTTATCGAACCATCGCTTAACAAATACTTGATGCTTAGCGAAGTGTTGCAGGGTATTCATCCTTTTCTCATCAAGTTTCAATAAATTGAGGAGACAAACTTCTAACTAGTCCTCAATTTCAAGTTCTTTCATTAGCTGGAGGATAGGTATCTATAAATTAACTGGGAAAATAGGGTTTTTCCCATAAAAAAGATAGTATAGATAAGTCCCTAGGGTGGCTTTACTTCTGGTGAGGTCATCCCAATAGGGAATACCTCAATTGATTGTGCCAATCCCTAGGGTTCTTCTCTAATAGCTTCTTAATAACATCTAAAATATTCTTATTCATGGATTCAGCTACTCCATTACCTTATGGATAGTAATTAGATGAATTTTTCAAGATTGCCTTGTATTCATATGACCATTTCATTAATTGTGTTGAAGTAAAAGTGGGGCTGTTGTCACATACCAGAGCAAATGGCATACCAAACCTAGTGACGCTATATTCATCAATGAATTTAAGAACAATTTTTGTAGTAGAATTCCTCAATGCTATAACCTCTGTCCATCGGGTACAATAATCTGTTGCTGTGAGAATGAACTTATGTCTTACGAATGAATTAGGATTAATAACACCAACAAAATCTAATTCCCATTGGGCAAATGGTCTTATCTCAAACCTGGGTTAGAGAGGCATGGCGAGATTCCTTTCTCTAGAAGCTGCAGTTTGACAGGTATGGCAATGTCTAATGTGTTCATGGGTATCTTTAAAAATGCTAGGCTAATAATAACTTGCTTTCAATATCTGATATATTGTAGCATCTTTTGACCCACCATACTTCCCATGAAATTATTCGATCATCTTACGGGCCTCTTGTTGATCTAGACATCTAAGATAGATGCCTTCATAATTCTTTCTATATAGTGTGGAATCTTTGATCATGTAATTATCACTTTTGAGCCTTAAATCTCATCTTTGTGTGGTAGCCAACCCCTCAGGACACTTTTTATTCAGCAAGATAAAAACCAAATTAGTGTACCATGGGTCCGGAGTGAATGACTATAATGTATATTGCTAGCACTAGATTTGAGGGGTATCAGTCGCCATAGCTTGAGACAGACCCCAACCTCTAACTAACCTCATTGGATGCATTTCTAGATCAAATTCTTGTAGAATGGCCATCCATTTCCCTTGATGTTCCCCCAACTCTAATTGCATAAGTAGTGACTTACTTTCTTGATCAGGTACAATTACGTATATCTTTCTCCTCAAGATATAATGTCCAAATTTCTTAACTACTCTTACCAAAGTGAAAGCCTTTTTCTCAAGAGCAGAATATCATACTTCAGCATTCTTAAAAGGGGAGCTCATGAAGGTGATTGGTTTTTCATCCCCCGCTTCCCTCTATGTTAAAACAATGATGCTAGAATGCAATGAGGAAAAAGAGTAAATGTAAAAGGGTAGAATATAATTAGGACTAGTCAATATAGGAGCTTCAACAATGGACTTTTTTATCTGGGCAAAGGCCTCTCTTGCTTCAGCATTCCATTCAACCTTAGCATCCTAGTTCATCATTTCATTTAGTGGTTTGACTATCTCTACAAACCCAGTGATGAATTTCTTGACAAAATTAATATTCCCAAAGAAAGATCTCATTTCTTTTTTACTCCCAGGCATCTGCAATTTCAACAGTGCTTCCACTCGATCTGGGTCGATGGATATTCCTCTTTTGGAGATTACGTGACCGAGGAGCTTCCCTTCAGCAACATCGAACACACACTTTTTGGGTTTAAGAGATCCCATTCTTTCAGCATCTTTCTAGAACTTTGTGGAGGTGGTTTGGATGATCTCCCCTAACTTTGGAGAATATAATAAGGTCATCCATATATATGATAATGCATTTACCAATCAATTTTTTGAAGGTTGTGTCAATCACTCTCTGAAATGTTGCTCCGACATTAATAAACCTAAATGGCATCCTGTGATATGCATGTCCCCCACTTTGTAGTAAATGTTGTTTTCATTCGGTCTTCATGGTTCACCAAAACTTGGTTCTATCCAGAATAACCATCAAGGAATGACATCATCTGTGAACCATTAACAATTTGCAATAACTCATCTAGGGAAGGGTGTGGGTAATTGTCTTTTTTTGATGCCTTATTGAGGTTACGGAAATCAACACAAAGTTGAATCTCCCCATTCTTTTTCCTTACTGGTACCAGGTTGGAAACCCAAGTGGAGTGGTGTACTGGGAAAATAATCCTAGCAGCAAGCAACTTTTTAACTTCTTTAAAAATCAAGGGCTTTATCAATGAATTTACCGGTCACTGCTTCTTCTCAAATGGCTTCGTATTGGGTTTCAAAGGTATAACATGTGTGATAATAGATGTATCAAATATTTTCAGATCCTCATATCCCCATGCTATAACATCAATGTATGCCTTTAAGATTTGTATAATTTTCTCCCTTTCAATGGGAGTGCGAATCTTCCCAATATATACTATCTTCTCTTGACCTTCTTGACCAATATTGTGTGGTTCATGTTTTCCAACATCTGAATCCATGGTCAATCTTTATTTTACCCTAGGATTAGAGTCAAAAAGTTGTTCTAGAGTGACCATACCTTTGGGAATGACATTTGTAGGCAAATTGACAATTTCTTCATCACAATCTTCATGATCAGCATCATCTGATCTATCCTCTTCATCAATAATCTGCTCCTCGAAAGCACCAAAATTAACAAGGGAAACTAGAATGTGTCTATCATCCTCAAAGAGTTGGAAATGCTTGATGTTGTCAGGTACAACGGGTGTGGAGACTAGTTCTATGGAAAAAAATTTCAAAGGAGACTGACTTACTAATTCTAGTGTACTTGTTGCTACAACTAATGCATCTGATATTCCATTTTCTTTACTAGGCACTAACTGGATATCAAAAGCATCAAAGTCTTCAATCAATCCCCATACCTGGTTCCTATATGTTTCCAACCTTTTTTCATGGCATGCATACCGACTTCTTACTTGTTTAACCACCAATTAAGAATCTCCTTGCAGTCTTAAGCATTTAGCTCCCTTTTTATGGGAGAAGAGGAGTCCCCTGACCAAGGCTTCATATTCAGTCATATTGTTAGTGCAAGGGAATTGGAGTATATAGGAGGCTAGAAAGGTCTTTCCTTTGGGACTGGTTAATTCAACTCTTGCTCCATTACCTTATTTGGATCTAGACCCATCAAACTTTAGAAACTAGATTCTATCCTTCAATTTCTTTACATTCTTTGGCTTAGGTTCAGCGATCAACAAATGAAGATTAGTCTCTGAAAGTGGTTACTATTCCTTGAGTTCAATATCTTCTAACATCTAAGGTTGTTCATTTGCATGCTCTAGGAGTACTTTTCTTGTATTAGGAGTGGACTTCTCTACTTGAAGTTGCATGGAAGATTGAGTCTCTTCATTCTCCCACTTGTCAATCTCAACTATGAGGATCTCTTGTTTACATTGATTTAGCTGGGATTCTTCTATTGTAACATTCTTTATTTGGAGAATTACTCTCATGTGATTTAGCACTTCAATTTCTTCAACTTCAGTATCATAATCAATATCTTTACAAGGGACTAGACTCATCGACTTCATTGTGCTATGCTCAAATTCATCATTCCTAAATAGGAAATAAGGAAAATCACGAATTCCTTAACTATCTAAGCAATTCAAACATAAAACCAATGAAATAGATGCAAAATGGAATTAAATTAAATAATATGAAACTCCCTATTGTGCATCATGGCTTCCATTATTCTTCTCTTCTCTGTGGTATGATGGCTCTCAGATATTGCACTGGCAACTTGCAATTGACACAAAGATTCAAAGTTCATGATTTAGAGGAATTGTGAGGATTGAATGCTCAATTTATAGATTTTTGGAGAAGATTTATTGAAAGGTGCAATAGAATGATAAAGAGGTGAAACTCAGGTGAGCTCACATGTTGATTGATAGTTGAACTATTGATTTGGAGGTGAAACAGAATAGATTGAATAGATTAATTGAGTTAACTGATTGAGAAAAAGTTGACTGAAGGAAGAAAAAGAATGATTGGAGGAAAATTAATTGATGACAAAGCTAACTAGAAGATGAAAATAGAGATTGAAGGGATAATGATTTAATTAATTGATTGGTTGAATTAATTAATTTAGCATGTGCTTACACCTTGACTTAGATTTTCAATTTAATCTTTGCATGAAATTTATTCAAATAATTGAATTTATTTAAAATTCAATTTAGCATTTGAATATATTTAGAACTTGACTTTGATTTTCAATTTGGTTTTTGAAATCATGCACATGTATTTGAATTTAGAAGAAATTGGAAGAATTAATTAAATGAAATTAGAATTTGAAGAAATAATTAGTTAATTAAATCATTTAAAGAAACTATTTAATTATGTAGAAATGGAATTTAATTAAATAATAAAGATTATTTAAATTAAAGGATTAAATCACAATTAATTAAATAATTAATATTTAATTAATATTTAGAAAAGGGTTAATGATTAGATGATTAGAGATAGAAATTGAAAATTAATTTATTTAAATAATAAAGATTATTTAAATTGGGGAGTTAATCATAATTAATTAAATAATAAATATTTAATTAATATTAGAAATATAGTTAAAATGATTAAATGATGATAGAATAGGAAATAGAATATTTAGTAAGATGATGAGGAAATATGAATTTAGAAGAATATGATTAATTAATTTAATTAAATAATTAAAGAATTATTTAATCAATTAGACAAATAATTAGTACATGATATATGAGACATTTTTAGGTGTCTACATTTGCCCCTCTTTGAGACAATGTCAAAACGACGTTGTTTCAAAGAAAATGAAAAAGTATGCCCCAATATGCCCCGGTGATACTTAGGGTGTAATGCCCCCTCGAGAGATTGTTTCTGCACTAAAGACATGAATGATCTCTCGAAAAAAGAAGAATGTGAGATGAAAGATAGAAGAATGGTTAGAGATAGAGATAGAGATAGGTGATGTGAAGATGATATTGAGATAGAATATGAGAGAATGAACCTTAGAATGAAATAGAATAATGTTAGATGATATAAAATTATTTAGAAAGAGATGATGAGAAAAGAATCAGCAAACTATCAAGAAGAAAATGACATGAAAATGAAATTGAATGAATCACGAACCTGTGTCATTATTTATTTTCTTGCGTAATATATATTCATCACTGAGCCTTATTTTTTAACAATGGATCTTAGCACATCAGGGTATAAGGAACTAAGATGTAAAGATATCTCATTGAAGAAACAAACATGTAGTAGACAAGCAGCAAACAAAGAAAAAGATAATGCCCATCATGGCTCCTCTAGTCACTTGTGGACATCCTTGAGTAGCATAAGAACATAATCTGTCACCAAATGATAAAAGATAAAGACTGACCCGGACAAAATTCAGCAGCTATACTGACCTTGTGCCTTTGTTCTCAGTTGCTTGATGTGATGGTTGATAATGTCTAATCTCATAAAGTTGTGGACCCCGTTTAAGACTGACTTGTCTGATTTTAAGTGTATTCTCTTATGTTTAAGACAAGATAATGATCACTTTGATATGGATATGATATGATTGATAAGACAGTTTGATCAGTTGAACACATATGTTTGACTGGATAGTCGTATCCTTTGTTAACTTCATGCTAAGCATTTGTTGGATATCTTCTAGGGTATTTGTTTCTCGCGAGACATTTTATTGCAATTTTTTTATTTTTAGTTCTTTTCCAAGAGCTTTTTTGATGTTTTTGGATTAAGTGGATTGATATTTGAATGTTTTTGGATGCTTTATTTCAGGATCGTTATATGGATATTTTTTGGATGATTTTTAGGATCGTATTTGAATGTTTTTGGATTTTTGAGTTTTTCACTATTTTTGCGGATTTTGAGTTTTTCAGTTTTTTTGGATTTTGAAGGACTTTTTACGATTTTTAAGATTTTTTTTTAGAACTTTATATGATTTTTAGGATTTTTTCAGTTATGCCCCCAGTGTGTAGACCTATATGACATGATGATTTGCAGAATGCATGTGGAGATAATGAATTTTTGACATGACCTATGTTAATGCAATATGCATGATGAAGATGCATTTCCTATTCGAACAAGGTTGACTGTGTTTGTTTAGCCTTTTGTAATACACCAATTGAAATGGAGGTGCAAAACATTTCATAGATAAGTGGTCAATCGATCCCTAAGGTCCCTTGGAACATACAAATCAACACACTTAGTGACTAGGATTTACAAATGGAGACGTGGAAAACTTCCCCATTGATTCTTGAAACTTTGATCTTCTTTTTCTCATGTGTGTGCAGATGATTTAATTCCTGCTCTTGTGTTCACTGAATATCCTTAGCATCCTACATGACTAGCTACATGGATTATCCTAGCTTCAAAATCATCCCGAATAAAGCCTCGCTGCCAGCAAGCTTTTAGAGCTCCGATGAGGTTATAGACTATAATTTCTCAAATATTGCTCCATTGCTAATAGGCATTCATAGCCCTGATGGAGCTACTTGCATGTTCCCATAGTCAAGCTTTTTGTCACACTTTGTATGTGTGATATTTCAGTTATATATCATTTATCTTTCGCCTTGAGATGAATTTGGCATAGCTCTTTTTCTTTTTATTTTCTTGCCTTGACTTGTAAGTAATGAAACCTACTTGGGTGTGACAATTATAGCGGTGCTGAAGTAGAACTTTAGATTTTTCACTAGTCATATGATCAACTAGGTGTCTAGAATGAATTAGAGGTCTTCTTAATATGTTTGAGATATAGCAATTGATAGGTTTTGGGTTAACAAGTCTCAAATAGTGAAATCACTACTCAACAATAAGTAAAGTGTCGTCATAGGGTAATGTTGAAAATGAATGACCTCAAGACCTCAAAGACTTCATGTTCGAATATCTAAGAAAGGAGAAGACCCTTGCTTCTCTTAAATGCAAATGAATGACAAACTTGGACAATTGTCTTGTTTTATTGATGTTGCTATATGAAATTAAATATGATGTGCTTAGAAAGAAACTATATGTAATGCAGTGCTTTGAATAAAATGATATGCAATGTGGAAAGTAAAACCTAAACTATCCTAGCCCTTAGGTATAATACCATTTAAGGTGCATGATGCTCATAGGATCGAGGAGTTTTGTGTAGGTAGTTCATTGGTCTTTGTTTGAAGAGTTGGATAAAGATGTCTTTTCCAATAGAATATAAGGACTCGACTAAGTGTACATGTTTAAAATCTCCAATGTTAATTTCCTTAGTTTTTGGATTTTGTGGATCATCAAAGGGAAATCCAGCTCTGGAACCCATGAATTCAGATATAGCCTTATCATTTTCAAGGAAATCCAATTGTGGTAGGTTCTCTTGCCCCCAATCTATCAAGTGTGGGTCTATGAGGCAAATAGATTTTGGTTTTGAATTTGTGACATGAGCGAGTGCTATGCCTATTTTTATTGATGCACTTGAAGAGGATGATGAAGCCAACAAGGTGTTGATCTCATTAGCTAGATCATTAAAGGGAAATCCAGCTCTGGAACCCATGAATTTAGATATAGCCTTATCATTTTCAAAGAAATTCAATTGTGGTAGCTTCTCTTGCCCCCAATCTATCAAGTGTGGGTGTATGAGGAAAATAGATTTTGGTTTCGAAGTTGTGACATGAGAGAGTGCTATGCCTATTTTTATTGATGCACTTGAAGAGGATGATGAAGCCAAATAGGTGTTGATCTCATTAGCTGGTGTTATGCTTATCTTTGTCACTACATTAACATTTGATGATGGCACACATACAATTGTTGATAAGTTTCTCTGTGTAGTATGATCTGGATTGGTGATTTCATTGATAAGGGATTCCTGAACAACTTGTGTAGAGGGATTGGGTTCATGAGAAGAAATGGCAAGTTTATTTGAGAGGGAATATTGTGAAGAACATGGAGGATTATGACATGGAAATGAAGGGATGGAGGGATCTTGATCAGGATGTGGAGAAATAACGGGATCTTTTTTAGGACATGAAGGTAAAGGTATGATTTGATCTTGTCTTGGAAAGGGATCATTGGATTTTGTGCTTTTCTCTTGATTTTAAATTGGATCATTGGATTTTGTGGTTTGCTCTTGATTTTGAATTGGATCATTGGAGTTTGCGCTTTGCTCTTGATTTTGAATTGGATCATTTTGAATGGAAGGGATATCGTGATATTTCTTAGGTATTGGATGTTGAATGAGACTTGGAAAGACACTTTTCTCTTGAGATGGAATGGGATCATCATGAATGGAATATAGAAGGATGTGGGGATCATCATAAGATTCTTGGTCAATGGGATCTTAATCAGAAATTGGGTAGGATGGAAGTGGTTGTTCTTGATCTTTATTTGTTTTTTATTACAGAAAAATCAAGTTTTTAAGGGACCCTGAAACCCTTTACAAAGGAACCATAAAAGATAAAAGTATTAAGAAACTAAATGGGATAGACAGTGAAAAAACTAGCAAAATACTAGACAAAAGCTAGCACAAAATTCTAACACTGCCAGCAACAACCAACAAAAACATTTATTTGTTTCAGGACTCATTTCTTCTGATTTTGAATTATCCTCTTGACATGGGGAATGAGTTTTCTTGATCTTTATTTGCTTCGGGACTCATTTCCTCTTATTTTGGATTATCCTCTTGACATGGGGAATGAGTTTGGATATGCGTGGGAGATTGTTGGAATGTTTCAACATTGTGGCCTGATGAAGAAGAATTTTGAATAAGACTCTCTAAATCATGACTTGAATTAGACTGGATTTGTATGATGGATAGCCATGGGGAGGTTGTGTTATTAGATAGAGATGGCATGGATTGGTCTTGTGTGACTTCAGGGGATGATGAAATGGTGGATAGATATGGTTGATTTGGGCTTTGGTTGAAAGGGATTTGATTTTGGTTGAAAGGAGTATGATTTTGGGTGAAAGATGTTTGATTTTGGTTGAATAAATTTTGATTTGGACTTTGGTTGAAAGGGGTGTGATTTTGGTTGAAAGAGGTTTGAATGCTGGATTGGTGTGAATTTTGATTTGGACTTTGGTTGAAAGGGGTTTGATTTTGGTTGAAAGAGGTTTGAATGTTGGGTTGATGTGAATTTTGATTTGGACTTTGGTTGTGTCATGCCCAAACTTTTGGGCAAAAACAAAATAATTTTTTTTTAAAAAAATAACAACCTAACAAAACTAAATTTGCTAAAAAATAAAAAAAATGCGTTAATAAGTCTTGTCTTAACTATGTTTGAATTCTTTTCAACTAAAGTTAATCTAAACAACTAAATCAAGTATGCAAAAAATAAATTAAATTAATTGCGGAATATTAACTCTCCAAAAGAATCATTATTTTAGCACTAATTAATAAATTTAATCAAACAATAATCTACAACTTATGGACATGGGATAAGATTAACCACATTTGACCTTTTCATTACTCTAAGAGTTAATTAAATTAATTCTAGTGCATAGAGTATTAAATTTTATAAATCAATTGAGCAATAATTATATTGTGTCTAAAATTCGTCTAAAGGGGTTTAAATAATTTCGTAAAATAGATTGCCCTATAAGATTTAATGTTGGACAAAATAATTAAACCCCTAAGGGATAAATAATAACATAAGTATTTATTAATACTTACCAATAAAATTAAACCCAATAAGGATTTTGACTTATATATATATATATATATATATATATATATATATATATATATATATATATATATATATATATATATATATATACATATATATATATATATGTATGTATATATAGATATATGTATGTATGTATATATATATATACATACATATATATATATATATATATATAATACATATATAAGAGATATTGAAATTAGTTAAATAATATATTCTTATAGCTTTCCTCAAAATTCTATGGGGATACCCTATTCAAAATTTGAATAGGGTTTCCCCCCCTTTCATTTCCTAAAAAAAAAATATTGAAATAACAACTGAAAACCCTAAAAAAACTAGAAGTTATAAATGTAACCACCATACCATTTTTTTTAAAAGTAACTATATTCCCTAACCTGAACTGAGTTAGGGTTTCTTTTGTGTTATGCAGGTCGAAATTATCCATGGCGAATAACACAGAGGCCACAAGATAAAAATGGTGGAGGCAGCATCAATAATGGCTGCGGGAGGGGTTCATGCACAGAGGACGGTGGTTTACATGGGCCACCGCTAACGGAGGCCAAGGGGTTGCGCCCCCACAGTGACGCCTTGGATGCGACTGCGGGTTGCGCCCCGCAGTGATGCTGCGACGTCCCTGCGGGATGCGAGCCCTCGTGGTGGCCAACGCCGCCCCTGCGGGTCACTACCGCAGTGGCGCTGCAGCGTCTCTGTGGCTCCGAGCCACCCGAGGGCCACCCGCATGGAGCTTGGCTCTGCGGGAACTCTCGGGTAGGGTTAGCAGTTTATTTATTTATTTTTTATTTTTTAAATGTAAATATAAATTTATATATATATATATATCTGTAAATATTATCTCAAAAGATATTTTAGGGTTAGGTTTAATATATATATTTTTATTTAAAAATAAACTTGCAGGAATTCACAAAATAATGACAGTAAATAAAAGATCAGCATGTTAATTTTTTTCGTAAGGATTTTTTTTTTATAAATATTAGACATAAATCTATCTAGCATCTATTAGATTTTATCTTTGTTTGTTATTAATATGGGGCATTAAATCTAACCATTTTCCTTCCATAATATACATAGCATTATGAAGGCAAAGCATTTTCTTAGGCTTGAGACATATTTCTCCTAAGAACTTTAAAACAGATTATTTAAGATTGATAGTTTTAAATAAATGTATTCCTTCTTCTTTAAATATCTAGTTGCTAACTTTAGAGATAGACTATTAATCCTAGATTCATTTTCTGCAATATTTTTAAGAAATGAAATGACAGATTTAAATAATTTACAGCAGCATTTAAAAGGCCTAGAAATAACTTAAAAACATTTAAAATGCAATCTGTTATTCTAACAATCCAAATAACTAGGACTAACTGTTATTTCTAGCTTACAACATTCATGCTTTCTTTGAAATAAATTTACTTATCTATCAATTTCCTCCATTATTATTTTTCTAAATAAATGACAGAAACAATTAAATTACAGCAGCATTAATATAGCTAGAATTTCATTTAGAACTATTTTACCAAGTTAAATACAACATTAATGTCCATGCTAAAATCTATTTTACTATATTTGCACTTGGAGATAAATAAAAGGACTAAGAGATCATTCCTAGCCTAATAACTTTAATACTTTCCTACTCCATTTATTTCTCTTATTTTCATTATGCATTAAGAGATAGAATGAACATTTATTTTCAAATAAACATAAAGCAACCAATCTTATTTCAATAACTATAGGAGACTTAATCCATAAATGAATATTCCATTTTGCAATAATAACATAATAGAAGAATGCATTTTTTTTTTATAAAACATGAAATAGAAACTACTTTCATTTCCAAAATAATAGCTTTTACAAAGGGGAAGATAAACCCCACTTAGTCTCTCATTTCTATTAAATGAGGACTCAAATAAATAAATACATTTTCATCTACAACTAAGACAAATTATATTGGTAGCATTCCCTAGCTTTTCTTTTCCTTCTCTTCCAAGCAAACCTGCAACAAATCTTAAGGCTATGACCATGGAGAGCTCACCTCCCAGCCTAGGCTTACTAGAAGCCACCCACGAGCTTGGAGAACCAAGCCCCAGACGGGTTACACTCAAGCAAACACAAATAGGCAAGGGAAACAAAACTCAACAAACACTTTCCTAGCCAAGGCTAAACTTCACCACAAAATGTGGTGCTTTCACAAGGGTGGAAGTGGACCAAATAACTTGACGAGACTACAAGAATGGTAGATCACAAGCCATCTCATGGCAACACAAAAATACAACATAAGTCCATTAACCCCACATCCTTATGCCCCCCAAGGCATACATGCCATACTTTCTCCCCTTATGACCCCCGAATGCATAAACAAGGCTATGCAGCAAGGGTCTCATAAACAACCCTTGAGATCACTCTCATAATGAGAGCCTCTCACTCTAAGGCTGTCAAACTCCTTCCACCCCCAAGACCATTCTACTCTCCCAAGAGTAGAAGGCCTTGGATACTCCCAACACAAGAAAAGAAAATGCATAAAAGGAATAAAAGGAAGATCACATAATCCTTCACAAAGGAAACACAAGAAAACAACATTTACATACAAGCAATGATTTAAACATAAATATACAACATGAAAGGAAGAATATGAACCAGCCTTCAATCTGCCCAAAGGTTTGCTAGAACTAGTTTGAGGAAGAGCAGCCCAATTCCAATTTTCTTCCTCCAACACTCAGGCAAAATTTCTATCCTAAGACTATTCTTTTCAAAATTGCAAGATCTCCAAAGATGGAGAGTGGGTGATTACTCACTAAGTCCCTAATCCTTGCCTAAGAAGGCTTCTCTCACTCTTCCCAACCCCTTGGATAGAGTGAGAGTTCCCATTGGTTGGTCTTCCCGACCTCTTACAGGTTGCTAAAACTGGAAAGAGAAAAGGTAAGAGAAGGTGGGGAAGAGAAACTGACACAAGAAAGGAAGGTTATCCATCCTAGGAGGAACCTTCTAAGTTGAATTTTCTCTCATCTTGGGAAAACCACTTTTTGAGGTGACTAAACAGTCACATGGGAGTAGTCACATGTTTAAAAATACCCCTAACCCATTGGTATACCCTATGGACCTTTGGAAAAACCCTTAAACTAACCCTAGGAGTCCATTTGACCTCTTAGAAACCCATCTGAAGTTAACTTACGGGTCAAACCTGAGTTGACCACTCCCAAGACTCTTTACCCAAGGAAAATTTGGGACCACACTCAAATGTTTGAAAAGGGCTTTGGTTGAAACAAACTCCCTCCAAGAGACAAGTCAAAATCAAGACACTAATCAGCACATGTGTCAAGTGACACAATAAAATACATTACAAAATTACACATGGAAATTGTCTCTTGTTGGATTTAAACAAATTAATAAACACACTTTAACACACATGCAACATTTACTTTCACGAATAAAATATGATACATACGGGATGTTGTCTCTCCAAATAGACAACCCCTGGTTTTACGAACGTACATGGGTCTAGGTTTGGTTCTCCGTAATATTTCCATGATCACAACGATAATTTTCTTGCACATCTCAATTACACATTAGTAATTCCAAATAACCTCATATAATATCAAACACATGAATAAGAATACACATCAAACACTCTGCATACAATTAACATTAACAAATCAATATCTCATATATCCCAATTAATCCACATAAGCAATTATCATAATCCTCATAATTTGATCCATTCATAAGATATGCATCCTATTTCTATCATCATAATAAAGTCCTGCAAATCCAATAATGACATACATCATCTCCAAGTTATCCTATTCTAGAATCATATAAAGTTCTATATCCATAATGCATAGAAATGAAGCATCAATATACATCAATGTTATCCAAATCATGGAATCATATAAGTTCTAAATCCATAATGCATAAAAATAAAGCATCTATAATAGTCTCAACATGAAAATCACTGAAATGCTAGGATGAGTCGGGGTAGGGCCTCACACCCTCCCCCTCTAGGCATGAACTTCCTCCTGGAGCTCATCAAAAAGATGGGGGTATTGTGATCTCATATGCGTTGCATCCTCCCATGAAGCTGTAACCTCATCATAGCAATCCCACTGGACCTTAACCTGGTCCAGCTCTCGACCTTGAAGGGCCAGTGTCCGGTGAGCCAAAATGCGAATGGGCTCCAAAGCTAGTTGTCTATCCAACTCCACCTGCAAGGCATCCCAATTTAAAATATGAGACTTATCATAGATATACTTCCTCAAAACTGATACATGAAACACATCGTGGATGCGTGAAAGGCTAGGTGGCAATGCTAAATGGTAGGCAACTAATCCTATCATCTCAAGGACCTCAAATGGTCCTACAAAGTGAGGTGTGAGCTTAGAACTCTTTCTATAACTGATTGGACTCTTATGCGATCGCACTCTCAAGAAGAATCTATCTCCAACCAAGTAGGTACGATCTATCCTCTTCACATCTGCATACTTCTTCTATCTATTTTGTGCCTCTCTAAGATGTTGCCTAATCAAATCCACCTGCTGCTCCAAATCCCAAACTATCTCAGGACCAATAGCAACTCTGTCCTCTATGCGGTCCCAACTCAACGGTGTCCTACAAGGCCTGCTATATAATGCCTGATAGGGTGGCATCCCCAAGGAAGTGTGATGCCCATGGTTATAGGAAAACTCCACTAAGGGAAGATACTCTTCCCATCTGGTCTGATGATCCATGATGTACATGCAAAGCATATCCTCTAACACCTGTTTAACCCTCTCTATATGTCCATCCATTTCTGGATGATAGGTTGTACTAAAATTGAGCTTGGTGCCCATAGCTGCCTGTAATGCCTTCCAAAGGGAAGAAGTGAAGAGGGAATCCCTATCAAAAATAATCTTGCATGGAACTCCATGAAGTCTGATGATGTCTCGCAAGAACACCTGTGCTACTGCTGGTGCTATGAAGGTAGTCCGAACTAGTGAAAAGTGGGCCACTTTGGTCAACTTGTCAACTGTCACCAAGATGGCATCATGTCGACGAGATGACATGGGGAGACCAATGATGAAATCCATGGATATAGTATCCCACTTCCACTCTTGTATAGCATGAGACTGGAGCAACCCACCTGGATGGTGGTGCTCCGCCTTGACTCTCTGACACTCAAGGCATTGGGCTACTAACTCAGCAATAAGTTGCCTCATTCTTGCCCAATGATATAGCTGTCTCAAGTCAACATGCATCTTCTTAACTCTGGGATGCATGACATAAGGATCTCTATGAGCCTCCATCACAATGAACTCTCACAATTTCCCAGAAGAAGGTACATAGATGCGCCCTCTATGGCGTAATAGTCCATCAAACTCTAAGGAATAACCAACATACTTCCCCTCCAGGGTCTCCTGTGATTGAATCATCTGACAAACCTCTAAGTACCATTCATCCTCTAGCAACTGCTGCAATATACAATCTCTCAAATCCATGCCCATAGATATGGAGTATACCTCATGACGTCTCCTACTCAAGGCATCTGCAACTACATTTTCTTTCCCCTTGATGTAGTGAATGTCAAAATCATACTCGCATAAGAATTCCATCCACCTTCTCTGATGTGCATTAAGATTCGGATGAGTGAATATGTACTGAAGGCTCTGATGGTTTGAATGAAGCTCAAAATGATGACCCAAAAGGAAGTGTCTCCACCTCACAAGTGCATGCACTACTGCTTCAAGCTCAAGGTCATGAGTAGGGTAGTTAAGCACGTGAGTCTTAAGTTTCCTAGACTCAAAAGTTATATCCCTACCATCCTACATAAGGACTACTCCTAAACCCTCTAGGGAAGCATCTTGAAAGGCCCTCTCTCACTTCTCTTTCCACTCAAATTTATTTCCTTTACGCTGAAGAGAAGTAATAGGATATGCGACTCTAGAGAATCCCTCAACAAAGCGTCGGTAATAACCTGCTAAACCCATGAAGCTCCTGACCTTGGTCACACTGGTTGGCGCTGGCCAATCCATAATAGCTCTAATCTTTGATGGGTCAACTGAGATCCCATCACCGGATATAACATGCCCAAGGTACTTGACCTCAGATCTAAAGAAAGCACAATTTGACAAACTACCATACAACTGATTGTCCCTCAAACACTGCAAAACCTGCCTCAAGTGTTCCTCATGCTCCTTATCATTCTGAGAATATATCAATATGTCATTGAGGAACATAATCACAAAATGGTCAAGGAATGTGTGGAATACCCCATTCATGAGGCTCATGAAAACAACTGGAGCATTCATAAGACTAAATGGAACCACGGTGAACTCATAGTGACCATATTTAGTGCGAAATGTGGTCTTGTGGATATTGCTTTCCACTATTCTCAACTGATGGTACCTTGACTTCAGATCAATTTTGGAAAATACTTTGGCACCCTAAAGTTGGTCAAATAAATCATCGATCCTGGGAAAAGGATATCGGTTTTTGATGGTTACTTTGTTCAACTGATGGTAATCCATGCATAACCGAAGAGATTTGTCCTTCTTCTTCACAAAGATGACTGGTGCACCCCAAGGGGATACACTAGGATCCTTCTCTAGGAGTTCCTCAAGCTGCATCTTGAGCTCATTAAGCTCATTTGTGGTCATCCTATAAGGTGCTCTCGAAACTGGCTCAGCTCCTGGTACAAGGTCTATATGAAATTCAATCTCTCTACGGGGTGGCATTCCAGGTAGCTCTAAAGGAAACACGTCTGAATATCCCTTAAGGATAGGATGGTCATCAATAGATGTTTCCTTTTCATCCTCTTCCTCTCTATCACTGATGGTGATGGCAAATAACTGACATCCCTTCTGCATGCTCCGCTTAAGCTGCATTGCGGAAATCATACGAAGAGACACGGGTCTTTGAATCCTAGTGATTACTATGGGCGAACCATGATCATCCTCACACTCGATCTCTTTCAAGTGACAATCCATCTTGGCTCTATGGGCATAAAGCCAATCCATGCCAAGTATGATGCCATAAGATCCGAGTGGTGTAACTCTAAGGTCTACTAAGGTGGTGGTATTACCGATCTGAAGCTGACATCCCCTAACCTCTGAATCCACTAACACTCTAGCCCCTGAAGCTAACTCCACTTCCCAACTGACACCTTGTCTAATTGCCACTAGCCCGCAATGCTCCACAACCAATGGAGATATAAAGGAGTTAGTAGCTCCTGAATCAAACAATATAGATACATTTCTTCCACTGATCATACCTATAGCCTCAATAACTGTGGCCTGGTGCTCTGCTTGGCAGTTGTCAACCACTGTGAAGACCCTATGGGACTTGCCCATATCCCCAATTGTAGGCTCTGATGCTGCCATCCTCTAACTGCCTACCATATGACCCTACGAACACTCTCTCACCATATGCCCAATGGCCCCACATGTGAAACAAGCACCACATGCCTGAAATTGCATGTCCTGAGGCCTAGAGAAAGACTATCCCCCTTCCTAATAGAACCATTGTACCCACCCCTGGAGGACTACTGAGTCCTCGTCGGACGTGTGTAAGGAACCTGGGATTGCTGATCTCGCCTCTAACCCTGAGACTACCACTGCTTGGGCATTATGCCCTGCTGACTCTGCAGAGGCCTCTGTCTCTGGTTCTGTTGTGACTATTGTGGAGGAGGGGGTTTGGAAAACCCCGATGTGTGTCTGCTATTACCCTTCCAATGGGGTTTCTGAAACCCGTAAGTCTAGGGTATAGGGTTTTGGTTCTAGAACCGATCCCTCATGTCCTATGGCCTGACCTGAATCTCCTCTACTATCAAGGCCTTCTCCACGGCAACCCGAAGGCTCCCTGGAGTGGCCATCCTCACCGATCCTGCTATGTCGGCATTCAACCCTCTGATAAAATGGTTGACAAGAACCTTCTCGTCTTTTAGGTAGTCCACATATGGTAAGAGCTTGAAGAACTTACTCTTGTACTAGGTCACTGAGAGACCCTTCTGCTAGAGGTCGTGGAACTCATCTACCCTACGCTATCTGTAATGCTCTGACAAGTACCTCTCTTTTGAACCTCTCTGTGAAAATCTCCCATGTGAGGGTGTCTACAACTAGGCCAAACTTGTATTCCTACTGTCTCCACCATGTGGAGGTTGTTCCTCTCAATAGGTGGACTGCTACACGTGCCTTCAGATTGCTCTCATAGGAGTGCAATGCAATGCACCTATCTAAGCTCAAAAGCCAAGCCTTAGCTTCTACCCTATCGGTAGATCCCCCAAAAGATGGTGGCTGGAGGTGCATAACCTCTCTGATCAAATCCCCCAAATCCCGACGTGATCTCTCATGATACACTACCACTACCACTGGAGGTGGTCCTGGTAGGTGAACGGACTCAGGCTCATGCCCAGCTTGACTCTCTACGGGGTTAGGAGGTGGACTCCTACTCCATTCCCTATCTGCTAATCTATGGCTCCCTGAGTTCTGGTTTTCAACATGATGATCCACTGCTCATGCCAAGGCCACCCCTGTGGGTCACAACCGCAATGGCCCTGCAGTGTCTCTATGGCCCCAAGCTGCCCGAGGGCCACCCGCGTGGAGCTTGGCTCTGCGGGAACTCACGGGTAGGGTTAACAGTTTATTTTATTTTATTTAAATATTGAAAGGAAATACAAGAGCAATGAAAGAAAAATAAAATTCAAGAAAGTTTATTGATGAAGTAAATGTTACCAAGAGAAATGCAAAAACCTTGGAGCAATCACCCAAATGTGAAGAAGGAAGCACAAGAACTTTTGAAAGGGGAAAAGCAAAGAAAAACCCCTTGTGATATTATGAATGAGGCAATGCCTAAAATGTGTGTGAGAGAGAGAGAGAGCAAGAAGCTCTTTACAATATTGTCATTAAGAAGAAATGAGAGAGGAGACATCTCTTAAATAGAGATGAGGAGAGGAGTTACAAAGTAACTCCCAGATCTATGAATGCCACCATTCATAAAATGTGTGTGCCATGTGTCCACATCCTCTTATGGAGGAAATCTAATATTCCTTAATAAAGGAAAATAAAAGAAATGACTTGTCCTCACACATGTACTAGAGGACAAATTACATGTAGGAATTCCAAAGGAATATCCTAAACTAAATACAAATAAACCTAAGCAAGTAAAGATTAAGTATTCTAACACCCCCCCATAAGCTTTACTTGGGGAGTTTACATCAAACCCTTCAATGGGTTGCAAGCCAAGATTTTTACAATGAAATTGGAACTTTTCTTTACAAAGTGGCTTGGTCAAAATATCTGCAACTTGGTCTTCCCCCTTGCAATAGAGGAGTGAAACTTGCTTGTCTTCAATTTGTTCTCTAATAAAGTGGTGTTGGAGAGAAATTTGTTTTGTCCTTGCATGGAAAACTATATTTTTAGCCAAGGAAATGGAGCTTTGGTTGTCACAATATAATTGAGTTGGTTCATGTTGAGGTAGACCCAAATCTTCAAGTAGTCTTCTAAGCCACAAGACTTCTTTGGAAGCATTAGTGCATCCTTTGTACTTAGCTTCAGTGGATCCAAGAGAGGTAGATTGTTTCTTTTTACTATTCCAACAAAATTCTCTTGAACCAACAAAAAAACAATAACCACAAGTAGATTTCCCATCATTGGGATCTCCACCTAGATCGGAATCAGTAAAACCTTTTAAAGTAAAATCAGAATTTGCATCATAAAACAAACCTACATTAATAGTTCCTTTAATATATCTTAAAATTCTTTTAGCAATTTTAAAGTGTGTTTGTTGAGGTTTAGACATGAATCTTGAAACCAAACCAACACTATAAGCAATATCCGACCTAGTAAGAGTTAAATAATTCAAACTTCCAACTAATTGTCTATACAAAGTAGGACCAACAAGAGGAGTTTGCATATCAAGCATTAACTTAGTGCCTAATTCAATAGGAATTGAAACATGGTGAGCATCATTCATTTTAAACTTATCAATGAGATCTTGAGAATATTTACTTTGAGATAAGAAAAATCTTTTAGAGGTTTGCCAAATTTGCATTCCTAAGAAATAATGTAAAAGATCTAAATCAGATATTTGAAATTTTTGATTAAGTTGAAACTTAATATCAAAAATCAAAGTATTGGAACTTGAAGTAAGAATCAAATCATCTACATACAAGATAATAATGATAATATCATCTTCACTATGTTTAATATACAAGTTAAGATCATTTTTACTTCTATTAAAGCCTTGAGAAAGAAAGAATGCATTAATCTTTGAATACCACTCCCTAGGAGATTGCTTTAATCCATAAATTGATTTCTTTAATTTACAAACTAAGTGTGCATTACATTCTTTAATAAAGCCAGGAGGTTGGGACATATAAATTTCCTCATGTAAATCACCATTAAGAAAAGCACTTTTAACATCCATTTGGTGAATAGGCCAATTCATTCGAGAAGCTAAAGCAAGCACAAGTTTAATTGTAGGCATTTTAGCAACAGGAGCAAAAGTTTCAGTATAATCTAAGCCTTCAATTTGAGAAAAACCTCTAGCAACTAATCTAGCTTTAAATTTACTAACTTGATTATTAGCATTCAATTTAGTTTTATAAAGCCACTTGCAAGAAACAAGATTTTTACCATGAGGCAAGGGGAACTAAATCCCAAGTTTGGTTAGAAATTAAAGTATCATATTCTTCCTTCATTGCTTTTTGCCAATGTGGTTGATTTTTAGCTTGATCAAATGTTTTAGGATCATTAGAACTTATAATAGTAGTCATTAAAGCATAATTACAATAATTAACTCTTCTAGCTTGAAGTCTATCCATTCTAGCTAAGTATTCATCACTATCTTGAATTAAAGATTTGAACCATTTAGGTCTTCTTTTAGAAGTAATGGATTCATCACTAGAAGAAGAGTCATGAGGAGTAGAGTTATTATTATCATCATCACTATCACTAAAAGGAATAGAAAGAGATGAATTAGGAGTAGGGTTAAGAGAATGAGGTTGGTCCTCCACAAGCACAACTTTGCTTTGAGAAAGTTCATCATCCTCCACTTTAGAACAATCATGAATGCCTTTTTCTGCAATACAAACATCTCTTGAAACTTTTACCTTGTTAGTAATAGGATTGTAAACTCTATAACCTTTAGTATTTTCATCATAACCAACAAAAATAAAAGGAGAAGATTTAGCATCTAATTTTTTTCTTTTCTCCTTAGGTTTGTGAACATAAGCTATGGAACCAAAAATTCTTAAATTCTGCAAATTGGGCTTTCTACCAGACCAAGCTTCTTCAAGAGTTTTATCTTTTAAGGCTTTGGTATGTGTTCTATTAATTAAATAAGTTGCACAAGCCATAGCTTCAGCCCAAAACTTGTAATCCATATTTTTTGCATGCAATAAACATCTAGCCATTTCAACAATTGTCCTATGCTTCCATTCCGCCACACCATTTTGTTGTGGTGTATAAGGAATGGTAAGCTCATGTTTAATTCCAAAAGATTTCAAATAAGCATTAAATGCATTATTGACATATTCTCTTCCATTTTCAGTATGAAGAATCTTAATTTTAGAACCAGATCGCCTTTCTACAAACATATGAAATTCAGTAAACACATCAAGCACTTGATCCTTACTATGAAAGAAATATATCCATGTTCTTCTTGAAAAATCATCAACAAAGGTAAGAGCATACCTTGAACCTTGGATGGAGGGATTCTCCATGGGACCCAAGAGATCACTATGAACTAAATATAATTTAGTATATGCCCTCCAAGATTGACCATGAGGAAAGGGTTCCCTACGCATCTTACCACTCATGCAACCATTACAAACAATTTGAGAAGGAAAAATAGTGGGCAATCCATCAACTATATTTGTTTTTTGCATCGATGAAATATAATCAGAATTGAGATGGCCAAGTCTTTCATACCATATAGTAAAATCAACAGTAGTAAGCAAAGAATACTTTGGAGGAGCAAATTCATAGAACTTGAATAAGTTATCACTATCCATTTTAGCAGTAGCAATAACATGATTAGTTTTTGGATCAATGATATAACATATGCCCCTATAAAAGTTAATCTTATAATCTTGACAAAGTTTAGGAACTGAAATCAAATTTGATTTTAATTCAGGAACATAAAGAACATCATGTAATTTCCCATTAGGAACATTCACATCACCAATAGCTTCAAATTTGCAACTATGATTATTAGCTAATTGAATAGGAATATTAGAAGTATCAGGATGCAAAGATTCAAAACATTCTTTATGAGAAGTAACATGCTAAGATGCACCAGAATCAATAATCCACTCAAGTGGTTGAGAAACTTTATAAGTACATGTAAATGCATGACGAGATGAATTACCATTATTATTACATTTCTTATAATGAGGTTTATGTTGTTGATTATTTTAATTATTTTGGTTCATGGGCTTTTTACCATTTTGCTTCTTAAAACAATTATTAGTAATATGTCCATCTTTCCCACAATATGTGCAATGGGGTCTTGTTTGAGAATTATTCCTTTGATTATTGTACGTATTATTATGATTATTATTATGAGAATTGTTATGATAGGATTTAGAATGAGATTGATAATTAGACGATTTGTGATTATTATTATGATTATGATTATGATTATTATTATTGGATCTAAAATTATTATTATTATTTTGATTTTTAGACATAAAAGCATGTTCACTACTTTTAAGAGTACCAAATTGAATTAATTTAGCTTCCTCTTGACGTAATAGATTACGAAAAATATCATAAGTTAATTGAGTAGCTAAGCTAGGAATAGCAAGTTGAGCATGGATATTCGTAATAAATTGCTGAAATTGACGAGGAAGACATTTTTTAAGAATAAGATGAATTAAACGTAAATCAGTTAGTGTAACTCCTAAACCAGTTAATTGACTATTAATAGAATCAAACTTTAATAAGAATTCATCCATGGTTTTAAAATCTGTATACCTGAGATCTTCGAGTTGATCTTGAAGTTGAATTTTTCGGGATTCATTTGAGCTATCATAAGTTGTTTTTAAAATTTTCCAAGCTTTATACGCTTTGGTACAATTTCCAATTAAAACATACAAATCAGGAACCATTGAAATACCAATTAAACCAAGTGCTTCCTCATTTTGAGCCTTCCATCTATCTTGGTCAGCTTGAGGAGCAGTTGTAGCAGGCTCAAAGGTTTTATCAGTTGCAACATCCAAAAGATGTTTGAAACAAAAAATAAAAGAAATGTGTTTTCCATGAATGATAATTAGAACTATTTAATTTGATTTCCGAAATTAAAGTAGACATGATAGCAAAATAATGATTAGAAATAAAAATTACCCCCTTTTATTAAAAAAAAACACTTGATTAAAAAATGAAAATTAACCTCTTTTATTAAAATAACCGAATTTCAATAATAACAACAACAAAAATAACAATTTTTTTTTAAAAAAATATTTACCAAAAAAATTTATTCAAACTTTAATAACAAATTTAAATTGATTTTTTTTTTTAATTTTATTTAAACAAATTGTAAATCCTAATAACAAAATAAAACTATTTTATATTAAAAAACTTTATTAAAGAAAACTTTATTCAAAAACTTTAATTTATTTTAAATTTTAAAAAAACTTTATAACTAATTTTTTAACTTTATTAAACTTTTAATATATTAAAAGTTTATATACTTTAATAATACGTGAAAAGTTTTTAAAGCTTTATAAAAAAAACTTTTAAAAACTTTAAAATATACGTATAAATATGAAACTTAAAACTTTAATGGAATTGCATTATTATTAATGGAATTGGATGAACTACGAAGAATAAAAAAAGGTGTTACTTGCAGACTAAAATAAGCAAAGCTTGGGAGGGAGAAAAACGTTACATAAAAGACTGCAGAGGTTCCAACAAATGTACAGAGAAAGGGATTTTGTAGAGGCGTTAAAATTGTTCAGGGAAGAGTACAGAGACGTAAGACAATAGACTTATGACAACAGAAGTTGGAAAATAATACGTGTAGAAATAGTTACAACAGCAGAAGATGAAAAAAAAATATGTGCAGAAATAGTTACAGAGATGTTAGCACAGCAAACGAAGTGACAACAGACGTTAATAACAGATGAAGAAAAAGAAAAAGAAAAACAGAGGCATTGCAAATGCCTGTTTAACAAATCTGCAGAGATGATGAAGCTTGCAAATGTGAAAGATTTACAGAAATATTTGCAGAAATAGAGTTATATTTTGTAATAACAAAAACTAGATTTCAAATTTGAAAGGAAATACAATGTAGAACTGCAAACAGAGAGATTTATGCCTTTTACACGGTAGAACCTGCAAAAATTGTTAAGACTCTAATATTTTTTTGTAAATACACAGAGATTCAATCAAGAAACAATATAAAAAAAATATTTTTATCCAAAAAATTTGGAAGTAAATGAAATGTTAGAACTTGCAAACAAATAGAGAATACAATTTAATAATAAATCAGATTTGGCGGCAAGCCGACCAAACAGATTAAGGAGGCTGAGTTTGGCAGTAAACCTTCCAAACTAGTCACAATAAAAAACCAGAAACTTTGGCGGCAAGCCTTCCATAGCCACAATTTTAAACCAGAAAGAAGAAATTTTGGCGGCAAGCCTTCCAAAGCTTTTTTTTTAATAAAAAGCCTAGAATAAAAGATTAAATCTGCTGGCAAACTTGTTAACAAGTTTGAAAAAAAAAAAATTAAAACTGAAACCAAAACCTGCACAATAAAAAATATTAGAAAAAGAACTTCTTCTCCTCTCAAGAATGCCTCCAAGAAGGTGAACTCTACAGAATGGTAACCTTCATCAATGTCAACTTAAAACAAGGATTAGAAACCTGCTTTGATACCATGAAAGGAAATACAAGAGCAATGAAAGAAAAATAAAATCCAAGAAAGTTTATTGATGAAGTAAATGTTACCAAGAGAAATGCAAAAACCTTGGAGCAATCACTCAAATGTGAAGAAGGAAGCACAAGAACTTTTGAAAGGGGAAAAGCAAAGAAAAACCCCTTGTGATATTATGAATGAGGCAATGCCTAAAATGAGAGAGAGAGAGCAAGAAGCTCTTTACAATATTGTCATTAAGAAGAAATGAGAGAGGCGACATCTCTTAAATAGAGATGAGGAGAGGAGTTACAAAGTAACTCCCAAATCTATGAATGCCACCATTCATAAAATGTGTGTGCCATGTGTCCACGTCCTCTTATGGAAGAAATCTAATATTCCTTAATAAAGGAAAATAAAAGAAATGACTTGTCCTCACACATGTACTAGAGGACAAATTACATGACAGTAAATAAAAGATCAACATGTTATATTTTTTCGTAAGGATTTTCTTTTAATAAACATTAGACATAAATCTATCTAGCATCTATTAGATTTATCTTTGTTTGTTATTAATATGGGGCATTAAATGTAACCATTTTCTTTCCATAATATACATAGCATTATGAAGGCAAAGCATTTTCTTAGGCTTGAGACATATTTTTCATAAGAACTTTAAAATAGATTATTTAAGATTGACAGTTTTAAATAAATGTATTCCTTCTTTAAATATCTAGTTGCTAACTTTAGAGATAGACTATTAATCCTAGATTCATTTTCTGCAATATTTTTAAGAAATGAAATGATAGAATTAAATAATTTACAACAGCATTTAAAAGGCCTAGAAATAACTTAAAAACATTTAAAATGCAAACTGTTATTCTAACAATCCAAATAACTAGGACTAATTGTTATTTCTAGCTTACAACATTCATGCTTTCTTTGAAATAAATTTACTTATCTATCAATTTCCTGCATTATTATTTTTCTAAATAAATGACAGAAACAATTAAATTACAACAACATTAATATAGCTAGAATTTCATTTAGAACTATTTTACCAAGTTAAATACAACATTAATGTCCATGCTAAAATCTATTTTACTATATTTGCACTTGGAGATAAATAAAAAGGACTAAGAGATCATTCCTAGCCTAATAACTTTAATACTTTCCTACTCCATTTATTTCTTTTATTTTCATTATGCATTAAGAAATAGAATGGACATTTATTTTCAAACAAACATAAAGCAACAAATATTATTTCAATAACTATAGGAGACTTAATCCATAAATGAATATTCCATTTTGCAATAATAACATAATAGAAGAATGCATTTTCTTTTATAAAACATGAAATAGAAACTACTTTCATTTCCAAAATAGCAACTTTTACAAAGGGGAAGATAAACCCCACTTAGTCTCTCATTTCTATTAAATGAGGACTCAAATAAATAAATACATTTTCATCTACAACTAAGACAAATTATATTGGTAGCATTCCCTAGCTTTTCTTTTCCTTCTCTTCCAAGAAAACCTGCAACAAATCTTAAGGCTATGACTATGGAGAGCTCACCTCCTAGCCTAGGCTTACTAGAAGCCACCCCCGAGCTTGGAGAACCAAGCCCTAGATGGGTTACACTCAAGCAAACACAAATAAGAAAGGGAAACAAAACTCAACAAACACTTTCCCAACCAAGACTAAAATTCACCACAAAATGTGGTGCTTTCACAAGGGTTGAAGTGGACCAAATAACTTGAGGAGACTACAAGAATGGTAGATGACAAGCCATCTCATGGCAACCCAAAAATACAACATAAGTCCATTAACCCTACATCCTTATGCCCCCCAAGGCATACAAGCCATACTTTCTCCCCTTATGACCCCCGAATGCATAAACAAGGTTATGCAGCAAGGGTCTCATAAACAACCCTTGAGATCACTCTCATAATGAGAGCCTCTCACTCTAAGGCTATCAAACTCCTTCCACTACCAAGACCATTCTACTCTCCCAAGAGTAGATGGCCTTGGATACTCCCAACACAAGAAAAGAAAATGCATAAAAGGAATAAAAGGAAGATCACATAATCTTTCACAAAGGAAACACAAGAAAACAAAATTTACATACGAGCAATCATTTAAACATAAATATACAACATGAAAGGAAGAATATGAACCAACCTTCAATCTGTCCAAAGGTTTGCTAGAACTAGTTTGAGGAAGATTAGCCCAATTCCACAATTCTTCCTCCAACACTTAGCCAAAATTTCTATCCTAAGACTATTCTTTTCAAAATTGCAAGATCTCCAAAGATGGAGAGTGGGTGATTACTCACTAAGTCCCTAATCCTTTCCTAAGAAGGCTTCTCTCACTCTTCCCAACCCCTTGGATAGAGTGAGAGTTCCCACTAGTTGGTCTTCCCAACCTCTTACAGGCTGCTAAAATTGGAAAGATAAAAGGTAAGAGAAGGTGGGGAAGAGAAACTGACACAAGAAAAGAAAGTTATCCATCCTAGGAGGAACCTTCTAAGTTGAATTTTCGCTCATCTTGGGAAAACCACTTTTTGAGGTGACTATACAGTCACATGGGAGTAGTCACATGTTTAAAAATACCCCTAACCCATAGGTATACCCTATGGACCTTTGGAAAAAACCTTAAACTAACCCTAGGAGTCCATTTGACCTCTTAGAAACCCATCTAAAATTAACCTACGGGTCAAACTTGATTTGACCACTCTCAAGACTCTCTACACAAGGCAAATTTGGGACCACGCTCAAATGTTTTAAAAGGGATTTGGTTGAAACAAACTCCCTCCAAGAGACAAGTCAAAATCAAGACACTAATCAGCACATGTGTCAAGTGACACAATAAAATACATTACAAAATTACACATGGAAATTGTCTCTTGTTGGATTTAAACAAATTAATAAATACACTTTAACACATATGTAACATTTACTTTCACGATTAAAATATGATACATATGAGGTGTTGTCTCTCCAAATAGACAACCCTTAGTTTTATGAACGTACATGGGTCTAGGTTTGGTTCTCCATAATACTTCCATGGTCACATGGATAATTTTCCTATGCATCTCAATTACACATTAGTAATTCCAAATAACCTCATATAATATCAAACACATGAATAAGAATACACATCAAACACTCTGCATACAATTTATATTAACAAATCAATATCTCATATATCCCAATTAATCCACAGAAGCATTTATCATAATCCTCATAATTTGATCCATTCATAAGATATGCATCCTATTTCTATCATCATAATAAAGTCCTGCAAATCCAATAATGACATACATCATCTCCAAGTTATCCTATTCTAGAATCATATAAAGTTCTATATCCATAATGCATAGAAATGAAGCATCAATATACATCAATGTTATCCAAATCATGGAATCATATAAGTTCTAAATCCATAATGCATAAAAATAAAGCACCCATAATAGTCTCAACATGAAAATCACTGAAATGCTAGGATGAGTCGGGGTAATGCCTCATAGGTTGAATGGGGTTTGATTTTGATTGAAAGAATTTTGATTTGGAATTTGGTTGAATGGGATTTGATTTTGGTTGAAATAGGTACTTTGAATGTTGGGTTGATGTGATTGGTATGATTGATATAGTGGGTTGAAAGAAAAAGAAGGTTTACATGACTCTAATGTTGGTTGAACTGAGGTAGGAACAATTTTGTTGAAGAATGAAGGTTGGCATGTTTGAATGGTCTCACCAGAAGAAGAAGGTTGGCCTGATATTGATTCCCTCATTGTCATCACTTCTCTCATCATATTTTCTAACCAGCCCCTATGGTTGTCAGGACTAGTCATGTCTATCACTTGTTGTTGCAAAGTCTTGATTTGTTGAGCTAAGGTTTTAATGTATGGTGAGGGAATAGGAATGGAAGGGATGAATCCTCCAGCTTCCCTACAAAATGTATAATGCCAATCCATGATGTTTTCTTAATTGGTTTGGACCTAGGATCACAATATGTAAGATATTTTCTCTATTTCTTTGAATGTGACATTGTTTGAGTTGAGGTTTAGTTTGATTTATCCTCTTATTGTGTTTTGGACGTTTGGGGTATGACTTTCTAGGATGATTATGCAAATGATGACGAACTAAGATAGACGTATATGAAGTCTACAAAAGGACGTATATGAGGATGATAATGAGGACGTAAATAGAGATTATGCAACTTCTAAGGATGATAATAAGGACATAAATGAGGACTATGCAAGGACTAAGGATGATAGTAAGGATGTAAATGAGGACTATGCAAAGACTTAGGCTGATAGTAAGGACATAAATGAGGACTATGCAAGGACTTCCTAGGCTCACAAGTATGTATACCTTTGAGTTTTGATGTTTCAAAAATGGACTTTGTTTTTTAGTAATTCTATGTATAGGACAAGTTTTGGGGTTTCTTCAAGTCTAAGAACAATTTGTTTGGAGGTAAATATAGCTGACTAAACTGGTTTTTTAAATAATCTTAGAGAATTCAAAGATACGTAGGATAGGGCCTAAAATAGCCCAAAGAACTGACTCAATACTAGTTTGATACAATGATACATAAAAAAATACAGAATACAATCTTAGGCTGTAAATTGGAAACCATTCAAATGAGGCCCTTACGAAATACCAAAACAAAATGAATAGATAGAGAGTCTGGCAGCACTGGCTCTACTCCATGGCACACACTTCTCAGGTATATGAGTCTCTCTTACCCGAAGATCTGAAGATTTTTTAACCGAGGCATTTCTATATCATAATGCAAGGTACATGAAGGGTATCTATGGGGTATGATCCGCACTCTCAGAATTACTGAATGTAGGGTTTTGGGTTACTAATTTGGTTCTTATTGTAAAATTTTGAGGGGTCCTGATCTAATGACAGATTCTCAGAGAAAACCACTTAAGACTTTAGTTGAGCTTATCACTGCAAAGAAGGCCCACACATAAATCAAATTCACTCAACACTCTATCTGCCTAACTAGTATGTTTATATAGCGGCTCGAAAAACCCACTCGAGAGTACGCTAGGAGACCCCAACGCATCCCAATTCGAAGTACCTCTGTGGGGTGATGAAATCCTTAGTCAAAGATACCCCTCACTACGTGGAATAAAATAAAATTGGTTGTCTTTATCACCTCCTTCCTTTCTCCCAAGACCCAAAGGCGGGTGGAAATTTAGTTAATGCAATAGTAGGTCCACCCCAAACACGATAAAAGTTATTTCCCTTAATAAAATCAAATGTGACTTAATCTATATGCAGCCTGATTCATGTTCATTTTAAACCCCAAATTGAGGTGTTGAATATGCATGTGCATGTCCATTTTAAATACCAAATTGAAATGTGAAGGCATGCATGTCAATTTTAACCATTGTTGATTTTAAGCCCAAATTGAATTTTTATACATGCATGTCAATTTTAACCAATGTTAATTTTAAGCACTAAAAGATGAAGTGTGGGATTATGCATGCATGTCTATTTTAACCATTGTTGATTTTAAGCACCAAAAGATGAAGTGTGAGATTATCAGTGAAATTGATCTAATACTAATCCGATCCTTTCTGTAAATTCGCCACAAGCTGCAAACAGATGATTAGTAGTAAAATCAAATCAACATAAAACAGAGAATCAAAAATTGACAGAAGTGAATACATGATGATACCTGCTTGATTGCATGAATTTGGATAAGCGATTGTGTAATTCTATCAGGTCAAATGCATGATTCTGACAGGGTGATTGTGTGGCCCTAACAGGTTGATTGTGTAATGGTAACAGGACGATTGCAAGACACACAGGCAGATAACACAAAAAACAAAAATTGAAACTAAACTTGATCATAAACTTGCAAAATAGATTGTGAGGCCCTAGCTAGATCTCTCATCATCCATTCAATGTTGATTGGTCTTCCCAATCTTGTATTTTCTTTTCTGCTCTGAGAATCCTTTGATAGTGTTTGGCCTATCTTCTTTGTTCCTTTGTCCTTCTGGCACCTGAAATCTTGAATTGTATGTTATGTGCCATAAACTATTATAATAAAAAAATGTAATACAAATAATCGGTTTCCAGATTTACTCAATTTCATGTAGAACTAAACAAATCAGAGAACAAAACAGGTATGAGAATAAAATCAATAGAACAACAATTTTCCCTGGAATGCGTGATACTAACAGAGTGATTGTGTGACCCTGACAGGTTGATTGTGTGATACTTAAAGGGTGATTCTGTGATGGGTTCCACATGAATGCGTAACCCCATCTGCTCAATTGCGTAGCCCTATCTATGTGATTGTGTGATGATGTAAGGGTGATTACGTGATGGAAAGATCTGTTCTCGAAATTCATGCAACCTAAAAAATAATAATAAATCCGTACGATCTGCGAAAATCACACAGAAAAATAGAGAGGTTAATTAGTTGTGATTCACGTCGGGTTCATCAAAATGTACTATGCTCAAATTCATCATTGCTAAATAGAAAATAACAAAAATTACGAAATCTTTGACTATCTAAGCAATTCAAACATAAAACCAATGAAATAGATGCCAAATGGAATTAAATTAAACAATATGAAACTCCCTATTATGCATCATGGCTTCCATTGTTCTTCTCTTCTCTATGGTATGATGGCTCTCAGATATTGCACTGGTAACCTGCAATTGACACAAAGATTCAAAGTTCGTGATCCAGAGGAATTATGAGGATTGAATGCTCAATTTATAGATTTTTGGAGAAGGTTGATTGAAAGGTGGAACAAAATGATCAAGAGGTGGAACTCAGGTGAGCTCACATGTTGATTGATAGTTGAACTGATGATTTGGAGGTGAAACAAAATAGATTGAATAGATTAATTGAGTTAACTAGTTGAGAGAAAGTTGACTGAAGGAAGAAAAAGAATGATTGGAGGAAAATTAATTGATGAAAAAGCTAACTAGAAGATGAAAATAGAGATTGGAGAGATAATGATTTAATTAATTAATTAATTTAGCATGTGCTTGCACTTTGAATTAGATTTTCAATTTAATCTTTGCATGAAATTTATTCAAATAACTAAATTTATTTTAAATTCAATTTAGCATTTGAATATGTTTAGAACTTGACTTTGATTTTCAATTTGGTTTTTGAAATCATGCACATGTATTTGAATTTAGAAGAAATTAGAAGAATTAATTAAATGAAATTAGAATTTGAAGAAATAATTAGTTAATTAAATAATTTAAAGAAACTGTTTAATTATATAGAAATGGAATTTAATTAAATAATAAAAATTATTTAAATTAAAGGATTAAATCACATTTAATTAAATAATAATATTTAATTAATATTTAGGAAAGGGTTAATGATTAGATGATTAGAGATAAAAATTGAAAATTAATTTATTTAAATAATAAAGATTATTTAAATTGGGGAATTAATCAGAATTAATTAAATAATAAATATTTAATTAATATTAGAAAATAGTTTAAATGATTAAATGATGACAGAATACAAAATAGAATAATTAGTAAGATGATGAGGAAATATGAATTTAAAAGAATGTGATTAATTAACTTAATTAAAGAATTATTTAATCAATTAGACAAATAATTGGTACATGATCAATGAGACATTTTTAGGTGTCTACATTCATAACTTCATTTTGGAAAGGGATAAAATATTTCTCTAAGTGTTCTTGATGATGTATTATACACCACTGCGGGAGCAATAAATCCTATACATTGACGTCATCTCCTAATAGGCACATCCCTTCTTTCATCCTTGCAATAAAATCCTTAATCCTCCCCATATGCTCTGTCACATCAACCTAGTGGGACTGGGGAACTGCAGGTGCAAAGAAGCTGATAATTTCATTCACTCTATAAAGTCCTGGACTCACTTCACCATATGCCACCTCATCGGGAGCCTCATAATCTGTGACTAATTTCTTTAACTTGGATTCACTGTCAATTCAGATCTAGTTACTTACACCCTTCCATGGAAGCCATAAGTACGTAAAACAAGTTGAAAAGTAACCTCCCAAAATGTTTGACCAATCTTTACTAAGAAGCATCCCATATACTTCTGGAATATCGACTGCTTGGATGTCAATGTAACGGGATATGCACGGATCGACACCGAACTGAATATACACATCCTTCAATTCCCCAATCAAATTCACCTCGGTCTTGTCCAATTGTACCACCTTGTTGTTTTCACGCACTGGGTTGAGACCAAGCTTCTGACATATGGAATAAGGCAATACATTTCTAGAAGCGCCTAAATCTACCAAACAGTTATAAAAATTCTTTCCACATATCTTTAAGATGAGTAGAAATGGTGGGTTTTTGATGGATACTTACAGATATTAGCATTAACTTCATTCAAGTCAGCCATCTTAACCTCACTTCTCTGAGATTCCAACTATTCCAATTTTTTAAGAAGAGCCTTCTTCTATTCAGGACAATATCTCAATACTTCCATTAACGACATAGTAGTTGCCGTCCTCTCCATCTCCTTAGTAACATCAAAAGATTCTTTTACAACATATTCTTAGCCTTGGCCTTGTCTAGACATGTTCCTTGAAAAGCTTGAAGAGGGGGAGGATTGTTAATTTCTTTTGTATCACGAGGTACAAATCTATCCTTTGGGGGTGGCAGTTTTTTCAATGGTGCCTTGCCTTGAATTTTGAGGTTGTAATTGTTCCTAGTTTGAAAGGCTTGCACATCATAAACACATGGTTCACCTTCAGCTTCTTCTTGAAACTCTTTGTAGAGGAATGTGTCAACCAACATTATTGTGTTAACCTTTTCTAGTTCCTCATTAGAGAACCCTTCTGGTTGAGAGTCAGCTTGAGAAATCCTAATCATTTTCTCGAACTGGGCGCAATTGACCTCCGAATGAGATGATGTATCATGCAACCTACACCAATTAGTTAATAAATTCATATCTTCTAGGTTAAAACTTTACATATTATTAGGGTTGTCTCTTGCGTTAGGATGGTCATGGCTTACCCCACCATTGTTTGGACCTGTATTCCACTGTCAATTGTATGGCTTGGAGTTATACCTTTGATTTTGATTCAGATTATTATAGCCTTGGTGATTGTTATATGCTTGGGATTGGTTGTACCCTCCTAGAGGGATCATCTTTAGTTGACTAAGATCTAAAGTAACTTGTGAAATCATCTTCTTTAATGCTTCTTCTTCAGCAGATATGTGTGACCCTTGACTCTCAGGCATCATATTTGGGGCTTGGTTTTCTGTATGTAAATTACCAAACTATTGACTTATCTGATGTATTTGACCAATGTATTGTTTTTGGATAGGGGCAGCATTGGCATTGTTCTACCAAGTTAAATCTTCAGCAGCAAATTGTTGACTAGCCTGAGGTTGAGGTGCATAAAGTGGTATCGGGTTCATTGTTGGGGATCCTATCTATAAGGGTGATGGTACCCCAGGGAGTTAGTTATAATTTGCTTGGTTCACTCCTATGGTCAAGTTGTATCTAATTCCCCTAGGTGTTTGATTCAATTCTTGATTCATATTGATTGCCAATGCACAAACTTTTGCCAAGGCATTCCTTTGATCTTCAGGCACACTCTTCTTGATAAGAATTGCACTCCAAGGGTCAATGGCTCTCAAATATGAATCAATTGCTATATTTGTTGCTACTTGATAAGGAGCTTGTAACCTCTTGTATGCCCTTTGAAATTTGGTATTGAAAGTTGTCAAAGGTTTGTTAGGTGACTTCTTAAGGGAGGCAAACTGACGATACAATGTTCCAAGATCAACATACACTCAAAATTGATCAATAAAAGCTTTCTTTAAAACATCCCAACCATTAATAAAATTTGTTGGTAGAGTTAAATACCAATTATACTCGTTCTCCCCAACTAAATATGGGAAAAGTCTACATACCACATCTTGATGTTTGACGTTGTTATGAACCACTGCATCCTTAAATGCTTCAATATGCTCATCTATAGTCCTAGGTCCCCCAAAGTAGAACTTACTAAAGAGTTTGTCTCGGTTCCTAGGTAGATCATATATCCCTGCAGGTATATTTTCCAATGGCGTGTGATCTTGGTTGAAGTAGGCCATTGCAGGTGGTGATGGTGGATGTTGAGTTACAAAAGGTGTAGCGATGGGTTGAGGACTAGGGATTAGTTGGTTTTCTAGGTTGGGTTTGGATGATTATGCTAGTGAGGATGTTGAAGGTTGTCCCTTAGCTTTTTTTTTCTTCTTCCTAGTTGTAGGTCCTAACTCTACTAAGTCCGATGGAGAAGAGTTACTCCTAAGAACTCTGTAAAACCTCTCCAAAGAGAAAGATGATATATGATCCAGCTTAGTACCTTAATTTATTGGCTATGGAGGAGGTGGTTGGGGGTTATTTGTGCAAGAAGTTTCATTTACACCTCTTCTTTTATGCATATACCTCTTTGCCTTTCAATGTCAAGGAATTGTTGTACTCACAACCAATAACTATGATTCCTTCTACTATCCTAGGAAAGAGTGTATAGCTGGGAAATATTGTCATCTTGTTTGTAACTAAGGTTGGGTTGTGTGAATGGTAAAATTCTGTCTCCTGGGAGTACCATGTTAGGTCATAGTGTGACCATGCAATTGGAAGTTGAGGGGATTTGTGTTTTAGGCCCTCCTAGCACCAATTTCTGTTGACAGGTGTTTTGATACACTCACCAATAGTTAGGTAGTTTATGTGAACACTAACCACCTCTCCTGAAAAGCAATAATTTTTGGGAAACTAACTAATCCAAGGTCTCTATAGTCGAGTCTTGAAGGTGATGGGTAGCTCAATGGTTGATGTGAGTGTACCTGTCAAGGAGCCTGCTGGTTCAAAACAACTTCCAATAACTTTTTTTTTGTATTTTATGATTTAGAATCTCTTTCAAAATAGACAATAAAAGATGGATCAGGGGTACAAGAAAATAATAATGAAACCAATACAATAACAAATTAATGAACTATTGTGAAACCCATTAGTAAAGGCAAAAAAATTAGGGATGATGATACTGCAAGTGAGAATAGTGGGTTCAATCTCTACTTTGAAACTGAAGGTGAATCTGAGGATTTCAACAACAAGGTGTAGACAAAGGGAAAGAGCAAGGGGAATTCTGTGGATTCTAACCTTTTGGACTCTGAGGATGAGTCTTTTGATGATAAATTCATAAAAGAAAGAAGAGAAAGGGTATGGGTAAGCAAACCCAAAGGACCAAGAATACCCATAAGGGGATAAACAAGGTGAAAAGGAAGATTATCATTTCTTCTGATGAGGATACTGAGGGTGAAAAAAATGAATTGAGGCTGTGGTTAGTAAAATTATGGAAATGGAAAAGAAGGTAAAGGAGCTGGAAGGGAACAAAGATGCTAAGGGTCTGGAAACTAACCTGAACAATCTGGTCATCAGAGTGGATAGGATGGAGCTTACTATGAAGAGGATTGCTGAGCAAAACTTCCAGATCCTTAAGGCCACTATTGATCATATTAACATCCTGATTAACAAATTTGATGAGATTAAAGGCAAGAAGGATGATAAGGATCAAATGGATAAGAAGGGTCACAGAAAAAGAACAAGGGCCAACACTTGGAAACAAGTTGATATCAAGGAAAAAGAGCTAGAAGAAATGAAAAAATTTGCGATCAATATGAAGCAGATGGTGGTTCATGCTTAAGAACTTATGAGAAACATTTAGCTATCCTTGTGTTGTCTTTGTGCTTTCCTTTGGTTGTCTAGTGTTGCTTCCTTTGTCTTGTGTTCCCTTTTTGTTTTGACTGGGAACTGTTCTATGTGTGGGTGATCAGGCACTGTTGTTTTATGCCTCTTTTATGCTTTATCTTTCTCCTGCTTTGTAACAAGGTTCCAAGTTCCTTTCAAAACCTATTTTTAATTAATCAAAACAACTTAATGAACTACGCAATTAACACCCTGCAATCTAAATATCACCAATATCATTCAAACCAACATTTATTAACAAAACTCCAATAAACATGCAAAGTCATGCAACTCACAAATTCACAAAAAATGAATATCACCACAATATTGTTCTATTACATTGATTCTCATACACCACTTACGTGTGAAATATGATTCATAAAGCAATAAAACATAAGATCAAAACAAGTTGTTGATTTCAAATAATAGACATTACCATATTGCAAAGAAAAAATTCATAGCACATATGCATATCTCGAGCAATCTATAAGATTATTCATGTATTAACTCCAAAGAATGTACCATAACATCTACTCAGACTCATAAAATCTGCATAAAAATCTCTAAAAGAATTTCTAACTGGGCCTCAAATCATCAATTTATAGACCCCTACAATGAAATAAGTTCTCCAATTTATAGAGTTTCTTGTCCTACTTTCCAGGAAATAAACTTATCTAAATTAAGCACTAAAAAACCAAGGAGCCACAGTTGACATGCAAGTCTTTGCCTTGAACTCCAGATAACTACTAAGAAACTGTGACTAGGTGAGCATTACAAAAATGGTGTTCCATGAGCCAACACTTAGTAATCATGCAAAACTTGCTCAATAATTAAAGTAAATATTGGAGCAGTAGTTGAAGTCCCAGTACTACCCAAGAGATCTTCCTCCATTATGATATCTTTCCCAAGATTCAAAATCTTATTCAATACCTAATATTGTTTAGTAAAAATGTTGAGCTTTCGCTCCCACTACTGAGAACATGAAGCCAAAGCTCCTCCTATCTGTGAGGCTTTCTTATATATCTCCATAGTATTCTGCAAAAACAATCTAATTTTAGAAGCATTATTTTGTGCCCATGTTTTTTTTGTTGCAGCCATCTTTCTCACATCAATGAGTGTTCTCACATCACCTTCTGGAAGTGATGAAGTTGAAGGTAAAATGTCATCTACAAATACATCCAGTGGCTTTCTCATTTCTTCAAGTAGCTTATTGTATTGTTCCAATTGTGCCTTAACCTCTGACTAAGAAATGTGTTCTTTCTCCATTCTGCTCCTTGCCACACTGGTAGCAAGTTCCAAAGTATCCAAATCTCCCCACTTGGTTTGTTTACCCAATCTAACTTGTGAAAATTGGTATTTTGGGGAGCTTTCCCCTTCAACTTGTATAGGAGCTACAATATCAGCAATCACCTCACCAGGACCAGTTCTAGATAAATGATGTATGGTCTTCGCCTTCTTTGTTTTCCTTTGCTCCTTAGTAATTGCTTGCTGCAAGGTAATTTTTGACAATACTACTTTCTTCTTCTTCTCAAAGGTGAAGCTTAACCACTGTGGTGTGTCTTCGTCCTTTTTGTAATACCCTAAAAATGGTCATCTAAACCATGGGCCTCTAATCTCGACAACATCACCAAGGTCCTAACCAAAGGCAATTAAATCAATCTTGAGCACATTATTAATTCTTCAGTCATCAAATATCACATGGCAAATCAATTACTCTATATTAATTAAATATTTATTTAATTAATTGAATTATTCCAAGAATATCATTTTGATCAATTATCCTATTTAATTTATTAAATATCCTTGCATATTTAATTAATTAATAAATTTTCCATTAATCGTGCAAAAAAAAAGAATTAATTTATTACAAAAGAGGAATTCATCACAAAGAAAGAGTTGAATTGAAAATAAAATAAAAGAATAGAAATGAGAGAGAAATCAAACTTGAGATATTATTTCTTTTTCTAAATTTAGAACTTGAAATCAAAAAAGAAATTAAATTGAATTATTCTCTAAAATTGAAACTCAAAGCTTTTCAAAAATAAGCTCAGTTGCATTGAACAGACTCTTTTCTTGAATAAATCAAAGAATTGTCTATTTTTATCACAAAAGCATGGAATTAATTAATCTTATTTCTAATGCAACTTGAACTTCTTATTTGAATGCATTTCAATTAAACTATAATTGGAATCTATCTCAAGGTTAACTGAACCTGATTTCTCAATTATTTTCAATTAATCCTAAATTGAGCTTTTTCATCATCTCTCTTGTAATTCTCTATAAATTCAGCCTTCAGCTCTCATCCAATTCACCCTAGAGATTTTTGAGAACACTCTTGGAGATTATTATTATGCTGATTTTTGCTCTGGAGTCATTGAATATATTGTGCTTTTTTAGATTATTTGCATCCATATTGCTTGAATCCATTATTGCTTGAATTATTCATCCATTTTAGCTTAATATCATTCTCATATAGATTAAATCCTTCATCTTGGTGTAGTCTAGTCACTAGTATTGCTTATAAAAATTTGAGAGCAATCTTATACTTGCATTGTTTAGAAGGAAATTGGTCGATTTGTTATGATTTTATTATTCATGCTTATATCTGTCTAACCATACATGTAATGACTTAATTGAAGTGTTGTGTCTTGTAGATACAAATCCTTAATCCACTTTTCACACACACATTTATGGTGCCCACCGTGGGGTAGAAGACTACATTTTTCATCCTCCAAGATTGACTTTTTATTTTTGTTATTTTTCAGGTTTTTGACTTTTTGGATTTTTGCTCGTACAGTCTCTACGCCATATCATACGACATTTCTCATAGTCTGAAATGACAAACTACAGGTGTCATACGAGTAGGAATCCTTTATCGTATGATATGGTAAACTCTGTCATACATATTTGTATTTTTCTAGTTAAAAAGACAAAAAAAGCAAATTTCATGATTTTGGTTTTTTGTTCAAATTGATTATATTGATGACTGACCCTAGTTGTTTATCTATCTATCTTAGAATTTTTCACAACCTAATCAGTTTTTTGCAGAACGCTTGTCGAAGAATATGCTTATCGCACAAAGACAATATGACTATTGATTCGTTGTCTTTGCAGGTTGCCTGAGAAGTATCGACCAAACATCATGTATTCTTTAAATTCATTTTTAGGCACCTAAATTTCTATCTGGTTAAAAAACAAATCTATATTTCGTGTTTTTAAGTAAATTCTAAGAGGTAGGAGATTATGCTTTTGTCTTTTTCTAGACAATCAGAAATCCAGACCCTTGAGGCATTTTCTTTGTTTGAGATTTGTACATCTTTAGCAGGCCTGGCCTCCCGAGGAGCTTTAAAACACTTAAATCCTTTATGGTTGGTGTGAGGGGAACAACCTAAGTGGGAAAGGCTAAACGCCAAGTACTCCAACACACTATAAAATAAACGTGATTTGCTAAAAATCAAGTCAACGGCAGTGGTCGGGAATAGCTCTCCTCAGTACCTTTGGGTATATTAAACCTTGGTTTTCAAGGTTGGAAGACCTCTTAATTGAGTTTATACCTTGACGTGCCGAATAGACCCCTTACTAGATCTAATTAAAAATTAGAAGCTACCTGGTTCACCTCTGAAAGGGGGATAATCTTTGTGCAAGAGAGATAGTAACTCTCCCAAGATACTTGTCATTTCGTGCCCCCATTAGCATTTGGAGTCCGATAATACAGTGTTAAGAATCCATTGCGTGAGACTCAGTGGTCGTATTCTAATTAGCTATTGGGTGTGTACCCGAGTCTACAACAAAAGGTTTTCTTCTCTCACCAAATTCCATAGGGCTTGCATGTTGTGATTGGAGTTACTATTCATACTACGTGTTTTCTGTGTTTTCATCCCTCAAACTAAAAATGGAATACCAAAATTGGAGAAAATAAGAAACAACTTAGTGATCAAAAACTTTGTCTATGTCAGAACTAGTCCATCCTAAGTCAAAATTCTGTCCAAAACTAGTCTATCCTGGTCAAAAATCAGTCCATCTCAGAATTGTGTTAGGTCCCAAAGACAACTGAGAGGGAGGGGGGGGGGGGTGGGGAGGTGAATCAGTTGTCCAATAAATTCAACCAAAATTAACTAAACCAAAACCTAATGCTTAATACCGGTAAACCAAACTTTATGACGATAGACAGTATTAATAGTTAATTGCAGCACCGGTAAAGATTAATAAATGAAATAGAAAGACAATAACATCCACAACACATAACACAAATATTTGTACATGGAAACCCTGTAAGAGGAAAAAACACAATGGGAAGCCTTACCCACAATCAAATGATACTACTGCAGATAGTATGTGTGTACAATATGGATTCTGCACATGCAGAAAGGCCACCTATCTAGAGCTCACTGCTCAATCACAAAATGAAAGTCACACTGACTACAATTGGATGGTTAAATCAAATGACAATGTACTACACAAAATAGCATCTTCATATGCTAGATTCAGTATCGGTTTAGTTCTGATTGCCTTCACAAAATCCTTCCTTCAACCTTCAAATGATGTCTACGTGTATAGCTCTGCTTGTTTTCGCATATACGTTATTGCAATCCTTTTCGCATTCACACTACAATCTCACAATTGAGATCTTACATTTATACCATAACCTAAGACCAATTTGAATAGGTCGGCTCACTAAAAGATATTACAATAAAATCAATTACAAATAAATCAATATCTGATGCATGATGTCGGTGTTGGTATTTTGGTATGGTTTTGTCATTGATGTCAATACCTACTAAACACTTATCAACTCTAGCACTTTGGAGAATCAGTAACATTCACCGGCAAGCAAGTGACTTATGCACAGTCACCGGTATCTGGTACACCGGTAGGATATAATGTTCACCGGCACTTGGACTAGCATGGAAAACACCTGGTTATGTCGAAGACATCATTTGGACACTTTGTCTTGGAGTTTTGGTCATTGGCATATTTCGTATTTGCATATTTGTTGTTACCAGCAAATAGGTCCAGGATATACACCGGCAGTTTTATCTTTTCCAGATCAGCACGACACTCTATGGAGATGTCTTATTATTGTTGTAAATGCATCAAGCCGACATGTTGAATCGGTTATTGCATCGAACATTGTTTTATTTGTAAATTGATTTTATTGTAATATCCTTTAGAGCTGACCTACTAAAATTGGTCTTAGGTTATGATATAAATGTAAGATCTTATTTGCAAGATCATGTGTAGAATGCGAAAAAGAATTGTGTGAAGGTATATGCAAGAATAAGCAGAGCTATACACGCAAACATCATTTGAAGGTTGAAGGAGGGTTTTTGTGAAGACAATCAGAACTACACCGGTATTGAATCCATCATAGAAAGATGCTAATTTGAGAACTACATCCTTATTGGATTTAACTATCCAATTGTAGTTAGTGTGACTCCTAATTGTGTTTGAGCAGTGAGCTCTAGGCGCTTGGCCTTTCTGCATGTGCAAACCCCATTTGTATACACATACTATCTGCAGTAGTATCATCTGATTGTGGGTAAGGTTTTCCACCATGGTTTTTCCCCGTACAGGGTTTCCATGTACAAATATTGGTGTTATGTGTTGTGGATAACTTTTTCTTTTTGTTTCATGCATTAATCTTTACCGGTATTACAATTAACTGATAAAATTGTCTACCAGCATAAAAGACTGGTTTACTGGTATTAATCATTAAAGTTGGTAAAGTTGTTTTTGGTTTGAATTTGTTAGACAACTGATTCACCCCCCCCCCCTCTCAGTTGTCTCTAGGACCTAACAATTGGTATCAGAGCTTAGTCCTCTTTTTGCAAAAGTTTAACAGGTTGAGGAGATCCAATGTCTACTAACTAATTCAGGAAGGACAATCCTAAACTTGATGGAACTAGCTATGGCATATGGAAGATCAGAATGGAGACACATCTAAATTGCATTGGAAAGGACATCTAGTATGTTACAAAGAATGGCAATACAACTCCTACAACCAGTCATCCTAATCCACCAAACTTGGCTAAAGATGAAGAAAATGATTGAAAAGCAAAAGAAGCACTTTTGAGTGCATTAACAGATCAGCAAATCATGAGATTATCAGATAGATCAACTGCTAAAGCTATTTGGGATCATTTGGAAACACTGAATGAAGGAGATTCCACAGTCAAAATTGCAAAACTTGAAAGCTTCCAAGTCAGGTATGAAAATCTAAAAATGGAAGAAGATGAAAGGATTTATGCTTTTATAGAAAGAGTAAATGAAATTGTTTTGGGTATTAAATGTTGTGGAGGAACCTTAAGTGAAGATGAAATTGTTTCAAAAGTTTTAAGAGGATTGTCACCAGCATATAAAATGAAGGTTACTACTATAAATGAGTTAAGAACAATGCCTAATACATCAGTAACTAGGGATACATTGATTGCAAAACTTTCAGCTTTTGAAATTGAGGAATTTGGTCCTGTTGCTACTATAAAGACAAATTTAGCTTTTAAGGCATCAACATCATCTACACCATCATTTGACAAGTCTGATTGGAAAGCCTTTTATGCAAGAGAACTTGAGGAAAGCAGGAGAGAAAATGAAGAACTTGAAGAACTTGAAGCATTATTTGCAAGGAAAATGCCTAAAGGTCCATTTGGAAGTAAGAATGAAGGTAAAGCACCCTTCAAATGCTTTAACTATAATAAGATTGGTCATATGGCTTCTAGATGCCCTAATAAACATGCTAGACTAAGAGAAGAAGCTAGGAGAACATACAAGCCTAACCCTGAATATCAGAGATATAGATTTAAGAAGAATAAAGATAAATCTTGTTATCTTGCTGATGAAGGTGTGACTGATGATTCTGATGAGGATCTGGTAGACAATGGATGGGTTTGTGTTGCTATAATAGAAGATCAACTGACACCTACTATTCAACTGGTAGAGCAGGCCCTGGTAGCTAAATTTGAAGTTAAGGATGAATGGGTCATTGATTCAGGATGCTCACATCATATGACTGGTGATAAAAGTAAATTCTTGAACTTCCAGGAATATAATGGAGGTCTAGTATGATTTGGAGATGATAAAGCTTGTTTGATCAAAGGTAAAGGTACAATATCTCTTGATGGTAAGTATAATACTGACAATGTTTACTATGTTGAAGGTTTAAAGTATAATCTTTTGAGTATTGGTCAATTAGTTGAGAAAGGATTTCAGTTACAATTCAAAAATGGAAAATCCAAAATCATGATTAGAACTAGTTTGGAAATTGCAACCGGTAATCAAACTAGAGGTAATATCTTTCATTTGAATAATAGTGAAAAGACTTAGTTGATTGCACATATTGATGAAAGTTGGCTATGGCATAAGAGACTTTGTCATGTAAATTTTGATTTCATGGTAGAAATCAGTACTACTAAGGCAGTTAGAGATTTACCTAAAATTGTCAAACCTCACAATACAGTATGTAAGGAATGTCAATTTGGAAAACAAGTTAGAGCTACTTTTAAAAGTATTCCAGAAAAATCAAATAATGCTCTTGACTTAATTCATATTGATTTATGTGGTCCAGCTAGAACTAAAAGTTTGAAAGGTGATAGATATTTCATGCTAATCATTGCTGACTATTCTAGAATGTGTTGGGTTACTTTTCTCAGAGAAAAAACAGAAGCACTTGGAAAGTTCAAACTATTCAAAGCAATGGTAGAGAATGAAACCGATAAGAAAATCAAATGTCTGAGATCAGATCAAGGAGGAGAATTTACATCTAAGGAATTTAATGTATTCTGTGAAGTGAATGGAATCAGAAGACAACTATCAGCACTCCAGACACCACAACAAAATGGAGTCATTGAAAGGAAAAATAGAACTACCTTGGATGCAGCTACAAGTATGTTATCAAAAGAAAATCTACCACATGTGTATTGGAGAGAGGCAGTAAGTACAACGGTCTATACATTCAACAAATTTCACATCAAAGGTGAAACCAGTAAGACCCCTCATGAACTATGGTTTGGTATTACTCCTACTCTTAAATTTTTCAGAATATTTAGAAGTAAATGCTATATTAGAAGGGATGAGTATATTGGAAAATTTGATCCTAGAAGTGATGAAGGATTTTTTCTTGGTTATTCATCTAAGAGCAAGGCATATAGATGTTTTAACAAAAGATTGCAGAAAATTATTGAGACTATAAATGTGAAGATTGATGAACAATTTAGAGGAACTTCAAGGTATATAGACTCTGAACCGGCAATAGAGATTCTAACAAATGAACCTGCATTGAACCCACCGATATAGAATGAAGATCCAGTTACACCGGTATCATCTAAAAATTCCACTGTAACTAAGGACAACAGCAAACGAAGACACCTCGGTATGTAAGACCGAATCACTCTGAAGATCAGATAATTGCGAACAAGTATAAAGGAGTTATGACAAGAGGAAGACTGGAAAATGAAGAGGTATGTCTCATTTCTCAAATGGAACCATCATCAATTAATGAGGCATGTGAAGATAAACACTGGATTAAAGCTATGGAAGAGGAACTAGAACAAATTGAGAAAAATAACACATGGACATTAGTTCCCCAGCCTAAAGACAAAAATGTGATTGGAACAAAGTGGGTATTCAGAAACAAACTTAATTAATATGGTAAGGTAATGAGGAATAAATAAAGACTAGTGTGTAAGGGATATTCTTAGAAAGAAGGAATTGATTATAATGAAACCTTTGCACCGCTAGCTAGAATTGAGGCGGTCAGATTATTTTTCGCTTTTACAGCACACAAGAACTACAAAGTATATCAAATGGATATTAAATGTGCATTTCTAAATGGAGATATTGAAGAAGAAGTTTACATTGAACAACCTGATGGATTTTCTTTGACAAATAACAAAGATATGGTTTGCAGGTTAAGGAAAGCTTTGTATGGGTTGAAACAAGCTCCAAGAGCCTGGTATGCAAGATTGGATAAGTATCTTTTGAAGATTGGTTTTTCTAAAGGTAATGCTGATAGCAACTTATATTATAAAGTGACAAATGATGACATCTTGATTATAGAAGTTTTTGCTAATGATATAATCTCTGGAGGAGAAGATGGATTATGTAAAGAGTTTTCTATTGAAATGCAACAAGAATTTGAAATGTCTATGATTGGAGAAATAAAATTCTTTTTAGGATTGCAGATTTCAAAAACTGATAAAGGTGTATTCTTGAGTCAATCCAAGTACTTGAAGGAGTTATTAAAGAAATTTGGGATGGAGAACTCTAAACCGGTAAGCACACCTATGACTACAAATGACAAATTATCACTAAGGGATGAATCTACACCTGTTAATCCGACTAGGTACAAATATATGATAGGAGGTTTACTGTATTTGACACAAACAAGACCTGATATCATGAATGTCGTATGTATTGTTTCAAGATTTCAGAGTAATCCTAGAGAAAATCATGAATCAACAGTAAAAAGGATTTTCCGGTACTTGCAAGGCACTTCAAATCTTAGATTATGGTATCCTAGAGATGAAAAATTTGAATTATGTGCATACATAGATGCAAATTGGGCAGGAGATGCGGATGATAGAAAAAGCACCACCGGCTGAGCATTTTTTCTTGGAAGCAGATTAATTTCTTGGTTGAGTAAGAAACAAAGTTGTACATATTTATCAACAGCTGAATCAGAATATGTTGCAGCAGCAACCAACTGTACACAGGTACTATGGCTTAAGCAAATGTTGAAAGATATAAAGGTAAAATGCAAGGAACCTATTACTATCTATTGTGATAACACTACAATAATTGATATATCTAAGAATCTGATATTACATTCTAAAACCAAAAATGTCTCTATCAAACTGAATTTTCTAAGGGAAAATGTTGAAGCAAAAGAAATTAAGATGGTTTATGTGAATACTAAAGAGCAGATTGCAGATATTTTCACTAAACCTCTACCTAAGGAGACTTTTGAATATCTCAGAGACCAGCTTGGGGTCATATCCCCACTGGTAGAAACTTAGACAATTGATGATAGTCATCAACCGACAGAAATAACAGAGAAATCTTTTACTTCGGCTTTGATGAGAAAGCTACTTCTCAGGAGGAGTAGTTGGTATAGTGAATTGGTTGGTATTTTGTATTTGAAAAATGGTCTTTATATTTCTTTGGCATTTGATGTCAAAGGGGGAGAGATTGGTATGGAAAAACATAAGGAAAACTCATGTCACTCCCAAGGGGAGAGATTGTTACTTTGGGGAGATTATTGGTTTTTGGTATTTGGCATTTCTAGTTTGGCACTTTGATGGTTTTTCCATCTTGTGTTGTCATCAATGCCAAAGGGGGAGATTGTTGGTATTTTGGTATGGTTTTGTCATTGATGTCAACACCTACTAAACACTTATCAACTCTAGCACTTTGGAGAATCAATAACATTCACCGACAAGCAAGTGACTTATGCACAGTCACTGGTATCTAGTACACCGGCAGGATATAATGTTCACCAACACTTGGAATAGCATGGAAAACACCTGGTTATGTCAAAGACATTGTTTGGACACTTTGTCTTGGATTTTTGGTCATTGGCATATTTTGTATTTGCATATTTGTTGTTACCAGCAAATAGGTCCAGGATATACACCAGCAAGTTTATCTTTTCCAAATCAGCACAACACGCTATGGAGATGTCTTATTATTGTTGTAAATGCATCAAGACAACATGTTGAATCAGTTATTGCATCGGACATTGTTTTATTTGTAAATTTATTTTATTGTAATATCCTTCAGAGCCGACCTACTAAAATTGGTCTTAGGTTATGATATAAATGTAAGATCTTATTTGTAAGATCATGCGTGGAATGTGAAAAATAATTGTGTGAAGGTATATGCAAGAATAAGTAGAGCTATACACACAGACATCATTTGAAGGTTGAAGGAGGGTTTTTGTGAAGACAATTAGAACTACACCAGTACTAAATCTAGCATAGAAAGATGTTAATTTGAGCAGTACATCCTTATTGGATTTAACCATCCAATTGTAGTCAGTGTGACTCCTAATTGTGTTTGAGCAGTGAGCTCTAGGCACTTGGCCTTTCTGCATGTGCAGACCCCATTTGTATACACATACTATCTGCAATAGTATCATCTGATTGTGGGTAAGGTTTCCCACCGTGGTTCTTCCCCTTACAGGGTTTTCATGTACAAATATTGGTGTTATGTGTTGTGGATAACTTTGTCTTTTTGTTTCATGCATTAATCTTTACCAGTATTATAGTTAACTGATAAAACTATCTACCGGCATAAAAGACTGGTTTACTGGTATTAATCATTAAAGTTGGTAAAGTTGTTTTTGGTTTGAATTTGTTAGATAACTGATTCACCCCCCTCCCTCTCAGTTGTCTCTGGGACCTAATAGTCAGCTCAATATACTTACAATAATAATAAATCATCTCCACAATGTGTTGTGCTGATCTAGAATAGATATACCTGCCAGTGCATATCCTAGACCTATTTGCCAGTAATAGTAAATATGCAAACTCGAATAAGAAAATAACCAAATCACAAAAACCAAGTGATCGAATAACGTCTTTGACATAACCAGGTACTCTCCGAGTCATTCCAAGTGTTGGTGAACAATATAATCTATCGGTGAACCAAATAATCTGTCGGTGAACCAAATACTGGTGACTGTACATAAGTCTCTGACTTGCCGGTGAACATAACCAAAGATCTCCAAGTGTTGATAAGTGTTGACAAGTGATGATAGGTGTTGACATCAATGACAAAACCATATCAACATATCCAAAATTCCAACAATCTCCCCCTTTTGCATTGATGGCAATACAAGATGGAAAAACCATCAAAGTGCCAAAACAGAAATGCCAAAAACCAAAAACCAACAATCTCCCAAAGAGATCATTAACCAAAAATCAAAATACATAATATCTCTCCCCCTAGGAATAATCTCTCCCCAAAAGAAAAAGATAATGTGTTTTTCCATATCAATCTCTCCCCCTTTGACATCAAATGCCAAAGCATTACAAAACCAAATACAAAATACCAACTACTCCCCCTGACAAGTAGCTCTCCTCATCAAAGCTGGAATAAAAGATTTCTCTGTTAATTCTACTGGTTGATGACAAACATCAATTGTCTAAGTCTCTACCAGTGGGGGTAGGACTCCAAGTTTCTCTCTAAGATACTCAAATGTTTCCTTAGGCAAAGGCTTTGTAAAAATATCTGCAATCTGCTCTTTAGTATTCACATAAATCAATTTCACTTCTTTTGCTTCAATATTCTCCTTTAGAAAATTGAATTTGATAGAAACATCTTTAGTCTTAGAGTGAAATATTGGGTTCTTTGATATATCAATTGTTGTCGTATTATCACAGTAGATAGTTATAGGTTCCTTGCATTTTACCTTTATGTCCTTCAACATTTGCTTGATCCATAATACCTATGTACAATTAGTTGCTGCTGCAACATATTCTAATTCTATTGTTGATAGACTTGTACAACTTTGTTTCTTGCTCAACCATGAAATTAGTCTGCTGCCAAGAAAAAATGCTCCATCGGTGGTGCTTTTTCTGTCATCCACATCTCCTACCCAATTAGCATCTGTGTATGCACATAAATCAAAATTTTCATCTCTAGGATATCATAAACCAATATTTGTAGTGCTTTGTAGGTACCGGAAAATCCTTTTCACTGCTGATTCATGATTTTCTTTAGGATTACTCTGAAATCTTGAAACAATACATACTACATTCATAATATCAGGTCTTGTTTGTGTCAAATATAGTAAACCTTCTATCATAGACTTGTATCTAGTCGGATTAACAGGTGTAGATTCATCCTTCAAAGATAATTTATCAGTTGTAGTCATAGGTGTGCTTACCGATTTACAGTTTTCCATGCCAAATTTCTTTAGTAATTCCTTCAAGTACTTAGATTGACATAGGAATATACCTTTATCAGTCTGTGAAATCTGCAATCCTAAAAAGAATTTTATCTCTCCAATCATAGACATTTCAAATTATTGTTGCATTTTGTTAGAAAAGTCTTTATACAAACCATCTTCTCCTCCAAAGATTATATCATCAACAAAAACTTCAATAACCAAGATGTCATCATTAGTCACTTTATAGTATAGATTGTTGTCAGAATTACCTTTAGTGTATCCAAGCTTCAAAAGATATTTGTCCAATCTAGCATACCAAGCTCTAGGAGCTTGTTTCAATCCATATAAAGCTCTCCTTAACCTGCAAACCATGTCTTTGTTATCTGTCAAAGAAAATCCATCGAGTTGTTCAATATAAACTTCTTCTTCAAGATCTCCATTCAAAAATGCACATTTAACATCCATTTGATATACTTTATAGTTCTTGTGTGCTGCAAAAGCCAATAAAAGTCTGAGTGCCTCAATTCTAGCTACCGGTACAAAGGTTTCATTGTAATCAATTCCTTCTTTCTGTGAATAACCCTTACATACTAATCTTTCTTTGTTTCTGATTACCATACCATCTTCATTAAGTTTATTTCTAAAAACTCATTTAGTTCCAATTACATTTTTGTCTTTAGGCCGGGGAACTAATGACCAAGTGTTATTCCTTTCAAATTTTTTTGATTCATCTTCCATAGCTTTAATCCAATATTTATCTTCAGATGCCTCATTAATTGATGTAGGTTCAATTTAAGAAATAAGACATACCTCTCCATTTGCCAATCTCCCTCTAGTAATAACTCCTTGAAATTTGTTTCCAATAATCTGATCTTCAGAATGATTCAGTCTTACATACCAGGGTGCTTTTACTTGTTGTTCTTCAGTGACTGTTGAATCTCCAGATGATGCTAGTGTGACTGGATCACCATTTTGTACCAGTGTATTCATAATAGGTTCATTTGTGATTATCTCTATTGTTGGTTCAGAGTCTGTGTACCTTGAATTTCATCTAAATTGTCCATCAATCTTCACATTTGCACTCTCAACAATTTTCTACAATCTCTTGTTGAAACATCTATACGCCTTTCTCTTAGATGAATAACCAAGAAATATTCCTTCATCACTTCTAGGATCAAATTTGCCAATATACTCATCTCTTCTAATATAACATTTATTTCCAAATATTCTGAAATATTTAAGAGTAGGAGTATTACCAAACCATAGTTCATGTGGGGTCTTACCGATTTCACCTCTGATGTGAACTTTGTTGAATGTATAAACTGTTGTATTGACCACTTCTCTTCAGTATATATGAGGTAGATTTGCTTTTGATATCATGCTTCTGGATGCATCCAAGATAGTTTTGTTTTTCCTTTCCACAACTCCATTCTGCTGGGGTGTCCGGGGTGCTGATAACTGTCTTCTGATCCCATTCACTTCAAAGAATGTATTAAATTCCTTAGATGTGAATTCACCTCCTTTATCTGATCTCAAACATTTGATTTTCTTGCCAGTTTCATTTTCTACCATCACCTTGAATAGTTTGAATTTCCCAAATGCTTCAGATTTTTCCCTAAGAAAAGTAACCCAACACATTCTAGAATAGTCAACAATGATTAGCATAAAATACCTATCTCCTTGTATACTTCTAGTTCTTACTGGACCACATAAATCAGTATGAATTAAATCAAGAACATTGTTAGACTTCTCTGGAATACTCTTGAAAGTTTCTTTAACTTGCTTTCCAAATTGACATTCCTTACATACCAGATTGTGAGGTTTAACAATCTTAGGTAAATCTCTAACTGCCTTAGTTGTACTAATTTTCACAATGCAATCAAAATTTACATGACAAAGTCTCTTATTCCATAACCAACTTTCATCAATATGTGCAATCAAACATGCTTTCTCATTGTTGTTCAAATGAAAGATATTACCTCTAGTCTGATTACCGGTTGTAATTTCCAAACCAGTTTTGTTTAAGATTTTGAATTTACCATTCTTGAATTGTAACTGAAATCCTTTCTCAACTAATTGACCAACACTTAAAATATTATGCTTCAAACCTTCAACATAGTAAATATTATCAGTATTGTGCTTACCATCAAAAGATATAGTGCCTTTTCCTTTGATCAAACAAACTTTATCATCTCCAAATCTTAGTAGACCTCCATTGTAACCCTGAAAGGTTAAGAATTTACTCTTATCACCAGTCATGTGATGTGAACATCTTGAATCAATAATCCATTCATCCTTATCTTCAACTTTAGCTACCAGGGCTTTCTCTACCGGTTGATCTTCTGTTATAGCAACAACAATCCATCCATTGTTTGTCGAATCCTCATCAAAAACATCAGTAACTCCTTCATCAGCATAATAACAATATTTGTCTCTATTCTTCTTAAACTTGTATTTCTGATAGTCAGGGTTAGGCTTATATGTTCTTTTAGCTTCTTCTCTTAATCTTGCATGTCTATCAGGATATCTAGAAGCCATATGACCAATCTTATTACAGTTAAAACATTTAAAGGGTGCTTTACCTTCATACTTACTTCCAATTGGACCTTTAGGTATTTTCCTTGCAAATAGTGCTTCAAGTTCTTCAAGTTCTTCATTTTATCTCCTGCTTTCTTCAAGTTCTCTTGCACAGAAGGCTTTCCAATCAGATTTATTAGATAATGATGATGATGATGCATTTGATGATGATTCCTTGAAAGATAGATCTGTCTTGATAGTAGTAACAGGACCAAATTCCTCAAGCTCAAAAGCTAAAAGTTTTCCAACCAAAGTGCCTCTAGATATTGATGCATTAGGCATTGTTCTCAATTCATTTATAGCAGTAACTTTTATTTTATATGATGGTGGCAAAGATCTTAAAACTTTAGAAACAATCTCATCTTCACTTAAGGTTCCTCCACAATATTGTATACCCAAAACAATTTCATTTACTCTTTCCATAAAAGTAGAAATTCTTTCTTCTTCTTCAGTTTTCAGACTTTCATACCTGACCCGGAAGCATTCAAGTTTTGCAATTTTGACTGTGGAATCTCCTTCATTCAATGTTTCCAGTTTGTCCCAAATAGCTTTAGCAGTAGATCTATTTGATAATCCCATGACTTGTTGATCTGACAATGCGCTTAAAAGTGCTTCTCTTGCTTTGCAATCATTTTCCTCATCTTTAGCCAAGTTAGGTGGATTAGGTTGACCTTGAGTAGGAGCAGTATAGCCATTCTTTGTAACATCACATATGTCCTTTCCAATGCAGTTCAAATGTGTCTCCATCCTAATCTTCCATATGCCATAGTTAGTTCCATCAAGTTTTGGACTATCCTTCCTGAAATAATTAGAAGACATTGGATCTCCTCAAGCTGTAAAACTTCTACAAAAATAGGACTAAGATCTGATACCAATTGTTAGGTCCCGGAGATAACTGAGAGGGGGGGTGAATCAGTTGTCCAATAAATTTAACCAAAATTAACTAAACCAAAACTTAATGCTTAATACCGTTAAACCAAACTTTATGCCGGTAGATAGTCTTAATAGTTAATTGTAGTACCGGTAAAGATTAATGCATGAAACAGAAAGACAATAACATCCACAACACATAACACAAATATTTGTACATAGAAACCCTGTAAGGGGAAAAACCATGGTGGGAAGCCTTACCCACAATCAAATGATACTACTGCAGATAGTATGTGTGTACAATATGGATTATGCACATGCAGAAAGGCCAGCTGCCTAGAGCTCACTGCTCAATCACAAAATGAGAGTCACACTGACTACAATTGGATGGTTAAATCCAATGACAATGTACTACATAAAATAGCATCTTCATATGTTGGATTCAGTACCAGTTTAGTTCTGATTGCCTTCACAAAATCCTTCCTTCAACCTTCAAATGATGTCTGCGTGTATAGCTTTGCTTTTTTTTGTATATATCTTATTGCAATCCTTTTTGCATTCACACTAGAATCTCACAATTGAGATCTTACATTTATACCATAACCTAAGACCAATTTGAATAGGTCGGCTCACTAAAAGATATTACAATAAAATCAATTACAAATAAATCAATATCTGATGCATGATGTCGGCTCAATGTATTTACAATAATAATAAATCATTTTACAATAATAATAAATCATCTCCACAACATGTCATGCTGATCTGGAATAGATATACATGTCGGTGCATATCTTAGATCTATTTGCCAGTAATAGCAAATATGCAAACCTGAATAAGCAAATAACCAAATCGCCAAAACCATGTGATTGAATAATGTCTTTGACATAACCAAGTAGTCTCCAACAATCCAAGTGCTGGTGAACAATATAATCTGTCGGTGAACCAAATAATCTACCCGTGAACCAAATACTAGTGACTGTGCATAAGTCTCTGACTTGCCAGTGAACATAACCAAAGATCTCCAAGTGCTGATAAGTGTTGACAAGTGATGACAGGTGTTGACATCAATGAAAAAACCATATCAACATATCCAAAATGCCAACAAATTGGTCATACTCAGTTGTCATACTCAGCTATTGAAAAAATCTAAACTTTTGTCTCTGTCCTGTTAACAGTTGTACAAATCTGATCATTTCTTGTTCTACTCCATATCCTGTGTCGTACAAGTTTGATAATTTGTCGTCTGAGCTCAATCCCCTGTCATACAAAACCTAGCAGTCTGTCGTCTGAAGCTAAATCCTGTGTCGTACGATACATAATTGCACTGAACCTTTTGTCATCCTAGACATACCCATCTGTCGTATGGTACTAGGCAGCAACTCTTATGAAACAGAACTATTGTCATCCTGGAGCTATTAAATTGTCGTCTGGCTTAGTAAAACCTATCGTATGAATCTCTGGTTTTGTCAGTGCAAAACAGACAAACTTGCCTAAAACCATCTACAACAAGCATAATACTAGCTATCATCATCCTAAGCATAAATAGATCAAGATAGTGTACCTCTGCCATTTGTGTTGCACGATTTGGTCAATCATCTTTCAGCTAGTTCAATCAACTACTTATCAAACCTAAGTCACTTAGATAACGTCTTATACAGGATAGATTGTTCATGAAACCAAATTGAATCTTAGTCACTACTCTCGAATCAACTTGGATAAATGTCTTATACATGATAGATCTTTCCTGAAACCAAACTGTAGCTAGGAATTCGGAAATCATCAAAGCAAATAGGAAATTGGTCTAGCTCAATCAAAAAAACTCAAATGCAGTGATTAATCCTAACTACATTCAATGAAAACATGAAGACAAGACATTCAAAATGAAATCTAAGCAAACCAAATGCATATGTCTCCTTCATGTGGCTCCATTGTCCTTCTTTCTCCTTCAAATTGCTTTGTTTTGTGGATCTCACCTTCAAGTGCATAAACCTAATGTGAAAGCAAGATTGACGAGACGAGACGACAGCATAAGGGTACTAGAAGCGTGATTGATTCGACCTTTTGATTGAAGAAATTCATCCAATTTATAGACAAATTGGAGAAATGACAAGATTAGCATGAATTTGATTCGAATGGAAATTTCAAATCAAGAATGACAAATATGACAAATTATGACAAAATTGACACTTTCTATGCAAAATTGATTGATTGGCAAATTATGACAAAATATGACAAATTGCTATGTCATTCCCATGAAATTAGGAGAAATATTAGAGAAAATAGAAAATTAGAAATTAGGAAATTAGAAAATTGATGAAAATTAGAAAATTAGGAATTAGGAGAAATTAGTAAATTGGAAAATTAGGTAAATTAATTAATAATTTTTCATTCATTAATTAATTCACAAAGAGAGGAGAAATTAGTTATCCAATTAAATAAACATTTAATTGTGACAAGAAGACTTAGGATAAATAAACTATTTAACCTAGAAGGAGAAATGACAAACAAGGTTAAATGAGTAAATCATGAAACCCTAGAAGATGAATTAGAAATGCAAGGATGACAATTAGGTCTTGACAAAAGATAATTGATGTCGATTCAATTTGATCATGATTCTAACTGACAAAGGACCAATGCTGATAAGTGATTTGATTGATAAATGCGCCAATTGATGAGGAACAATGACAAATTGATCCAAATTGACATGATTGAGAAAGACAACGATTGATGACAAATCGATCGCAAAACGACAAGATTGAAAAGAACAAGGATCGACCAAAATCATGACTGGAGATTGTTATCGACAAGACCAAATTCGAAAGAGAGAAAAATGAGGAATGCAGACAAAGGACTCGATGCTCGCAAATGATAAAGACCAGGTGCGTAACATAGGAGAAATGTTAATGCGACACAAAAACCCTAAAATAAAGCAATGCGCCAATGTTAAAGCACGACTCCACAAGTGTTGACCATTTTTAGACGTCTACACAAACTAAATCTTAGTTTCTTCTCACAAACAATATGTTAACTAAGCAACTAGCTCTAAAATTGATCTTGACCTCTGCATCACAAACAGCTTAAGGTCACACTAATCCATAAAAATGCCTACTCAAACTAGGTGTTCTCATAAGAAAGAGGCCAAAGGCAAAGGACAACCCTTCACATATCAAGATAACCCATATTACATGAAGGACCTACTCACTGACAAACCTTCATCATTAGGGGTACCATTTTTTGATGAACCTGAATCTCCCACTATGTATAAGACAGAACACAATGATAAAGACAACCTTAGTATTCATGAAACCGAAAATGACTCCTCATCAAGTGAAGCTAAAGAAGACACTGAACCTCCAGAAAGAGATATTCTTGACTATCAAAAGGACAAAGACTTTAGAAAAATGATGAAAGCTATCCTGGCTCGAGAGAAGGAAGACTATTTCTTATAACTAGCAAAACAAGGTGCCAAATTTCTTACTGGATATGATGTTCAAACACCCACTAATAAAAAGGAAGAATCACCTATACTCATGGTACACAAACAATTACAAGCCTTACAGATGGAGGTCACAGAACTAAAGAATGAGGATAACTCTCCAAAACAATATTCTCTGGAGACAATATGCCCCTTTTCCATTTGACAAGAATCTATACATGCCTCCATTTCCTTCATGAGTTGAGATCCCAAAATTTGCCAAATATGACGGTACCTCAGATCCTCAAGATCATGTCAGGGAATTTTGTGTTGCCTGTATGGAGTTCATGCACGATCAAACATATCTCATGCGACTTTTCACAAGGAGTTTGGCAGGACAAGCCATGGAATGGTTCTCAAGTCTACCTAAAGGAACAAAAACATTTGAAGAACTAATCCAACTGGTTTTACAACAATACTCATACAACATTCGACATCCTATGACTATGATCAAGCTTTGCAATACTAAAAAGAAAATGGGAGAGCCTTTCCTTACTTTCCTCCAACGTTGGAGAAAGATGTTCTCTAGGTATTCACGACCTATCCCAGATTCTGAGAAAATGGATATATTTGTCAATAACTTGGTCCCAAAACTGAAATATAGTATACAAATGCAAGTACACCCATCATTTAACAAAATGGTAGATAATGCCATTCGAATGGAAGATGTGCTCATAAAGAAGGGGGATATCTCACCTTGGAAAGAAACGCAAACAAGATCTAGCTCCAAAGAGAAGAACAAGTATTGGAAATTTGGCAAAGACAACAACAAGAATGTTGTTAATGACGGAGTAGTAGACACTGTTAAAACCAACTCAAAGCCCAGGATTATTAAACTTGGCTAGTGGTACACAAGAACTCAAAGTTGCTGAAGCTGCAGCATAAAATCCTCCAATGAAAATAAAAGAATGGTTCAAAGAGAAGCCTTGGCTTTCCAAACCTAAATGTTATTTCACTCCTGTCGAAGAATCATATGAATCCGCTTTCAAGACTCTATTGGAAAACAACCTGATAACTCTACCAGATAACTCCAGACCATATGATCCAGAAATCAAACCAAAATGGTGGAGAGAGAATGAATATTGTGACTTCCATCGGAATAAAGGTCATAACACAAACAATTGCATGAAGCTCAAACATGAGATTCAAGATCTCATAGATGCTATTAAAATTGTTGTCAGGAATCACCTGACCAATGCTGATCACAAAGCATTTAAGGACCCTTTACCTATTTACGAACAAGGTGATTCTTCAAAGACCAAAGGAGGTGCCAAAGTAAATTATACTTATACCAGCAATGACAACGTCATCAATATGATTGACCCTTCCCAATCAGAATATTGCAATGTGATTATAGTCCAAGACAAACCAAATGAATCACGATATGCAAGAGCTCTGACCCATTCTCAAAAGAAAGTCACTCTCCAAGGAGCTAGTTCTTCCAGCCTAGCTCAAGCAACATCAAACCCACTAGCCTCGTCAAACAAACAAAAAGAATCAACCTTGGAGAAATTTAAAAGGCTAACTTCAACATCATCCTCTGGATATAGCATTGTTGAACAATTAAAAAGGACAAATGCTCAAATCTCAATCTTTGAATTGCTAAAACTCTCTTCTACTCACAAAGATATCCTAGACAAAGCATTTCTCACCACTAATGTTCCCAAAGATTTAGATATTGATCAGTTTTAGTCTATGGTGGGTCATCTAACTTCACCTTACTATCTGACCTTCTCTGAAGAAGATAAGAGCTCGCTAAATCATCCACATAACTAGCCATTGCATATTGAAGCCATGCTCCATAAACATAGAGTTAAACGTGTTTTGATAGATGGAGGCGTGGGGTTGAATATTTGTACTTACAATCTTCTTACACATCTAGGATTCTCTAAAAATGTCATTGATCCCATCAAGAAAATAACAATTAAAGCCTATGATGAAGAAGAAAGGACCTCAAAAGGTCTAGTATCATTACCAATCAGGGTGGGACCTATAGAAAGAGATTTCATTTTCCAGGTACTTGATCTCCCTATGTCATACAATATCTTACTGGGCAAGCCATGGATTCATGAAATGAAGGCAGTTCCATCAACATACCATCAATGCTTAAAATTTCCTTATAATGGAACAGAAGTCAGTATTCATGCTGATACAAATTTCACCTGTAATGCATTAACAAAAGGTGTTGATATTGTTGTGCCTCATAATAGGGAAGTCTCTACAAATGAAAGTCTAGAAGCTCTGATGAAAGATTTGGAAAAGAAATTGAAGATGACAAATACCGGCATGGATGGCTACAAGATAGAACTGGTACTCTCATTAGTTTCTCTCCCTCCATCACCAAAATAGTTGGGAAAACCATCAGAGGCTATGATAACATAGACTTCAACTCTAAATGTCATATATGATGGTCTTTTTGTACAGTCTTCTACTTCCTTGGTAGATGAAATAGAAGAGGATGTTGTGCTTAACTAGCTTTTAAAGGAAGATAGTCAAAATGACGAAGTACGCCATTGTGAGATTTCCCCAACCCAATACAGTCATGGCTACAAAATGATCCAACGCATGGGATATTTAGGTATTGGTCCTCTGGGCAAACAAAAAGAGGGTATCATTGAACCGATTCAGCTACAAACAAAGTCCATAAATGATAAAGTTGGATTGGGATACAATCCAGGAAAAACATCAGACCAAAGACATGCTTCTAAGACTAAGTGGAAGAAAAAGACACTGCCTTTAACATTACTGGAAGTAAACACTCAACAACTTCAAGAAGGCTATGAAACAGAAAAAAGGAGCTAGAAATAAAGAGAGAAAGAGTAGTCAGTGCTCAACTTCTGATGGTATCAACTACAATACTACAAGAAGTAGAAGTCCTGAAATATATGAAAGAAGAAGTAGAAAGGTTCAGGGAAATGTTTACACTGTTGAAAATTCTAGTTACATACACTGGTAGGCAACAAGTAGAAGATTCAGAGACTGACTCAAATGAGTATGAATGGGGTTCAGATCACCTCTCAGATGCATCCACTACAGAAACTCCACAAGAGTCTACTGGTACCACAGATGATACTCAAGAACTGATGCGCACAAAACTAGAGAAGGAAATATAGGAAATTAGACAAAAGAGAAAAGTAAACTATGAACAAGGACTAAAGGAAGGAAGGATCTCATAATTCTTTTCATCTATGTACCCCTCTAATATAACATAACAAATTAGGTATAGCACTACACAGGAAGAATTAGAAGCTATAGAAGTAGAACTAGTGATCAGTCTAGAGGAAGCTGAATGGAGTAGATGATAGGGAGTCACAGAAACATCAAGATCATGTCAACAAGTGTGTCAAATACAAATGACAAATGAGCCAGAGCTTGAAGGAACTTGCAGCATTAAAGATGTTGGTATTGATACCTTCATATACTCACTAAATCACTTGTAGAAGACTCAGAAACTTCATCTGATGACTCTGATGACTCTGACAATGGTCCTATTCATGACAATATCTACTCAGCATCAAATTCTGAATCATCTAATGTAAATGATGAAAAAATTTCTACTAATCTTATTGTTGTCGTACCATGATATGACGTCTAGTCTGGCGTAGAGAACGATGCTACATGTATGTCTATTGGATTAGGTCAACTAAATATTAATGTGCACTTTAATAATCATGTTCTGACTCTTCCTTGTCTCAAGACATTTATGCAAGGTATCCTTCTGGAACTCAACTTTTTGATCCGATGTTGTGATGACAATATCGTGAATGCCCTTGAACCTATCCAGCATTTATCCTTACTACATTGAGAACTAATTGACTATACTTTACAAAACCAGCCCATGAATATACCTACTTTTGCCAATGACTATACGTTAGCTTGTTATCTCAATGCAATTGAACCTATGGACTCTTCCACCAGTGAACAGAGTGAAAACATGAATGAAATAGATATCAAGTATCTTAGTCGCAAAAATAAGAAAAAATAAAAACAAAAGATCTGATGGCGAAAACCACATTGTGGCAGTGTCAGTATCTAAAAAAAAGAAAATAAAGGACATACCTAAGGATGAAAACCTCTCTGAGGCACCTGAAGGTGAGATACTTGATATACTGCCAAGTCATTTTTTAGGAAAGGCCTTCTATATTGATCGAGCCAAGTGAGCTAGTGAACATTGGGAGTCAAGAGACACCACACATTATTCATGTAGCTCAATCACTATCAGCAGAAGAATTGAAAGATTTCACTCATCTATTTTTCAGAAAAGAAGATCAATTTTGCATGGACATAATATGATATGCCAGGCCTGGATCCTAATCTTATCATGCACCATCTTTCTATCACACCAAGAGTTAAACTAGTCAAGCAAAAACTTTGTAAGATGCACCCGCATGTGGCACTGCTAGTCAAGGCTGAACTAGAAAAACTACTAAAAGCTGGATTTATCAGAGCTATAGACTATGCAGAATAGATTTGAAACATAGTACCTATTTCAAAGGCAGACAAATCTATTAGAGTTTGCACAAACTTCAGATATCTCAACAAAGCTTGTCCAAAGGATGACTTTCCATTACCAAACATTGATATGATAGTTGATATGACTGTTGGGTATGAGATGTACTCACTAATGGATTGATTCTCTAGTTATAATCAGATCAAAATAGCTCCTGGAGATCAAGAAAAGATAGCTTTCACATGTGCGTGGGGAACCTTTTGCTAGAATATCATGCCATTTGGGCTGAAGAACATAGGAGCAACTTATCAAAGGGCAGTAACAACTATATTTCATGACATGATGCATCAAAATATGGAAGATTATGTTGATGACACTTTAGTAAAGACTATGAAGAGATCCATGCATATTCAAGAGCTAGGCCCTATACTCGACAGAATGGAAAAATTCAAACTCTGGCTAAATCCAAAAAAGTGTGCATTCGGAGTGACATTTGGTAAACTACTCGACTACATTATTTCAAAGAAGGGAATCGAGGTCGATCCTGAGAAAGTCCAAGCTATAATGGAAATTCCTCCTCCAAAGAACATCAGTCAAATGAGAAGTCTACAGGAACGTCTCCAATCCATTAGATGCTTCATTTCTCAGCTAGCAGACAAAGCTCAACCTTTCACAAAAGTATTGAGGAAAGGAGTAATATACAACTGGGATCAGGAATGTGAACGACATCTTTAGCAAATCAAAGAGTACTTGTCCAATCCACCAATATTGATGCCACCAATTCAGGGTAAACCATTGATCTTATACATATCAGCAACTGATTCATCACTGGGGGCACTTCTAGCACAACAGGATGAAAATAAAAAGGAGTGAGCTATATATTACATCAATAGAACATTGGTGTCTTGTGAAATGAACTACACTATAATAGAAAAAGCATGTTTGGCATTAGTCTTTGCATCACAAAAATTGAGACACTACGTGTTAGCACAATTAGTCAAGTTGGTGGCTAAAATTGCTCCCCTCAAATATCTTCTCAGCAAAGCAACACTTACAGGAAGATTTGCAAAATGGGTCATGGTCCTAATACAGTTTGATATTGAATATATGGAACACAAAGCCATAAAAGGATAGGTAATTGCTGATCAAATTGTGAAGCTCCGCTTGAAGACACTCAACCATTGCATATAGAGTTTCTAGATGAATCAATAATGCACCTTAATCAACAACCCTAGAAGATGTTCTTCGATGGGTCTTTTACTCAAAATGGTTCCAAAGCTGGAATACTATTTATTACTCCTCAGAAGTATTCAATCCCAAAGTCTTGTAAGATTTTTTTCCCTTGCATAAACAAGATTGCATAATATGAAGCTTTGGTAAATGGGATAAAACTAGATATTCAATGGAAGGTTGCAGAATTACACATTTATGGAGATTCTCAGCTAATCATCAATCAAATCAATGATACATATCAGACTCAAGCTGAGAAACTGATGCCTTATAAGAGAATGGTTGATGATCTTAAGAATTATTTTTCTTTTGTATCATTCCAACAGATTCCCAGATCTACAAACAGAGCAATAGATGCTATGGACACCTTGGCATTTATACCTGAGTTACAAGAATCCAATTTTTGCTTTGAATTCCTGGTAGAAGAGTTACATTACCCCGCCTATGATTCTCCTGAGACCCAAATAGTTTGTTCTATTATTGGACAAGACTCATCTTGATACAACCACATTTACTCTTATCTACGAGACCAAATTATCCCTAAAAATCTTACTCGTAATGAGAAAAGAAACCTAGCCCGAAATGCTTCGCGGTATGTTATCATTGCTAACGATATATTTAGACGAGGTCTAGATGGTACATTACTTAGGTGTCTAGAAACTAAAGAATCTAAACGTACATTATCGGAAGTCCATGAAGGTATTTGTGGATCTCATTCGAACGGTCTTACTTTACCTCAGAAACTACTACGAGCTGGCTACTATTGGCCAGACATAGAGAAAGATGTCATTAAATTTGATAAGACTTGTGAGAAATGTCAGCTACATGGGAACCTCATACATGCTCCAACAAGGGATCTCGTTCCCTTCACTATACATTGGCCTTTTTAGCAATGGGCCTTTGATATCATTGATCAGATATATCTAGCATCCTCTAACGGACATAAATTTATCACATCTGCCACTGAGTATTTCACTAAGTGGGTAGAAGCGGTTCCACTCATCAAAGCAATTGGTAAACAAGTAGCCTTGTTTATCCTAAACTATATCATCTGCAGGTATGGGATACCTTTGTCCATCATGACTGATAATGGAGGATAGTTAAAGAATAAAGATCTAGATGAGCTCTATGAGAAATTCAAAATTAAACAACACTGGTTATCAGTATATTACCCTCAAGGTAATGGACAAGTCGAGGCATCTAACAAAAACCTATTGACTATCTTGCATAGAATAGTGAAAAAATTTGGGAAGGATTGGCATCTGCAGCTCAATCCTGCACTATGGGCTTATAGAACAAGTATCAAAACACCTACTAGGGCTACACCTTTCTCTTTGGTGTATGGGTCCGAAGAAGTATTAGCTATTGAAGTGGAAATACCATCTCTAAGAGTTTATTTGCAAGGTCTTGTTACTAATGAAGACTATAGAATATCTAGATTGCAAGAACTTGAATTGTTGGATGAGCGTCGGCAAGTGGCATTTGATAATCTCAGATTATATCAAAAGAGAATGTCCAGAGGATATAACAAGAAAGTTAGACCAAGATATTTTTAGGTTGGTGACCTAGTTTTGAGAGAAAATCCCAAAAATCAAAAGTTTGAACCCAACTGGCTGGGTCCCTACATCGTTACTGCAGTCTTCAGCTCTGGTGCCTATCAACTCTCAACATTGGAAGGAGAATAGCTCTGCGAACCGACTAACACCATCCACTCAAAGAAATTCTTCACTTAGCATTCTCTGCTCCAGCAACCTGTACAGCTGAAAATATCCTGAAAAAATCAATCAAAAAAATAATAAAAAGTCCTGAAAAAAAAAAAAATTGAAAAAAGAGAGAAAATGCCCTGGTGAAAACCTAGTAAACAAGCACCTTGGTAAAAAAAAAAAAGGAATCTCTACCAAGCAGGTGAAAACCTGGTAAACAGGCACCTCTTGTAGTCAAGCGCTCCATCTATCAACGCAACATTGGCATTCCTGCTTTCCTGCATCTTTGCTTTCGCTTATACATATTTTATAGTCACTTCTGTGACATCTTGGTTCGTTGGAACCCTCATGGCTTGAAACTGATCAACATTGTAGTCTTAGGTTTAATCAACAAAGCACATTACATGTCCTAAGTAGTATCAACCAAGTCATCTTTTCATCAATGAAATCTGGTCGTCCACTCCGAGTCAGTCACCTATCTCCTGACTACTAAAGAGTTTTATCACTGAGCTAACAAGGAAAACAACATAACGAAAAAACAAACACTAAACAGTTTGAGCTATGCATGAAAATTTTCTTTGTGTGTTGTCTTTTATATTGGTTTTCGATTATTATCCCTCTAAGTAACTCAAGGAATTCTATCGTGACTAAGAGGAGCAAGGATTGGGGGCATAATATTTTTTGTTTTCTGCTTGTCGGAATGATCCCAATGATCTAGAAACATCTAATCAGTTGGGTGTTTGTGATAATAGTTTTCACATCAAGGTGAAATCACCACACATACCTCGACTCTGCTTATTTGAATGCTACAGGGAGGTCCACATCATTTCTTTGTTTGTTTTGAGGAAATTTCTTTATGATGCAATTTGGGTCCTTGCGAAATCTATCCAAGGATATGAACGAAAAAGGGTCATTGCGTACACGATAATTAAATTTGCACATGAAAAGAAAGGAACTCTAATCTGCCTGTTATGTTCGTTATGCTCAGTGATGAATCTTAAGCATTTAAAATCCAGTAACTAGGTTTAGGTTGCATCTCATTTTGCATTTCATTCTGTATTTTGTGAATTTAGAGTGATTTCGGTATGATAATAATGATCTCTTTATCTTCTGAATGAGAGCTGGAAGCATCATCATTTCTTAGCTAAGTGGTCTATTTTTCGTCATTTCTCTGATTGAGTACTTGTGTTTTGAGATGTTAGCTGCATACATAAACATCTTACATAGATTCATATATTTCATATTACTCATTTACATTCATCTTATTGCATAGAAAAATATAAATTTTTGCTTTACTCATTACTCATTCTCATTCATCTATTTGCATGTGAAAAGAAACAAATATAAACATTCATATTCATTCGCATTACATACATCCATACTGAAAATAAATGCATACATATAGAATAAAGCATATAGAAAGCATCTCATAATTGAATCAACAAGTACAATGAAGTCAAATCAGATCTTGTAATAATATATATCGTATAAAGTCTCAGAGTACAAAATGATTTCAACTGACATATACAAGCTCTCATCGAAGCAAGAATTGTATAGGCTACAAAAAAATGGGTGTGTCCACAAAAAATATCAGAGCTACAAAAAAGAATATCTAGCTCTAGGCCTCTCCCTCATCACCAGGTGGAGGAGGAGGAGCCTGCTGACCGGGATCCTGCCTAGGTGCCCGAGCTCCCTCTGATCATGCCATGTATTGTGAGTAGGGTACAACCTATTGTGCAACTAGAACTGCTACGTTGTAAGCTGCAACATAGTAAGCCGCCCTACTCATCTGGTGGAGAACCTCCTACTGCAAGGCATTTCGCTCTGCCCTCATAGTTGTGACCTGGTGGTCTCTCTCAGCTCTAAGCTTTGGTAGTTGTCGGTCTCACTCCGCCAGCTGAGTTTGTGCCACTGTCAACTGTGACTACAGATCCACTAGACGTGCTCTCATCGATCATCCTACATCGACCCCCTGCTCTCTCATAGGCTCTCCACCCCCATCTCCACCTCTGGTTCCACCTTGCTCCTCTCACCTCTGTTAGACCTATCTCAAAGCTACTCGCTCCTCCTCAGCTCCACCTGACCTTACACCTATACTCCCTAGGGATCTGCCCTCACCCCTCTGCTGTCCAACCCTAGTTGGAACCTTGTTGCTACTAGCATTAGGATCACCACTTGCCCGCCTCAGAGCCTCGGCTCTCTATACCTGACCCTGTCCATGTCCCTGTGCGGAGGCATCATCCTTAATCTCCTCAATCCGAGGTGCCTGCTCTGGTGGATTAGTGTATCTAGGGAAAGGGTGTTACTAGAACCAATCCCTGTACTAGGGCAATACCCCCGCATCCGCAACATCATCCATATAGTCCCACCAGATTCCCTGTAATCCATTCAACTACTACATACCCAAGGCATAAGATAACCTTGGTGCCCATCCCTGCCTCTCCTCATCAGCATATCTCGTGTATGTTGTGAACTCCTGTGAGATCCCTTGAGGCCTACCATACTGCCTCATCACTCGCGAAACCACGGATTTCTCAACCACAGTCTATGATCTGTCGATGAGTGGGCGCATAACAAATAGATCCCTACATACAATCCTCTCGTCATCCCATGGCTCTAAGCCCCTATAAGGTCTCCTTCAAATATCACATGGCAAGTGAATTACTCAATATTAATTAAATATTTATTTAATTAATTGAATCATTCCAAGAAAATCATTTTGATCAATTATCCTATTTAATTTATTAAATATCCTTGCATATTTAATTAATTAATAAATTTGTCATTTAATCATGCAAAAAAGGAATTAATTTATTACAAAAGAGGAATTAATCACAAAGCAAGAGTTGAAATGAAAATAAAACAAAAATAAGAAATCAAACTTGAGATATTATTTATTTTTCTAAATTGAGAACTTGAAATTAGAAAAGCAATTAATTGAATTATTGATCATTCTCTAAAATTGGAACTCAAAGCTTTTCAAAAAGAAGTTCAGTTGCATTGAAAATACTTTTTTCTTGAATAAATCAAAGAATTATCACAAATGCATGTAATTAATTTAAATTTTATTTCTAATGCAACTTGAACTTCTTATTTGAATGCATTTCAATTAAACTATAATTGGAATCTATCTCAAGGTTAACTGAACATGATTTCTCAATTATTTTCAATTAATCCTAAATCGAGCTTTTTCATCATCTCTCTTGTAATTCTCTATAAATTCAGCCTTTAGCTCTTATTCAATTTACCCAAGAGATTTTTGAGAACACGCTTGGAGATTATTATTACATTGACTTTTGCTCTGGAGTCATTGAATATATTATGCCTTTTTTATATTATTTGCATCCATATTTAGTTTATCCATTATTGCTTGAATCCATATTGCTTGAATTCGTTAATTGTTTGAATCTTTCATCCATCTTGCATCCATTTAGCTTAATATCATGCTCACATAGATTAAATCCTTCATCTTGGTGTAGTCTAGTCACTGGTATTGCTTATAAAAATCTGAGAGCAATCTTTTACTCGCATCTTTTAGAAGGCAAATGCTTGATTTATTATGGTTTTATTATTCATGTTTATATTTGTCTAACCATACATGTAATGACTTAATTGAAGTTTTGTGTCTTGTAGATACAGATTCTTATTCCACTTTTCACACACACATTTCTAGTGCCCACCATGGGGCTAAAGACTACATTTTTCGACCTCCAAGACTAACTTTTTTTTGTTATTTTTCGAGTTATTGACTTTTCGGATTTTCGGTCGTACAGTCTCTACATCATATCGTACGAAATTTATCACAGGCTGAAATGACAAATTGCAAGTGTTGTACGAGCAGGAATACTGTATCGTACGATATGGTAAACTCTGTCGTACGACTCTATATTTTTCTCGTTAAAAAGGTAAAAAAGCAAATTTCATGATTTTGGTTTTCTGTTCAAACTGATTATACTGACGACTGACCCAGGTTGTTTATCTATCTATCTTAGAATTTTTTACAGCATAATTAGTATTTTGTAGAACAATTGTTGAAGAATATGCTTGTCACACAAAGACAATATGACTACTGATTCGTTGTCTTTGCAGGTTGCCTGAGGAGAATCGACCAAACATCATGTATTCTTTAAATTCATTTTTACGCACCTAAATTGCTATTTGGTTAAAGAACAAATCTATATTTCATGTTTTTAGAAAATTCTAAGAGGTAGGAGAGTATTCTCTTGTCTTTTTCTAGACAATCAGAAATCCAGACCCTTGAGGCTTTTTCTTTGTTTGAGATTTGTACATCTTTAGTAGGCCTGCCCTCCTGACGAGCTTAAAAACTCTTAAAGTCGTTACGATTGGTGTGAGGGTAATGACCTAAGTGGGAACGTCTAAACGCCAAGTACTTCAACCCACTATAAAATAAACATGATTTGAAGAAAATCAAGTCAACGGCAGTGCTCGGGAATAGCTCTCCTTAGTACCTTCGGGTATATTAAACCTTGGTTTTCAAGGCTAGGAGACCTCTTAATTGAGTTTATACCTCAACGTGCCAAACAGACCCCTTACTAGATCCAATTAAAATTAGAAGATACTCGGTTCACCTCCGAAAGGGAGAAAATCTTTGTGCAAGAGAGATAGTAACTCTCCCAAGATACTTGTCATTCCATGCCCCCATTAGCATTTGGAGTTGGATAATACGGTGTTGAGAATCCATTGCATGAGACTCAGCAATCGTATTCTGATTAGCTATTGGGTGTGTACCTGAGTCTACAAGAAAAGGTTTTCTTCTCTCACCAAATTCCGTAGGGCTTGCATGTTGTGATTGGAGTTACTATTCATACTACAAGTTTTCTGTGTTTTCATCCCTCAAACTAAAACTGGAATACCAAAATTGGAGAAAACAAGAAACAACTCAGAGATCAAAAACTTTGTCTGTGTCAAAACTAGTTCATCTTAAGTTGAAATTCTGTCCAAAACTAGTCTATCCTAGTCAAAAATCGGTCCATCTCAGAATTGGTCATACTCAGCTATTGAAAAACTCATAATTTTTGTCTCTATCATGTTAACAGTCATAAGAATCTAATCATTTATCATTCTGCCTCCTATCCTATGTCGTACGAGTCTGATAATTTGTCATCTAAGCTCAATCCTCTATTGTACAAAATCCAACAGTCTGTTGTCTGAAGCTAAATCTTGTGTCATACGATACATAATTGCACTAAATATTTTGTCATTATGGACATACCCATTTGTCATATGGTACTAGGCAACAACTCGTACAAAACAAAACTGTTGTCATCCTGAAGCTATTAAATTGTCATCTGACTCAGTAAATCCTATCATATGAATCTCTAGTTTTTTTAGTACAGAGCAGTCAAACTTGCCTAAAGCAGTCTACAATGAACATAGTACGTGTTATCATCATCCTAAGCATAAACAAATCAATATAGTGTACCTCTTCCATTTGTATTGCACGATTTGGTCGATCATCTTTTAGCTAGTTCAATCAACTACCTATCAAACCTAAGTCACTTAGATAATGTCTTATACAGGATAGATCATTCCTAAAACTAGACCAATCTTAGTCACTACTCTCGAATCAACTTAGATAAATGTCTTATATAGGATAGATCTTTCCTAAAACCAGACTAAATCTTAGTTACTTCTCTCAAACAATACATTAACTGAACAGCTAGCTCTGAAATTGATCTTGACCTTTGCGTCACAAACAGCTTTAGGTCACACTAATCCATAAAAATTCCTACTCAAACCAAGAGTTCTCGTATGAAAGAAGCCAAAGGAAAAGGACAATCCTTCACATATCAAGATAACCCATACTACATGAAGGACCTACTCACTAACAAACCTTCGTCATCAAGGGTACTAGTTTTTGATGAACCTGAATCTCCTACTATACATGAGACAGAATACAATAACAAAGACAACCTTAGTATTCACGAAACCGATAATGACTCATAATCAAGTGAAGCTAAAGAAGACACTAAAACTCCAGAAAAAGATATTCATGACTGTCAAAAGGATAAAGACTTCTGAAAAATGATGAAAGCAATCTTGGATAGAGAAAAGGAAGACTATTTCTTAGAATTAGGAAAACAAGGTGCCAAACTTCCTACTAGATATGATGTTCAGACACTCGTTACTAAAAAGGAAGAATCACCTATACTCGAAGTACATAGACAATTACAAGCCTTACAGACTAAGATCACAGAACTGAAGAATAAGGATAAGTCCCCCAAACAATATTCTTTGGAAACAATATGCCCCTTTCCATTTGACAAGAATCTATACATGCCTCCATTTCCTTCATGAGTTAAGATCCCAAAATTTGACAAATATGATGGTACCTCAGATCCTCAAGATTGTGTCAGGGAATTTTGTGCTGCCTGTATGGAATTCATGCATGATCAAATGTATCTCATGCAACTTTTCCCAAGGAGTTTGGGAGGACAAGCCATGGAATGGTTCTCAAGTCTACCTAAAGGAATAAAAAATGTTTGAAGAACTAATCCAGCTATTTTTACAACAATACTCATACAAAATTCGACATCATGTGACTATGATCAAGCTTTGAAATACTAAACACAAAATAGGGGAGGCTTTTCTCACCTTCCTCCAACATTGGAGAAAGATGTTCTCTAGGTATTCATGACCTATCCCAGATTCTGAGAAAATGGATATATTTGTCAATAACTTGGTTCCAGAACTGAAATATAGTATCCAAATGCATGTACACCCATCATTTAACAAAATGGTAGATAATGTTATTCAAATGGAAGATGTGCTCATAAAGAAGGGGGATATCTCACCTTGGAAAGAAACACAACCAAGATCTAGCTCTAAAGAGAAGAACAAGTATTGGAAATTTGGCAAAGATAACAACAAGAATGTTGTTAATGACAGAGTAGTAGACACTATTAAAACCAACTCAAAGCCCATGATATTCAACTTGGTTAGTGCCACACAAGCACTCAAAGCTATTGAACCTGTAGCAGAAAATCCTCCGAAGAAAACAAAAGAATGGTTCAAAGAGAAACCTTGGCTTTCCAAACCTAAGCATGATTTCACTCCTCTCGAAGAATCATATGAATCTGCTTTCAAGACTCTATTGGAAAATAGCCTGATAACACTACCAGATAAATCCAGACCATATGATCATGAAATCAAACCAAAATAGTGGAGAGAAAATGAATATTGTGACTTTCATCGGAATAAAGGTCATAACACAAACAATTGCATGAAACTCAAACATCAAATTCAAGATCTCATAGACGCTGGTAAAATTGTTGTCAGAAATCACCCGACCAATGATGATCACAAAGCATTTAAGGACCCTTTACCTGTTTATGAACAAGGTGATTCTTCAAAGACCAAAGGAGGTGCCAAAGTAAATTATACTTATACTAGCAATGACAATGCCCTCAACATGATTGAGCCTTCCCAATGTGAATATTGCAATGTGATTATAGTCCAAGATCAACCAAATGAATCACAATATGCAAGAGCTCTGACCCGTTCTCAAAAGAAAGTCACTCTCTAAGGAGCTAGTTCTTCCAACCTGTCTCAAGCAACATCAAACCTACCAGCTCTGTCAAACAAACAGAAAGAATCAACCTTGGATAAATTTAAAAGACTAACTTCAACATCATCCTCTGGATATAGCATCGTTGAACATTTGAAAAGGACAAATGCTCAAATCTCAATTTTTGAATTGCTAAAAATCTCTTCTGCTCACAAACAGATCCTAGACAAAGCATTTCTCACCACTAATGTTCCCAAAGATTTAGACATTGATCGGTTTTAGTCTATGGTGGGTCATCTAAGTTTACCTCACTATCTGACCTTCTCTGAAGAAGATGAGAACTCGCTAAATCATCCACATAACCAGTCATTGCATATTGAAGCCATGATCCATAAACACAGAATTAAACATGTTTTGATAGATGCAGGTGTAGGGTTGAATATTTGTACTTACAGTATGCTTACACAACTAGGATTCTCTGAAAATGTCATTGATCCCACCAAGAAAATAACAATTAAAGCCTATGATGAAGAAGAAAGGACCTCTAAAGGTCTGGTATCATTACTAATCAGGGTGGGACCTTTAGAAAGAGATGTCATTTTCCAAGTACTTTATCTCCCTCTGTCATACAATATCTTACTGGGCAGGCCATGGATTCATGAAATGAAGGTAGTTCCATCAACATACCATCAATGGTTAAAATTTCCTTATAATGGAACAAAAGTCAGTATTCCTGCTGATACAAATATCACTTGTAATGCATTAACAAAAGGTGTTGATACTTTTGTGCCTCATAATAGGGCAGTCTCTACAAATGAAAGTCCAAAAGCTCTGATGAAAGACTTGGAAAAGAAATTGAAGATTACAAATATCAGCATGGATGGCTACAAGATAGAACCGGTACTCTCATTAGTTTCTCTCCCTCCGTCACCAAAATAGTTGGGCAAACCATTAGAGGCTATGAGAACATATACTTCAACTCTGAATGTCATATATGATGGTCTTTTTGTACAGTCTTCTACTTCCTTGGCAGATAAAATAGAAGAGGATGTTGTGCTTAACTAGATTTTCAAGGAAGATAGTCAAAACAAGGAAGTACAACATTGGGAGATTTCCCCAACCCAATATGGTCCTGGCTACAAAATGATCCAACGCATGGGATATTCAGGTACTGGTCCTCTGGGAAAACAAAAAGAGGGTATCATTAAACCGATTTAGCTACAAACAAAGACCATAAATGATAAAGTTGGACTGGGATACAATCCAGGAAACACATCAAACAAAAGACATGCTTCTAAGACTAAGTGGAAGAAAAAGACACTCCCTTTAGCATTACCAAAAGTAAACACTCAACAACTTCAAGAAGGCTATGAAACATAACAAGAGGAACTAGCAATCAAGAGAGAAAAAATAGTCAGTGCTCAAGTTTCGATGGTATCAGCTACAATACTACAAGAAGTAACAGTCCCAGAAGATATGAAAGAAGAAGTAGAATGGTTCAGGGAAATGTTTACACCATTGAAAATTACAGTCACGTACACTGGTAGGCAACAAGTAGAAGATTCAGATACTGACTCAATTGAGTATGAATAGGGCTCAAATCACCTCTCAGATACATCCACTACAGAAACTCCACAAGAGTCTACTAGTACCACGGATGATACTCAAGAACTGGTGTGCATAAAACTAAAGAAGGAAATACAAGAAATTAGAAAAAAGAGACAAGCAAACTATGAACAAGGACTAAAGGAAGGAAGAATACCAAAAAGATTTTCATCTATGTACCCCTCTAATAAAATAGAACAAATCAGGTATAGCACTACACAGGAAGAATTGGAAGCAACAGAAGTAGAACCAGTCATCAGTCTAGAGGAAGTTGAATGGAGTAGATGATAGGGAGTCACAGAAACATCAAGATCATGTCAACAAGTGTGTCAAATACAAATGACAAATGAGCCAGAGCTTGAAGGAACTTGCAGCATTAAAGATGTTGGTGTTGATACCATACATATACTCACTAAATCACTTGAAGAAGACTCGAAAACTTCATCTGATGACTCTGATGACTCTGACAACAGTCCTATTTGTAGACACCTAAAAATGTCTCATTGATCATGTACTCATTATTCCTCTAATTGATTAAATAATTCTTTAATTATTTAATTAAGTTAATTAATCGTATTCTTCTAATTTCGTATTTCCTCATAATCTTACTAATTATTCTATTTCCTATTCTATCATCATTTAATCATTTTAATCATTTTCTAAATATTAATTAAATATTTATTATTTAATTAATTTTGATTAATTCCCCAATTTAAATAATCTTTATTATTTAAATTAATTAATTCTAAATTTCTATCTCTAATCATCTAATCATTCAACCCTCTTCTACATATTAATTAAATATTAATTATTTAATTAATTTGGATTTAATCCTTTCAATTAAATAGTCTTTATTATTTCCATTTTTAAATAATTAAATAGTTTCTTTAAATTATTTAATTAACTAATTAATTCTTCCATTTCTAAAATAATAAAATGCTTTCTTTAAATTATTTAATTAACTAATTAATTCTTTCAATTCCAAATCCCTAAATTCTAATTTCATTTAATTTCATAATTCTTCCAATTTCTTCTAAATTCAATTACATGTGCATGATTTCAAAAACCAAATTGAAAATCAAAGTCAAGTTCTAAATATATTCAAATACTAAATTGAATTTAAAATAAATTCAATTATTTGAATTAAAACCTCATGCAAAGATTAAATTGAAAATCTAAGTCAAAGTGCAAGCACATGCTAAATTAATTAATTGAATCATTTATCTCTCCAATCTCTATTTCCATCTTTCAGTTAGCTTTTTCTAAATTAAGCTTTCTTTTTCATCCTCTTTATTTCTTCCAATCATTCTTTTTCTTCCTCCAGTCAGCTTTTTCTCAATCAAATGACTCCATTAATCTATTCAATCTATTGAGTTTCACTCCTACAATCAGCAGTTCAACTATCAATTTGCATTTGAGCTCACTTGAGTTCCACCTCTTGATCAATCTATTCTACCTTTCAATCAATCCTCTCCAAAAATCAATAAATTGAGCATTCAATCTCCATTTTCAATAATCACGAACTTCAAATCTTTGTGTCACTTGCAGGTTACCAGTGCAATATCTGAGAGCCATCATACCACAGAGAAGAGAAGAACAATGGAAGCTAGATGCAATCTTGGAATAGGGAGTTTGATTTGAATTATTTTAATTCCTATTTGTTTGATATTGCATTATTTCATTGTCTATTTGCTAGAATTCTTTGATTAGATAGGGATTCGTGATTTCCCTTTATTTCTAATTTATCATTTTGAATAAGATGAATTTTACATATGACATTTTGGTTAACCCGACATGAATCAACAACTAATTAACTTTCTTTATTTTCTGTGTGATTTTTTTTGCAGATCGTACATATTTTTCTTTTTTTGCAGGTTGCATGAATTTTGAGACAAGATTTTTCATCTTACAGTCGTGCTTACATCGTCATGCAATCGCATAGATAGCGCTATGTATTCGACCCCTTGGGGTCACACATTCACTCTAACAGGGTTACGCAATCACTTTGTCCAAATCACGCAATCGCCCTTTTTGGATTACGCATTCGCAGGGAAAATTGTTGTCTAATTTTTTATTTTGTCTGTTATTTGATTTGTCTAGTTCTGTCTAAAATTGGGTTAATCTGGGATCAAATTGTTTCTATTTCATGATTTGATTATAATATTTTATGGCAAGAAAAGTACAGTTCAAGATTTCAGGTGCAAGAAGGACGAAACAACAAAGAAGAGAAGCCAAGCGCTATCAAAAGGTTCTCCAGGCAGAAAAATTGATACAAGATTTGGAAGAACAACTGGCCTTTGATAGATATAATAGCTTAGTTCTTTCTTATCAAGTTAAATATGATCTAATCAATATTGAATGGATGATGAGAGATTTGGCTAGGGCTTCACAATTGGTTTCGCAGGTTTATGATCGGGTTTAGTTTTCTTTTATTTTTTATTTTAATTCATTTTTTTGTCTGCCTGTCTATCACGCAATCGACTTATTAGTGCTACACAGTTGATCAGTTATGATCATGCATTCGCTTTATCAGAATTACGCATTCGCTCTGTCATAATCACGCATCTGATCTGTAAGTATCACGCAATCACATAGGTACAATTACGCATTCTCTTTTGTCAAGTTTTGAGTTTTTATTTTCTGTTAGTTTGATTTTACTACTAATCTCCTATTTACAGCCTACGGCAGATTTACATAAAGGATTAGATTAGTATTTTTCCATGCATCACCTAACACTTCATCTTTTGGTGCTTAAAATCAACAACAGTTAAAATGGACATGCATGGATAATCTCACACTTCGTTGTTTGGTGCTTAAAATAAACATGGGCTAAAATTGACATGCATGTATCTCACACATTGTCTTTTGGTGCTTAAAATCAACAAATGGTTAAAATTGACATGTATGCTTTCATATTTCGATTTGGTGTTTAAAATGGACATGGACATGCGTATTCAACACCTAAATTTGGGCTATAAAACAAGCATGAATCAAGCTGCATTAGATTAAATCATTTTTTTTTCTTAAGGTAAAGCATTTTTATCATGTTTGGGGTGGACATACTATTGCATTAACTAACTTTCCACCCTCTTTCGGGGTCTTGGGAGAAAGGAAGGAGGTGACAACGACATCCAATTTTTATTTTATTCTATGTAGTGAGGGGTATCTTTGACTGGGCATTTCATCACCCCACAGAGTTACTTCGAATTGGGATGCATTGGAGATATCATCTCTCCCAGTGTACTCTCGAGTGGATTTTTTGAGCTGCTATATAAATATACCGATCAGGTGGCTAGAGTGTTGAGTAAATTCAACATATGTGGGCGCCTTCCCTACACCGATAAGATCAATTAAAGTCTTAAGTGGCTTGTTCTGAGAATCTTTCGTTGGATCGGGATCCCTCAAAACCTAATACTACATTCAGTGATTCTGGGAGTGCGAATCGTACCCCATAGATACCCTTCATGTACCTTACACTATGAAATAGAAATCCCTTGGCTATAAGATCTTTGGATCGTCGGGGTAAGAGAGACTGGCATGCTTGAGAAGTGTGTGTCATGAAGTGGAGCCAGTGTTACCAAACTCTCTATCTATTCATTTTGTCTCGGTATTTTGTAAAGGCCTCACTTAATGGTGTCCACTTTCTAGCCTAAGATTGTATTCCATGTTTTTTTATGTATCGATGTGCTAGACCAGTATTGAGTCAGTCCTTTGTGCTATTTCAGGCCCTATGCAATGTATCTCCGAATTTTTTGAGATTGTATGAAAATTGAGTCAGTCAGCTATACATACCTCCAAGCAATTGTTCTCAGATTTGGAAAACTACACAAAAACTTGTCATATACACGAAGTTATAGAAAACAAAGTCCATTTTGAAACCAAAAAAAAGTCCTTACATACTTGTGACCCTAGGAAGTCTTTTGCATAGTCCCACTTACATCTTCATTATCATCCTAAGTATTTTTCATACTCCCACTTGCATCCTCATTATTATCCTAAGTATTTTTAATAGTCCCACTTACATCCTCATTATCATCCTAAAGTCTTCACGTAGTCCTCATTCACGTCTTCATTATCATCCATAGTCATTGCATAGTCCTAATTTTGAGTCCACATTATCATATATGTCTTCATCTAGACCTCATATACATCTAAGGCCATTATCAGTTATAGATTCATAGCATGTGTCATCATGGTTCTCCCAGGTGATGGTTTTCTCCCTTTCGAGCAACCTAATCTAGTACCAAATGGCGGTCAACGAGAAATCATTGATGGTCTAGATAACTTAGCTTGGGACTTAAGAAGAAGTGCACCTCAATATATAGGAGTCATACATGAGATTAATATTGAGTCTAAGATTTCCCATAGAATTGATAGAGAGATTGAGACAGAACAACTTAGGCAACATATGGAAAAACTTGCATTAGAGAAATCTAGAAAAACTCAACAAGTCTCAAGTCAAGATCCTCAATAGAGAGTCTAGTCTTGCATACCTCATATTTACATCTACAGTTTAGTGTTAGTCATCGCCTTGCATAGAACCACCCTCATATAGTAGTCTTAGATGCCCATCACAAGGTCGCAAAAAGGGAAAGGCATACTGGACCCAAACAACACACAGTCTATAAACCCCACTTGGAATATGGACATGTCAACAAGTCAACACTTAGGTACTCAAACAATGTCTATCCTAAATGAATTACAACAACATCTAACAAAAGAAGAAATTGAGTTGACTCAACAAGATCTACACGTCCTTATGATCCTAGATGCACTTATACATAGTAATAGGGACAAGTATCTCTCATTGTTAATACAAAATGGGGCAAAACTACCTGAAGATTTTTATGTCACAAAGATTTTACCACTAGGAAAAACTTTTGGTCAAGATAATAGTCAAACACCACCCAAGACACAAATACAAGCAACGACCTCCAGTTTTCCTCAAAAAATACCTATCCAAACAAATGTCAATGCAAATGCAAACTTTCAAACAAGTGTGTCATCCTCGGCGATCAATGCTAGTGTACCATCACAAAGAATACCAATAATATCAAGTGTCTCAGCACCTATTCAAACACAAGCAACAAGTGCAACCCAACCTCCAGTTTCCTATTCTATGGGATCAACATATAGTCACCAAAATACAAATCTAGGTCCTACCAATACAACAAGTACAACTCAACCAAACATGGGTTCGCATATCACCTATTTCATAGTACCTAGTGGAACGCACAACACACAAAGTTATAATCTTGGTACCTTCCAACAACCTCCTAGTTATGCAACCACGAATCCTTTTGTGGGACATACACAAACACAAGGTTTACTTATGACTCAAACAGATATTCTGACACAACAAATACAGAATTTGCAACAACAAATGACAACCATGTAGACTGGTAATGATAAAAAGAGCTACACAATGCAAGACTTACGCACTTATCCATTTGATCACACACTATACATGCCGCCCTTCCCACAACATTTTGAAATGCCCAAATTTGATAGATATCGAAGGAAGGGTGATCCTAGAGATCATATCAGAGAATTTTTTATGGCATGTATAGAGGTTGCCTCAGAAGATACTTATTTAATGAGACTATTTCCAAAAAGTCTGGGAGGTCCGGCTTTAGAGTGGTTTTCACATTTACCACCAACCATCACATCATGGGGAGAATTAGCTGAACAATTTATTGCAAACTTCTCACATAACATTGATACCCCAGTTACTTTGATGGACTTGTGTGCCGCTAAAAAATATGAGAATGAAACATTTGTATCCTTCATACAACGATGGAGGGCTCTCTATAGGAGGTGCAAGATAGTTATCCCAGAAATAGAGCAAGTGAATATGTTCACAGAAAAATTGATTCCCAGGATTAAATATCCAATACAAATGCAATGTTTAACCACATTCAAACAAATCATGGAAAAATCTCTCAAATGTGAGAAGGGACTAGTAGGACAAGGTCTTATTAAGTATGGCAACACCAACAACAATGACAAATCTAAGTTTTGGTCAAAAAAAAAAATGTGACCAATGATGGTATTGTAGATACCAGAACTGTAAACAGAACTCAACCCATTTTATCTTTGGGAATGAGTCAGTTATCTAATCCACATATAGGGAATAACACAACCTTCACAAACGTAAACACTACACAAAACATGAACACAAGATACCCCAGGGTAAACGCTCCAAGGAGAAATTACACACCTCTAGGAGATCCTATTGAGTCAGCACTCAAAAAGTTAATACAGACAAACATGATCACTTTACCTGAAGTAAGAGTGTATGAACCAGGTCCTTTCAAACTCACATGGTGGAATGATAATGATTTCTATGATTATCATTGGACTAAAGGTCATAAAATAGCAAGTTGCTACAAATTGAAAAACCTAGTCCAAGATATGATCGACCAAGGGGACATCACAATCGATCCCGATAAAACATCAGCAAACACAAATCATACAATTTTTAAGGACACTTTTGTTAAACATGACAAAGGGAAAGCTACCACATCAGGTACCCAAGACAATACAACCAACTACACAAAGGCCTCATACAATTACACTATTCATGCCATTAGCCCAGGAGATATAGAAAGTAATGATTCACAAGAAACACTTGATCAAGATGAGAAATATCAAGACACTCACATAGATGATAACCAAATTTGCATGATATCAGAGGCACCAAAGTATGATGATGATAAAATTCTTTGTCTCAGAGACTGGGGGCATGATCAACCATCTCACTTAGGTTGGTTTGAAGATGAACTCATAGAACACATCATGGATGTCAAACATACACATAAAGACTATGTAGAGGGATTTAGCATAAATCTTGATAAAATAGCTTATGATACCGACAAATCTTGCAAGTCAAATGATACAATCGCTACTAGCACCATTACTCCCAGAGACAGAGACTGTGCAGTAGTTACTCACAGATCAAAGGTAACTTTACAGGGGATACCACCAAATCAGGACTTATAATGTTGTTGAACAACTTAAGAAAACTTTGGCACAAATATCATTATTCAAACTATTGCGTATTTCACCCACTCACAGAGCTATACTGGATAAAGCACTTCAAGATTCAGTAGTTGGCAGAGATATAGATGAAAATGCCTTCCAGACTATGGTAGGGAATTTAACACAAGGCACACGTATTGCATTCACAGAACAAGATATTCCTAGTGATATACTACTTCATAATGACCCACTTCATTTGGAAGCTTACATCCATAAGAGAAGAATCAGAAGAGTACTCATAGATGGGGGAGCCTGTCTCAACATTTATACTTTAATCCTAGTCAAAGCACTAGGATATTCTAAACTTCACATTGATTCTTCCAAGAGGATAAATATCAAGGCATACGATGATGAAGAACGTCCATAAAAAGGCATTTTAACATTACCGATACAAGTGGGACCTATAACAATAGAGGTCACTTTTCAAGTCTTGGACAAAGAACTGGGATACAACATGTTATTGGGTCACCCATGGATCCACACCATGCAAGCAGTACCATCCACATTCCATCATTGTGTCAAATTCCCATACAATGGTATGAAAATCACCATAAGGGGTGATCCAAATCCCTTCCAACATTGCAATTACTTGAAAGAAAGTGTGGATAATCAGGCAGCACCTCTCACTACACAACTGGAGACATTAAAAATCACATAAACCAAAAAAGATATGCCTACAACATCCTCCTTACAAATAAAAGATATGGGTTGTGGAGAGTATTCTATTGCAAATACTTTAAGTGGGAAACAATTGTCTCTTTCTCCTAATTCCTTTGGGAAACCTCACAATACAGTGTAAAAGTAAGACAAAGGAAAAGAAATTTTTCAGATACACAGACTCATGCTCTTTTATTAGATGGGGTGACTTACAAGAAGAATCCCTGAATGAAGATATTAACCACTGGATATATGGAGAAGAAGATCATATGACAATACCTAGAATACCCACAGATCAATATGGCAATGGATTCAAAATGCTCCATAGACATGGATATGATGGTACCATGGGCCTAGGGTTACATAAACAAGGAAGGCTAGAGCCTATTGTTCCTAATGATAATCCAGGGAATCAAGGATTGGGATATAAGCATGTACAACATATCACAGAAGCAAGACAACGTACCCTTGATATATTAAATCAACCAAGCAAACCATCAGACTACATACCACAAAGGGATTTGTCCATGCAAGTGCTTCCATCTTCATCTCAAACAAGTAATCAGGTACCCACATCACCTAGTGCAGAATCAGATGGAGAAGACATGAGACAACTCCTGCAAGATACTAGCACTGAGTTACAAAATAAAGCAACTATTGACACAAAGTCTAGGCTAATGTAGCAAAAGATGCAGGTTTACCACCACCACCTAAATCTCATCCATGGTTATTAACACTACTTCTACCATGAGAAATGACTCAAGCTCAACCAAACAAATCAAATGAAGAAAGATTGCAAAGGCTTATACTAGGCTTAAGAAGGGTAAATAATGTACATAGAAGACCAGTCAATCTACACTAGAATCAAAGGCAGGAACAAGAAGAAATAAGTGATGATAGCTCACATGATGAAGCATATATTGAAAGTGAGATAGACTCTCATGACTACGAGTACTTATCACTCCATGATTCTAGCCCACTAGAAAGTGTAATGTTAAGGTATCAAATAAAGCTTATAGAGGATGAAAATATGCGAAGTCATTCAAACAATCAAGTCTTCATGTTATCAGAGTCTACTAAAGAAGGGAGTAATGATTTACCCCTAGTAAATTCACACTTGATTGATTGGGGGCAAGAAGGAAAACCAACACTGGATTGGTTTGAAAATGACGAAGTAATTTCAGAATTTTCTCAGAGTCAGAGAGGGAGATCCACTCTCTAACCCTATGAACATCATGCACCTTAAACGATATTATACCTAAGGGTTGTGTAGTTTAGGTTTTATTTTCTGCATTTCATATCATATTATTTAAAACACTGCATTACATATAGTTTCTTTTTAAATGCATTGCATTCTCAAAGTTTTTGCATTTGCATATAGCAGCATCAATAAAACAAGGCAACTTTCCAAGTCTATCATTTGTTTGCATTTAAGAGAAGTAAGGGTCATCTCCTTTCTTAGATATTTAGACATGAAGTCTTTGAGATTCTAAGTTCATTCATTTTCAAAATTACCTTGTGACAATGCTTTACTTATGGTTGGGTAATGATTGCACTATTTGAGACTTGTTAACCCAAAATCTATCAATTTCTATATCTCAAACACATTAAAAAAATCTCTACTTCATTCTAGACACCTAGTTGATCATATGACTAGTGAAAAATTTAAAATTCTACTTCAATGCCATTGTAATTGTCACACCCAAGTAGGTTTCATTACTTACAAGTCAAGGCAAGAAAATAAAAAGAAAAAAGAGCTATGCCAAATATTCATCTCAAGGAAAAAGAGCAATGATATATAACTGAAATATCAGGTATATAAATGTGATAAAAATCTTGACTATGGGAACATGCAAGTAACTCCATCGGGGCTATGAATGCCTATTGGCAATGGAGCAATATTTGAGCAATTACAGTCTATAACCTCATCAGAGCTCTCAAGGCTTGCTGGCAGTGAGGCTCTATTCGGGATGCTTTTGAAGTTAGGATAATCCATGTAGCTAGTCGTATAGGATGCTAAGGATCTTTAGTGAACACAAGAGTAGTAATTAACTCATCTGCACACACATGGGCGAATAAAGATCAAAGTTTCAAGAACCAGTGGGGAAGTTTTTTGCGTCTCCATTTGTAAATCCTAATCACTAAGTGTGTTAATTTGGATGTTCCAAGGGACCTTAAAGATCGATTGACCACTTATCTATGAAATGTTTTGCACCTCCATTTCAATTGGTGTATTACAAATGTTAAAACAAACACAGTCAACCTTGTTCGAATAGGAAATGCATCTTCATCATGCATATTGCATTAACATAGGTCATACCAAAAATTAATTTGTCTCCACATGCATACTGCAAATCATCATGTCATACATGTTTGCACACTAGGGGCATAACTAAAAAAATCCTAAAAATTATATAAAGTCCTGAAAAAATCCTAAAAATCATATAAAGTCCTGAAAAAATCCAAAAAAATCATATAAAGTCCTGAGAAAATCCTAAAAAATCATGTAACGTCCTTCGAAAATATTCAAAAACACTGAAAAACTCAAAATTCCAAAAACAATGAAAAACTCAAAATCCAAAAATAGTGAAAAATCACAAAATCCAAAAAAAAAACATCCATATAAGGTCCTAGAAAAATCATCCAAAACATTCAAATATGGTTCTAAAAACAAAATCCAAAAACATCGGATAAAGTCCTAAAAAAATCATTCAAAAATATTCAAATATCGATCTACATAATCCAAAAACATCAAAAAAGCTCTTGGAAAAGAAATAAAAATAAAAAATCAATCAATCAAAAAGCTTGCAATAAAATGTCTTGTGAGAAACAAATACCCTAGTAGATATCTAGCAAACGCTTTGCATGAAGTTAACAAAGGATACGACTATCCAGTCAAACATCTACAATCAATTGATCAAACTGTCTTATCAATCGTATCATATCCATATCAAAATGATCATTATCTTGTCTTAAACAGAAGAGGATACACTCGAAATCAGATAGGTCAGTCTTAAACGAGGTCCGCAACTTTCTGAGATCAGACATTATCAACTATCAGATCAAGCAACTGAGAATGAAGGCACATGGTCAATATAGCTGCTGAATTTTGTCCGGGTTAGTCTTTATCTTTTATCATTTGGTGATAGATTATGTTCCTATGCTACTCAGGGATGTCCACAAGTGACTAGAGGAGCAATGATGGGCATTATCTTTTTCTTTGCTTTCCACTTGTCTATTACGTGTTTGTTTCTTCAATGAGATATCTTTACATCTTGGTTCCTTATACCCTGATGTGCTAAGCTCCATTGTTCATAATAAGGCTCAGTGATGAATATATTGTGCAATAAAAAAATAATGACACAGGTTCGTGATTCATTCAATTTTATTCTCAATCATCTTCAATTGCTTCTAATTCTCACCTAACATTATTCTATTTCATTCTTTCATCAATCTATTCTCTCATATTCTATCTCAATATTATATTCACATCACCTATCTCTATCTCTAATCAACTAATTATCCTTTCATCTCACATTCTTCTTTTTTCGAGAGATAATTCATGTCGTTAATGCAAAAACAGTTTCTCGAGGGGGCATAACACCCTAAGTATCACCGGGGCATACTGGGGCAAAAAAATTTAATTTTCTTTGAAACAATGTCATTCTGACATTGTCTCAGAGAGGGGCAAATGTAGACACCTAAAAATGTCTCATTGATCATGTACTAATTATTCCTCTAATTGATTAAATAATTATTTAATTGTTTAATTAAGTTAATTAATCTTATTCTTCTAATTTCTTATTTCCTCATAATCTTACTAATTATTCTATTTCCTATTCTATCATCATTTAATCATTTTAATCATTTTCTAAATATTAATTAAATATTTATTATTTAATTAATTCTGATTAATTCTCCAATTTAAATGATCTTTATTATTTAAATAAATTAATCTCAATTTCTATCTCTAATCATCTAATCATTCAACCCTCTTCTAGATATTAATTAATATTAATTATTTAATTAATTATGATTTAATCCTTTAAATTAAATAGTCTTTATTATTTAATTAAATTCCATTTCTAAATAATTAAATAGTTTCTTTAAATTATTTAATTGACTAATTAATTCTTCCATTTCTAAAATAATTAAATAGTTTCTTTAAATTATTTAATTAACTAATTAATTCTTTCAATTCCAAATCCTCAAATTCTAATTTCATTTAATTTCATAATTCTTCCAATTTCTTCTAAATTCAATTACATGTGCATGATTTCAAAAACCAAATTGAAAATCAAAGTCAAGTTCTAAATATATTCAAATACTAAATTGAATTTAAAATAAATTCAATTATTTGAATTAAAACCTCATGCAAAGATTAAATTGAAAATCTAAGTCAAAGTGCAAGCACATGCTAAATTAATTAATTGAATCATTTATCTCTCCAATCTCTATTTCCATCTTTCAGTTAGCTTTTTCTAAATTAAGCTTTCTTTGTCATCCTCTTTATTTCTTCCAATCATTCTTTTTCTTCCTCCAGTTAGCTTTTTCTCAATCAGATGACTCCATTAATCTATTCAATCTATTGAGTTTCACTCCTACAATCAGCAGTTCAACTATCAATTTACATTTGAGCTCACCTGAGTTCCACCTCTTGATCAATTTGTTCCACCTTTCAATCAATCCTCTCCAAAAATCTATAAATTGAGCATTCAATCTCCATTTTCAATAATCACGAACTTCGAATCTTTGTGTCGCTTGCAGGTTACCAGCGCAATATCTGAGAGCCATCATACCACAGAGAAGAGAAGAGCAATGGAAGCTATATGCAATCTTGGAATAGGGAGTTTGATTTGAATTATTTTAATTCCTATTTGTTTAATATTGCATTATTTCATTGTTTGTTTGTTAGAATTCTTTGATTAGATAGGGATTCGTTATTTCCCTTTATTTCTAGTTGATTGTTTTGAATAAGATGAATTTTACATATGACATTTTGGTTAACCCGACGTGAATCAATAGGTAATAAACTTTTTTTATTTTCTGTGTGATTTTTTTTGCAGATCATATGGATTTTTCATTTTTTTGCAGGTTGCACAAATTTTGAGACAAGATTTTCCATCATGCAATCGCATAGACAACACTATGCATTCGACCCGTCGGGGTCACACATTCACTCTAACAGGGTTACACAATCACTTTGTCCAGATCAAGCAATCGCCCTTTCTGGATTATGCATTCACAGGGAAAATTGTTGTCTAATTTTTTATTCTATCTGTTATTTGATCTATCTAATTCTGTCTAAAATTGGGTTAATCTGGGATTGAATTGTTTCTATTTCATGATTTGATTATAACAGTTTACAGCAAGAAAAGTACAGTTCAGGATTTGAGGTGGAAGAAGGACGAAACAACAAAGAAGAGAAGCCAAACGCTATCAAAAGGTTCCCCAGGCAGAAAAATTGATACAAGATTCGGAAGAGCAACTGGCCTTTGATAGATATAATAGCTTACTTCTTTCTTATCAAGTTAAATATGATCTAATCAATATTGAATGGATGATGAGAGATTTGGCTAAGGCTTCACAATTGGTTTCGCAGGTTTCTGATCAGGTTTAGTTTTCTTTTGTTTTTTATTTTTATTTTTTTTGTTGTCTGCCTGTCTGTCATGTAATCAACCTAAAAGTGCTATGCAATCGATCATTTATCATCATGCATTCGGTCTATCATAATTATGCATTTGCTCTGTCAGAATCATGCATCTAATATGTAAGTATCACGCAATCGCACAGGTACAGTTACGCATTCACTTCTGTCAAGTTTTGAGTTTCTATTTTTTGTTAGTTTGATTTTACTACTAATCTCTTGTTTACAGCCTGTGACGGATTTACATAAAGGATTAGATTAGTATTTTTGCATGCATCACCTAACACTTCATATTTTGGTCCTTAAAATCAACAACAGTTAAAATGGACATGCATGGATAATCTCACACTTCGTTGTTTGGTGCTTAAAATAAACATGGGCTAAAATTGACATGCATGGATAATCTCACACTTCATTGTTTGTTCTATTATTGGACATGACTCATCCCGATATAGCCACATTTACTCTTATTTATGAGACCAAATTATACCTAAAAATCTTACCCGTAATGAGAAAAGGAACCTAAAAAGAAATGCTTCGCGATATGTTATCATTACTAATGATCTATTTAGATGTGGTTTGGATGGTACATTGCTTAGGTGTCTAGAAACTTAAGAGTCTAAACATGCGTTATCGGAAGTTCATGAAGGTATTTTTGGATCTCATTTGAATGGTCTTACTTTAGCTCAGAAACTACTACGAGTTGGCTACTACTGGCCAGACATGGAGAAGGATGCTATAAGGTTTTCTAAGACTTGTGAGAAGTGTCAGCTACATGGAAATCTCATACATACTCCAGCAAGGGATCCCATACCCTTCATTAAACATTGGCCTTTTCAGCAATGGGCCTTTGATCTCATTGGTCAGATATATCCTGCATCATCTAACAAACACAAATTTATCATAACTGCCAATGAGTATTTTACTAAGTGAGTGGAAGTGGTTCCGCTCATCAAAGCAACCGGTAGACAAGTAGTTGTATTCATCCTAAACTATATGATCTACAGGTATGGGATACCTTCGTCCATTGTGACTGATAATGGAGGATAGTTCAAGAATAAAGATCTAGATGAGCTCTATGAGAATTTCAAAATTAAACAACGCTGGTCATCAGTATATTACCCTCAAGGTAATGGACAAGTTGAGGCATCTAACAAAAACATGTTGACTATCTTACACAGAACAGTAAACGATTCTGGGAAGGATTGGCATCTGTAGCTCAATCCTGCATTATGGGCTTATAGAACAAGTATCAGAACACCTACTAGGGCTACACCTTTTTCTTTGGTGTATGGGTCCGAAGCAGTATTACCTATTGAAGTGGAAATACCATCTCTAAGAGTTTCTTTGCAAGGTCTTGTTACTAATGAAGACTATAGAATATCTAGATTGCAAGAACTTGAATTGTTGGATGAGCATTGGCAAGTGGAGTTTGATCATCTCAGAGTATATCAAAAGAGAATGTCTAGAGGATTTAACAAGAAAGTTAGACAAAGAGAATTTCAGGTTGGTGAACTAGTTCTGAAAGAAAATCCTAAAAATTAGCAGTTTCGAGACAACAAAGGGAAGTTTGAACCCAACTAGCTGGGTCCCTAAATCATTACTGTAGTCTTTGGCTCTATTGCCTACTAGCTCTCAACATCAGAAGGAGAACATCTCTGTGAACTGATCAACACCATCCACTTGAAGAAATTCTTCTCCTAGCATTCTCTGCTCCAACAACCTGTATAACTGAAAAATGTCTTGAAAAAAAAAATCATAAAAAGTCCTGAAAAAAAAAATAGAAAAAAGAGAGAAAATGCCCTAGTGAAAACCTGGTAAACAAGTGCCTCTTGTACTCAAGCGCTCCATCTATCAATGCAACATTGGCATTCTCGCTTTCCTGCATCTTTGTTTTCACTTGTACATATATTATAGTAACTTTGGTGACATTCTGGTTCATTGCAACCCTCATGGCTTGAAACTAATCAATGTTCTGGTCTTAGTTTAATTGACAAAGCACATTACATGTCCTAAGCAGTATCAACCAATTCATCTTTCTGTCAGTGAAACCTAGTCATCCACTCCGAGTCAGTCACCTGTCTCCTAACTACTGAAGAGTTTTTATCACTCAGTAAACAAACAAAACAACATAACGGAAAACAATCATTAAACTGTTTGAGCTATGCATGAAAAATTTCTTTGTGTGTTGTCTTTTATATTGGTTTTTGATTATTATCCCTCTGAGTAACTCGAGGAAGTCTATCATGACTAAGAGGAGCAAGGATTGGGGGCATAATATTTTTTTTGTTTTCTACTTGTATAAATGATCCCAATGATCTGGAAACATCTAATCAGCTAGGTGTCTGTGATAAGAGATTTCACATCAAGGTGAAATCACCACACATACATCAACTCCGCTTATTTGAATGCTATAGGGAGGTCAACATCATTTCTTTGTTTGTTTTGAGGGAATTTCTTTATGATGCAATTCGGGTCCCTGCGAAATCTATCCAAGGATATGAACGAAAAAATGATCATTGCGGACAAGATAATTAAAATTGCACATTGAAAAGAAAGGAACTCTAATCTGTCTGTTATGTTCATTATGCTCAGTGATGAAACTTAAGAATTTTAAATCCAGTGACTAGGTTTAGGTTGCATCTCATTTTGCATTTCATTCTGTATTTTTAATTTTAGATTGATTTCGGTATGGTAATAATGATCTCTTTATCTTCTGAATGAGAGTTGGAAGCATCATCATTTCTTAGCTAAGTGGTCTATTTTTCATCATTTCTGCGATCGAGTACTTATGTTTTGAGATGTTAGCTACATACATAAACATTTTATATAGATTCATACATTTCATTATTACTCATTTGCATTCATCTTATTGCATAGAAAAATAAAAATTTGCATTACTCATTACTCATTCTCATTCATCTATTTGCATGTGAAAAGAAACAAATATAAACATCCATATTCATTCGCATTACATACATCCATACTTAAAATATATGCATACAAATAGAATAAAACATATAGAAAGCATCTCATAATCGAATAAACACAAGTACGATGAAGTCAAATCAGATCTCATAATAATATATATCGTATAAAGTCTCAGAGTACAAAATGATGTCAACTGACATATACAAGCTCTCATCGGAGCAAGAATCGTATAGGCTACAAAAAAATGGGTGTGTCCACAAAAAATATCAGAGCTACAAAAAAAGAATATCTAACTCTAGGCCTCTCCCTCATCACCAAGTGGAGGAGGAGGAGCCTGCTAACCGGGATCCTACCTAGGTGCCCGAGCTCCCTCTAATCATGCCATGTATTGTGAGTAGGGTACAACCTGTTGTGCAACTAAAACTGCTACGTTGTAAGCTACAACATAGTGAGCCGCCCTACTCGTCTGGTGGAGAACCTCCTGCTGCAAGGCATCGGAGCAAGAATCGTATAGGCTACAAAAAAATGGGTGTGTCTACAAAAAATATCAGAGCTACAAAAAGAATATCTAGCTCTCAGCCTCTCCCTCATCGGTAGGTGGAGGAGGAGGAGCATGTTTACTAGGATCCTAACGAGGTGCCCCAGCTCCCTCTGATTGTGTCATATACTATGAGTAAGGGACAGCCTGCTGCGCAACTAGAACTGCTATGCTATAAGCTGCAACATAGTAAGTTGCCCTACTCGTCTAGTGGAGAACCTCCTACTGCAAGGCATCTCGCTCTACCCTCATAGCTATGACCTGATGGTCTCTCTCAGCTCTAAGCTTTGCTAGCTGTCGGTCTCGCTCTGCCAGCTGAGTCTATGCCACTATCAACCATGACTGCAGATCCGCTAGACGTGCTCTCATTGACCGTGTTGCGTCAGCCCCCTGCTCTGTCATAGGCTCTCCACCCCCATCTCCACCTCCAGTTTCACCCTACTCCTCTCACCTCTGTTGGACCTATCTCAAAGCTACTCGCTCCTCCTCAGCTCCACCCAACCTCACACCTACACTCCCAAGGGATCCGCCCTCACCCCTATGTTGTCCAACCCCAGCTAGAACCCTGCTTCTACTAGCACTAGAATGACCATCTGCCCACCTCAAAGCCTCAGCTCTCTGCCCCTATCCCTGTCCCTATGCGGGGGCATCATCCTCAATCTCCTCAATCTGAGGTTCCTTCTCTACTGGATTAGTGAATCTGGGGAAAGAGTACTGCTAGAACCAATCCCTATACTGGGGCAATACACCCGCATCTGCAACATCATCCATGTAGTCCCACTGGAGTCGCTACAATCCAGTCAACTTCTACATACCCAAGGCATAAGATAACCTCGGTGCCCCATCCCTGCCTCTCCTCATCAGCATATCTCGCGTATGCTGTGAACTCTTGTGAGATCCCCTGAGGCCTACCATACTGCCTCATCACTCGTGAAACCACAAATCGCTCAACCATAGTCTATGATCTGCCGATGAGTGGGCGTGTAACAAATAGGTCTCTATGTACGATCCTCCAGTCATCCCATGGCTCTAGGCCCCTGTAAGGTCTCCATACCACGGCTATCAAATTATCTAGTTGTCGTCTCCAAAAATCTGTCTTGCCTAGATGGGGTTGTGTAACATATCCTGAATACCTATATACAATCGGTTGACTAGGCTCCTTTTTTCCATCCACAATCGGCCTGCATACTAGGAGGTTCTCCCAAGCCCATACCTGTAAGATCAAAACTCCAGTGGCCATGCTCTTCCCCTCTCTATACACAATCTCATGCATCTCACGATACATGTGGGCCAATATACAAGAACCCCGGCCTAGTCTCTGAGGCATCTCAATTAGCCTCTCCACCATCCTGCCCCATCCACACTGGAATCCCTATTGTCCCCTATCTAGCATTAGAAAGTTGTTGATAAAACCTACTAGAACACAAGCCAGAGGAAAGTCCTCATTGTACCTGCTCATCATGACGTCCCAACTAATGGAACGTGTCAAGATATCAGGATCCCTAAATACATGTCTGGACGCCTGTAATCCAGGTAGCTGCGCTGCATCATAATCCACCTTACCCCCAGCAAAAGGGATACGGAGAATCCTATAAACATCCTTGGGAGTGATGGTCATCTCCCCAATTGGAAAATGGAAGGTGTTATGCTCCGAATGAAACCTCTCAACTAGTGCAGTAAGCATACCGTGATTCACACGGATATCTGGTAAACCAAGAAGGTGGGTCAAACCGCACAAATCAATATGTGCCAGCTCAACCTCTGATAACTGTCGCACTAATGTCATAGTGGGTGGATACACTCATCTAAAGAGAACATGAGGCAATCAAACCTACAAAAACCAAACAACAGAGTATCAGAAAATATTCTAAATAAGCCTACAAGAGAAGTAAAACATCACGCAAATCCAACTACGTCAATTGCAAAATCAAAATTTCAAGTTTAGACCTTCAAAAATGGTCACTGTTTCCCAAATGATAAAACACAGAAGGGCATAAACTTGTACGAGTTAGGATTGGGCCTCGTATGACAAAAGATCTCGATATGACAAAAGATCCCGATACGACATAAGATTATACCTCGGATGACAAAATGGTCTTTTATGAACGTTGTCGTACAATAGAAGGGTAGGTGTCACAGGACAAAACTAATGACTCTAAACAACAAAACAAACTCTAATAGTTTGTCATATGAGACAGGATCCTGTTTCACATGACAAAACAAAAAAACCCGACTTTAAACGTGCCAAAAACTTGAAAAAGCAACAAAAAAATTCAAAATTGAAATGAATAACGGGCTTAAGATTGATCACTTACTGCTGGCTCATAGTTTCGAGGTTGATTATGTCATCTCTAGCACTCGAATAGATGCTCACGTGTAGGGACCACCATTTTCTTCGCATAAGGCTTTTTTGAATTTTCAAACTTGGAGGGTTAAAATGAATTGAAAATGACACTTTTACCCCATATATAGCAAAACCCTAATTTTTCAACTTGCTCCGATGGACATGAAAATTGTACCCTCAGCTAATTTGCCCATTCTGATTCCATTTTCGGGATCAAAATCAAAATTTGAGATCATTTTTCTGGTCAATTTCCAAAATTTGGACCACTTAGCACTTTTTCATCAAATGCTCATTCTTTCTTCTAATTGCGCTCAATTTCTCATGAATCAACATTGAATCTCAATTCAATTTTTATTCTACAAATCAACTTTGCGCTCAATTTCTTATCAATCAATGCCAAATTTTTAAATATTCCTCTGAATCATTTGTGCTTAAATAAATTATCATCACTAACAATTGCGTATAATCATGTACGCTTGCTATCTTTCGATTTCGCTCCTGAGGGGGCATACTCGTGACCTCATGACCTCACATCTTCAAAGTCGAGAAATTTTTCAAATCTTCATCAAAAGTCAAGCAAACAATGTTTTCAACTAAAGAAAATCAATCAAAATCTTATTGCTAAGGGGTATCTCACCTTTATCGCTAAACATCAAGTTGAGATCTCTCGATCATCTAAATCAAATCAATCACTAGGGGCATATCAGTTTCATCGCTTCATATCAAGCTGATATTTGCCTTCATCTAAATTAGTCTCTTCACGTTAATCAGTTTCATTTCTTTTCATCAAGCTTATTATTCATTTAAACTCAATCAAAAGTTTAAAGAGTATCTTCGATCACATGCTCAATCTAAGAAGTTGTTCAGTTTCATCACATCGAATCAAGATGGATAGTTTATCTTCATTCATCGTATCTTGATCAATCAAGGTCAAGATCGATTTTATCTTTGCTCACTATGTCTAGTTCAATCAAGTTCTAGATCAGTAAGATCGGCTTCTTGATCAATCAAGTTCAAGTTTGGTATCTTTATTCTCTATCGTTCCTAGTTCAATTAAGTTTGGGATCAGTTTCGCTTTAATCAGACTACGTTGAGCTTCATCGCTTCAAATCAAGCTAAACACCTTGCTCTTTATCTGGTTCATGATCAATCAAGTTCAGAACTAGTATCTCCTAGACATCACATATTCTTTGAACCAATGCATTGCTCGCACATTAATTCAAAGAGGGGCAAATGTAATACCCTAAAAATGGTCATCTAAACTATTGGCCACTAATCTCGACAACATCACCAAGGTCCTAACCAAAGGTAATTAAATCAATCTTGAGCACATTATTAATTCTTCAATCATCAAATATCACATGGCAAATCAATTACTCTATATTAATTAAATATTTATTTAATTAATTGAATTATTCCAAGAATATCATTTTGATCAATTATCCTATTTAATTTATTAAATATCCTTGCATATTCAATTAATTAATAAATTTTCCATTAATCATGCAAAAAAAAGAATTAATTTATTACAAAAGAGGAATTAATCACAAAGCAAGAGTTGAATTGAAAATAAAATAAAAGAATAGAATTGAGAGAGAAATCAAACTTGAGATATTATTTCTTTTTCTAAATTTAGAACTTGAAATCAGAAAAGCAATTAAATTGAGTTATTCTCTAAAATTGGAACTCAAAGCTTTTCAAAAATAAGTTCAGTTGCATTGAAAACACTCTTTTCTTGAATAAATCAAAGAATTATCTATTTTTATCAAAAAAGCATGGAATTAATTTAATCTTATTTCTAATGCAACTTGAACTTCTTATTTGAATGCATTTCAATTAAACTATAATTGGAATCTATCTCAAGGTTAACTGAACCTAATTTCTCAATTATTTTCAATTAATCCTAAATTGAGCTTTTTTATCATCTCTCTTGTAATTCTCTATAAATTCAACCTTCAGCTCTCATCCAATTCACCCTAGAGATTTTTGAGAACACGCTTGGAGATTATTATTACACTGATTTTTGCTCTAGAGTCATTGAATATATTGTGCTTTTTTAGATTATTTGCATCCATATTGCTTGAATTCATTATTGCTTGAATTATTCATCCATTTTAGCTTAATATCATGCTCATATAGATTAAATCCTTCATCTTGGTGTAGTCTAGTCACTGGTATTTCTTATAAAAATCTGAGAGCAATCTTATACTCGCATCTTTTAGAAGGAAATTGGTCGATTTGATATGGTTTTATTATTCATGCTTATATATGTCTAACCATACATGTAATGACTTAATTGAAGTGTTGTGTCTTGCAATATAGATCCTTATTCCACTTTTCACACACACACTTTTCACCTTTGTGTGCTACTATCTCTGCAGTCACATTGTGTACCTTTGGTAACTGCTCTTCTCCTTCATCTTTCTCTTCCTCTTTATTCTTACTTTTACCCTCTTCCTACTCAAGAATTTGAACATCTTAAGTTGAAGCACTATGTTGAGCTTGGTTTGTTTGAAGAGACATATCAATATTCATTTGTTGTTGTTTATGCAACTCTCCTAGCCTTTCACTCACTTCTTCTTCAAACCCTTTATCATCTTTATTTGTTTCTTTCAATCCTCCTTCAGCTGTTATTTCCTTAAACAAATTTTCTTGGTCCTCAGGATATAAAACAAGTCTTTCATCATGTTCATCATTAGGATCATCTTTTTCTTGCTCCCCTTTCGTCAAATGCTTCCCTAGTAGGTTATTCCCATCCACATCCATAGGATCCAACTATTCTTGTTCAGGCACCTGTGAGTGTTTCTCAAGCCAAACAGATTTATTTCTCTTCTTTTTCTCAACCTTCCTTTGTGCGAATTGTATAATAGGTTGTTCATCCTCCTGATCAAAATCAAACTCAATATTATGAATGGTCACCCTTTCAGTAATAGGCTTTATTACTTTTATTAATGGTAGTGATGTTACTTGATGTTGTAGCAGATGTATCAGTCGGTGTAGACATCGGTGCTATTACAAGAATTCTAGCAGTTGATGATGTAAAAATAGGAGCTTGTGTTGTTGTAGTAGGTGGAGGTTTAGTTGATGTTTTTGTTGTGTTAGAAGGAGGTTGAGTTGATGTTGATGTTCCTTCATCAGCCTTTCCTTTCTCATATTTCTCCATGGCGCCTTCTCCTGGTGTTTTCCCAATAGTAACCCTAACAAGATGTATTTGTACAAGTGGAACAGCTCCTAATCCCTCCCTTATTCCAAAACTTGTAGCTTCATTGGGTTCTATAAATGTTTTCTTCCTAGAACCCAACCTCGATCTTCGAGCGTATTGCCTGTGTACCTTTGACTGAGGATTATCAGTGGCTGATTATTTTTGTTTTCCTTTTGAAGCACTAGACCTAATCCTTAAACTCAACCATTGTTTAGTTATTTTTATAACTTTTTGGGCTACTAAATCTATATCTACTTCTTCTTGTCCCAACCATCTTATTGGGGAAAGGGGCTTCTTATCAATTCCTTTCTCTTTATATGTTAGGTCCAATAACTCACCATCATCCCTCAATTCTTTATGAAGATTTGTCTCTATTTCAAAATCTCTTATTTGTGGAACTGTGAGCCTAAAATAACTTTTCTCCCTAACTTAAAAATTGTCTTGAAGGTTCACCCAAAAGTCTTCCAACTTAGGTTTATTCCCATCATATGCTTTCAACATCATTTTCTTTAATTTCCATATGAATCATAATATTCTTGAGCATAATTAAACTCTTTCAAATGTAAGTCCTATAACTCTTGCTCAACTGCCTTACCCACTTGAATTTTTGAACAAGAAAAATAACCAATAGTCATAGAGAAATCAACACATGTTTTGTGCTTTGAAGAGATTAATGATTGTAATTTGGCCATCTGCCTGACATACTCCAAAAGCATCACCCTTTTATTTAAATATCTAGGCAACAACATGGGATTTACGATGAAGGCACTAACTCTGATATATGTAGAACGTTGATTTTGGAGGAACCAACATCCCCATTCCTTTATTATTGCCATCACCTCTAGGCTTATTCTATACCCTTCATTGCCTGTGAGCTTTATTATAATAGGGAAGAGGAAGGAATAATTTATCCTCTTAAAATGTGCTTTTGTATTTCTAAAAGGGAGTTGAGTGTATTACTCCCATACCTTCTTCTTCCCTTCTTCATCCCCAAGTTGGCCTTTTGTTTGTAGCCCCGAAAACTTGCCTGTCTGTGCAGCTACCCAATTAACATAAGAAGTAAAGAAGAACATTTTTGTTTTAAGCACATTAATCAATTGATTATGTATGTTATCTGATAATATTTGGGCCCAATCATAATATTGTTTCCTTATCAAGATAGTGATCATAAACTGGAACATCCAAGGGTGAAAATATCAACAATCAGGTTTACCGAAGACTTTTTTCAACATGATTATTAGGTCTCATTGCGGCTCCTTGAAATCAGCTCTCAAAATATCACTTGCCTTTAAATTTATCTTTCTCTATTATTCCAACCTATTTTCATTCATATGTCTCTTACAAGAAGCGGTATCCTTATCCCAAACTTCTACAGCCTCCTCCTCAGTAGTCAGGAGCACTTTATCACTTGAAGGAATACCAAATACAAAATGTAGCATATTTGTTGATAAATCTATCACTATTCTTCCTTTATCACCTATGCATTTCTTGGTGTCTGCATCATAGAATTTTGCAAGTCATAATAAACTCTGGGGCTTGTAGAGATTGCAGAAACATTATTGCCTCCACTAGCCCTAACCTCTTCATCCTCCTATAAGGAGCATCCAACCTTGGTTTGTCCAATTGGGTTCTAATATATTTCAGCTTTCTATGACCTAGTTCAATATCAGTCACCCATTAGATCTAGTCTTCCAATTTAGAAGCATAAGTATGGCCTTGGTAGTGGTACTTCATTGTTACAAGTAGCTTATGCAAATATTTAACCTTCTTATTGGATGTTGGGTCCATTTAATTATTCTAATCTACAAGAAAGAACCAAATATTAGCCCATCACATAGTCAAAACATCAATTTTATCACCCACTTCGAGACTCCGGGGTTCTGGGGTTGCAAGGTAAAAAACATCCTGTAAAGATAACTAACTTCAGAACTCTGGGATTTTGGGGTTCCAAGGTTAAGATAAGATAAAAATAAAAAAAAAGCCTGGAACTCTGGGGTTCTGGGGTGAACTTAGTTGAAGGACAAAAAAGAGGGTCTGGAACTCCGACATCCCGGGGTTCCGAGTTGAAAAAGGAAGCTAAAGGGAAAAAAATTCGGAACTCCAGTGGTGCAGGAGCACCCAAAGACATAAATGAATCCTAAAAGAGACTAATATCACCCATTAGGTGAAGATGATCATATATAATAGGTTGATAGGTTTATGAGTCAATAAGACCCAGATTGATGTAAGGCATTGTCATGGTTGCATTTTATAAGCCAACATGGACAAATGACCATGTGGGTCAGTAGGAATCTAGGCATGAGTCAGGAAAATAAATATTGATCTTAGAAACATCAGAAAAATCCTTGGAATAGATCGAATACACCTTGGAGTCACCAAATTTGAAAAAGTGCAAGTTGACAACTTTTGTTGTCATTGCAAAAATGTTGTAAAAAGGGTAACTAATCCTCCAACGGTTCCAAACTTTAAAAAAGTGGTTGAAAACCATTAGGGAGGCTATATTATGCCCACTTGGATTTATTCTTTGTCTTTTGTTGTTGTTGTTGAAACTTTTGAAATTGATGATGTTTTGGAGTTTTCTGAAATTTTGCATTTTTGTTGTTCATTTCTGACTAGTGCAGATTGATGTATGAAACAAATTGTATAAGTTAGGGAAGTCTCTTACCTTTAATTTGAATCAATTTTGAGTTTTTGTAACAATCGGGTTGTAGAGATCCATCAAAATCTAACGAGACTGGTCACAAACCCTGTCGACACCTAGGGTTTCACTATAAAGATGCCCTTAATCTGACATTTTCACCAGAGGAAAAAACAACCTATGGGAAAATGTTAGAGGGCCTATTTTTTCATAATATTTTGGTGTTGGTTTTTAGCGAGGATCCAAGCCTGAAGAGATTTAATTGACCCTAGGCGGGCATCTCTATGTAACTGCCTAAACTGTAGAAGTGAAAATCACTTGAAGTAGATAAAGAAGATGGGATCAAGTCTTGAAACCTTGGATTTGGTGGATTTACACCTTACCCTACCTTTTAAAAGTGTTGGTTTAGTCGGGGGAATAATACAAGGGGTACTTGTTTTGTAAATTAGGCCTAATTGGCTTAATTGGGTCTGGAAGGACAGTAAGGGTATAGACCTGTCAAATTGTGGTTAGAGTCTAAGCCTTTGGGTAATTGTGTAACTTGATAAAGGGTATCTGAATCTTCCCTTATTTTCTCTTGTACTTTGTAATTTTATTAAGTTTTGTGTGGAAAACTCAACCGGTAGGGCTACTAGACCATCGGTATGGGTACCAGACAAATAGGATAGTTGTGAGACAAGTATCCCCTAACACATTTGATAGGAAGACCTTATGGGTGTTTTGTGTTGGTTAGAATGCCAATAGACAATATCCAATAGGTTTCCATCCCACCCGCACCAGAAGATTGTATGCCATTCACACAAGGGTAGAATGTTTTCATCCTACCGATATTGAAAGATATTGAACCGGTATGGATCTGGTCGCACAAATTGTTGTGTGAGTTGAGTACTTGTAAGGTGTGTTGTTTGACACTTTTAATAAACAAAATAACTTGTTTTGTACATAGTAGTTATGGGTGAGATGAGGGTATCACCTAGTTTGTTGTTTGGCATTGCATCATATCAGTATCAGAGCGTGAGTTGGATCACTTGGGGAAGGTGATTTGTGGTGTATGTCCATGGAAGGAAGTGAGGGAGAGGTTAGAAACATGCCTCCTAAGAGTATGTCTCAAAATTTCATCAAGAAGTTGTTTGAAGAGATGTTTGAAAATAGAGTGAGGGAGTTAGAGAAGGCCAAAGGCAAAGGAAAGGAGGGTGAATGTGACTCTAATGAAGAAGAAGAATGGGGGAGAAGAAGAGATCCCAAGATAGGAAGTTGAGTTACCTGTAGATCGGAGAGAATTTGTTGAGCTTCTAAAGTCCATTGGTAGAGAATCCTCATCAGGTAAAGATGGCATCCCTATGTTTAGTGGGAAAATGAATGTAGAAGAAGTGATGGATTGGATTGAGGCATTGAACAACCATTTTGAATGCAAGGAGACCCCTGAGAATAAGAAAGTTATCTTTGCTAAGTCCAAGATGAAAGGAGAAGCACTCACTTGGTGGAATTGCCTCCAAGGCAAGAGGGTGAAGGAAGGTAGAGATGTGATAACCTCATGGGATAGAATGTTGGCAAAAGTGAAGGCACAATTCATCCCAGTAGACTATGAAGTCTAAGTCTACAAGAAGTTGCAAGTTTTGAGGAAAAAAGACCTTGATGTGAGTACATATACCAAGGAGTTCCATAGGTTGAGTCTAAGAACCAAACACCATGAGGAGGAGCCAGAGAAAGTGGCAAGATATCTTAGTGGATTGAAAGATAGTATCCAAGATGAGATCAGCATACTAGCACTGGAGATAGTGAACAAGTGCTTTCAACTAGCACTAAGAGAAGAGGAGAAGTTGAAGAGAAAGAATGATCAGAATAACAGAGATAGAGGGGGCATAAAATTCAAAGGCAAAGGCCCTATGAATGGTAGAGGATAGAGTCCTAGGCCACAAGCAGAGGCTAATCAAGAAAGTCAGCATGGAGATGGTAACAAAAGAGGGGGTTGCAGAGAAAGAAGACCCAATCATAGAGGTAGTTTTTTTGCAAGAAGCTCAGAGCCTTTCAGATGCTACAACTGCAATCAAGTAGGTCATACCACAGCTAAGTGCCCTAAGAAGACTAGATCAATCTCCCAAGGAGAGAGGAGAACACATTTGGTTCAAGAAACTTATTGTTAGAGTGTCAATTCACTTGATTCCTATGGACTTCCAGCGAGAGGATAAGCCTTGATGATGAAGAGAACATTGTTGAAGGTACCAAGCAATACTGAACCTCCACAAAGGAAGACACTCTTCCGAACCACATGCAAAGTACGAGGCAAGGTATGTAAGGTTATAATATATTAAGGTTCAACTAAAAATTTTGTATCCTTAGAAATAGTAGAGAAACTAAAATTGAGAAGAATTCCTCATCCATTTTCATATAAAGTTTATTGGCTTACTAAAGGAAAACAAACCTTGGTAGAAGAGAAATCATGGGTTGAATTTTAGATAGGAGCATACAAAGAAAAAATTATGTTTGATATTATTGAGATGGATGCCTGCCATCTTCTATTTGGGAGACCATGGCAATATGACCTCAAGGCCCATCATGATAGACACAAGAGCACCTACTCCATCACCAAAGATGAAAAGGTGATTGAATTGATACCCATGCCTCATAACAATGAGGATCAAAAGGAGAAGGAGGCCAAGATCATGATCATGGAAGGAAAAGAGTTCCTCAAGGAAATCAAGGAAGAAGGAACACCTTTTTTTGTAGTGATGTCAGTACCAAGGCAAGAAGAAGAGTCCATTGCAAATGGAAAGGTAGAAAAGAAAGGGTGGAAATCCCTAAGGAGGTGAAGGAAATGTTGAGAAAATACAAGGACATAGTTGTAGAAGAGTTGCCAAGAACCCTGCCACCAATAAGGGAGATAATCCATTGCATTGACTTCATTCCCGGTGCCACCTTACCAAACAAGCCAACATAGAAAATGACTCCCCAACAAAATGAGGAAGTTGTAAGGCAGATACAAGAGTTTCTTGATAAAGGTTTGATAGGGAAGAGCTTGAGCCCTTGTGCAGTCTCGATTGTCTTAGCACCAAAGAAGGAGGGAACATGGAGATTATGCACTGATTCTAGGGCCATTAACAAGATAACCATCAGGTATAGATTCCCTATGTCTAGAATAGAAGATTTGCTTGATTGTTTATGAGGTGCAAAATATTATTCCAAGATTGATTTAAAAAGTGGTTATCACCAAATAAGGATTAGAGTCAGCAATGAATGGAAAATTGCTTTTAAAACAAACAAAGGATTGTATGAATGGAGGGTGATGACATTTGGGTTGTCAAATGCCCCTAGAACTTTCATGAGACTCATGAATGAGGTGTTGAAGGAGTTCATTGGTAATTTTGTCATAGTGTATCTAGATGAAATCCTAGTGTTTAGAAAGACAAAGGAGGAGCACCTAAAACATTTGGATATGGTCTTGAGAAGGTTGAATGAAGAGAAACTAATGATAAACATGGAAAATTGTGTGTTTTTGCAGGAAGAACTAACTTACCATGGGTTTGTGATTTCTAGAGGAAATCTAAAAATGGATACTGATAATGTGAATGCCATTCTCACATGGCCAACTCCTAGAACAATTGGTGATGTAAGGATTTTTCATGGCCTAGCTACCTTTTATAGGAAGTTTATCAAGGATTTTAGCTAGATTTGTGCTCCCATGTTAGAGACCATCAGGGGTGGACAAAAGTGAAAATTTTCATGGACTAAGGAGGAAGATGAAGTATTTGAAATGTTGAAGAAAAAGGTATCACAACAACCGGTTCTTACCTTACCTGATTTTGACAAAATCTTTCAAATTGAATGTGATGCAAGTCATTTGGCAATAGGTGCAGTGTTCAAGCACTAAAGAAGTTGAATGATGCTAAAAATAAATATTCTTCCTATGATTTGGAGATATATGCATTAGTTCAAGCACTAGAGAAGTGGAAGCACTATTTCCTTCCCAAAGAGTTTATTGTGTATATAGATAATTAGGCATTAAGTTTCCTAAATAGTCAAGACAAATTGAGCCATAGGCATATGAAGTGGGTTGAGTTCATTTAGGCCTACACCTTTACAATCAAACACAAGAAAGGTGTCTCAAACAAAGTTATAGATGCTCTTAGCAGGAAGGCACTAACGGTTTCATAAATCTAGTTGGAGAGTGTAGGAGTTGATTCCCTCAAGGGTATGTATGCTGCAGATGAAGATTTCAAAGACATCTACAAGCTATGCACTGAGTTTGGTAGTAGGTATCATTTAGAGTATTCTTTATTTGATTCAAGATGGTCTTCTTTTCAAAGGATGTCAGTTATGCATTCCTAAATGTTAAATGAGGGTAAACATAATTAAGGAAAAGCATAGTGGTTGTATGGGGGGACACTTTGGATTATACAAAACTCTTGAGTTGGTGAGAATATTTTATCAGTGGCCTAAATTGTAGATAGATGTCAGAAAATTTGTGGATTTATGTGTGGTGTGTCAAAAGGCTAAAGGGAAAACAACAAATGTAAGACTATACGAGTCATTCCCCATTCCTTCAAGACCTTGGAAAAGTGTGAGCATGGACTTTGTGATGGGTTTGCCAAGAACTCAAAAAGGTTTTGAAAATGTTTTTTGTGGTTGTTGATAGGTTTAGCAAGATGGCACATTTCTTTCCATGTAAGAGCATAAGTGATGCTACATATGTTGCAAACCTTTTCTTTAATAAAGTTGTGAGAATACATGGTTTACCCTTGAATATTGTGTCAAACAGAGATGTGAAATTTGAAGGACATTTTTGGAGGACTTTATGGAGGAAGTTAGGCACAAACTTGTCTTTTAGTTTAGCTTATCATCCCCAAACAGATGGCCAAACAGAAGTGGTCAATAGGTCACTCAGAAACTTGTTAAGGTACCTCACCAAGAAGCATGGTGAAAAGTGGGATTCCATCATCTCCCAAGAAGAATATTCTTATAATGATTCTATCAATAGGAGTATCGGCAGAAGACCTTTCCAAATTGTCTATGGATTGAACCCAAGAGGTGTGCTGGAATTGAGAAACCTACCCTCAACTGCACATATTAGTGCTTGTGGAGAATAATTTGTAGAAGGGATAAAGAAGATTTATGACCAAGTTAGGATGCAATTACAGAGAAGTATAGAGAAGAACAAAGAGCAAGTTGACAGAAGAAAGAGAGATGTGCAGTTCCAAGTTGGAGACATGGTATGGGAAAATCTGAAAAATGAGAGATTGTCAAAAGGGAAACAAACAAAGCTCATGATGAGAAAGGTTGGACCTTGTCAAATCCTCAAGAATTTTGGGAACAATGCATATGGAATCCAATTACCTTCAGATATAGGTATATCCCCAATATTTAATGTTACAGAACTGACACCATTCAAAGTTAAAGTGCGAGAAGATGGTACATTTCCAATGGAAGGTGTTGCAGACATACTGAAGGACTTTCCAAGTCAAGGGCCACCCAAACATGAAAGGATATTGGACACAAATATTGTAAATAAAACTAGGAATAATATCTACAAACAATACCTTATCAAGTGGCAAGGATGTTAGATAGTTTAGATAATCGAAAGACAACTGAGAGGGGGGGTGAATCAGTTGTCTTAGATTACAAGAACATTCAACAATTAAAACTTTAATACCGGAACCCAAAACAATAATACCGGAATTCCAGTTAATCAATTAAGCATAATAAATAATCACATAATAAAAGTCATCCACACAACACTAAGATTTGTACGTGGAAAACTCGTAAAGGGAAAAACAACGGTGGGAAGCCTACCCATAGTCAGAGAATACTTCTGTAGTAAGTATGTGAATTACAATGAAGGGGCCTGCACTTGCAAGAAGGCCAACAGTCTAGAGCACATTTCTCATCACAAAAGGAGCCTCACTAACTACATATAAATCCAGACAATAATCTGAAGAAGTGTTGAACTACAAAAGATAGCATCTCTTATACCAGAGTACAATTCTTGTTAAACTCAATGCCAGAGGACTAAATCCTCTTACATAAACCCAATTCAATCTCCAATGATCAACCAACTCCTCTGTCTAAATGATATTACATTCCTTGACCATGACCTCTTATCTTAACCATGATGATCTACAATGAGATCTTACATCTATATATACAAACCCTTGACCATAAACAATCAGGTCAGTCACCAGACAATAAACTAATTACATAATTACAAACCTTGTCGTCCTTAGACCAAACAAGTAATATCAACACATAAGACATCCCAGAGATACATCAATAGGTCATATCCACACATTACATTAAAGTCGGTCCATAACCTAGATCAACCAAGACCAAGTATAGGTCCACACACTTTAGCAATGATCTCCAACCACCAAGTCTCAAACATGATCACCAACAACATCCTGAAACTCCATCAGAAGTTGTACCAACACCACTTATGCAATTTATCAAAGATATCCATCAAAATCTCTGCCGATGAAACCCTCACCAGAACCAGAAACCAATCTTCTAAGAAAGCGGGATAGCATCCAATCACCAAGCCAAAACCAACTGACCAAATATAAGTATAAGTATCACGAACAAGCCAATTCCATCAACACACTATACTGGAGCCTGTTGGATCATACCGGATCAAAGTTAACCAAAAACCACTCATCCTACTGGGACCAAAAAGGTGTCGGTAAAGCATACAAATATCTAGTGTTGACATCAATGCAACACATAATCAATTCCACCAAATAGCCAAAAAAGGACTCCCTGAGGCAGATGCAGTATGGATGGATGAAGACCAAATGAAGAAACATGGGACTACATTGCAGGAACTCATCTCAGGTGGACTTGAGATTCAACCACCCGGGGGGTATGGTGCAGGACCACCTAAAGACACAAATGAAGCCTAAAAGAGCCTAATATCACCCATTAGGTGAAAATTATCATATGTAATAGGTTGATAGGTTTTTTATTCAATAAGACCCAGATTGATGTAAGGCGTTGTAATGGTTGCATTTTATAACCCATCATGGACAAATGACCATGTGAGTCAGTATGAGTCTAGGCATGAGTCATGAAAATAAATATTGGTCTTAGAAACATCAGATAAATCCTTGGAATAGGTTGAATACACCTTGGAGTCGCCAAATTTCAGAAAGTGCAAGTTGACAACTTTTGTTGTCATTGCAAAAAGGGATAACTAATCCTCCAACAGTTCCAAAGTTTGAAAAGTGGTTAGAAACTATGAGGGAGGCTATTATGCCCACTTGGATCAATTCCAAGGTTGATGTTGGTGTTTTTATTGAATTTGTTGAAATTGATGATGTTTTGGAGTTTGGAGCAATACAATATATTTGGAGTTTTCTTAAATTCTGCATTTTTGTTGTTCATTTCTTACCAATACGGATTGGTGGATGCCTAAAGACAATTGGATGAGTTAAGGAAGTCTCTTACCTTTAATTTGAATCAATTTTGAGGTTATATAACAATTGGGTCGTAGAGATCCATCAAAATCTAACCAGACTGGTCACAAAGCCTGTCGGCACCTAGGGTTTCACTGTAAAGATGCCCTTAATCTGACATTTTCACCAGAGGACCAAACAACCTATGGGAATATGTTAGAGGGGCAATTGTATCATAATATTTTTGTGTTGGTTTACAATGAGGCTCGAATTATGAATAGATTGAATTGATCACAGGCAAGAATCTTTATGTGACCGCCTGAACTGTAGAAGTGAAAATCACTTGCAGTAGATAAAGAAGATGGGATAGAGTTTTGAAACCTTTGATTTGGTGGTTTGACACATTACCCCACCTTGAAAAAATGTATTTTTAGTTGGTGGACTAATACAAGGGGTACTTTCTTTGTAAATTAGGCCTAATTGGCTTAATTAGGTCTGGAAGGACAGTAAGGGTATAGACCTTTCAACTTGTGGTTAGAGTCTAAGCCTTTGGGGAATTGTGTAACTTGATAAAGGGTATCTGAATATGCCCTTATTCTATCTTGTCCTTTGTAATTTTAATAAGTTGTGTGTGGAAAACTCAACCAGTAGGGCTACTAGTCTACCAATACGGCTACTAGTCTACTGGTAGGGCTACTAGTCTACCAGTAGGGCTACTAGTCTACCAGTAGGGCTACTAGACAAATAGGATAGTTGTCAGACAAGTATCCCCTAACACATTTGATAGTTAGATATTATGGATGTATTGTGTTGGTTGGACTACCAATAGACAATATCCAATAGGTTTCCATCCCACTGGCAACGGAAGATTGTCTACCATTCACACAAGGGTAGAGTGTTTTCTGTTGGCAATTGACACTCTATTGGTTGGTTTCACTATGTTGTCATTGATGGTAGCATGTCATTGTGTTCTGGCTTCATGTTTTGATTTTATGGTGTACTGGTAGGCTCTTCACAAATACTACACCAACACCGATACTAGCATCGGCAGGATAGTAGGATTTCTTTGGTCACCGACAATGCAGGCCAACATGGTTTAGTAAAGGTTATCGGTATTGAAGGTTGACATATCTTGGATCTAGCATCGGCAATTAATTTTAATGTTTATGCATTTATGTTATCTGGCCGACATATAATTTGATATTGTATATATCTTTGTAATCCAACATAAGGCATGTATAATTTGTATAGGGTATATAGGACAGTTTGATAGATCATTTTGAAAAATTAAAAAAATGGAGAAATATAATAGGTGATCATGGATATGTGAATTTAATATGATGTGAAATATATCAGAGAGATCATGTATGTGAGGAAATTATTGTAAGGGTTACTCTGGTAAAGGGTTTAGGGATTCAGACCGATACAAATGGAGCTTAAACCAGAACTATATTCTGGCATAGAAGATGCTATCCTATCAATTCTCACTTCTCTAGATTGTAGTCTATAATTTTAAGTAGTCAGTGAGGCTCCTATTGTGATTGAGCAGTGTGCTCTAAGCTATAAGCCTTCCTGAAAGTGCATGCCCCTCATATTTTGTAATATCTCTTCATATGGCCAGTGGATTCATATTGTGGGTCACAAATCCCACTGTGATTTTTCCTCTTTGAGGTTTTCCATGTATAAATCTATGTGTTATGTTTCTCATTTATGTGATTGGCTTATTAGTTGCTTTAAATCTTTCAATTCTGTATGTACCGGTATATTGGTTGGTGTATACATGTTTTAATAAGGCTAAAGTTTACTATTCTAGTATAACACTAATTCACCCCCCCTCTTAGTGTTATTGGTTTCCAACAATTGCTATCAGAGCCTTGTACCTCAGAGGAAGTTTAATAGCTTGAGGAAGATCTTGAAAGCAGAATCCATGAATATGGCTTTGGAGAAGCAACTTGAGATGGCACTTGAAGATTATGATGCTAAAAGGTTGAAGAACTTAAAGCTACAAGATGAATTTAATTCTGCTAACGAAATCATTCTTGTCCTACAAGAAAAGCTATCATTTGTTCAAGCTAGGAGGAAGGAGCTGTTGCAAAATCGGGATGATGAAGAGAAAGATGCACTTAAGAAACAATGTCAAAAATTGAGTCAGGAGAACATGGTTATGAAGAAAGAAATGCAATTTATAACTATGAGGATATCTAGCGAGATTGAGGACATAAAGAAGAAGGAAGAAAATATTTCTATATCCCTGAAGAATAAATTTGAAGAATGTGGTAGGTTGGTTCATGAAAATGATATGTTGAGAACTGATTTGGTACAATCCTAGGGTAATGAGCAAGAGCTTGAGAGACAAATGATAATACTGAGAGAAGATTTAACTACTACAAGTGAGTATAAATAAAAATTCAAGATCAGCTCAGTACAACTTGATGAGTTACTGAAAAGACAAAGGCAGATTGGAGATTCTAGTGGACTTGGATTTGAGCAAGGACAGAGTTTTGGTACTGCTAATGAAGATCAAAACCATAAGGTGTCGGTAAGATAATTTAATGCTAACATAGTCACCTCTCTTAGTAAAACATTTGCTGCCAAATATCTTGAAATAACTAACATTAGGTGATCTACCATACCAGTGTTCATAAGTAGTCTTATCCTTACCTCTTTTTACCAAAATTTGGTTCATAGTGTAGACAGTTGTGCTGACAGCTTCTCTCCAAAAAAATTTCTCTACACCTCCTTGTGTCAACATTGTCCTAGAAGCTTCAACAACTGACCAGGTGTTCCTCTCTGCAATACCATTCTATTATGGTGTTCTTGGTGCAGAAAATTGTCATTTGATACCATTTTCTTCACAATATCTAGTGAATTCCTCATAAGTAAATTCACCACCTTGATTAGTCCTCAGACAATTTATCTTCTTACCACTCTCCTTTTTAGTGAAGGCCCTGAATGCCTTGAACTTTCTAAATGCTTCTTTTTTATCCTTCAAGAATGTGACCCACATCATTCTTGAGAAATCATTAGTGAAGATCATAAAATATCTATCACCTTCAATACTATTAGTCCTTATTGGTCCACAGAGGTCTGTATGAACCAAATCTAATAGATGTTCCGCTGAAAAATATTTGCTCTTAAAAGTTGAGGATTTCATTTTTCCCAACTGACATTCCTTACATAGAGCATTAACCGGTTTGTCCAACTGAGGCATACCTCTCACTGTCTTTGACTTACTCACTTTAATAATGTTATCAAAATTTCTATGACAAAATCTCCTATGCCAAAGCCAGCTATCATCTACTTTAGCAATTAAACAATTGTTGACTTTAAGATTCAAGTGAAACAGGTTACCCTTTAGTCTTCTTGCTGGTTGCAATCAGTTCACCTTTGCTCCCATAGATTTTGCACATACCATTCTTAAATTCCAATGGATATCCTCTGTCATTGAGTTGAGCAACACTCAAAATATTATGCTTTAATCCTTCAACCCAGTAGACATCATCTGCACTGCTCTTTCCATTAAGAGAAATATTTCCCTTACCTTTAACCATGCAGGGTGAGTCATTACCAAATCTTACAACTTTGTCATCAAATTCCTTCAAAGAAAGAAATTTGCTCTAGTCACTGGTCATGTGATGTGAACAACCACTATCAATGATCCAATCATCAGAATTATCCATGCAAGAAACTAAAGCCTTTTGGTCATATGTTTCCTCTTTAATGGCTACAAAAAGAGTGTTTTCATTATCATCACCATCAGATTCCTCATCAGTGATACCACCATCAATTGCAATAAGACAATCTATATTTCCTTTTCCCTTGTACTTATTGAACTTTTCTCACTTGTGCTCATTATCACCATTAGGATAGTTATCTACAATGTGTCCAATCTTGTTGCATGCAAAACATTTCAAAGGTAATTTACCTCTATATTTACCAGTACCTCTGGGCAATCGCTTGGCCAAAAATGCTTCAAGTTCAACCAAACTATCTTCATCATAAACTTCTTTGTTGGATCTAGATTCATAAATGTGACTAACATGTCTACTTTTCCTCATAGATGGGTTAGAAACTAAAGCTCTAAATGCAGACTCGTATTTCTGAATACTACCATCATAACCATTTAATTCAAAAATAGTAAGTTTACCAATGATGGAATCAAGGGTTACCTTAGTTTTGTCAATAGATTTTAGCTCCTAAATGGCTGCAACTCAGATAGCATAGGCCGATAGCAGGGTTCTCGACACCTTACTTATCACTGTGGCATCTTCCACTTTACCACTAGAACTCTTGATATCACCAACTATCTTTTTATCCTCTGACCATACTGTTGTATATTCTCACCTCTAGCCATCTGCATGTCATCAAACTTTTCTCTTAAACTCTCTTCCTTGGCAATATTCACATGTTCATCACTGCTATAAATCTCTTCAAGTTTCTTCCATACCTCATATATAGTCTCTAGACCATGGACATCTACATACTCTACATCAGACAAAGAACTGATAATAGCCTCCAATGTTTGATTGTTTTCTTGTTGCTCTTTCTTCTAATTATAAGTCATAATCCCACTAGGTGCAACATATTGAGTACCAACATGTTCCCAGTATTCATTTCCTAGACTCTTGATATAAATTTTCATTCTATCACTCCATATTCTATATTTCTCTCTATTAAACTTTAGACCTTCCTTCTTCATCATGTTCTACAAGATCTTTACCTCAAGTTGTTAGGCTTAGACCTTAGAGGACCTGAGAATACTCTGATACTAATTGATGGTATGATGAAAGATCAAGGATCGGTCAACTACTAGGAGGGGGGGGGTGAATCTATAGATGGAAAAACTGATAATAACTTTCACCAATCTCAGAATCAACCTCTCAAAGTAAACTTTAAACTAACAAGTTAAACCACTGAACTATAAATGCAATATCACTGTCAGAATAAACCGGTTGACTGTTACAAAAGATTAACAATAAACAACTTGAAACTCACAAACATCCAAATACTTTACTGACATAAGTACAACTTCATTTCATATTGCTACCAGTTATCATGAATTATCAAAGTGGATTAAGTAGTTAAGAAAATCAGCCATAGAAAACATTCACCACTTGACACAATATTTTTTACATGGAGACATAAATGGGAAAAACCACAGTGAGATGAGACTCACAAGATAACTGTTTGAACTCTTCTGAAGTTCGCCCTATTAGGAGCCAAGCATGTTAAAGCTTTTACAAAAAGTCTTGTTACAAATAGATCCTGTTAGGGACCACCCGGTTAAGGGATTGACTATAATGCCCTATTACAAGCAATACCCTCTGAGGAGTAACCTCGGTAGAAGATTTTAAATCCAAACTAATGGGCCACCTCATTAGAGGATTTTAATAACACTAAGATTATTAGAGCATACCCGGTTAGGGGATTTAACTATTGTAATTGTTAGAAAACAATAGGAGTTTGTTGATCTGTTAGAATAGAACTACACTTGCTTGTTCAGATCTTTTTCATTCTCCTATCTACCTTTACACAAACTACATATACATCATCTGGTTTGGCAACCACAGACTCAACTAAAACTTTTCCAACTCTTAAACAAAACAACTCATCAACCTTATAAACAAATCAATAGGTCGTTAAAACAGAAAAAACCTAATTCTCTCATAGAGATTACAAACAATTCGGTTCAAGTATGACCGTTGGATTATATAACAATCTCTACACATCATTCAAGAAAGCCTCGACTGCTCCTTGAATTCCACTTCATCAAACTCAGTAACTCATCATGCGTTATGCATTACATGCAATATACTTTCTCATTCCCTAGATAAAAACTGTTATCTCAACGCACCAAAAATACTTTGAAACTCTCTTCATACAATATGCATACGTGTCATAATCATTACCGCTCATCATCAAATCATAAACCAATATAACCAACTCACCAAACTTAATCAGTTAGGGTTTATCAAATCAACAGGTAGGGTTTACTAGTTCAACTCTCCAATACTTAGCAATATCAGTTCACTCCACAAACTTACCTACCGGTTACAGTTTCCTTCACTAGCTCTTCCTACCGATTACAAAACAACATTATAATAATATCATTACTGGTTAATTGACATCAATGACAACATAACATATCATTAATGAAATCTTCATGTAAATGCCAACAGGAACAATGTTACATGCTATGCATGTAATGAGGTTGGACATATTCCTAAGTTTTGTAAATGAAGAAACCCATCGGTTACTAATCAAGGATCAACTGAGAAAGGAAAAGAGAAGGTTAGTGAAATCTAGCAAGATCATACTCAGAGATGGGTTAGGAAGACTGAAGAACAATCATCAGATGGGAATGTCCAGGTTAATTATCTGGCAGAAGAGGCTACTCCTACACCAGAAGGGAGCTCATCCAGTAACTAAGGCAGATGCCTTAGGGGTAGGAAAAATTCATGAAGATGTTGCATATTCCCTAGGAAGAGGCTCAGGAAAATGTTTCAGATATTGGAGAGGATTATCTAGCATCGATGTTCTAAGTGGGTATCTTTCATCGCCAGTCATTTATGTCAATGGAAGATTAGGGTTTTTCTCAAAGGTTAAAAGGTCGAACACACTTCATTGTTAATCACCTTACATTCAAAGCAATTTCAGAGTGATTCAAAGAGACTAAGTGCGATCAAAGGCAATTCAGAGCAATCAGATTTCTTCTTGAGCGACTTCCCCGATGTCTAGAAGAAATTGTTGGAGGTTTTCACCAAGAGCGATCAAAAGGTATTTATCTTAAACATGGAAGTGGGATCATCATCTATTCATATTTTTGTTGCAAACCCGACTGCAGTAGAGGTCAAGGACTGCCCCAGGCCAATTTTCAAGTGGTATCCACATGTGGCTACCCTAGAAGATTCAACTGGAGCATTTTCTCGCGTACCAGAGGGAGTTGTCTATGTAGAGGATGTTAGGAAATATATTCACTATCATATTGAGGACTTGGGAACTTCAAAAATTAAGGGCATGTATATGAGTGAGGTAATCGGAGAATCTGGAAAGATCAAACTGGCATACAAACATATTGAAGAACTAGGGTTTACAGACATTCTGAATATTCTAGAGTTTGAGGATGAGATAATTAGATATTTCTTGAGAAGAGTACATGGGAAATTTATATAGATGAACAGACCTTAAAAAATCACCAAGGAATCCATCTAAGAAATTACTAGTTTGCTATCGGTTGGGAAACATCCAGACAAGAAGGTTTCAAATGATTTCATGAGGAAGATCACCGATGCTACATCTGACAAAAGATCCATGAAAGTGAGCAATATTACCGAAATGGACATCAAATTTGGTAGCATGGTCATTGGGTATAAGGTAAGTCAGTCAAACCGACTGAATTTTGTTTCCAGTTCATGCATTTTGGCTGCATACACAATGATGAGAGAATGTGAAATTAGATCTATGCGGTTAGATGTTTGATGAGATGTTAATAAATCTAGGGAATATTAAGGGTGAAAATAAGGGTACATTCCCATATGGCAACTTCTTAATTTGCCTGATGTTATATTTCATGAATGATACACCCGGTTTTAGTAAGAGGCAATGGGCTTTTGACATCCCGATAGGGAGACAATTGAAACAGTCAATTATTGCTTTAGGAAGTCAGAGAGATGATAAGGTATGGGGGTATTTTAAGGCATTCCAAAAATGTATGAGGTCTAGGGTAAGGGTACCTGATCATATTGTAGAAAAATATTCTACCGACATATGCTTTATGGTAAAGAAGGATGAGACACTCATGGAATCAGTTAAGCCCCAGAAGATCTAAATTGAGGAAATGGGCTTTGAGGTGGATTCACATATTCTTGATGCCTATGCAAAAATTTTGATTGATGCATCAATTGATGAGGCAGAGAATCCCTATGGTACTGCATAACAAAAAAACTCAAGAGGTTGAAACAGAGTTCAACCGAAAGAAAAGAGAGAAACGAGAAGGAAAAGCAAACAAATTTGTGCATAAGGTCTCAAAGGACATCAAAGCACTAATTGATGTTGTCTCGGAGAAAGGTAGAAAAAGGAAGGATCCTGAAGTTAGAGGATGATCCTGAAGTTGAGCCTATTACTACAGAATCAAAATTAGAGGATGACACACCATTGGCATTTAAGAGGATTGCTAGGAAGAAACCAGAGGAGATAAAGGCAGAAGCTAAGAAGCAAATGGTTAGGAAGGTTACAATCAAGCTACTAGCACATTAGCAAGCACCTAAAGCTACACCTGCAGCTACATCTGGTGCTGCCAAGAGGAAGAAGAAGAGTAACATTGACTTAGCAATTGAATCTGGTAATATGACTATCATACCACCTAAAACTTGTGCAGAATTGGTAGATGAAATTACTAAAGATGGCATGTTGAAGAATATTCAATTTTATTATGAAAACTTCGAGGATGATGAACAAAGAGAGGTAGAGGAAGCAGTCTTATTATACTTGGATATTTATAAGAAAGCCTTAATAGATATAGAAAATCAAATACCAACTGAGTTGTATAACATGTTAGATGCTAGAAGATTGATAGCTATGCAAGAGGATAAACACATTAAAATTCAAGAACTATTATCTATCTGTGTTACTATTGTGATGCTAAAAATGTTATATAAGAAGGCATACACATATAATGAGACAATAAAACATAAAAGAAAATCTAAAATGAAAACTAGATTAGAAATGCAAACCATAAGCATTCCTTAAAATGTCCCATTTTCCTCTATTCTTGAGGACCTTGAAGGTGTTGGATTGATTGGCTCTCAATGGAGCAATGACCTCCGAAGTGGCAACTCAAGAGTTGAGTAGCTACTTGATCATGATTGATTATGAAAATGATATGAAATGCAATGCTATGATTAATCCAAAATGATAATTACTAGATGATTGAAATGAAAATTGCCTATAGTAATGATGCTAAAACTATGAATGCAAGGGATCCTTATTGCTCCAAAATGGGGGATATTTATAGGAATTCCAAGGCCAAAGCTGAGGTGGCAGGAATCGATGGTCCAGATCTGATCTAAAGATATCAAGGGTCAATATTGAGGAAGTTGGAGAAGAGGTTGGAGGAAGGGACACTTGTCATCTCTGTGGTGACAAGTGTCAAGGAGCCTTGCTCATGAGAGGGCAAGTGTCCAAGGGAAAAGACATGTGGCAAAAGTGCCATGTGTTTCAGGGGAGAATATCCACACCATAAGAGGTTAGGAGGTGCAAGATAGGATAGGGTTAGTTAGACCCAGGGTTAGGTGGAATGGGTTAGGTTAGGGGATGGTTGGGTTAGGTGGTTAAAATTTAGGAGCCATGTGCTCATTTGAATTTAGAAATTCAAATAATTGGAAAATGATAATTAATCTCAACAAACTTGAGTTTGTTAATCTTAATTAGGGATAAGAAGAATTGATTTATATGGGGGGACATTAATTAATTTAGAATTAATTAATCAAAGGGGGATATGAAATGAACTATATAAATAAATCATGTAGATTTTTTACTGGTAGATGAATAGAGAAATTAATTAAATTTCTTGTGAATTCAATTAATTGGGAAGGTGAATTAATCAAATAACTACGTATTTAATTAACTATCTTCAGACCATTTTTAGGTGTATACATTTTGCCCCTCTTTGCAGTGATGTGTCATGACGCGTTGGTTCAAAGAAAACTCGATTAATGATGTTGTTGATATTGATTTTGATAGGGTGTAGATTTGATCTTGATTTGAGATAGATTTGGTTTCGATATGATACTGATTTGATTTTGAGATGATAAATCTCGATATGATGCGGATTTGATGCGGTTTTGATCTTTGAGATGATAAATCTTGATATGATGCCCCATATGCTAACTAATAGATATTGATGCAAGGATGCCCCCTCGAGAGATGAATTCAATAATTTTTGAATATTTTTTAATTTTTCGCGATTTTTTTTTTGAAATATTTTTGATTTTTAGATTTTTAATGATTTTTCAAGATTTTTCAGAGCCAATCCGATTCATTTCCCGATAAGAAATTTGAAAATGCTACCCTACCAGGTTGATTATTTGATTAGATGATTAAAAATCAGTGGAATAAAAATCCCACTTAAATGCCCCATTATGAGTTTAAAAAGGTGAATTCTTTTTACCACTCTTCATTTGTGCACTTAGTTGTTTGAGAAAAATTGCTCTAGAGGAAGGAATCGTGATCTCGTATGACCAGCATAGGTTCGAGCGAGTTCGGCGATACGAGCGTCCTCCAGCATACAGTCCACTGGTACATGCTTTGAGAAAACCCAACGTTGTTAATTTTTAGCTGATTTTGAAAAATTTAGTTGTTTGCATTAAAAATCATTTTTTAGCGTTTTTGGGAGATGGGTTGGGAAAAAAATTACATTTTTGAGATGGGTTTTTCGATTTACGAAATGAGTTCGTAGGATTTTTTGAAAAATTTCAATGTGCATCACGAAAAAAAAATTATTATTATGCATACATTTTTTTAAAATAAATCAAATTTAAAAAAAAAATGCCGCGTTTTTTTTTTGCATTGGGGGAGGCGGTGGCCTTGGGCGCCACCGTGGGGGGGGACAAGCCCGACTTAGGTTTTTGTTTTTCTTTTTTTTTGGGGGGGGGGGGGATTTTTTTCAATTTTTCGATTTTGTTGCAGTTTTTCGTTTTCTGATTTTTTGGGGGGGTTTTCGGTTTTTTATTTTTCAATTTTTTGGGGGTTTTTCGATTTTTGATTTTTCGATTATTTGATTTGGGTGATTTTGATTTTTTTATTTTTGGATGATAATTTTGCAATTTTTTTATGTTTTGATTTTTTTTTTGTGATTTTGTCAATGAGTTTTCAATTTGTTGATGATTTGATTTGATTTTTGTGATTTTGTCGATGAGTTTTTGATTTGTTGATGATTTGATTTGATTTTTGGGATTTTGACAGGGTAAGATTTGATTAGCTATCCAATTGATAAAATTAGACACTCCTGATTGATAAATTTGATGATTAATTTTGATTATCTCGATGTACATTCGAGAAGAGATACGATTGATAATGACCTCATGATAGATGAGTCATTGATAGGGGTCCAACGAGGTTTGATAAAAATCTCAATTGAGCAAGATAGACCAATAGATAGATTGATTTGATAGATAGATAAATCAAGAAACTAATATGATGAAATGTTTTGATTGTAGGAGCACTTTACTGCTCTCTAGTCTCGGGAGCACTTCCCGAAGACATGGATACTGATACCCCACCTTAGCCAGGTGGAGCGAGACCACATTGGCAGGTGTGGTTTATCTGTCCTTCTTGACATGCCCTGGCCCTTGATAAACCGGGGATTATCGACAGCCTTAGCACAGCGTTGGCATAGTGAGCACAACACTTTTCATTTTCCAACGAGCGAGATGACGGTGACACCCAAGGATGTCTACCAGATATTGCACATCCCTGTGATGGGTGAGCTAGTGTATTAAAATCTTAGCGAGCGGGGTGAGACAGATGCACTTTGTCAAGTGTTCGAGGATGATGAGATAGGCGGATATGATATTGTGTGGCAGAAGATGCTAGAGCTAGGATATGCCACATTACCTACTGTGCTCACCGGATTCACTGGAGGTTTCCTTTGTCTAGATCATAGGTCAAAGGGATTATCTGTTCGATGGGGCCATCTTCTTAAGCAGATGGTGACATAGGGGACCTGATTTGCATGGGGGTCATGCATGTTGGAGCACTTGTATCATGACCTACACCAAGTTGTGTACCAGAGATCAACTGCATTATCAATAGGGGTTATCATGCTTCAGATATAGGCCTAGGAGCACCTGCCTATCACACGACCATTGGCTAATAGAGATAGACCCGTAGGCAAGCCTTATAGTGAAGGGTATCTAGGTATCATTGTCCACTGAAAGCTGGGAAAATTGGAGTATTGGCGATGGACCTTGGATGATCTGGATATTGTGATATGGAGACCATACAAGGATTGTGAGATTTGGCCCAAGGCTGCAATGGAGATGTCATATGTATTCATGACGCGATATCTGATTGGATCGACACCCTATGTCATCGAGTGATTCCTTTATACGAGGGCGTTGAGACAGTATGGCAGGATATAGGAGATACCATAGGGTACAACTCACTATGCTCACAAGAGATTGGATGTGGCTACTTGGGGGCCTTCTATTTCCTATGACCAGGCATGTGCAGAGTATCGATCATTGCGGCCACTAGATTGGGATTATCTTCTACGTGTGATGGATAGTGGGATGACAAATGAGTACGTTGTGCATTGTACTGTAAATAATTTTCTGAGTCTGACACGTCTGAATGAACCAGAGCTAGTTTTAGATGAGGATGATGAGAGGCTACGACGCAGAGCTCCTAGACGACGGAGAGATGGTGGGGGGGAGGAGGTGGAGGCAGAGATGATGGCAGAGATGGAGATGGATATGGAGGAGATGTGGGAGATCATGGTGTTGGAGATGATGATGGAGGAGATGATGATGGGGGAGATGGTCGAGCAATGGCAATGACAGTGACATGCACACCAGGAGCTAGCAGTTCTAGATCTGCTAGAGATGTATATACAGATTGGATGGCCCAGGTGGTCAAATGGAGGAGATCAGGTCTAGGGGATCAGGGGCATCAGGTCATGGAGCAAGAGATTCCCCAGGTTGAGCAGGTACCTATAATAGTATCACAGGCTGAGATGGCACAGGCAAAGACACCTCAACGGATCTTCATTAGGATGTTGTCTCATCAGCAATAGGCTCTGATTACGAACTTACAGGCTTGGGTTCAGCAACTAGATAGTTGACTAGCAGAGAGGGACTCTCAGATGGCCCAACTAGAGGCTCAGATGGTTTCTCTCATAGTCAAGAAAGATGCAGCTAGGAATAGGTGTCAGTAGGCCAAGGCATAGGTACAGTTGTCAAGAGAGTCTATTTCAGGGAAGACTACCCTGAAGAGGATGTGCCAGGGGATCTAAGAGGCTAAGTATTACAAGACCTTATACTTTATTGTTATTCCTGTTGATCGAAGGGCTCAAGGATTTTCACAACTAAGCAGGAGATCGATACAAAGCCAGACTGAGAGGCGAGGAGTGACAAGGCCACTTCAGAGAGATCCCCCAAGTGGGGACCTAGGTACAGAGGTACTAGCTGGTGTTATTATACCTGTTGCATCAGGACAAAGTTTCACTCCATGTCCTAGTGGTCACATTGATATGGGACATGTTGGATATCATTGGCATATGATGAACCGGTTTGTTGATATGATGATAATGTATGTTGTCATTAATGTCAATAAGTTTCAGTGAACCAGTGTCAGGGTTTCACTAAGTGTGATTACCGGTTGGTAGTCTTAGCTCTATGGTTATCAGTTTGGTGATCCATCTTGTGTGATGAACCGATATTACTCTATGATCGAGGTGCCATGTCAGCTTTGTGCGTGTGAAGGATTGAGGCATAAGAAGATAGACCATGTTTGAAGTCTACCTCGAGAATGATCATTCTTCTTAATGGCATAAGAAGAAAGCGTGATGGGTTACTGATTCCCATGAGCAGTGATGAATAAATGATGCAGATTGTCTTGTGATCTATTTGAAATCGTAATGCTCTATGCAATATGTTTGGATGGTCAGGATGGGACCACCTATGTTGTAAACCTAAGATTCTTAGGGTTTAGGGTTTATGCTACCAACCTATCTGTTACCTATAAGGTCCATGATGTTTGTATTGAAAATTTGTTGGCAAATGTTGTGTGTGTGTATCTGAGTGAAGAGATACTTGATACTTGTCAAACCAGTAAGAGGGAAACTGTAGAGTGTGATTGCAGAGTAGAGGGTATGAAAAGGATTTGTCTTGGCATATAGTGCTATAATCAGATCGGAGTTTTTACCTGTTGTCTTATAATCATTTCAACAGATGGAAAATCCCTTTATCGGGTAGCTTTAACAGGCTTATTGTAAAACCTGTAACTAGGTGACTCAAGATCATTGAGTTCTTTAAATCCTCTAGCGAGGTAACCTTTAACAGGGTTCCAACCTTTAACAGGGTATATAGCCATCCCTTAACCGGGTGATCTCTAACAGGATCGGTTCCTAATAGAACCTTATTGTAAAGTCTTTAACCGAACTAGGCTCCTAACAGGGTGAGCTTCAAGAGAGTTCAAAACAAGCTTGTGGGTATTCACCCCCACCGTGGTTTTTCCCATTTGGGTCTCCACATGAAAAATCTGTGTGTTATGTGTTATGCATTTTTCATGTGATGCTTATAAATTATTTGGTTGAAAGATTATGCATGCAGAGTCAATTTGTTATGGTAATACTAGCATATCACATGTATATGTTTATGGGAGAGGTTAATGTCATGTATTGATTATATTTGAAGTATTTAGACTTATCAGTTTATGGTTTCTAGTGTCTTACTGTATTTGACCAGTATTGCCATGGTTAAAGTTTCAGTAATGATGACAACCAGTTGGTATTGTTTTAGCTAAATAAGTTGCAAAGAAAGTTTTATCTGTACTAATTCACCCCCCCCCCCAGTACCGGTTGGGATATCTGTTGTTCATTATTATTCATCAATTGGTATCAGAGCACCTCTAGGTCTTTAGTGATATTAGCTTAACCGCTTGAGGTAAAAGATCCTACTATAATGATGAAGAGGGAAGGTCCTAAGTTGAATAGAGATAACTTTAAGATATGGAAGGACGGAATGAAGATTTACATCAAGAGTATGGGTGCTCAACACTGGAGCTATGTTTATAATGCCTATGTGATTCCAACTGGCACTCTGACTGATGATCAGAAGAGAGAAATCCAGGAAAATGGGCAAGTCATGGAAGCCCTTATCAGCAGCCTGTCAGATATTGAGTTTATTAATGTTCAAGACAAGGACACACCTAAGGAAGTATGGGAGGCACTGGAAACCATTTATGGTGGTGACGAGCATGTAAAGCAAGATAAGGAAGAAAGCCTTAGAGGTAAATTTGAGGATATGAGGACGGTTGAAGGTGAAACCATTCAGTAGTATGGCATTAGGATTAAGACTGTGGTTGGAGATATCAAAAACACTGGTAGAACTATTGATGATGCCACTATTGTCAGTAAAGTTCTTAGATCATTGTTACCAGTCTATGCAATTAGAGTTGCTACTATTCAGGAACTAAGGTGTATTGATAAAACCAAGGTATCCTTAGATTCTATTATTGCAAAGTTAACTACATATGAGTTGAATAGCTATGATGGTAGTGTTCATAAGACTGAGTCATCTTTTAAAGCATCTGCTGCACCATCCAGAAAAGGAAAAGAAACTAGTACCAGTTATGAATCCAGACAATGCAAAGATATGGTTGATGAAGAGATTCTGATGGAGTTTGAAGCACTTCTTGCTAAAAGACTTCTGAAGGGAACTGGGAAGTATAGAGGTAAACTCCCTTTGAAATGTTTTTCTTTCAACAAGATAGGACATATAGCTGTTAATTGCCCTAACAATGACAATAAGGATAAATCAGAGAGGTTCAAAAAATATAAAGGAGGAAACAGAAGAAATTGTTTAGTTGTTATGGATGAAGGTGTCACTGATGAAGAATCGAAGGATGAAGAAAATGAAGACATGGTGATAACTTAATGATGAACAGTGAGTACCAAACCAGTACTAAGAGGGGGGGTTGAATCAGTACAAGCACAAAAACTTTTCCTGAACTGGTTTGATTGCAGACTATAAACTACTGGTAATCCCTAACACTGGTCCGAACCAGATTACTACCGGTTAAACATAGTGCAACTGTGAAAGACATGAACCAGTCAATCTTCTTATCTTTCCATACAACCTACTCCCTCATTTCCACTTTGTCCTAATGCATAAATAGATAATCTATCATCAGAGATACAATGATTTACCACTAAACAAGAAATAACAAAACATCACATGAAAGAGGCATCACACATGACACACATATTTTTTTCATGTGGAAACCCAACTGGGAAAAACCATAGTGGGGATGAATACCCACAAGCTATTTTTGAACTCTTTAGAATTTTGCTCTATTAGGAGCCAGATCCGGTTAAATACTGTTACATTAGGTTCTATTAGGAACCGATCCTGTTAGGGATCACCCGGTTAAGGGATGGCTAGAATACCTGATTAAGGGTTAAACCCTGTTAGAGGTTACCTTGTTAGAGGATTTTATGAACTCAATGGCTTTGAGTCACCCTATTAAAGGATTTACAGCAAGTTGGTTAAAGCTACCCTGTTAAGGGATTTTCCAACTGTTTAAGTGGTTAGAGATCAACAGGTATCACAATGATCTGGTAATAGCACTCAATGCCAATGCAGATCCACTTTAGTTCCTTCCTTCTGCACACACACTATGTAGGTATCAATCCTCTCAACTGGTCTGGCAAGAATCATGTATCTCTACACATAGATACACACACAACATTTGCCAACAACCTCAACATGAAACACCACATTGACCTTATAGGAAACAGATAGGTTGGTAGCATAAACCCTAAACCCTTAACACTTAGGTTGAGAAATTTAGTCGGTTCAATCCTGACCATTGAACACTTTGCATTTGAATACAATGATCTTGAACAGATCTCAAGACATTCTCTATCATTCGTTCTTCACCGCTTTTTGGAGGCGATAACCCATCATGCGTTCTCCACCGTTTGCAGAGACTTCACACATTCCCGAGGTAGATAGGATCAATATCCTTCATGCAAGATCCTTCACATGCACAAGGATGACGTGGTGACACAATCTGACCTCCATTACAATGCTCACTTCAACCACAAACCCTGAGTTTGAGACTACCAACTGGTAGTCATGCCATATGAACCCTTGCTACAAAACATTCCATATACCGGTCCTCGTTCTGACATACCGGTTCACTTGGACAAGCATACCGCTTCACTTTTTCACATATGACGGTTCACAACATCATACCGGTTCTCTTTGTCAGTTTCTTAACTTCAATATATCGATTCAATCAGCATATTGACATCAATGACAACATACAGTATTAACATGTCATCATTCTCTGTACATATGCCAACACATGGTGTTTGTAGCAGTAAAGGAAGAAGTATCCGACAAGAAATCTCTTGTCTCTTGCATTGACAACTCTAATGAGTGGATAATTGATAATGGTTGTTCTCACCACATGGCTGGTGACCGGAGAAAGTTTTTGTCTTTGGAAGAATATGATGGTGGTGTTGTCAGATTTGGCAATGATGCACCTTGCATGGTGAAAGGTAAAGGATTCATCTCACTGAATGGTAAAAGCAGTGCAGATGATGTTTACTGGGTAGAAGGCCTTAAGCATAACCTTTTGAGTGTTGCTCAGTTGAATGACAAATGACTAGTTTTGGAATTCAAAGGTGGAGTCTGTAGTATAGTTGGAAAAAGTGGTGAACTTATTGCCACTGGTAAGCAGACCAGAGGTAACCTATTTCAGTTGAATGCCAAGATAAGTAGGTGTCTGATGGCTAAGTTTGATGATAGTTGGATATGGCATAGGAGACTTTGTCATATGAACTTTGACAATATACTTAAAGCTAGTAAGATCGAGGCGATAAGAGGATTACCATTGCTGGACAAACCTGAGAATTCTTTGTGCAGAGAATGTCAACTTGGGAAGATGTCTTCCTCAACTTTTAAAGGTAAGTCCTTCTCAGCAGAACATTTACTTGACCTTGTGCAGACTGATTTATGTGGTCCTCTGAAAACTAGAAGTATTCAGGGAGATAGGTATTTTATGATCTTACTGATGATTGCTCAAGAATGATGTGGGTCACATTCCTGAAAGATAAATCTGAAGCATTTGGAAAGTTCAAAGCTTTCAGAGCACTAGTAGAGAAAGAAAGTGGCAAAAAGATAAAGTGTCTAAGAACTGATCAAGGAGGAGAATTCACTTCTGATGAATTCAATAAGTACTATGAAGATAACGGTATTAAGAGGCAACTATCTTCCCCAAGGACACCACAACAGAATGGCATAGTAAAAAGAAATAACAGGACTGTAGTTGAAGCGGCTAGAACAATGATGATCCAAGGAAACTTTGCTCACACTTTTTGGAGAGAAGCGGTGAGCACTGCAGTCTACACTATGAACCAGGTACTCATCAAGAAAGGCAAAAATAAAACCCCTTATGAGTATTGGACAGGGAAAACTCCCACTATAATTTATTTTAAAGTGTTTGGTAGTAAGTGCTATATCAAGAGAGATGAGTATTTGAGCAAATTTGATGCAAAATGTGATGAAGGAATATTTTTGGGATATTCCACTAAGAGCAAAGCTCTCAAGTGCTACAACAACCAAACTTAGAAAATTGTTGAAAGTATCAATGTCAAGGATGATGAATCCCCTGAGGAACTTGAAGAAACATGCAGCGAAGAAGTAGAAGATGAATCGGGTATAGCCTTCTAAGAACCAGTTAAGAAAGAAACTTGTAAAGATCTTAGAATTCCTACAGAAGCTGCAGTAAGAGAAGAAGAAGAGGTCAGTGAAGAAGAAGAAGAAGAAAAGCTAGCAGATCAAGCTAGAGTCATTCCCAGATATGTGAAGTTGCATCATGATCCAAAGCAAATCATAGGAGATAAAGATGCAGGGATACTCACAAGAATAAAAGTGAAGGAGAACTCTTGCATGATTTCTAAATTTGAACCCAAGACTTCCAGAGAATCTCTTACAGATGAAGACTAGATTAAAGTAATGGAAGAAGAGCTAGATTAGATAGAAAAGAATGCAACATGGTCTTTGGTGCCCAGACCCAAACATAAAAATGTCATAGGTACCAAATGGGTGTTCAGGAATAAGTTGAATGAAGAAGGCACGGTTGTCAGAAATAAGGCCAGGCTTGTATGTAAGGGATACGCTCAGGAGGAGGGAGAAGACTATGGAGAAAATTTTGCTCCTGTGGCTAGGCTAGAAGGTGTTTGAATGCTACTTGCATTTATAGCATTTAAGGGATTTAAGGTTTATCAGATGGATGTGAAGTCTACATTTCTGAATGGAATCCTAGAAGAAGAAGAGTACATAGAGAAACCAGAAGGGTTTTCCTTTATGAGAAGATAGTGACATGGTGTGTAGATTACACAAAGCCCTATATGGACTAAAACAAGAACCTAGGGCATGGTATGAAAGACTAGACTCTCATCTTGTGATGATTGGATTTCAAAGAACAAGTGAAGATAGCAACATCTACTTGAAATCAGAAGGTGATCAAATTCTGACCTATGAAGTGTTTGTGGATGACATAATCTTTGGAGGAGATGATAAATAAGTCATGCATTTGTGAACGAAATGAAGAAAGCATTTGAGATGTCTTTAATAGGAGAGATAAAATTCTTCATTGGTTTACAGATTCTGCAAATGAAAGAGGGTATCTTTATTACCCAATCTAAGTATGTCAAAGAGATACTGAAGAATTTTGGAATAGAGGAAAGCAAACCAGTTAGTACACCGATGGTAACTGGCTGTAAACTGACTAAAGAAGATGATTCAGCACTAATGAATGAAAAGGAGTATCGGTCAATGATCGGTAAGCTGCACTATATGGTGCACAACAAACCAAATATTGCTCATGTAGTATGCATAGTAGCTCATTTTCAGAAATGTCCAAGAGAATCCCACTTGGTAGTTGTGAAAAGGATTCTTAGATATCTGAAAGGAACAGTTGATTATGGATTATGGTATCCATATAATGGTGACTATAATTTCAAGGTATATATCGATGTCGATTGGTTAGGTAATGTGGACGACCGGAAGAGAACAACCGGTGGAGCGTTCTTTCTCAATGGAAGATTAGTATCATGGACAAGCAAGAAGAAGAGTTGTACTTCTCAATCTATAGCTAAAGTAGAATATGTGGCAGGATTTATGAACTGCACTCAAGCAATTTGGATGAAGCATGTATTGGAAGGTTTCAAGGTACCTGTATTTGAACCGCTGAACATATTTTTTGATAACACAAGTGCAATAAACATTTCCAAGAATCCGGTATTGCATGCTAGAACTAAGCACATTGAGCTTAAATATCATTTCTTGAGGGAGAAAGTTCAGAATAAGGAGGTTGTATTACAACATGTTTCCAGTAAGGAGCAGCTAGCAGATATATTCACTAAGCCCTTACTGAAGACTACATTTACCTATTTGAGAGGTGAATTAGGGGTTCTGCCCCTTCATGAAGTCAACTAAAAGAT